>NC_059343.1:83650989-84380131 GCF_018350155.1 Leopardus geoffroyi
AAGATTAGGTATTAACCCTTCTTTAAATGTTTGGTAGAATTCACCTGTGAAGTCATCTGGTCCTGGACTTTTGTTTCTTGGGATATTTTTTGTTTAGTTTTGTTTTGTTTCATTACTGATTCTGTTTCATTGCTGTTAGTTGTTCTGTTCAAATTTTCTGTTTCTTCCCGATTCAGTTTTGGGAGGTTACATGTTTCTAGGTATTTATCCATCTCTTCCAGTTTGCCCAGTTTGTTGGGATATAATTTTTCATACTATTCTCTTATAATCCTTTGCATCTCTGTGATGTCAGTTGTTATTTATCTTCTTTCATTTGTGATTTTATTCATTTGACTCCTCTCTCTTTTTATGATGAGTCTGGCTAATGATTGATCACTTCTGTTGATTTTCCAAAGAACCAACTCCCAGGTTCATTGATCTGTTCTTTTGTTTTGTTTTGTTTTGTTTTGTTTTGTTTTGTTTCTATTTCATTTATCTCTTCTCTAATCTTTATTATTTCCTTCCTTCTATTGGTTTTGGATTTTTTTTGTTCTTTTTCTAGTTCCTGGAGGTGTAAGGTTAGATTGTTTACTTTTAGATTTTTCTTGCTTCTTCAGGTAGGACTGCATTGCTGTAAACTTCCTCCTTAGGACAGCTTTTGCTGCATCCCAAAGGTTTTGGATTTCTGTGTTTTCTTCTTCTTTTATCTCCATGTATTTTTTTTTTAATTCCTCGTTTATTTATTTGTTAGCCCATTCATTGTTTAGTAGCATGTTATTTAACTTCCATGTATTTGTGCCAGTTCCAGGTTTTTCTCTTGTGGTTCATTTCCTGTTTCACAGCATTGTGGTCAGAAAAGGTGCATGGTGGTATGACTTTGATCCTTTTGAATTTGTTGAGACTGTCTTGTGGCCTAATATGTGATATATTTTGGAGAATGTTCCATGTGCACTCGGACAAAAATGTGTATTCTGCTATTTCTGGATGGAATGTTCTGAATGTATGTGTTAAATCCGTCTGGTCCAAAGTGTCATTCAAAGACATTGCTTTCTTGTTGATTTTCTGTTTAGGAGATCCACCCATTGATGTCAGTGGGCTGTTCAAGCCCCCTACTATTATCGTATTATTATGAATTGCCTTCTTTATGTTTGTTACGAACGGCTTTATGTATTTGGATGCTCTCATGTCAGGTGCATAAATATTTACAATTGTTATATCTTCTTGTTGCATTGTCCCCTTTATGATTACATAATGTGCTTCTTCGTCCCCTCTTACAGTTCTTGTTTAAAATCTATTTTGCCCAATATAAGTATTGCTACCTTGGCTTTCTTTTCATATCTACTTGCATGATAAATGTTTCTCCATCACTTCATTTTCAATCTGCATGTGTCTTTAGGTCTGTAGTGAGTCTCTTGCAAGCAACATATAAATGCGTCTTGCTTTTTCACATTTCTGTCACCCTATGTCTTTTGATCAGAGCGGTTAGTCCATTTACATTAAAATTAGAGATAGGTAGGTAATCATTGCCATTCTGTTACCCAATTTATGGTGGTTTTTGTGGTTTTTCTCTGTTCCTTACTTTTCTTGCTCTCTTTCTTCACAGTTAGTTGGCTTTTTTATTGATAAACTTGGATTCCTTTCTCTTTAGTTTTTGCTTATCTGTTACTGTTTTTTTTTTTTCTCTTTACCGTTCAGCTTGTATATAATATCTTGTGCAAATAGTTGATGGTTGCTTAAGTTTGAACTCATTCTTTACTCCTCTCCCCTCACCCCACGTTTTAGGTGTATGCTGCCATACTTTACATCCGTGTGTTTTTGAGAGACCCTTTGACTGTTTTTTATAGATGTACTTATTTTCACTGCTTTGATGCTTCCTACATTTCTTATTTCTGCTTATGGTATTTCCTTTCCACTCAAAGAATCCCCTTTAACATTTCTTGTAGGGATGGTTTTAGTGATCATGGATTCCTTTAGCTTTTGTTTGTCTGGGAAACTCTTTATCTGTCCTTATATTCTGAGTGATAGCCTTCCTGGATAGAATATTCTTGGCTGCAGATTTTTTAGTTTCGCCACTTTGAATATATCATGCCACTCCCTTCTGGCCTCCAAAGCTTCTGTTGAAAAATCCACTGATAGCTTTATGGGGTTTACCTTGTATGGAATTTTCTTTCCTCTTGCTGCTTTTAAAATTATCTCATTACCACTGCTTTTTACCATTTTAAGTATTATGTGTTGGTGTTGACCACTTTAGGTTGATTTTTTGGGGGGCCGTCTGTGCCTCCTGGATCTGGATTTCTCTTTCCTTCCCTAGATTTGGGATTTTTTTTTCAGCTATTATTTTTTCAAATTAATTTTCTGACCCCCTTTTCTCTCTCTTTTCCTTCTGGAGCCCCTATAATGTGAACGTTATTACGCCTGATGGTGTCACTGAGGTCCCAAAGTCTGTTTTCATTTTGTGTTTTGTTTCCTCTCAACTGTCCAGCTTGGTTGCTTTCCATTACCCTGCCCCCCAGGTTGCTGATACGATCTGCTTCATCTAGTCTACTATTCTTTGTATCTGGTGCATTTTTAATTTCAGTTATTGGGTTCTGCATCCCTGATTGTTTCTTTTTTATGATTTGTATCTCTTTGTTCAGGGTCTCACTGAGGTCCTCCAAACTTTTCTCGCATCTCATCGTATCTTTATGACCATTACTTTCAATTCTCTGTCAGACATACTACGCAATCCCCATTTCACTTAGGTCTCTTGCTGTGATTTTGTCTTGTTCCTCCATTTGGGACATATTCCTCTGTCTCCTCATTTTGTCTAACTCTCTGCACCTGTTTCTATGTGTTAGGAAAGTTAACCACATCCCCTGCTCTTAAAACTAGTGGCCTTATGAAGAAGCAACCCTGTAGTGCCTGCAGTGCAGTGTCCCCTATTTACCAGAATTTAGCGCTTCAGGGTTTCTCGTATGTTTGTTGTGTGCACCCTGCTCTTGTGGTTGAGCTGCTTTTTCCTTCAGTTCAGCCATCCACAATGGCGCTCTTTGCCTGTGGTGGGCAGGGTTTGGTCCCTGTGTTGCTGGTGGGCCAGTCTGGGGCCACCTTGGGCTTGATTTGAGTCAGACCAGGCATCTCCCAGGGATACACTAGCACTGAACTACAGGGCACTTTCCCTGTTTTGTCCCCTGAGAAGCCTTCCTTGATGGGCAAGGCCTGCAGTCAGACCCCCTGTCTGCCCACAGCCCACTGCTGGGACCACAGTCTGATTGTTGTGTGTGGTTATGTTTTCTCTCTCCCCAGGGCAAAAGTCACTTTGGGGTGGCACTGGCCCTTCTTGGTGCTGCTTGCAAACTTCCAGGCTTGTGGCACTGCTTTACATAAGCTCCATCCAAGAGAGGATTGGAGGGGGTGGATCCATGGAAGCGTGGGGGGGCTGGGGAGGGGAATGGACTTGCAGTGTTAGCAAGGTTTGCATGGGTCTGCTGTGGGAGAAGACCTGGAGCCAAGGCCCGATTGGAGGGGGCATGTCCACAGTGAAAAACGAGGGCTGGGTGTCCTGTCAGCAAGTTAAGTAGGGAATGTCAGCACCTCACTGGTTCCTTGTTTGTTCCCCCAGGCGGCTGTGTGTTCATGCTGCGGTGGGGGGGAAGGAAACTGGCTCCCACCAGCTCCTTTGTTTGTGGGCAAATCCCCCACACATCCTTGCCCTTTCAACACAGGCTCCGAGATCAGTAAATAAATCTCCCTCCCATGTCCCCATGTGATTTTCAAACTGCCCCTTCTATGCTGTGTCTCCACAGGGCTGTTTGTTGTCCTGTCTCTTTAAGGGTGGGGACTCAGTTCCCCCTCACCATGCTGGGTTTAAGTCCCACTGGTTGTACAAACTGGTGAAATTTGGCCCTTCTGGTTTTTGCAGCCAATGTGATGAGAATTTGTCTTTCCTGTGCGGGCTACATGGTGTGAGAGTCTATTTCTCTCCCCTCTCCACACCTGGGCAGCCCTCTCTCCTGAGGGCCGTCTCGTGGGTCCACTTAGTACCCCACTGCATCTTCACCCTTCCTACTTTCTTTCATCAGCTTCTTCTCTATATTTAGCTGTGGAGAGTTTCTTCTGCAAGTCTTTGGGTTGTCTTATGGGCTATTTACACTGATATGAATGTTATCTGGTAGTATCAATGAGCCAAGGTGAGCTTAGAGTTTTCTGACTCCACCATCTTCCCGGGGAGTCTCTTAACATTCTTCTTCATAGGCATTCAGATGTTTTAGTAAGCATTTCTCTTAATAAGTTCTTGAAAGTGTTTTTTTCAAAACCATGAAAACTGCATTTTATATGAACACAACTTTGAAAGAAACTATTTTATATTTCTAACAACGCTGTATGATAGTGCCTGTTTCCCCACACATTACAAATGTGAATCATTGCTAATCTGATAGGCAACAAATCGTCCCTCCTGGTTGTTTTCATTACAACTCATGTTTGCTCCCTTCATAGGATTGTACCTTTTCAATGGGACATAATCAATTGTCACAGCCCTATGTTATTTGGAATTCAGAGTGTTTCTCATATTCCCAATTATCAACACTTCGTGGATGGCACCTGACTGTGCTGAAGAGCACAGTTCATGTGGCTTTTGCACTGGTGAGCTAAATGTGTTCTCTTTGAGCACAGAACACTGTCTTGGGAGAGGTCTAGTTCATGAGAAAAACTGGTAGGGAATTATCAAGATGGCAATCCTTAGAACCAAATCCTACTTCCATCCTTAACTATGCCCTTAAGTTAAATTTCTATCAGGGAAATTGTTGGTGTGAAGGATGTACACCTCTGTAGCCTTTTGAGAAGTCCCACCATACCGACATCCAGAAATATAGTTCCTGAATAGTCCCCTCAAAGAGGAGCCTCATGAGAAAGGCCACAGAGCAGTGGAGAAAGTAGTAATGTTAAGGTCATGTCACACAGGCCAGGCCCTGGACTCTATTCTTGGATTCCTCATGCTTTTTTGTAATCTCTTCATCCTCCTGTACCCTCCTGTAGCCTCCGACTGCCTCCCCTGGGACCTCTCCCTGTTCCCAGGTAACCACTAAACTTCTGTCACCATTAATTTCTCTTAAAAAAAAAAAAAACCTTTCTGTCAATAAAACTGTACAGAATGCACTTTTGTTTTCTTGCTTCTTTCATTCAACTTAACTATGTGTCAAGCTATCCATTTGTTGCATGGTTGGATAGTTCCTTAGTATTGTTAAATAACATTCCACTATATGTATATATGACGATTTGTTTTAGCCATTCACCTGGTGATGGACATGTGGATTGTTTTCAGCTTGAAGCTCTTTTCAGTAAAACGGTTGTGAATATTTGTATACAAATCTTTACATGGACAAGATTTCTTCTGTAGGGTAAATACATAAGGGTTCAATGGCTGGATCATATGGTAGATGTTAGATGAACAATGTAAGAAACTACCAAACTAGTCCTAGAGATTTTGTATCATCTTTAATTCCCACCAGCAGTCTATGAGGGTTCCATCCTCCACAATGCTTAGTATGGTCAGTATTGTTAATGTTGGCCATTCTCACAGGGGTGTAGTGATATTTCACTGTAGTTTTAATTTACATTTCCTTATTAACTAACGATGTTTATCATCTTTTCATGACCCTATTTGTCACTTGTTATAATCTCTTGGATGAAGTTGTTTGTTTAATTTGTTTGCTCATTTATTTATTGGCATGTCTATTACTGACTTAACACGCCAGGGATTTTTCCATATTTTTGGATTCAGGTCTATATTTTTCTATATTTTGGATACAGGTCCTTTATCAGATAAATGGACTTGCACAATATTTTTCTCCCAGTCAGTGGCTTGCTTTTCATTCTCTCAGCAGTGTCTTTGGAAGAGTAGGACTTTTTTTTTCTTTTTCATTTTGAGGTGGTCTAATTTATCAATTCGTTTTAATTTTGTGGATTGTGTGTTTTGGGTGTGGTATCTAATAAATCTTCACACTAAGCCAAGGTCAGAAGGATTTCTTTCTTCCATGTTTTCCTCTCCTGTGTTTTCTCCTATGTTTTTATTAGCTTTAGGTTTTATATTGAGGTCTATGGTCCATTCTCATTAGTACTTCCATATGGGGTGATTATATGGATCGCCGTTTCTATTTGTTTTTTATAGTCTAGGTCGTTTTGCTATCCATACGTGAATTTTAAATTCAGCTGTTGATTTCCAATAATAATGATAATTAATTAATAATAATAATAATAATAATATGATAAGGCCCACTAAGATTATGATTTGGATTGTATTGAATCCATAGATGAGTGTGGGGATTTCCCCATCCTAACAAGATATTTTTGTCTTAACAATAGTGAGTTTTTCCAACCCAAAGATATGGAAAAATGTCCCAGAGACAGACTTTAGAATCTACTACAGAAAAATAAATCACTAGAATAAAGTTGTTATGGTACTTTCCACTTGATAGGTGTGATTAGAATTGAGTTTGTTGAATTGTGGATTTTTTCTTCATTACCCTTCCGTAAATCCACTTCAGTGAATTCCTGGAAACTTGGAATAGTAAAAGAGAAAGTGGGACAAAGCATGCATTGTATTGGGGTCTGTATGCATGTTTGTAATTATGTATGTTTGCATGCATGTACAGCTTTTAAAGCGGTAAAAAACCGCGAGGAGTATTTATTTTGAGAAATAGGTGGTGTTAATTGCTTCACATCGTGTCTGTGCTATACAGATCTTAGTAATATTAGGAACGAAAAGAGAGTGTGTGGTGGCTTTGTTGTTTTTCCAGCATTCTTGGGTGAGCATGGCTTCCATGGTGACTGTGCCTGCTGTGGGATTTGGCGCAGACTGAGCTTCCATCCAGGGCTCTTGCCTGAATCACTTGTTACTATGATAGTTGGTCAAGTGTTGTTTTTCTAATTCTGTCATTCCTTCTGGATATAGTTGGCATCTGACTTATATGGTAGACCTTCCCTTCTGCTCTAAGGTTTATTTAGTTATGTGTTCATTCGAGTATTTTATTTATGTCAGAATGACCCATAGATTCTTATTTGTCCCAGAGTGTTTAGCATTTGTTACTCTATTTATTTTGATTCTGGAATTGTCCCAGAATTGGGCAGTGTTAGCTCTTCAAGGTTGGCCTCTGCATCCATTCGACACCTCCCTAGATTTCTTTGAATATGTACTTTGTTCTCTGGGCCTATTTCTCCATGCGTAGAAAGGAAGTAGTGATGCCACCTCAGCCAGACTACTTTGAGGACTTGAATTGACAAAGTCTGAAAATAACAACCCACTATGTGTGGCATCTAGAAAAGCCCTCAGCAAATATGATTAGTTGCCCATTCCAGCTTTGGTCTCCTTCATTCTGTCAGTGTGATGCCTCTGACATGAACATCATAGCATGACTTCCTAGAGAAAATACTTGGATATGGAGCTGCAAGCAGAGATGAGCCCCACATTTCCATGATGTGAGAAACTTCAGTGCCACTGCTGTGGTGCAGGAAGAGGCTGTGGAATGGAGCTGACAAGGAGGCCACAGAGTCATTGCACAGCTTCCAGTGACCTGAGTGGAGATAGGCAAGCACGTCCTCACCCTTTCCTCTGCCTTTCACGCATTATCCTTTCCTCTCCCCCTTCCTCTCTTATTCTATGTGCTGTCTGATCTCCTGACTCTCCCTTCTAGTGGGACATCAGAGAAAGTGTGTGTGAACTCTGAGCCCCAGAAACAGGAGGTGATAGAGAAGGAAAAGGTGTGATGTCCAGTGTCCTAGACAATTTTCTGGAGCAAGGGTGAAGAGATCAGGGTCCCATCATTGGTGCACTTTAGTTAAATCACTATCCCTCCACTAGCCTCATCTATACGATGGGATAACAATACCCAATCCAACCACTCAGGAATATTGCAGACTTTAAGTGTGATCCCATGTGGAAAAGAAATCTTTGGTCATAGGTAGGAAGGAAAGACCAGTGCCCTCTGAGTAATCATATTAGCAGACACTCAGACACCCCCCTGATATCACAGAAGTCTGCATGGTAGACATCACATTAATGCTATACAAATTTCAGCTGTTTAGGTCAGGATTTCTCCAAGTGTGGTTCTCAGAGCACTTCTTTAATAAATAGGGAGTGCTTGTTAAATTTCCAAATTCCCGGGGCCACCCTAGGTCTCCTGAATCAAAACCAGAGAGGTGGCATGGGAAGTCTCTACATTTTGAGTGATATCTACAGCTGTTTCTGGCACCCATCCAAGTTTAAAAAGCACTGCTGAGGATTTGCAATAAACACTCATTTAAAAATTTGAATTCCCTGATGTTTAATCTCCTTGTCAACTTCTCCTGCCATTCAGTTCTAAATATCTGTGTCTTCTCCAGTGTGTCCCATAGGAATCAATCCCTTCTTGTAAGTAATATTTATTCAGTGATTCATATGTGAGGCACTGAACCAGAATAGGGGACACAGCACAGAGAACAAGATAAAAAGGGTCCCAGGAGCTTTCATTCTAGTTTTGGAAGACTGGAAATAAGCAGAAAAATCAATAAGTGGGAGAATTCTATATGGGGATTTGTGCTTTAAGAAACATGAACACATGAATCGAGTAGAAAATGACTGGTCAGGGACGACTATAAATGGGACTGTCAGTGAAGCTCTTTCTCAGGAAGTACATTTGAATTGAATCCTGAACAAGAAAAAAAAAACAGGCTTGGGCAGGCCTTTTTGTGTATGCATGAGCAAAGTGTGTGAGTACCAGTTTTCTAGGAGCAGACACAAATAGACACATGAAAAACTTCAATGGGCTGGAGCTTGTCAGACACAATACAGATGAAGATAGGAGATGAAGTCAAATAGGAAGACAAGAGCCAGTGACTGTAAGAAGAAATGAAGTATTCACATTCACGCAATTTATAAGTGGCAGAACTAGGATTTAGACCTAGTCTACCTTCAGAGCCCACATTCCTAACCAGTACACTTAGCAAGACGAAAAAGACATGTGTTGAACTATGTCAACCCATGGTGGTTGATGTTAAGCTGGGGTCTCTTGGTACTCTAAAAAGCAAACAAACAAACAAATAAATAAATAAACAAAACCAACTCTCTGAGGTGGCTCACAGGGCCCGTTTGGGTGGATACTATATTTGGGAAGCATTTTTCCATGTGCTAGGTGGTAATTATTTAATAAAACAGAAAGGTAACAATCATAAAAACAGAAAAGCTAATAATCATCACAGTCACTACACATTAGACAACTTGGCTATTAAGATAATTCTTTGGACACCCATGGCTAATTTTTTGCCCCCTGTTATTAACTCAGAGTGCCAATTTCCAGATGGGGATCGCATTTCTCTATGTCTGAGACCTTGCTTGTTGGCAGGCAGGGCTGGTCTGATCCTCTTTGGCAAATGAGGTCAGATGGAGTGTCATCTAGAGGTAGTAGGTTAGGTCTGCCACTGTGGCCAGGTATGTCTCCTGTCATGCACTCAGTTGCCTGTCCATCAGACAGCATTAACTTTGTTCCTATGTTTAGTAAGTCACTTTGCAAGGATTCAAAGGATACATATTTGAGATTACCCTGCAGGTAATATAAGTAGACACTGTATCAGTCATCATTCCCCAGCGAAATAGAACCCATAGGATGTGTTGTACATGTGTAGAGATAGATAGATGATAGATAGATAGATAGATAGATAGATAGATGATAGGTAGATAGATAGATAGGTAGATAGATAGATATAGGTAGACATAGGTTTGAAGGAATTGGTTCACACGGTTATGGAGGCTGAAGGCCATCTGCTACCTAGTTCACCCTTGCTTGGGGGAGGTGAATCTTTTGTTCTATTCAGGCCTTCGACTGATTGGTTGAGGCCTACTCACATAATGATTTATGCAAAGTCACCAATTTACATGTTATTCCCATTCAAAAACACTGACAGAAACATCCACAATAATGTTTGACCAAATACCTGGATAGTATGGTCAAGGCAAGCTGACACATAAAATTAACCATCATAGATGTTCTAAGTACCTTGAAATAAAAGGAAACAAAGTACTTGTTTTCCTCTCTTTCTCCAACCATCTAGAATAAACAGTTTCCAGCTGTATGACACAACTACTAGCAAAACAACCAGGTAAGGAGCTAGGCTACCTCCACCCATGAAGATCCCTTTTTCAGAAAGCCCTGGGTAAACCTAGATAACTGAGCCCTTGAGTGACACCACTTTTCCCTTCCTATGTCTTAATTCCTGCTGTCATGATTTAAATTAGCCAATAAAGAGTGAACACACAAAACCCTAGACACGCCAGTCTTCAACGCTAATAAAGGCAAATCCCAGGTCCCTGCTCACTTCCCCCTCCCTTTACCTCGCCCCCCACAACAACACGCTGTGTAGCCCTCAGGTGTTCCATGTGTCCTCCTGGATGTGTGAGTAATAGATTTCGTTCCTCAAAGTTCCCTGATGGCTTTTTGCTGAAGCACATCCTGCAATAATAATGCAATCATAATAAACCACAAGGAAGAACCACAAGGGCCAGTCCAGCCACAACATTGGCCCCTGTGGGGGAAATGTCTGTGGGGTCTTCCTAGGAGCAATATGGGTGTAGATGAGTGCATCAGTCATTCCTAGCCACTATCAATAGGCTGGCCCTTGTGATATTGATAGTGACGCTATCACTATCATTAGGCTGGGACTAACACAACAGTAGAGTATTGCATTGTGTGGCTCTTTCACAACCTATATGCTTGTTAGGGGGATTTGGGTATTTTCCATATTTGACTTATTATCATAATGAGGCTCTGAACATTCTTGTACATGTCTTTCAGGTGGACATTTATTTTCTTTCTCTTGGGCATGCCTCAAAGGGTGGCATTGCCAAGTCATAGAGTGTGTTCACATTGAGCTCAGAAGATACTACCAAGCAGTTTTTCAAAATGTTTGTTCTAATCTGCATGCCCACCAGCAGTGTGTGAGAGTTGCACTGCTCCACATCCTCACCAACGCTTGGTATTTTCCATCTTTTTCATTTTTGTTGTTTTGGTGGTATCCCATTGCGGTGTTAATTTTAATTTATCTGTTTTAATTTCTCTTGAACTTAACTCTCTCTGAAGTTTTTAGTCTCTTTTACTCTAAAGAAATTCCACCCTCTTTTTTTTCTAACCTCCCGATTTATTTACTTAAGAAACTGGATCTTTTTCCTGTGGAGTTTGCATTCTGGGTTTTTGCCAATTGTATCCTTATTGTGTTTATTATGCTCCTATGGCTTTCTTCTTTCCTTTAAATCAGTAATTAGATTTAGAGCCTTGCTTAGATTTGGATCTTTTGGCAAGAGTACCTCAGATGTGGTGATGGACTTCCCATAGCCTTACACCAGGAGCCTAGTAGTGTCTGGTGGTATCTCCTCCTGCGATGATGAGATCGATCACTGGGCTCAACTGTTGTCAGCCTGATCCAGCCAGTATAAAATCTTCCACCTGCTTTTCACCTCATGTTTTTCACCGTTTCTAATGATTATGGCCTAGAACTGCATTTCAGTAAGGTTACAAAAGCACGATGTACTAATTCTTTGATTTCTTCTGCGTGTTATTAGTTGACATCCTTTTATAAAAGAAACTTCCCCTCATCAACTGTTAGGTTAAGCTTAAGTATAGGAAGCACAGGAGGGTAAGGCGAATGCTTAGTTCTTTTGCAATATTTCCACAATCTAAAACGATGAGTTATTTTCCTAGGATCCTCAAAGGTAAGCAATGAGTTGGCTTTTTTTTTTCTTTTTTTTTTTTTTTTTCAGATTCTTATCATGAGTTCAGGGATGTTTCTGTATCTGATGTGCTTTAGTATCTTTGGCCGGTGGGAGCCCCTTCAAATTGGCTTCTTACTCTTTTTGACATGCTTTCTGGCATGAGTTCAGTCCAGACTCACCTGGTACAACCCCAACTTAGACCAGGAATCAGTCATTTAGTGGGAAATGTGCTTAAAGGATTCCGTCTGGGGACTAGAATTGCTCTTTGCTACTGGGTTTCTCATTGTTTCTTGCCTTTTCCAGGGCATGGACCCTGTGAATCTATGTTATATTTTTTAGAGAATATACATCATCAACTTACATCTTGGGCTGTCCCCCTGTCCCTTTATAGGCAAGCATTTTTTATCATCTTTTGTTTTAACCATACAGGTTTTTTTTTTAATATAAGGAAATACATTATGTGTTTTAATTTTCTATACCTTTCATAGGTAAAAGTTGTTATATTCTACACCAGTGCTGTGCAGTAGAAATTTCCACAGAGAGAAATATTCTGTATCTGCACTGTCCAACACAGTGGCAACTAGCTACCTGAATGTTTTATTTGGGAATTAAACATTTAGCACCCAAAATGTCGCAACTGAGACTGAGTAACTGATTTTGAAATTCCGTGTACTTTAATTTAATTTAATGTAAATACTTGTTCGTGACTGGTGGCTACCATACTGGACAGTAGCAGCTCTGCACACTTTTATGCACCTGGATTTTTTCACTTAACGATATATCTTAGAGATTACTTCAAAGCACTATAGGTAGAGTCGTTGGTTTTTATGGCTGCATAGTACTCCAGGATGTATATATACCATGGTTTATTCAACCAGCCCCCTATTGGTGGACATGTCTCTTTTTGTTGTCTTCTTTATGAATTGTTATGCCAGGAATGGCTTTGTGCTTATGCCTTTTTTTTTTTTTTTGCATTTTTTGGGGGGGATAGATTCTTAGAAGACAAATTGCTGGTTCCAAGTGTAAGTGCCCTACTAATTTTATAAGATAATATCAAATCCCCTGAATGGGGGTTGTACCACGTACCATTACTGCAAACAATGCTTGAGACTGCCTCTTTCTTCACAGACGAGGTAAATAATGAAAAGAGGCATCACAGTTTATTTTTCTTTGCATCTCTTATCAAGAGTAAGATTTACAAAGAGGTGAAAGACCTGTACTCTGAAAACTACAAAACACTGATGAAAGAAATTGATGGGGCACCTGGGTGGCCCAGTCATTTAAGCATCTGACTTTGGCTCAGGTAATGATCTCACGATTTGTGGGTTCGAGCCCTGCATCAGGCTCTGTGGTGACAGCTTGGAGCCTGGAGTCTGCTTCAGATTCTCTGTCTCCTTCTCTCTTTGCCCCCCCCTCTGTTTCTCTCTCTCCTTTTATCAAAAATAAATAAATATTACCGAAATTAAAAAAAAAAAGAAATTGAAGACAACACAAAGAAATGGAAAGACATTCCATGCTCACGGATTGGAAAAAACAAATATTGTTAAAATGTCTATACTACCCAAAGCAATTTACACCTTTAATGAAATCCCTATCAAATTACCAACAGAATTTTTCACGGAACAAGAAAAAAACAATCCTAAAATTTATATGAAACCACAAAAGACCCTGAATAGCCAAAACAACCTTGAAGAAGAAAAGCAAACCTGGAGGCATCAAAATTCCAGACTTCAACTTATGAAACAAAGCTGTGGTGATCAAAACAGTATGGTACTGGCACAAAAATAGACACACAGATCAGTGGAACAGAATAGAAAACCCAGAAATAAACCCACAATTATAAGGTCAATTACTCTCCAACAAAGCAGGAAAGAACATGCAATGGGAAAAAGACAGTCGTTTTAGCAAATGGTGTTGGTGAAACTGGTCACCTACATGCAAAAGAATGAAACTGGAACCACTTTCTGTCACCATACACAAAATAAATTCAAAATGGGTTAAAGACTTAATGTGAGACCTGAAACCATAAAAATCCTAGAAGGCAGTAATTTCTCTGAGGTCAGCTTAGCGACTTTTTTTTTTTTTCTAAATAGGTCACCTGAGGCAATGGAACCTAAAGCAAAAATAAACTATTGGACTACATCAAACAAACTAAGAAGCTTTTGCACAGTGAAGGAAACAACAGAACTAAAAGGCAACCTACCGAATGGGAGAAGATATTTACAAATGGCATGTCCAATAAAGGGTTGGTATGCAAAATCTATAAAGAACTCATACAACTCAGCACCCAAAAACCAAATAATCCAATTAAAAAATAGGCAGAAGACATGAACAGACCTTTCTCCAAAGAAGACATCCAGAGAGATGGCCAACAGACACATGAAAAGGTTCTCAGCATCACTTATCATCAGAGAAGTGCAAATCAAAACCACAATGAGATATCACCTCACACCTGTCAGAATGGCTAAAAATCAAAGTCAGAAGAAATGACAAGTGTTGGGGACGATGTGGAGAAAAAGCAACACTCATGCACTGTTGGTGGGAATGCAAAATGATGCAATCACTGTGGAAGACAGTATGGAGGCTCCTCAAAAAGTTAAAAATTGAACTATCCTACAATCCAGTAATTGCAATACTGGGTTTTTACCCAAAGAATATGAGAAAACCAATTCAAAGTGATACATGCACCCCTATGTTTATTGCAGCATTACTTACTATAGCCAAGTTATGGAAGCAGCCCAAGTGCTCATCGATTGATGAAAGGATAAAGAAGTGGGATATATATGCAGTGGAATATTATTCAGCCATAAAAACAAGAATGAAATCTTCCCATTGGGAATAACATGGATGGAGCTAGAGTATAATGCTAAGTGAAATAAGTCAGTCAGAGAAAGACAAATACCATGATTTCATTCATATGTGGAATTTAAGAAACAAAACGAACAAGCAAAGGGTAAAAAGAGAACAGGAGAGATAAACCAAGAAACAGACTCTTAACTATAGAGAACAAACTGATGGCTACCAGAGGGGAGGTGGAGGGGATGGGTGAAATAGGTGATGGAGATTAAGGAGTATACTTGTCCTGATGAGCACTGGGTGATTAAAATAGAAACTTAAAAAAAGAGTAAGATTTAGCATTCTTTTATATGTTTAAGAAGCATTTTCTTGGTGAAACACCTGTTTGTATCTAGTGCCTTTGCTGCCTCACATGTTGTGATTTGCCCTTGCTTTTCCACAATCTCTGTTACAAGGTATACAAACCTTCTGACCTAACTTGTAAGTATTGTGCCCTGTTTGTAATTTTTCACATTAGTTTGCTCATGGGATTTTTTGTTTTTTTGCCGTGCAATTTTTTTACTATGAAATTTATTGTCAAATTGGTTTCCATACAACACCCAGTGCTCATCCCAACAGGTGTCCTCCTCAATACCCATCACCCACCCTCACCTCTCTCCCACCCCCCATCAACCCTCAGTTTGTTCTCAGTTTTTAAGAGTCTCTTATGTTTTGGCTCCCTCCCTCTCTAACCTCTTTTTTATTTTTTTTCTTCCCACCCCCCATGGTCTTCTGTTAAGTTTCTCAGGATCCATATAAGTGTGAAAACATATGATATCTGTCTTTCTCTACATGACTTATTTCACCTAGCTTAACACTCTCCAGTTCCATCCACATTGCTACAAAAGGCCATATTTCATTCTTTCTCATTTCCACATAGTATTCCATTGTGTATGTAAACCACAATTTCTTTATCCATTCATCAGTTGAGGGACATTTGGGCTCTTTCCATAGCATGGCCATTGTTTAAAGTGCTGCTATAAACATTGGAATACAAGTGCCCCTATGCATGAGCACTCCTATATCCTTTGGGTAAATTCCTAGCAGTGCAATAATTGCTGGGTCATAGGGTAGATCTATTTTTAATTGTTTGAGGAACCTCCACACTGTTTTCCAGAGCGGCTGCACCAGTTTGCATTCCCACCAACAGTGAAAGAGGGTTCCCGTTTCTCCACATCCTCATCAGCATCTATAGTCTCATGATTTGTTCATTTTAGCCACTCTGACTGGCGTGAGGTGATATCTGAGTGTGGTTTTGGTTTGTATTTCCCTGATGAGGAACGACGTTGAACACCTTTTCATGTGCCTGTTGGCCATCTGGATGTCTTCTTTACAGTAGTGTCTATTCATGTTTTCTGCCCATTTCTTCACTGGATTATTCGTTTCTCAAGTGTGGAGTTTGGTGAGCTCTTTATAGATTTTGGATACCAGCCCTTTGTCCGATATGTCATTTGCAAATATCTTTTCCCATTCCGTGGCTTGCCTTTAGTTTTGTTGATTGTTTCCTTTGCATGCAGAAGCTTTTTATCTTCATGAGGTCCCAATAGGTCATGTTTGCTTTTAATTCCCTTGCCTTTGGAGATGTGTCAAGTAAGAAATTGCTGCAGCTGAGGTCAGAGAGGTCTTTTCCTGCTTTCTCCTCTAGGGTTTTGATGGTTTCCTCTCTCACATTCAGGTCCTTTATCTATTTTGAGTTTATTTTGTGAATGGTGTGAGAAAGTGGTCTAGTTTCCTCTTTCTGAATGTTGCTGTCCAGTTCTCCCAGCACCATTTGTTAAAGACACTGTCTTTTTTTCCATTGGATATACTTTCCTGCTTTGTCAAAGATTACTTGTCCATACTTTTCTGGGTCTAATTCTGGGGTGTCTATTCTATTCCATTGGTCTATGTGTCTGTTTTTGTGCCAATACCATGCTGTCTTGATGATGACAGCTTTGTAGTAGAGGCTAATGTCTGGGATTGTGATGCCTCCCGCTTTGATCGTCTTCTTCAAAATGACTTTGGCTGTTCGGAGTCTTTTTTGGTTCAATACAAATTTTAGGATTGCTTGTTCTAGCTTTGAGAAGAGTGCTGGTGCAATTTTGATTGGGATTGCACTGAATGTGTAGATAGCTTTGGGTAGTATTGACATTTTAACAATATTTATTCTTCCAATCCATGAGCATGGAATGTTTTTCCATTGCTTTATATCTTCTTCAATTTCCTTCATAAGCTTCCTATAGTTTCAGCATACAGATCTTTTACATCTTTGGTTAGATTTATCCCTAGGTGTTTTATGCTTCTTGGTGCAATTGTGAATGGGATCAGTTTCTTTATTTGTCTTTCTGTTGCTTCTTTTTTAGTGTATAAGAATGCAACTGATTTCTGCACATTGATTCTGTATCTTGCAACTTTGCTGAATTCATGTATGCATTCTAGCAGATTCTTGGTGGAGTCTATCGGAATTTCCATGTATAATATCATGTCATCTGCAAAAAGTGACAGCTTGACTTCATCTTTGCCAATTTTGATGCCTTTGATTTCCTTTTGTTGTCTGATTGCTGATGCTAGAACTTCCAACACTATGTGAAACAACAGCAGTGAGAGTGGACATCCCTGTCGTGTTCCTGATCTCAGGGGGAAAGCTCTCAGTTTTTCCCCATTGAGGATGATATTAGCTGTGGGCTTTTCATAAACGGCCTTCATGATGTTTACGTATGTTCCTTCTTCTGACTTTCTCGAGGGTTTTTATTAAGAAAGGATGCTGAATTTTGTTAAATGTTTTCTCTGCGTCGATAGACAGGATCATATCATTCTTCTCTTCTTTTACTACTGTGATGTATCACGTTGATTGATTTGCTAATGTTGAACCAGCACTGCAGTCCAGGAATGAATCCCACTTGATCATGGTGTATACGTCTTTTTATATGCTGTTGAATTCGATTTGCTATTATCTTATTGAGAATTTTTGCATCCATATTCATCAGGGATATTGGCCTGTAGTACTCTTTTTTTTTGCTGGGTCTCTGTCTGGTTTAGGAATCAAAGTAATGCTGGCTTCATAGAATGAGTCGGGAAGGTTGCTTTCCCTTTCTATTTTTTGGAAAAGCTTGAGAAGGATAGGTATTATCACTGATTTAAATGTCTGGTAGAATTCCCCAGGGAAGCCATATGGTCCTGGACTCTTATTTGTTGGCCGATTTTTGATAACTGCTTCAATTTCTTCGCTGGTTATGGGACTGTTCAAGTTTTCTATTTCTTCCTCTTTGAGTTTTGGAAGTCCATGGGTTCTTAGGAATTTGTTCATTTCTTCCAGGTTGCCCAGTTTGTTGGCATATAATTTTTAAGAGTATTCCCTGATAATTGCTTGTATCTCTGAGGGATTGGTAGTAATAATTCCATTTTCACTCAGGATTTTATCTCTTTCTGTCATCTCCCTTTTCTTTTTGAGAAGTATGGATAGAGGTTTATCAATTTTGTTTATTTTTTCAAAAAGCAACTTTTGGTTTCATTGATCTGCTCTACAGTCATTTTAGATTCTATATTGTTTATTTCTGCTCTGATCTTTAATATTTCTCTTCTTCTGCTGGGTTTAGGCTGTCTTTGCTGTTCGGCTTCTATTTCCTTTAGGTGTGCTGTTAGATTTCATATTTGGGATTTTTCTTGTTTCTGGAGATAGGCTTGGATTGCAATGTATTTTCCTCTCAGAACTGCCTTCGCTGCATCCCAAAGTGTTTGGATTGTTGTGTTTACATTTTCATTTATTTCCATATATTTTTTTAATTTCTTCTCTAATTGCCTGGTTGACCCATTCATTCTTTAGTAGGGTGTTCTTTAACCTCCATGCTTTTGGAGGTTTTCCAGACTTTTTCCTGTGGTTGATTTCAAGCTTCATAGCATTGTGGTCTGAAAGTATGCATGGTCTGATCTCACTTATTGTATACTTATGAAGGGCTTTTTTGTGACCCAGTATGTGATCTGTCTAGGAGAATGTCCCATGTGCACTCGAGAAGAAAGTATATTCTGTTGCTTTGGCATGCAGAGTTCTAAATATATCTGTCAAGTCCATCTGATCCAATGTATCATTCAGGGCCCTTGTTTCTTTATTGATCCTGTGTCTAGATGATCTATCCATTGTTCTAAGTAGAGTATTAAAGTCCCCTGCAGTTACCACATTCTTATCAATAAGGTTGCTTATGCTTGTGATTAATTGTTTTATATATTTGGGGGCTCCTGTATTTGGTGCATAGACATTTATAATTGTTAGCTCTTCCTGATGGATAGACCCTGTAATTATTATATAATGCCCTTCTTCATGTCTTGTTACATACAGCCTTTAATTTAAAGTCTAGTTTGTCGGTTATAAGTATGGCTACTCCAGCCTACTTTTGTCTTCCAGTAGCATGATAGATAGTTCTCCATCCCCTCACTTTCAATCTGAAGGTGTCCTCAGGTCTAAAATGAGTCTCTTGTAGAGAGCAAATAGATGGGTCTTGTTTTTTTTATCCATTATGATACCCTATGTCTTTTGATTGGAGCATTTAGTCCATTTATATTCAGTGTTATTTCAGACAGATATGGGTTTAGAGTCATTGTGATGTCTGTAGTTTTCATGATTGTAGTGATGTCACTGGTACTTTGTGGTCCTTGCAACATTTCACTCACAGAATTCCCCTTAGGGTCTCTTGTAGGGCTGTTTTAGTGGTGATTAATTCCTTCAGATTTTGTGTGTTTTGGAAGACCTTTATCTCTCCTTCTATTCTAAAACACAGACTTGATGGATAAAGGATTCTCGGCTGCATTTTTTTTTTCTGTTCATCACATTGGAGATTTCCAGCCATTCCTTTCCAGCCTGCCTAGTTTCAGTAGATAGATCCGTCACTGGTCTTATCAGTCTCCCTTTATATGTTAGAGTGTGTTTATCCCTAGCTGCTTTCAGATTTTTCTCTTTGTCCCTGTATTTTGCCAGTTTCTCTATGATATGTCACGCAGAAGATTAATTCAAGTTACCTCTGAAGGGAGTTATCTGTGCCTCTTGGATTTCATTGCCTGTTTCCTTCCCCAGATCAGGGAAGTTCTCAGCTATGATTTGTTCAAGTACACCTTCAGCCCCGTTCTTTCTTCTTCTTCTTCTTCTTCTTCTTCTTCTTCTTCTTCTGGAATTCCTATGATACGCATATTGTTCCGTTTGATTGCATCACTCAGTTCTCTAATTCTCTCCTCATACTCCTGGATTTTTTATCTTTCTTTTTCTCAGCTTCCTCTTTTTCCACAGTTTTATCTTCGAATTCACCTATTCTCTCCTCTGCCTCTTGAATCCGAGCTGGGGTCGCCTCCATTTTTTTTTCTTTTTTTTTCAATATATAAAATTTATTGTCAAATTGGTTTCCATACACCACCCAGTGCTCATCCCAAAAGGTGCCCTCCACAATACCCATCACCACCCTCCCCTCCCTCCCACCTCCCATCAACCCTCAGTATGTTCTCATATTTTAAGAGTCTCTTATCGTTTGGCTGTCTCCTACTCTAACCTCTTTTTTTTTTCCTTCCCCTCCCCCATGGGTTTCTGTTAACTTTCTCAGGATCCACAAAAGAGTGAAACCATATGGTACCTGTCTTTCTCTGTATGGCTTATTTCACTTAGCATCACACTCTCTAGTTCCATCCACGTTGCTACAAAGGGCCATATTTCATTCTTTCTCATTGCCACTTAGTACTCCATTGCGTATCTAAACCACAGTTTCTTTATCCATTCATCAGTTGATGGACATTTAGGCTCTTTCCATAATTTGGCAATTGTTGAGAGTGCTGCTATAACCATTGGGGTACAAGTGCCCCTATGCATCAGTTCTCCTGTATCCCTGGGTACAATCCTAGCAGTGCTATTGCTGGGTCATAGGGTAGGTCTATTTTTAATTTTTTGAGGAACCTCCACGGTGTTTTCCAGAGTGGCTGCACCAATTTGCATTCCCACCAACAGTGCAAGAGGGTTCCCTTTTCTCTACATCCTATCCAGCATCTATAGTCTCCTGATTTGTTCATTTTGGCCACTATATCTGAAGGTGGTTTTGATTTGTATTTCCCTGATGAGGAGCGACGTTGAGCATCTTTTCATGTGCCTGTTGGCCATCCGGATGTCTTCTTTAGAGAAGTGTCTATTCATGTTTTCTGCCCATTTCTTCACTGGGTTATTTGTTTTTCGGGTGTGGAGTTTGGTGAGCTCTTTATAGATTTTGGATATTAGCCCTTTGTCCGATATGTCATTTGCAAATATCTTTTCCCATTCCGTCGGTTGCCTTTTAGTTTTGTTGGTTGTTTCCTTTGTTGTGCAGTAGCTTTTTATCTCATAAGGTCCCAGTAGTTCATTTTTGCTTTTAATTCCCTTCCCTTTGGGGATGTGTCAAGTAAGAAGTTGCTGCGGCTGAGGTCAGAGAGGTCTTTTCCTTCATTCTCCTCTAGGGTTTTGATGGTTTCCTCTCTCACATTCAGGTGCTTTATCCATTTTGAGTTTATTTTGTGAATGGTGTTAGAAAGTGGTCTAGTTTCAACCTTCTGCATGTTGCTGTCCAGTTCTCCCAGCACCATTTGTTAAAGAGACTGTCTTTTTTCCATTGGATATTCTTACCTGCTTTGTCAAAGATGAGTTGGCCATACGTTTGTGGGTATAGTTCTGGGGTGTCTATTCTATTCCATTGGTCTATGTGTCTGTTTTTGTGCCAATACCATGCTGTCTTGATGATGACAGCTTTGTAGTAGAGGCTAAAGTCTGGGATTGTGATGCCTCCTGCTTTGGTCTTCTTCTTCAAAATTACTTTGGGTATTCGGGGGCTTTTGTGGTTCCATAAGAATTTTAGGATTGCTTGTTCTAGCTTTGAGAAGAATGCTGGTGCATATTTGATTGGGATTGCATTGAATGTGTAGATAGCTTTGGGTAGTATTGACATTTTGACAATATTTATTATTCCAATCCATGAGCATGGAATGTTTTTCCGTTTCTTTATATCTTCTTCAATTACCTTCATAAGCTTTCTATAGTTTTCAGCATACAGATCTTTTACATCTTTGGTTAGATTTATCCCTAGGTGTTTTATGCTTCTTGGTGCAATTGTGAATGGGATCAGTTTCTTTATTTGTCTTTCTATTGCTTCATTATTAGTGTATAAGAATACAACTGATTTCTGTACATTGATTTTGTATCGTGCAACTTTGCTGAATTCATGTATCAGTTCTAGTAGGCTCTTGGTGGAGTCTATCGGATTTTCCACGTATAATATCATGTCATCTGCAAAAAGTGAAAGCTTGACTTCATCTTTGCCAATTTTGATGCCTTTGATTTCCTTTTGTTGTCTGATTGCTGATGCTAGAACTTCCAACACTATGTTCAACAACAGCAGTGAGAGTAGGCATCCCTGTCGTGTTCCTGATCTTAGGGAGAAAGCTCTCAGTTTTTTCCCATTTAGCATGATGTTAGCTGTGGGCTTTTCATAAATGGCTTTTATGATGTTTAAGTATGTTCCTTCTATCCCGACTTTCTCAAGTGTTTTTATTAAGAAATGGTGCTGAATTTTGTGAAAGGACTTTTCTGCATCGATTGACAGGATCATATGGTTCTTCTCTTTTCTTTTATTAATGTGGTGTATCACGTTGATTGATTTGCAAATATTGAACCAGGCCTGCAGCCCAGGAGTGAGCCCCACTTGATCATGGTGAATAATTATTTTTATATGCTATTAAATTCGATTTGCTAGTATCTTATTGAATATTTTTGCATCCATATTCATCAGGGATATTGGACTGTAGTTCTCTTTTTTTACTGGGTCTCTGTCTGGTTTAGGAATCAAAGTAATACTGGCTTCTTTGAATCAGTCTGGAAGTTTTCCTTTCCTTTCTTTTTTTTGGAATAGGTTGAGAATGATAGGTATTATCTCTGCTTTAAACGTCTGGTAGAACTCCCCTGGGGAGCCATCTGGTCCTGGACTCTTAATTGTTGGGAGATTTTTGATGACTGATTCAATGTCTTCTCTGGTTATGGGTCTGTTCAAGCTTTCTATTTCCTCCTGATTGAGTTTTGGAAGAGTGTGGGTGTTTAGGAATTTGTCCATTTCTTCCAGGTTGTCCAGTTTGTTGGCATATAATTTTTCATAGTATTCCCTGATAATTGCTTGTATCTCTGAGGGATTGGTTGTAATAATTCAATTTTCATTCATGATTTTATCTATTTGGGGCATCTCCCGTTTCTTTTTGAGAAGCCTGGCTAGAGGTGTATCAATTTTGTTTCTTTTTTCAAAAAGCCAACTCTTGGTTTCGTTGATCTGCTCTACAGTTTTTTTAGACTCTATATTGTTTATTTCTGTTCTGATCTTTATTGTTTCTCTTCTTCTGCTGGGTTTAGGCTGTCTTTGCTGTTCTGCTTCTATTTCCTTTAGGTGTGCTGTTAGATTTTGTATTTAGGATTTTTCTTGTTTCTTGAGATAGGCCTGGATTGCAGTGTATTTTCCTCTTAGGACTGCCTTCGCTGCATCCCAAAGTGTTTGGATTGTTGTATTTTCATTTTCGTTTATTTCCATATATTTTTTAATTTCTTCTCTAATTGCCTGGTTGACCCACTCATTCTTTAGTAGGGTGTCCTTTAACCTGCATGCTTTTGGAGGTTTTCCAGACTTTTCCTCTGGTTGATCTGAAGCTTCATAGCACTGTGGTCTGAAAGTATGCATGGTCTGATCTCAATTCTTGTATACTTATGAAGGACTGTTTTGTGACCCAGTAGGTGATCTATCTTGTAGAATGTTCCATGTACACTCGAGAAGAAAGTATATTCTGTTGCTTTGGAATGCAGAGTTCTAAATATGTCTGTCAAGTCCATCTGATCCAATGTATCATTCAGGGCCCATGTTTCCTTATTGACCGTGTGTCTAGATGAACTATCCATTGTTGTAAGTGGAGTGTTAAAGTCCCTTGCAATTACCACTTTCTTATCAATAAGGTTTCTTATGTTTGTGAGTAATTGTTTTATACATTTGGGGGCTCCCATATTCGGCACATAGACATTTATAATTGTTAGCTCTTCCTGATGGATAGACCCTGTGATTATTATATGATGCCCTTCTTCATCTCTTGTTACAGTCTTTGACTGAAAGTCTATTTTGTCTGCTATAAGTATGGCTACTCCAGTTTTCTTGTGACTTCCAGTGGCATGATAAGTAGTTCTCCATCCCCTCACTCTCAATCTGAAGATGTCCTCAGGTCAAAACTTAGTCTCTTGTAGAGCGCAAATAGATGGGTCTTGTTTTTTTATCTATTCTGATACCCTATGTCTTTTCTTTGGGCATTTAGTCCATTTACATTCAGTGTCATTATAGAAAGATATGGGTTTAGAGTCAATGTGATGTCCGTAGGTTTCATGCTTGTAGCGATGTCTCTGGTACTTTGTCTCACAGGATCCCCCTTAGGATCTCTTGTAGAGCTGGTTAGTGGTGATGAATCCTTCAGTTTTTGTTTGTTTGGGAAGACCTTTATCTCTCCTTCTATTCTAAATGACAGACTTGCTGGATAAAGGATTCTCAGCTGCATATTTTTTCTGTTCATCACATTGAAGATCTCCTGCCATTCCTTTCTGGCCTGCTAAGTTTCAGTAGAGAGATCGGTCACGAGTCTTATAGGTCTCCCTGTATATGTTCGAGCACGTCTACCCCTAGCTGCTTTCAGAATTTGCTCTTTATCCTTGTATTTTGCCAGTGTCACTATGATATGTCGTGCAGATCGATTCCAGTTACATCTGAAGGGAGTTCTCTGTGCCTCTTGGATTTCAGTGTCTTTTTCCTTCCCCAGATCAGGGAAGTTCTCAGCTATTATTTCTTCAAGTATACCTTCAGCACCTTTCCCTCTCTCTTCCTCCTCTGGAATACCAATTATGCATAGATTATTTCTCTTTAGTGCATCATTTAGTTGTCTAGTTTTCCCCTTATACTCCTGGAATTTTTATCTCTCTTTTTCTCAGCTTCTGCTTTTTCCATAATTTTATCTTCTAGTTCACCTATTCTCTCCTCTGCCTCTTCAATCTGAACCGTGGTTGTCTCCATTTTATTTTGCAGATCATTAATAGCATTTTTTAGCTCCTCCTGGCTGTTCCTTAGTCCCTTCATCTCTGTAGCAAGAGATTCTCTGCCGTCCTTTATACTGTTTTCAAGCCCAGCGATTGATTTTATGACTATTATTCTAAATTCACTTTCTGTTATATTGTTTAAATCGTTTTTGATCAGTTCATTAGCTGTCGTTATTTCCAGGACTTTTTTTTGAGGGGAATTCTCCTGTGTCGTCATTTTGGATAGTCCCTGGAGTGGTGCGGGACTGCGGGGCACTTCCCCTGTGCTCTCTTGAATAACTTGCGTTGGTGGGCGGGGCCACAGTCAGACCTGATGTCTGCCCCCCAGCCCACCACTGGGGCCACAGTCAGACTGGTGTGTGCCTTCTCTTTCCCTCTCCTAGGGGCAGGATTCACTGTGGGGTGGCGTGGCCTGTCTGGGCTACTTACACACTGCCAGGCTTGTGGTGCTGGGGATCTGGCGTATTAGCTGGGGTGGATCGGCAAGGTGCACAGGGGCAGGAGGGACAGGCTCAGCTCACTTTTCCTTTGGAAATCCGCTTTGGGAGGGGCCCTGCGGCACTTGGAGGCAGTCAGACCCCCTGAGGGATGGATCCACAGAAGCACAGCATTTGGTGTTTGCGTGGTGCAAGCAAGTTCCTTCTCAGGAAGTGGTTCCCTTTGGGATTTTGGCTGGGGGAATAGGGGAGGGAGATGGCACTGGCGAGCACCTTTGTTCCCCGCCACGCTGCGCTCTGTCGTCTGGGGCTCAAAAACTCTCCCTCCCGTTGTCCTCCAGCCTTCCCGTTCTCCGAGCAGAGCTGTTAACTTATAACCTTCCAGATGTTAAGTCCTGCTTGCTGTCAGAACACACTCCGTCCGGCCCCTATGCTTTTGCAAGCCAGAGCTGGGGTCTCTGCTTGGCCGGTGGGCTGCCCCTCTGCCTCGGCTCCCTCCTGCCAGTCCGTGTAGTGCGCACTGCCTCTCCGCCCTTCCTACCTTCTTCCTTGGACATCTCATCTACGCTTGCCTCCAGAGAATCCATTCTGCTAGTCTTCTGGTGATTTTCTGGGTTATTTAGGCAGGTGTGGGTGGAATCTAAGTGATCCGCAGGACGCGGTGAGCTCAGCGTCCTCTTAGGCCGCCATCTTCCCCTCGCCTCCATTTCATTCTGCACCTCATTGATAGAATTTTTCAGCTCCTCATGACTGTTTCCTAGTCCCTTGATATCTGTAGTAATAGATACTCTGCTGTCCTATATACTTATTTCAATCCCAGCGATTAATTTTATGACTATTTTTCTAAATTCATGGTCCATTATAGGACTTAAATCATTTTTGATCAATTTGTTAGCTGTCACTACTTCCTGGAGTTTCTTTTGAGGAGAATTCTTCCGTTTCATCATTTTGGACAGTCCTTGGAGTGGCTCAGAACTGCGGGGCACTTCCCTTGTGCTGTCTGGAGTAACTTATGTTGGTGGGTGTGGCCACGGTCACACCAGATGTCTATCCCCAGCCCACTGCTGGGGTCACAGACTGATGTGTACCTTATCTTCCCCTCTCCTAGGGGCAGGAATCACTGTGTAGTGATGTGGCTCCTGTCTGGGCTACTTGCACACTGCCAGGCTTGTGGTGCTGCTTTGGTGGAATCTGGCGTATTAGCCGGGGTGGATCCGAAAGGTGCACAGGGGCATGAGGGACAGGCTTAGCTCACTTTGCCATCAGTGGTCCCCTGTGGGAGGGGCCCTGCAGCACCAGGATGGAGGCAGACCCGTCAGAGGGATGGATCCACAGAGGCATAGTGTTGGGTGTTTGCATGGTGCAAGAAAGTTCAATGACGGGAACTGGTTCCCTTTGGGATTTCGGTTGGGGGTAGGAGAGGGAGATGGTGCTGGCCAATGCCTTTGTTCCCTGCCCAGCTGAGCTCTGTCTTCTGGGGCTCAACACCTCTCCCTCCCGGTTTCCTCTCACCCTCCCGCTCTCCGAGCAGAGCTGTTGACTTTTAACATTCCAGATGTTAAGTCCTGCTGGCCGTCAGAACTCAGAGTCTGGCCCCTCCACTTTTGCAAGCCAGACTTTGGGGGCTCTGCCTTGCCTGGCGGGCTGCCCCTCCACTGCCTGGCACCCTCCCGCCAGTCTGGGTAGTGCGCACCACCTCTCTGCCCTTCCTACCTTCTTCCGTGGGCCTCTTGTGTACGCTTGGCTCTGGACAGTCCTTTCTGCTAGTCTTCTGGCAGTTTTCTGGCTTATTTAGTCAGATGTGGGTGGAATCTAGGTGATCAGCAGGACGTGGTGAGCCCAGTATCCTCCTATGCCACCGCCTTCTCCCCTATTCTCAGTTATTAAGAGTCTCTTATGGTTTGGCTCCCTCCCTCTCTAACTTTTTTTTTTTTTCTGTGCAATTTTTAATGAAATCAAGTGTATCACTGTTTTCTCTTATTGCTTCTGGATTTGAAATCATATTTTAAAAAGTTTTCTTCACTGCTAGCTTATAGAGGAATTTCACTGTGTGTGTGCCTTTGTGGACAGGTGGGAGAGGAGATGGAAAAGGGTCACATGAGTGTCAAGTGTAAGAGGAACTCTGAGCAACCATCATGTGAGAAATCTGTAAAAACCATTTTACTAAATCAGGAGAGTTAGATGTTCAGACCAGAATCTTTGTCCTGTGCTTGTCTTTGAGAACTTGGTATCTATTATTTTCTGTGTTCCGTGGATATGGATCCAGACCCCCATAACTGACAGAGAAGGTCTTACATGAAGCAGAAACTCCATGTCATCTCAGATCAACCTGTCAGATGACTAAATGGGTGGAACCACCCTCCTAGGGATATGACAGACATAAAGCCAATTCCAAAATGTACCATTCTAACAGAGCAAAGGACTAAAGGGGAAGTAAAACCTCCAACTCATCCTTTACTCTCTATGAGTGAAGTTTAATCAGGAGAAGGTTATAGTCTGCTAGTCCTATGCAAAAGTACAGATGTGTGAGTTGTAAGGTGGCACCTTTTGTCAGATTACAACCTCTCCCACTCAACCCTATAATTTCCCATTTGGATGGTGGGTTTCTAGGACTCGGGGGTCAAGCTTGTACTGATCTTGCTTGGAAGAGAGATCATACCTTATGGGGTGGGCACTAACATCCATGCTGCTTCCTGTGGGCATTTCCAACAATGCAAGTCTGGAGATGAAGAGAGGTAAGGTTACGATGCAGATGTAGTCTTAGGCTGATAGTGTCTGGCACATAGTAGACACCCAATATAGAATTAATTAATTAATTGGTTAGTTAATTAATTAGATGTAGATGTAGGCATAAACAGGAAGCGAAACCATGCATGTGTCCTTTTGGTCTTTTTATGCACATATAAAGTTTTCATAAAGAATTTGTATCATACTGTACTTGTCATTCTGTAATGTGCTTTGAAGAAACATTTTGTTTCTGTTTATAAAAAAGGCCCAGGGTGGCAGGGGAGGGGAGCTTTAGAAAATGGAGAACAGTGCTACCTGATGACCGGAGCCAGCAATGCAGGTGTGAAAGTCTCAACTATGGAGATTGGCAAAGGATAGGGGATGGAAAGGGCTGTGGTATTGGTGGTGAGGGAGGAAGGTGAATAGATACCATAATATAGGCCAAGATTTCTAGACTTTTCTACTCACTGGCACCAATCCTTCTACTTTCATTCCCATCCTGGGATCCTCAAGCTCTGGTCGGGAAATCCAGCCCCTCAGTGAACTAAGTAGAAAGTTGCATGACTTAGTGTATGAATAATTGGTGTGAAGAAGTTTGAAACAAAGAAACATACACAAACACATATACATACAGAAAACTGTCAAATAAATTGTTTTGATCTGCTTCCAAGGCCATGAATATGTATCATATTTGTAATCACCTCGCAATTATTTTATGTTTTTGATATTTTATTCAATGTTTCCATATTTCAGGCACTATAAAAATGCAAATTTATAAAATAAACATATCTCTCTCCCCAACAATGCATACACAGTGAATTATCATAGACATCTATTTAGCATACTATTTGCATTCTACAGGATATGAACAGGTTTCTAAGTTGCTAAATAAACATATAGCTACACTATTATCTTGTGACTCAGTTGCTGATATGCCTGTTTCACAAAACTTTATCCCCATACTTTGTCAGATTGCCAGTTAATACTTCTCTTTGTCTGACACATACGAGAAACATATAAAATGCATATTTAAAAGCTGAAATTGTTATGTCGCTCCCTTCTGTCCCTACCTTTTGCCCACCATAACACAAAGATAGTCTCTATTAACTTAGCAGTGCCTATTTCCCAAATTTTTCTCTGTATGTATTGCACTAATCTATTTAATCACACTCATACCTATACACCTATGTTGATATATACTTTTTGCAGAAATGGGGTCATATTTTGCTTTATACATTGTGATATCCCTGTTTCACTTGATATGGTTTATTTTCTATTTATTTACTTATTTAGAGTAGCATGTTTTCACGTGATTATTAAGAATTTATGTTCCTTCTTATGGGCATCCACTCTTGATATCATTGACCTATCTCTATTGTTTAAGAATATTTTGTACATTGAATACGTAAACAAGTGTCTGAAGGTAGGTTAGAAATGATCTCCCCCAGCTTTTCACATGCCTTTTAATGTTTGCTGTGCAGACAACATTTGATTATTTTTAATGAGTTTTCGTATTTTAAAAGTATTTCCGTGCACTGTTTGAACAAGAACAAGTGAATAATAATGCCTTCCGAGATGTGGAATGATGGCTCATAGGACAAACAGGGAAGAACCTAATCTTTGTGTATTAAAGAATTTAATTACAATACCGTTTCTTGGATTTTGTTACTTAACTTTTAATGTCTGTTCCCTGATCATTGGTAACTATTGGTCTCGCATAGAGTAGTTGGGATTCAATGAGATGAACTGTAAAACACCTTTCATATAGTAGTTGTCCATGTTAATATCCTATAGCTCAGGTTCCTTTTCCAAAAGGCAACCATTTGTGCTGCTTCCTGGGTCCAATTCAACACCCCACGAATCAGCCGGTCTATGTGGCCCCCATAGCCAGGCCTCTTGGCTCGTGACTCATGGTGCAGGATTTCATCCCCACCATCATCTTCATGCCAAATGAGGACGTGACACCGCCCAGTTTCTATATCAGGAGAGTTTCCCACTATCAGTCCTTAAGCCCTCAAAATCCATCACCCAAATGGGAGACTTCTGGTTGGCCTGTGCAGATGGCAAGGGGTAGATGTTTGATTCTGGAACATTTACACAGCTCTGCGAGTCTGAGGTTGGTCATCTGTAAAATGGGACTAAGGGTGCCTACTTCCAGACTTGTAAGAAGAAAGGGAGAAAACCTCAAAGAATGTCTGGCATGTAGCAGGACTTGAGGTGTATTACTTCTGGACCACACTGCCTCCTCTGCCCATAAAGTAGAAGATTTGAAACATTATCTGGAAATGTAGCAGCAAGAAGTGAACTTTGGTCCCATTTCATCATTTCCTATTCCCTTCATGCTTTCCTGTCTCCTTAGTTTCCTTCTACTTTGACATGGATGAAACAATTTTTTACTGAGCCCTCAGGAAGAAGAAATAATATGGGAGAAATAATAATAGTAACAGGTCAACTATAGAAGATGGGAGTCATCAAGCATGTGTCCCAGTTGCCAGACCCATCACTGACCACGGGACCTTGGGTGACTTCCCTCCCCTGTGCTGGCCTCCAGCCTAACACAGAAGAACACTCAATGTATACACAGGGGTTAGGGCAGGGGCTTTTGGGTCAGAAAGACCTGCGTTTGATGCTGGGAACCAGTACTTCCATTATCTTGACCAAGTAATTTATCTACTATATGTGCTATAATTGTTGGTATCTTTTATTATTGTTGTTAGTATACTTGCTTTAATTATTCCTACCACCCAGCCAAAGTGTGAATGATAGAAGTGGGGATTAACTGCCAGACAGTACAAAGTTACAGATGAACTCAGCTGAGGGTGGGGAATACAAAAAGTCAAGACAGAGAATAAAAGTGAAGTAGAGAAGCACAAGGCTCTCTGGGTACCATTTCCTGTGCCCATCCTCTCATGACCCTGGGAAGTTTCTGACCCAAGAGCACTCTTGGTTTTCAACTGAAGACAGCCACAACCTGAGGGCTGCCCTGGAGCTATGGGGCTAAAGAGCTAAGTCCTCATCAGCTCCCTCCCCCTTCAAGGGCCACCAACATTCACCCTCCATCTAAACCCATCTCTTTTCCCTTTTCTCCTGCGTTATCAAGGAAGGTCTACCTATGGAACCTCCCAGAACTAACCCTGAAGAGTGTTCCCCATACAAATGAGTTTCAAACCCTGCAGTCTCTGAAAGTTGCCCTGCACACCAGCAAAGGAGTGGAAGGGACTCTGAGGTAAAGACGGAAATGCCTACCTCTCAGAGATAGGTCATCTCCACATTGTGTATACCTGACCTGACTTTTATAAGTAATGACTTTATACATTTCCTATACACAACCTATCGATATAGACTCCTCTCTCTCTCTCTCTCTCTCTCTGTGTGTGTGTGTATGTGTATTTTACTGAAAATAACAATCTTCAGCTTTCTTTTCTCATTTAGTATCTCATCTAATGTTTGCAGTTACATTTTTATAGTTATCGTGGTTGTATAGCTTTTCATAGATTGGTTGGACACTCTTATTGCTTTTAATAACAATTCTAGGTTAATATCAATTTATGATCTCTTTACTGATTTCTTTCGATATCAAGGACATTTATCCTATGTCATCCATGTATATGGGTAATTTTTAGTTCCCAGGTTTTCATGTGCTCTTTAATGCCATTTCCCTCCCGCCCCACAAAAGGTATCTAAGTTCATTTGTATGGCTAAGCAATTATACTGTTCTCTGTATAAAAACATTTTAGTCATATGCTAGGGGCACAGAACACCATCTCCAGGTTTACCAGGGTAACATTCCCCACCTCGACAGCTACGTGGCCCTAGGGAGCACACACACAGCCTGGGATTTAGGGGGTCCAGGATTTGAGACCCTACCCCGCTGTTCTCAAGGGGTCTCTGACCCTCTTTGACTTTACCTTTGCCTGTAGTACAAAAATGCCTGCCTCAAAATGAATTTTGCAGGGATTTGACATAACAGGCAACATCATTCTTTATTATCAAAAGAATCAGGAATTCTGAGTGAGACAAATATGCACAACAACTAGCCCTTTGGGTGGATTAGTGTCAGTTAACTGTTGGCTTCCCAACCCCAAGCAGACCTCCTGCTCCTTCACAGGGTTATACTTAGACTGGAGGAGAAACACAACAAAGATGACCACATCCAAGAGTTTCTTGTCAGGGCTGTGTTCTCAGCATCCTGAATCAGCTTAGGTGAGGGCCTCCTCTGGAATCGTGTGCTTGGCCTGGAGGAAGTAAAAGGAGGAAGGTGGGAGATCAGCAGAGCCATGAGCCCTGAGTCTCATCCCCAGGTCACCCAGTTTCCATTCACTTGGCCTGAATAACCGGACCTCACCTTGGGCCAAGTGAGAACCAGTGTGGTCCCAGTGGTTGTCACAAAGTCCCCTGGGGTAGAGAAAAGTCAGATGACATCCATTAGGGCTGCCATTTCCCAATCTATGCAAGGAAAATATGGCTCCACATTTACTGCAACATATGCAGTAGAATGAGCCCTGTGTCAGTGTGTACTGGGAAAACTCCTGAAACCAAAACATCTGTCAATAAAGGAATGAGGCCCACAGAATTCATAAAAGTAATGTAAACCTGTTCAAAACAACTAGGTAATTTAATGTGTATGGAGACAGGAATGTTCAGGGTGACAATGAGTGAAATAACCAAGCAAAACAATTACCTGCAAGTTCCCATTATTGCCTTCTTGGCTCCTGCCAGCTCCTATCTGCATGCCGCCTGACCACTCACTTCTTAGACCACTGGAGGTTCATCCCAGACTGGGTGGTGAAAAAGTGCATCATTCCTGCTGCTCCTGAGAGAAGGTGGTCAAGAAGCTTCAGGAAGGTGTGGGAACTGGGATAGAGAATGTGTTTTGGGTCTCCTTAGGGCTGACGTCCCTCACAAGCAGAGTTATCATTCACGATGCATACACTGGGCCAACATGAGCCCTGGGACAGCTGGACACATAGACAGCCCCACTCCCTCAACAATGGTCCTGCTTCCACTGCCACTCAGCAACTACATTCCTTTCATACCCCTACTGTTCCTGCCCCCCCCCCCAGATTGCTTGGCTGATACCTCTACCCCTGCCACAGAGACCACCTTTGGAGAGATTATCTACCAGTTTCGCTAGATTAGGAGGCTTAACCACACCTCAGAGATGGTTTTATACTCTCATTTCGTCTGTAAAACAGCCCAAGGAGTGGACTGTATAATCCTCATTTTCAGAGGAAGACCCTGGGTCACAGAGGGGTCCTATGACTTGACCAAGGTCGCACAGATAGTGGGTGTTGGGGTCTGGAAGAGAACCCATATTCCGATTCCAGAGCCCATGCCCTTACCACTAGGCTAGACTCCTTGGATCTACCTGTTGGCTTTCTGCAATATTGAGAAAATCCCAAGGGCTACACAACCACATTCCCACACCCCTGAACCAAGGCTGGGCTGGGAGTGCCACCCAAAACACAGCACTCACTTGGAATTGCTGACAGGGGTAGCAGTGAAAGTCTGGGTGAAGGTACAGATACAAGGTACAATAAGTGAATGTGGTTGAATGTCACTTATATGTCAATGACACTTGGTGGGGAGAGAGAGAAAATAGGTTATGAACAGAACCCTGAGAATTTCTTTCCACTTCAACAACAAACAACAATACCCCCTTAGAGTTGCACATGCTTGACACACTCACACAGCATTCCCCAGTCAGGATCTTATATGATACTCATGCTGAAGGGGACACAAGTTCCTGGGAATCGAGGTGTCAGGAATTGGGAGAGCAACAATAGGAGCGATCTGCTCTCAGTGACAGGAATGTTACTATGTGCAGACTCTGTGACAGCCACTTCACAAGTTTATTTGATTCAATTTTCACAGCTTCCCAAGAGATGGATATTATTGGGCCCCTTCTGCAAATGAGGAAAATGAGAGGTTAGGTAATAGGCCCAAGTTTGAAAGGTAAGGATTTAGGGTGAGAGCCATCAAACCCCACAGCCTGTTTCCCTAACACCCTGGCACCCAAGGTAGGAATGAAAAACATGCAGGTGTTGGGCTGGGGGCCCACTGGATGGGTGCTGGTTGAAGGTTTGTCACCTGTGTGAACTCAGTCTGAGCTGGGCATGGGGAACAAGGCAGCCACAGGGGCAGGCGACCATCCCCAGAAGGAGTAGAGGGTCAAGTCCCAGGTCAGCATGAAGCTGAGGGCCTGCGGTCCCCTCTTATGATCACCGCCTTCCCTCCTGATGGCCCCAGTACACCTGTGTCTGCCTCAGTCGGTTCCTTGCCTGAGGGATTATATTCGTTGTCGGGCTACCCATGGATCCTCTGAAGGACCGGTTTGGATGATGTGAGATGTGTGGGGGTGGGGAAGGAACAGTGCCTCTGAGAAGCCTCTCCATCTGTCTCCTCAAACACCTCTGCTCTCTGACTTCCATTCCTGCCTCAGGAAGTCCTCTGCTCCCTGGCAGTCTCCCACTTCTGGCTCCCTGACTCAGGGAACCCTGGTTTGTCTCAAGGAGGGCCCAGCTCCTGGCATTGGGTCAGAGGAACGGATGTCATGATGGCAGCCCCCCAGGACCTCAGCCCTCAGCATGGGCAGGAAAAGCCACTATGGCATCCTGGAATTGGAGGAGGGGACACATTTGGTTCAAGGAAAAGAGGGTCCCTCTCAGAACAAGGGAGGGAAGCACCATCTCAGCAGGGAGTAGGAAGGCCTGTCTCAGCATGAAACCCTGGGGTTGAGGGCCCTTCTCAGTCCAAGGCACCATCACCTGGCCCAAAGTGGTCACTCTGGTTCTGGAGAGGAGATGGAGCCCCGCTTCCTGGAACACACTCATGGGAAGGCATGTGTCTTAGTCTGTTCAAGCTGCTATAACAAAATACTACCAAGTTGGTATCTGATAAATGACAATAATTTTCTGCTATCCACTTTGTAGGCTGGAAAGTCTAGATCAAGTCACCACCATGGTCGCTTTCTTGTGAGGGCCCTCTTCCTGGTTCATTCCTGGCATCGTTTTGCTGTGTCCTCACATGGTACAAGGTGTTGGGGATCTCTCTGGAGCCTTTTATATAATGGTACTCATTCCATTCAGGAAGGTTGCACCCTCATGCCCTAAGCACCTCCCAAAAAACCACCTCTTGATACTATCATCTTTGGGTGTCAGGATTTCAACAAATGAATGCGGTGAGGTGGGGGACACAAACAGTCAGAACATAGCAGTATGTTAGGGAAAGCTAAGTGCAGAAGGATAAGAAACAGACCCCAGACCAGGAAAACAGGTAAGCAGGTCACAGGAAGGAAAGGAGACCTCTAAGCACAGGTGAGAGAGAGAGTAGAGAAGTCAGGGCACATGGTCCTCCTCATAGCTGCTGCCTCCTGCAGATGGGCACTGTCAGGTAGCTCATGCTCCCAGAGGCAGAGGTCCCCAGGAAAGGTGTCACAGATTCCCTTCTAGCCACAGCTCCCACACTTTGTCCAGCTCTCAGGCTGACGTCTGCTGAGAAATATGGGGAGGAAGCTGGAAACGAGTCCCAGGGAAAGAGAGACATGTGGGCCCCTGCACCCCCAGCCCCCACTTTTCCACACAGGTACCTTCTCCTGCCTCCTGTCATCACTGATAAACACTACCACCCACCGTCAACCCCAACTTTGATCTGGCTCCCTCTTCCCACCTCGTTCTTGGAGAGCTTCAGGATCTTGACTGTGGGGACCATCTGTATAATGTCAGACAGGCCATCCAGCCTGTACAGTTTGTTGTTGATCGAGTTCAAGGACAACAGCTTTTTGTGAGAAGGAGTTAGAGTGACAGTTACTATCTAGGGCCTCAGAAACAAGTCTTCCCTCCACACCATTCGTACCATCCTCTACCATAAAAACAGCACTGGCCATAAAGCCTCACATCAGGGGGAACTCTTTTCAATGATCTTCAGGGTGGCAGCCATGCATTTTCTTCAATTCAGGATTATATCAATATCATGGCCCACCAAGTCTTCAACAATCTGAGAAGAGGCAATAGGAAGGCTGAGAGGGGTCCAGGGCCAGTACCAACCCCTCCCCACATTGTCATCCTTTAAGGCTCCCTCCCAGGCAGATCCCTGCCCTAGCATTACTGCTGTCAACTGTACCTGGGCCAAAGCAGAGCCTCTGGAGGTCAAGAGTTTGCTGGGAGACATCATAGTGTTTGTTCATGGTCAGCTGCAGAGAGAGATGGAGAGAGCCACTGTGAGGCTCTGGTGGGGATAGGGAAATCGGGGGCTGGAGGAAGAAGAGGTAGGTCTGGGTGTGAACACACAATGGGCCTTGAGTCTGCATTACCTTTAGATGTTCCATTTCTTCTGGCTCCAACTCATACCACACAGAGTAGGGTACAGCAGAATGACTGACGAAGAGATATCTACAGAAAGGAGGGGTGTGGTAAGCACTAGGAACTCTCATTCTAAAGAAGACAGCTAACCCCTGGCCTGTCCTCCTTCCCCAGGACTAGGTGCAGGTAATGTCCTTGACACAAACCTTCTGGTTCTCCTCGTTACACATCTTAGAGCTGACACCCTTCAATGCAGAGGCAGTGTCAGCATCCTGGACAAAGTTCTAGGCCTGTGTTTTCACATAGTGGAACTACAGGTGGCAGAAGCAACAGAAAAAGTGCTGGAGAACCAGCTCTCCCCTTTCCTTGTGCCCACTCCCCTGGCTTCAGCATTCTCTTATACATCAAAAGGGGTGAAGGGTACACTGCAATGGCTCAGGATTGAAATCAGTAGCCATGTATTGTCATACTTTCTTCCATAAGGCATGTAGGGGGTAAAAGAGAGGATAGGAGAGAAGAGTGGCAACATGGAATTAAGACTAGAGAACAGATCCTTTTCCAACCACCTACTGAGCTTGAAAAGAAAGTGCTAAAAAAAAAAAGGATCATTGACATAATTTCATATTTTGTACCAAATATGGATTTCTTTATTTTTATTGTTTTATTTATTTATTTATTTTTTTTTTTTGAGAGAGAGAGAGAGAGAGAAAGCATGCTCAAGTGGATCAGGGGCAGAGAGAGGGGGACAGAGGATCCAAAGCCGGCTCTGTGCTGACAGTAGTAAGCCCGATGTAGGGTTTGAACTCGTTAACTGTGAGACCATGACCTGAGCCAAAGTTGGACACTCAACTGACATTAGCCACCCAGGTGCTCCCCCAAATAGGGATTTATTAAATTCCCTTTCTCTCCATTCAAAGCTCTCCTCCAAATAAACACTTAAGATATTAGACGTGATCTTCCTTTTATAAATTTCCAGGAGATTCTACCTCATGAAGACCCTGCTTGCCCCTCAGATAAAGTCTCCAGAGACTCGACCTCCATCTCCCGCACTCATCTTGAGCCAAACTGAGACATCCAGTGGAAAGTTGCTCCATCGCCTTGGGTGCAGTTTTCACCTTTGCTTTTAGCCATCCTCTACTCTTATCCCTTTACATCATTTCTCTGAACCTACCCTTAGGTGACCGAGGCAGATAACTCCTAGAAGAAAGAAAAAGAAAGAAAGAAAGAAAGAAAGAAAGAAAGAAAGAAAGAAGAAAGAAAGAAAGAAAGAAAGGGACACGTTACAAATCTCACCTGTTCCCAGCAAAATAATCTAGCATCTCTACACAAGACCATCACAGCTGCCCTGACCTGTCTCTCCTGCACATTCCATATGTCTTGCCAGAACTGTGATCTTGAACCTACTCCCATGGTTCCATCTTGCCCGTTCACCCTCATTTATCTCCATGGAGTAATTCTTTCTTTCCTTATGTCCACATTAGCATGGACAAAACTTTAATAATGCCCCTGGCCCCTCCTATGGTACAGTTCGTTGGCCTAGTGGATGCTGTGGGGAAGTGGAGAGAAAGAAGAAATCCATGAGTTCTAAAAATGATTTCTACACTTTTGCCCCACGAATACCAAGACTACCATTAAGGTTGCTCAACCATTAATTAATGCCTACACTCTGTCATGTTGTAGGAAAAAAAAAAAAGATATAGTTAACTACAGGGTTACGTATTCCACTGCCTAGTACAAATCAACCATGATGACTGATCACTTAACATTGTTAAAGAAGAGACAACAGGCCCCAAATGGAGTCACTAATGCTAAGCTTGTGTCACCTAATTTCAGGTGATTACACCTAATACAGGTCACCTCATTGACTTAATACCTAACCTAATTGCAGTTTCAGCCTCTCTCAGGAATGTAATCTTAACTAGTCAGTCTGGCATCTCCTGGTCAGTACTAGTGAGGTAATCTGCTTAATAGGCCCCTGCCATCCCCCAAAAGGAAGGTCACCTTGTCTGAAACAATCCACTATTTGTCACTAATTTCCTTGTCCTGTTGCTTTCTGCCTATAAAGGTCTTCCATTTTGACCAGCTCTTAGGAACTTCTTTCCATTTGCTAGATGGCATGCTGCCTAATTCATGGATTGTTGAATAAATCCAATAATATCTTTAAAATTTACTCACTTGAATTTAAACACTACCTTATTTGGGGTTGTACATAAGTATCATTCATTGCTGCTTCTCCCTCTTGTTCATGGATTCATGAAGATGAATGCCAGAAATGCCATGTTTGTATCAGCTTTCATACTTCCTTGGGAAACACCCAGGTATCTAGGTCCTCTTTGAAAGGAATGATGTCTATCAATGTACTCTGAAATCAGGAAGAACGGTATAAAAACAGCAAAATTAAAACCAAATCAAGGTAGAAAACACATCAATGGCCTGAATAACAGAGAAAAGTCCTGTGATAACTTTTATGGGTAGTGAAGAAATATCGTTGACTTTTTTCATCTAAAAAGAAATATAACAACAACATGCTTAAAGTTTGGAAACCTCCACTGTGGATCTGCTTCCTGGAAGATGAGAGGTAGGGAGCATCCTCAGCCCGGGAGAGAACAAGCACACAAAGAAGGGTTGGGCAGAGGCTCCATTCTGAGATCTTAGTTCCTGCTCTGACATTTCCAGGCTGGGTGACCTGGCACAAGTTAATTACTGTCTATAACCCCCTACTCCAACCTGAGCTCTAAAGCAATAACAGAATCTACCCTGACTGTGTGGTGCTATGTTTCAAGAGTCAAAGGCAAGTTACCCACTTGGATGGAGAATTCTATAAACAAACAATTAGTCTGAAGAAATACCCAGCATTAAGCCTGGTGAGACAAAATGATGGAGGATCCTGAAAGAGAAAGGACAAGAGTTGAAGGTGTCGTAGAAAATAATAACAACGTATGTTCAATTGGTCCCAGATAAAAAGGAAAGGCAACAGTACAGAAGATATATTTAAATAAATGATAGTTGGGAAGTTTAAAAAGTGACCAAAGACATCAAGTCACAGATTCACGAAGCTCTGTGTTTGTCAAGCCTACAGGGGTATGAGGAAAACCAAACCTAGGCCTTATTGATTATCTCAAAAGAAAGGAAAGGAAAAGGAAATTAGAGCAGGTAAAAATAAATATAAAGCAAATATTAGGATGACATGTTTAAGCCAAATTATGTATGTTAATGCCATTACATGTAAGCAGATGAAATATTCCAAATCGAAAGGCAAACATCAGGCTGTATAAAAATTCCGTCAAATGCACCTTAAAAGAGATACATGTAAAGTTTATTGATACAGAAAATTAGGGGAAATGGCAACTTAAACATTAACCAACAGAAATCTAGTATACCCATCTTAATTGGGTATGCTACTATACCCATCTTAATTGGTCTTTTTGTCCCTCCTGCTACAAAGCTCCGAAAATTCTTGGAATATTCTATGTTGAAAATGATAAATCTGTCTTTTTTATGTTAGTGGGATGACTTTTGGAAAACACCTAAGGTTGGGGGTTGGTTGCTAGAAGAACCCACCATGAGATTAGAGGGTTAGAACTTTCCATCCTACTTCCCTGACCTCTAGGGAAGGCAAGGGGCTGGAGACTGAGTCCAATCACCGATGGCAAATAATTTAATCTTGACCATGTAATTAAGCCTCCATGAAACACCCCAAAGGACCGGGTTCAGAGATTCCAGGTTGGTAAACTGGAATGTCTCCATGTGCCACTGTGTCGTGCCCCAAACCTCACGGGGACAGAAGCTTCTGCGTTTGGGGCCTCACCCCATGTATCCTTTCATCTGGCTGTCAATTCCTATTCTTTAATATCCTTTGTAATAAACCAGTGATGTAGTGAATAAACAAGTTTCCCGAGTTCTGTAAGCCACTCTAGCTAATTAATCGAACCCAAGGAAGGGGTTGTGGGAACCTCTGACTTATAGCCAGAGTGTCAGAAGCACAGGTAACAACTTGGACTCGAGATTAGCATCTAAAGTACAGGACAGCCTTGTGGGAATGAGCCCTTAACCTGTGGAATCTGATACCATCTCCAGGCAGATGGTGTCAGAATTGAGTTACCTTATAAGACACCCAGCTTGTGTAGGAGACTTGCTTGAATATGTGTGGGGGGAAACCCACACATTGGAATTGGGTACAGTATATTAACACCTAAAACTGACAGAAGTAAATGGAAAAATGGACAAATCCACTATCACAACTGGAAATTTTAACACATCTCACTGAGCGATAGCTAAAACAGGGAAACAAAAATTCAGTTAGATGAATTAGATTTAAACAATGTTAGTAACAAGTGCTTGCTTCAGCAGCACATATACTAAAATTGAAATGATACAGAGAAGATTAGCATGGCCCCTGAACAAGGATGACACTCAAATTTGTGAAGCATTCTGTATATTTTTTAAAAATGTTATTAACCAATTTATTTACTTAACTGACATGAAACATGGCAGAATAAGTCACATGCTGGGCCATAAAGGAAGCCTTGGGAAACTTCCAAGAGCATAACGCAATCTAGCCTGAGTGGTTGGTGTGAAGATTCAAGGATAATGTTGGGTTCTCTGCCACTCTCCTACCTTTACATCAATCGCAAGAACATTAATCTCCAACAACCCCCTGGCTCCAAAAGACCCTCTCCACATACCAAACCCGGACCTGAGAGGAGCACATGACTCTGGCCTTTAACCTCAACTAGATGTCTTAAAATATACCTGAGATTTGCTGTAATCAGGTACAGTGAGATGGCAGACATGGAGCCAATGTCCTTGAAAGACGAGTTTATTACCTACAGGTCCCAAGAGGAGGGGACATACAATAACACTCAGGGCCACACGAGGAAGCTCCTGGTGGAGCTGTCAGGTGGCAGACAGAATGAGGGGAAAACATGAACCAGAATCTTTATTCTGGTTTTATGGAAAGGAACGGGAGAAGCAGGATCAGTATGCTGAGTAAAACTTTGGATTGAAAAGTTGGAATAATTTTGGTGGGCTCTGAGTGATAAGGGTGGCCCTTAGTTGTCCAGTGTCTGGACTTGGGGTGATTTAAGGAAAGGAGAATATTGGACTGGGGTGTGAGAGTTTGATAAAGGAGGTGGCTGGGGGTGTGGGCTCTGGATTTGCTGGTTTACATATCAAAACCATGCTCATAGGCAAATTGATTGCTAGCTCAAGGAATTAGCTCACCCTAGGAGACCTAGTTCCTCACCAGGTCCACAGGCTCTTGTGGTATCAAACCATCAGAAAATATAGTTAATAGAAAACATGATGAATACACCAAGGGTAAGATTTCACCTCAGTCATAACCATAGCCATAGGAGGAGAGGTTTTCCATGTAGAACTAGGATAGGTGTGTCATGGCCCATTGGGGTCATGTCCTCAGAAGAAAGGAAAACACTCAGCCTGGGCACTTGCCACCTCCCATCCAAAGGGGGATTACTGGGTTCCTGTTGGATGGAGTTGGAGAGGGGGCCCAGAACCCTCCTGGCCTGTGGGGTCCTGAGACTGAGGACCAGCACTGACCAACCCACCCATGGAGTGACCTGCAGGCAGTGACCCATCACCAATGTATTCACAGGGCGCTTATGAGGGTCTGAGGCTGGAGGTTTGGAGAAGATCCAGGAGGGCTGCTGAGGAAGGCAAGAGCAGACCCCAAACCACTTTGTCAGGGCCACACAAACAAGATGGAGTCCTGATAGGAAAACCCTTCCCCAGGGGCATAAGGAAGAGAGCGCTGGCAGCCGGAAACACACACACACACACACACACACACACACACACACCTTCCAGTTCTTACTTCCCCCTGAGTTTTGTGACCAGCCTAATGCCCCAGGAGCTATTTCCAACTGCACCACTCTTACACAGGAAGCCAACCAGAGTCCAGGAAGCCTAAGACCCAAGTACTTGTAACTGCAAATATAGGAGATTCTGTGGCCTATTGTATAACATGATGTTCCTTCATTTTTCCTCAAAAGGGGATTCTGACCACATAGTCACCAGCTCCTTGCCTTTGCTAAGGTTGCTGAGTTTTAGCTACAGGAGTTTCTCTGGGGCCATTCAGATACTACAGAGAAATCGAGACCAGAACTGAGCTCCATGAGATACGATGACGCTGCCATGCATAGCTGCAACTAACTCTTTCTGCAATACAGTTGACCCTTGAACACAGGGTTCAACTGCACAGGTCCGTTTATAAGAATATTTCTTTTTTACACTTCAGTCCTATAAATGTATTTTCTCTTCTTTACGATTTTCTTCATAACATTTTCTTTTCTCCATCTTACTTTCTTATAAGAATACAGTATATAGGGGCACTTGAGTAGCTCAGTCAATTAAGTGTCTGACAGTTGATTTCAGCTCAGGTCATGATCTCACAGTTCATGGGATCAAGCCCTGTGTTGAGCTCTGTGCTGACAGCACAGAGCCTACTTGGGATTCTCTCCCTCTCTCTCTCCTTCTCCTCCCCAGTGCTCTGTCTGTCTCTCTCTCTCTCTGAAAATAATTAAATATTTTTTTAAATATTTTTTAACACTTATTGATTTTTTGAGAGACAGAGAGAGACAGAGCATGAGTGGTAAAGGGGCAGAGAGAGAGACACACAGAATCCAAAGCAGGCTCCAGGCTCTGAGCTGTCAGCACAGAGCCCAATGCGAGGCTCGAACTCACGAACTGTGAGATCATGACCTGAGCCGAAGCCAGACACTCAACCGACTGAGCCACCCAGGCGCCCCATAAATATTTTTTTAAATAAAGTATATAATACATATACAAAATATGTGCTGATCGACTAGTTATGTTATCAGTAAGGCTTCCAGTCAGCAGGGAGTAAAAGTTATACGTAGATTTTCAACTCTAGGGGGGAAGGGGGTCAGCGCCCCTAACTTCCACATTGTTCAAGGGACAACTGTATATGAGGTTTTCTGAAATAAGTGTAAAGTAACAGAAACATTTCAAAATAGCCACATGGCAGGAAATAACCCCGGCACATTCCAAAGAGGTTACACACAAAACAGCTGGAGGGTCTAAAGGAAACAGCAAACATTTGGTGGGTCACTATGAGGAGAATAGGAAGAAAAGATTGGTTTTTCCTTTTAAAAATGTAGTTTTTCCCTTTAAAAATGGCAGAGAAGTGGGGGGACGGAGATTTTCCTCATCCCTCAAACACAGTCATATTGAGGTCAGATCACTTGGGATACCCAGAAAATTGATCTGCAGAGTGGCAAGAAGGATCTCCACTGTTCAAGGAAGACTGTTTGGCCGGATCAAGGTGCATGTATGTGAATTGGGGGAGATAAAATGGCACAACCATGGAAGGGAGGGAACCCTTTCTGTGGAGGGACAAAGGGGAGAGAAAGAGAGAGGGGTTGTGAAAGTGCAGCATCTAGTTAGCACAAGAGGAAAACCTCTTTGGACCACGGACTAGGGAATGGGAAATACGGAGAGTGCCAGTTTTTTGTTTGTTTGTTTGTTTTGTTTGTTTGTTTGGTTTGGTTTGGTTTGGTTTACAAACAGCCTTTGGAGCCAAACCTCAGAGGTTTCCTAAGTGTGTGACTTTCTCATGGGCGGAGCCAGGAGCCATGCTCCTGGGGTAGAGGGAGCCAGCCCCAGAGTGCATATTGTGGTGTAGCGATCTCAGGGACACACTGGGAGAGAATAGTCCCCTTACTGGAGAACATTGGGAAGAGGGTTTATTGCCTCTCCAAGGACAAAAGACCTTACAGGGGCCAAAGGCCTTTTATCAGCAGGATGGAGAGGCGCTAATCCAGAGCAGGGGAGAGGAGCCACTGAGCTGGGTCCTTTAAGACACTGGGTTTTGAATCCCAGCCAAGCGCCAAGAAGGCACAGAACTATAGAGCAGGACAAGCTGAGTGCCCTCTTTTTTCTGTGAGGGCTGCCTGAAAAGGCTGCATGGTTTGAGACACCCAGTCAAGGGAGGAGAGATTGGGATGTCACCATTTTCCCCCACAACAACACAGTTGGACTTGAGAGAGTAGCACAGCTGTGTCCAGTGGAGGTGGGAGACGCTGATATCAAACCCTGCCCCTCCATACCTGACAACAGCTTATTTACTAGAGCAAGACTGACTGACCCAATACAGCCAGGCTCTCTCCCAGACCAGCACAGCCAACAGCCCTAGGCACCAACAGAGAACTCTTTTGTGTTTGTTTGTTTTTCTTTCCTCCCTCTTCTTTTTTTCTCTTGGAACCAGGCTCATAGTTTCTGATTTGTTTTTGGTCAAATATATATATGTATATATTTCATCAGGCATTGTTATTCTGGTTTTTTTTTTCATCTTATCTCTTTCTTCTTCTTTATTTTCCTTTCCCTTTCTCTGGAATTAGCTTTATAAGTTTTTGATTCTCTGGGTTTTTTCTTCCTCTTTTTTTTTTCTCTTTTTATGGGATCAGGCTTCCCCCATTTTTTTTTATTTTATCTTTTGTTTGTTTGTTTAATATCACTTCAACAAACAAATCAAAGCACACCTAGTTAAAGGTCCAAAAACTTCACCCCTACAAGAAAAGAGGAGGTCTGCAGAGGACAGACAAGTGGAATAGAGCAGCCAAAATGCAACAACAGAGTGCACACAACATACACCGGAAACACTTCCTGAAGTACCATGCCCTGGACAGGATATGACCCTTTTATAATATAGTAGCATCCTCAGGTGCAAGACACATAACAAGTTTTAAAACCCGCAAAAGGCAGAAACTTAGCCAAAATGACAAATGGAGGGATTCTCCCAAAAAGAATGTTCATGAAAAAATCACAGCCAGAGAATTGCTCAAAACAGATATAAACAATATATATAGAATTTAGAATAACAGTCATAAGACTAATATCTTACGGGCTTGAGAAAAGCATAGAAGACACCAGAGAAACCCTTGCTTCAGAGATCAAAGACCTAAGAACTAGTCAGGATGAATTAAAAAATACTATAATTGAAATGCAAAATAAACTAGATACGGTGACAGTGAGGACTGAAGAAGCAGAGGAGAGAATAGGTGAAATAGAAGATAAAATTATGATTAAAAAATGAAGTTTAAAAAAAAAGATGGAAAGGAAATTACTAGATCACAAGGGGAGAATTAGAGAACTAAGTGACTCCAGGAAAGAAAACCATATTCATATCACAGGAGTCCCATAAGAAAAAGAGCAAGAAAGAGGTACAGAAGGTTTATTTGAACAAATTATAGCTGGGAACTTCCCTAATCTGGGGAAGGACACAGGCATCCAAGTCAAAGAGGCACAGAGAACTCCTTTCAAAATCAACAAAAATAGCTCAACACCACAACATATCATAACAAAACTGGCAAAATACAAAGATAAAGAGAGAATTCTGAAAGCAGTTAGGGACAACAGGCCTTAACCTACAAGGGTAGAACACATAAGGGTAATAGCAGACCTCTCCACTGAAACTTGCAGTCCAGAAGGGAGTGGCAGGAAATATTCCATGTGCTGAACAGGACAAATATGCAGCCAAGAATCCTTTACCCAGCAAGGCGGCCATTTAGAATAGAAGGAAAGATAAAGACTTTCCTAGACAAACAAAACCTAAAGGAATTTGTGACCACTAAACCACCCATGAAAGACATCCTACGGGGAGCTCTGTGAGTGCAAAGCTGCAAAGACTACAAAGGAGGAGAGAATATCATTACAAGTATGAGATCTATAGATAACACAATGGCACTAAATTCTTATCTTTCAATAATCACTCTGAATGTAAATGGACTAAATGCTCCAATCAAAAGACATAGGGTATCAGAGTGGAGAAAAGAAAACAAACAAACAAACAAACAAACAAAGAAACAAACAAAAAAACCCAAGATCCATCTATATGCTGCCCACAAGAGACTCATTTTAGACCTGAGGACACCTGCAGATTGAAAGTGAAGGAATGGAGAACCATCTATTATGCTAATGAATGTCAAAAGAAAGCTGGAATATCCATACTTATATCAGACAAACTAGATTTTAAAACAAAGACTGTGGGGCACCTGGGTGGCTCAGTCGGTTAAACGTCTGACTTCAGCTCAGATCATGATCTCATAGCTTGTGAGTTCAAGCCCCACATCAGGCTCTGTGCTGATAGCTCAGAGCCTGAAGCCTGCTTTGGATTCTGTGTCCCTCTCTCGCTGCCCCTCCCCTGCTCATGCTCTCTCTCTCTCTCTCTCTCTCTCTCTCAAGAATAAATAAACATTAATTTTTTTTGAAAATAAAATAAAACAAATAATGTAACAAGAGATGAGGAAGAGCATTAAATCATAATTAAAGGGTATCTCCATCAAGAAGATCTAACAATTGGAAACATGTATGCCCCCAGTTTGGAAATACCCAAACATAAATCAAATTATTCACAAACATAATAATCACAAACTCATTGATAATAATACCATAATGATAGCAGACTTTAATACTCCACTTACAACAATGGGCAAATCATCTAAGCAGAAAATCAACAAGGAAAGAACGGCTCTGAAAGACACATTGGACCAGATGGACTTAACAGATATATTCAGAACTTTTCATCCTAAAGCATCAGAATAAACATTCTTCTCAAGTGCACATGGAAAATTCTCCAGAATAGATCACATATTGGGTCACAGAACAGCCCTCAACAGGTACAAAAAGAATGAGATCATAGCATGCATTTTTTCAGATCACAACACTATAAAACTTGAAATCAACCACAAGAAAAAATTTGGAAAATCCCTAAATACATGGAGGTTAAAGAACATCTTAATAAAAAATTAATGGGTTAAACACGAAATTAAAGAAGAAATTAAAAAATACATGGAAGCAAATGAAAAAGAAAACATAACAGTTTTCTGTTCAAACTGTTTGGGATGCAGTGAAGACAGTTCTAAAAGGAAATTGCATTGCAATTCAGGCCTATCTCGGGAAGCAAGAAAGGTCCCAAATACACAACCCAACCTTACACCTAAAGGAGCTAGGAAAGTTGCAGCAAATAAAGCCCAAAGCCAGCATAAGAATGGTAATAATAAAGATTAGAGCAGAAATAAAGACAGAATTAAAAAAATAAGAACAAAAACAACAGAACAGATCGATGAAACTAAGAGCTGATTTTTTTGGAGGAATAAACAAAATTGATAAACATCTAGCCAGACTTCTCAAAAAGAAAAGAGGACCCAAATAGATAAAATCACGAACGAACGAGGAGAGATCACAACCAACACCACAGAAATACAATCGATCATAAGAGAATACTATGAAAACTATTGTCCAACAAACTGGACAATCTTAAAGAAATGGACAAATTCCTAGAAACTCACCTACTACCAAAACTCAAATGGGAAGAAATACAAAATTTGAACAGGCCCAAAACCAGCAAAGAAACTGAGTCAGTTATCAAAAATCTCCCAACAAATAAGAGTCCTAGGCCGGAAGGTTTCCCAGGGAAATTCTACCAGACATTTAAAACAGAGTTAATACCTATTCTTCTCAAACTGTTCCTGAAAAGAAAAGAAAGAAAGAAGAAAGAAGAAAGAAAGAAAGAAAGAGGAACAAAGAAAGAAAGAAAGAAAGCTTCCAAACTAATTCTATGAAACCAGCATTACCATGATTCCAACACCAGACAAAGACCCCACTAAAAAGGAGAATACAGGTCAATATCTGAGATGAACCTGGATGCAAAAATTCTCAACAAGATACTAGGAAATTGAATTCAACGGTACATTAAAAGAATTATTCACCATGGTCAAGTCAGAATCATTCCTGGGCTACAAGGGCTGGTTCAATATTCTCAAATCAACCAACGTGCTACACCATGTTAATAAAAGAAAGGATAAGAACCATATGATCCCTTCAATAGACGCAGAAAAAGCATTTGACAAAATACAGCATTGTTTCTTAATAAAAACCCTCAAGAAATTAAGGATAGAAGGAACATACCTTAACATCATAAAAGCCATTTATTAAAGGTCCACAGCTAATATCATCCTCAATGGGGAAAACTGAGAGCTTTCCCCCTAAGATCAGGAACACGACAAGGATATCCACTCGCACCACTGTTGTTTCACATAGTACTTTACATCCTAGCCTCAGCAATCAGACAACAAAAAGGAATAAAAGGCATCCAAATTGCCAAGGAAGAAGTCAAGCTTTTACTCTTCACAGATGACATGATAGTCTACGTGGGAAACCCTAAAAACTCCACCAAAAAACTGCTAGAGCTGATACATGAATTCAGTAAAGTTGCCAGACATAAAATCAAGTACAGAAGTCAGTCGTATTTGTATACACCAATAAAGAAGCAGCAGAAAGAGATATCAAGGAATCGAACCCATTTACAATTACACCAAAACCCATAAAATACCTAGGAAGAAACCCAACCAAAGACGTAAAGGATGTGTACATTGAAAAGTATAGAAAGCTTATGAAAGAAATTGAAAAAGACACAAAGAAAAGGAAAAACATTCTATGCTCATGAATTGGAAGAACAAATATTGTTAAAATGTCAATATTACCCAAAGCGGTCTATACGTTCAATGCAATCCCTGTCAACATAGCACCAGTATTCTTCACAGAGCTAGAACAAACCATCCTAAAATTTGCGTGGATCCAGAAGAGACTCTGAATAGCTAAAGTAATGTTGAAAAAGAAAACCAAAGACGGAGGAATCACAATTCCAGGATTTAATCTGTATTACAAAGCTGTAATCATGAAGACAGTATGGTATTGGCACAAAAACAGACACATAGATCAATGGAATATTATAGAGAACCCAGAAATGAACACACAAATATATGGCCAACTAACCTTCGACAGAGCAGCAAAAAGTATCCAATGGAAAAAAGACAGTCTCTTTAGCAGATGGTACTGTGAGAACTGGATGGTGATATACAGAAGAATGAAACTGGACCACTTTCCTACACCATCCAGAAAAGTAAATTCAAAATGGATGAAAGACCTACATGTGAGATTGGAACCATCAAAACCCTACAGGAGAAAGCAGGCAGCAACCTCTTTCACCTCGGCCACAGCAACTTCTTACTTGACATGTCTCCCTGGAGGCAAGGGAAATAAAAGCAAAGATGTAATATTGGCACCTCGTCAAGATAAAAAGCTTCTGTGCAGCAAAGGAAACAGTCAACAAAACTAAAAGGCAACCGATGGAATGGGAGAAGATATTTGGAAATGACATATCAGATAAAGAGTTAGTATCCAAAATCTATAAAGAACTTACTGAAGTCAACACCCAAAAAACAAATAATCCAGTGAAGAAATGAGAAGAAGACATGAATAGAAACTTTTCCACAGAAGACATCCAGATGGCTAACAGACACATGAAAAGATGCTGAACATGACTCATCATCAGGGAAGTACAAATCAAAACACAATAAGACACCACCTCACACTTGTCAGAATGGTTAAAATTAACAACTCAGGAAACAACAGATGTTGGCGAGGATGCGGAGAAAGGGATACTCTTTCAGTCCCACTGTTGGTGGGACTGCAAACTGGTGCAGCCACTCTGGAAAACAGTGTGGAGATTCCTCAAAAAATTAAAAATGGAACTACCCTATGACCAAGCAATTGCACTACTAGGAATTTATTCACAGGATACAAAAATGTTGATTCGAAGGAGCACATGCATCCCAAAGTTTATAGCAGCGCTATCAACAATAACCAAATTATGAAAAGAGCCCAAATGTCCATCGTCTGATGAATGGATAGAGAAGATGTGGTATGTATATTCAATGGAATACTACTCGGCTATGAAAAAGATTGAAATCTTGCCAGGTGCAACAACGTGGATGGAACTAGAGGATATTATGTGAAGCAAAATAAGTCAGTCAGAGAAAGACAGATATCGTATGATTTCACTCATAATGGGAATTTGAGAAACTCAACAGATGAATACGGGGAAGGAAAAGAAAAATAAGATAAAAACAGAAGGAAGCAAACCATAAGTGACTCATATGCATAGGAACAAACTGAGGGTTGCTGGAGGGGGGGCGGGTGTGGGTGATGGGTTATATGGGTGATGGGCATTAAGGAGGGCCCTTTTGGGATGAGCACTGGATGACATATGTAAGGGATGTATCACTGAGTTCTACTCCTGAAGCCAAGACTGTAGTGTATGTTAACTAACTTGAATTTAAATTAAAAAATAAAAATAAATTTTAAAAAAAATGAAGCGACAGCAACAACAAATAAATAAATAAAAATATAGTCAGTGTAGACAAATGCCCTCTGGTGGTCAGCTCTAGAATCGTAGCTCTGAAAGTCTTGGATCAGGGGCACCAATAAGGGAAAGGAGGAGGAGAGGGCCTGGGCTCTGGGGCATCAGCCAGAACTCTCTGGAATTTCCCACCTTCTTTCAGCAATTCTTTCCCAAGTCTCTATGCCCTGAGAGGGCAAGTCCAGCCTGAGTGAGCTAAAAAGAAATTTGCACACGATAGCGTGTGAACACACCTACACAGATAAACTGTTCAAGTGAAGAGTGGAAGTTTTTTGAATTTTATAAAACAGTGTCAAGTGAACATGTTTATAAACTGTAAAAATATATGTGAACTTTTCCCTCTATTATTTATTGTATACTTTAAGAGTTTAAACAATCTTACCTAATGTCAAAATATTAAACCCTACAAATATACATTTAGACAATGAAATCACTCTGCACCCTCCAACTAAATGATCCCTTCACTGTGACCCACAAATACCCACTATAAATAGATTGGTGCTCATTTTCCAGATGTATTCTCTTTAGGTACTGTGATCATGCACCTTAAAATATAAGTATTTTATATGCACACACATTAATTTTAAATTATCAAACACATACGTACTTTTATGCAAACTGCATTTTTCACTTGTTTTGACTTCTCCAGATTTTCACTTCTTCAGTTAATATGGTTTGGCATCTGTCCAATGTTTATTACAGAAACATTTTCCTTTTTAGGTGAATTATTTATTCCTATCTTTTGGCTCTTTTTCTCTATTGACTGGTTACCAACAGTCCTTTAGGTTAATGCGTATTAGCACAAGGTCTGTAATAATGTTTGCACATATTTATTTCCAGCTTTTCACACTTTTTTTTTTTTTTTTACTTTGACGGTGCATACCTTGGCTTTCCAGTTTCGTTGATTTTGTGTTTTAAAAATAATATAGCAAAAGTGAATAATACACAAGGTTTCATCAAATACCAGTCCCCTCGGGCTTCAATCATTCAAAGCCATAAAGGCATCAGGGCACAGTGGGAAAAGCTTTATATCGAAAAATGGGGATGATATCTGAACACTTGTGTGGCTTAAGGGGGATATGTAATGTGCATCTGGATCAAAGTGATTCTATAAATCATAATTTCATTCCTGCCATGGAGGTTTGATTTTCCTGTGCTTCTGCCTAGGCCACACGCCTGGCTTCAGACAGACCAATCAAAGGGGCCCTATATCCAGGCCTCTAGGCTGAAGGGCCAGCATTGCACTTCCACAGTCATCTTCAGCACCAAGAGGGTGGGTTGTTTGAAAACCCCGTGGACATGATATACACACCAGAGTAAGTTAAAACTAGATGTGCAACCTGGAAACACTTTACGTTACAAATTTAATTAGACAAGTTAAAGGGGAGTTAAAAAAAAAAAAAAAAAACACCTTGTCTATCCCAAACAAAACATTACATATAAAGAAATGTGAATTATTAGAAAAATATTTGGAACATATTTTAGAAACAAATGTTTATTATTATCATATGTAAATAAATCTGATTACCTGGGAAAGTGTTGTTCAAAGTCCATAGTGAAGCAATTCAAACTATCCATCACAGTCACATATATAAAGATCGAAGAATAAAAACATGGAGTGCCTGGCTGGCTCAGTTGGTAGAGCCTCCGACTCTTGATTTCAGCTCAGGTCATGATCCCAGGGACATGGGATGGAGCCCCGCATCAGGCTCTGTGCTGAGCCTGCTTACGAATATCTCTCTCTCTCGCTCTCGCTCTCTCCCTCTGCTCCTCCCCTGCTCGCATGGGTGAGTGTATGCTCATGTGCTCTCCCACTCTTTCTCTCAAATAAAAATAAAAATAAAAAAACAAATTGTATATTTATATGTCTGTATATGTATGTATAAAGCATATTGAAGTATAGTATGCAATCCAAATTTTGAAGAAATATATACATTCCTGTGACTCTACACAGAAAATAATAGCTGGAAAATACAAATTTAATTATGAAGGATAGGCAAATATACAAGAAAAATTCCCTAATAAATATACATTCTGCAGTGCATTTATTTTCAGGACATTTATATTAATTTTGAAATCAGAAAAATAACAGATAAAATTACAGAAGATTGTAGTATATTCTTTGTTGGGAATTTCTTTACAAAAATAACGTTTTAATGCACCTCAACTACATATGTGTGTGTGTGTGTGTGTGTGTGTGTGTGTATGTCTATATGTCTATATGTATGTATGTACACATATTTATATAGTTCACATTCTCACAGACACATAGGTGCAGATTTCTGGGAATCATTGGTGAGAGGGACTGACGAAAACTTCCTGACATGGGGTTTATTGTCCTTGGGCTCTGTCTGAGTCACCCTTTAATGCTGAGTTTGTCATATAAACGTCCAGAAAATTCCCTGTGATGGGGCTCTCCTCTACCTCCTTCCAAGGCCTCCTGCTACATGATGTCCAAGACGCTATTCTCGACCCGGTCACTAGATGGCAGTGACCACCAATTTCTGAATTTCCTCCAAACAAAACAATTGTCAGAGAAAATGAAACCAATATCTATCAAACGTTATTGCGAGGAATAACGCATTGCGAGTGGTCAAAGTGTATGTAAAACGAAAATCATAATCAAATCCCTTTTCTCAGTAGTTTTCTTCTTTATGGTTCCACAGGTGTAAAACACAGGACTAGTATCACACTTGCTGAGAACACTGGTGGATACTGCAGGCCTGGGGTCAGGGCAAAGGGAGAAGGGGTTCAGGTACCTCTACCATTGCGCTGTGATACACACAGTTTTCCAGAGATGCCCAACAGCCGGGTAGTGGATCTCCACACGGGATTTCCTCAGGGACAAACCAAGTCATAGAGTATTTCCTGACTGTGATACCCAGTTAGGGTCTCAGATTAGCTCCATGCTCCCCTCTTTCCCTGGTTAGTGCCCCCTTACCCCTCAGGTCTCAGTTTAAGCCTTGCTTCCTGTGGGAAGTGTCCTCAGCCTAGTGGTTTGATTATCCTTAGTCATCTGGTAACTCCACTGGCTCACCATTGCCAGATACACTTTTTTCATTTGCAAGGGATCCAATGGGAGTGAGTTCAAAATTTCTCATGGGCTGTGGCTTCACACAATGCGCTGAGAACCCTAAAGCTTTCAAATGGCTTATTTGGAGCTTTGCCCCAGGATTCACCTCTTCCACTTTTGAGAAGGATGCCCAGGACACAGGCCATTTGAGTAATGGAACTGCAGAGCTGTTCCATAGAGAACAACTGGGGCACGTACTGTAGAGAACCTGTGGAGGCTGCGGATTGATGCTTCCTCCTCTAAAAGATCCAATGAGAGCTCTGATGTGACTCTTCTTTTTACCACACACGGTTTTCCATGGCAAAGACCACGTGAATATTCTAGAGGTAGAGTTGCAAGTTTTAAACGATTTATTTTGTGGAATACTGTTGAAAATATATTTCCAAAGTGTATAAATGAATTTGGAAAAGAGGAAAAATTAAAGAAGCCAGCAAAATTCTCTATTACATTATCATTACATATAATCATTCTCTACATTCTTATTAACAGTGCATAATATGACACTGACTTATCTTTTAATCTACATAATAGCGTTGAATCTCTTGACATAACTGCAGAGGTCCACATGGTGTTTCCCCCTCTTTACAGATGCAGAAGCTGAGCCTCACCTCCCAGGCATGGCTGAGACCAAAACACCTCTGTGACCTATGCTGCTTTTGTGATTTCATCAATTGCCCACAAGGACCCTGTGAGGGAGGGTCCTCTGCTCAGCCCCTGGATGGGGGGCCTGAGGCTTGGGGAGCTTAGTGCCCCATCCTGCCATTTGCCATTGGCAGAGCCCAGACTAGAACCCATGTCTTTCTCTTACTCTTCCCATTGAGTATATCATTATGGGCTTTGTTTCTGACTGTCATAGCTATTCCCACTCAGTTTAGACAGTGTGGAAAATACATTCAAGTATGGAGGGAAAAACATAGATAACCAGCAACTCCACAGCCCACTGATGAACAGTTAACTTTTGGCGTTCCCTTCCTGACACTTGAACATTGCTTAAAATCGAATTTCAATTTACTGTGACTATTTGGACCAACTCTTTTGTCTTCATTTCTCCTCTTTTAAAGCGTATCACACAGATGTTTCTAACAAAGAAAGAAAGCTATCTTTGAATTCATCTTGGAAAATGAATTAACCATTGCAAGAGTATGATAGGCAAAACCTGAACAGAAACATTCAAAGAACATAATCCCTTGTTTCTCAAGTTAAAGAGCTTCCTCTTAAAGCAAATTACAATTGAAGTCTATATGATGACATGTTTGCTTATAGGCAATGCTATATATATAAATTTAAGCCAAAATTTAAATTTAAATTTAAGCCAGACTATATAAATTTAAACCAAAACTTAAGTGACTTTCAGACATATTCATAAGGAATCTTGAAAGAAAACTTTAACGTGCCTAAATTATTGATCTACCAAGACCCAGTTTAAGTACCACCTATTACTTTCTCAAAGCAAATGTGGCTGGATACAAAGCAGTTCTTGTCCTATCAGCGGGCCACTCCATTTTCAGGAGCTAGCGATAGTGCAGAGATGAATATCCACAGTGGAAAGGAAATTAACTTTCTACCGACAAAACTATGATGCACTCATTCTGTAATGGACTGAGCACTAAACTAAGCTTGAGTAGAAAAGGGTTGAAAGCTTGGTTTATGACAAATGTTTCCCTGTACAAATTCCAAGTGTGTGAGATAGTGCCCTGTATGAGCACAGACAGCCACACTTCACTTAGCCCAACCAGAGCCTCAGCCTTAACTTGCTGTGGTAATCTAGAATCTGCCTCTCTTCCCACTTCCTTACACACACACAAGAAGCCCCTTCCTCTGGATGTGTAAAGTCCCTTCCCTTATGCTGACCTCACTTACAAAGGAAAGCACCAAATCGTAGTGGCTAGGGGTAAGTGCATTGGAGTAAAGGAGATCTGGGTTTGAGCTCTGGTCCCATTACTTACTAGCACAGTAGTGCCCAAGTTTGCTCACCATGCACTCAGCTCAGATGAACAAAACTATGGAGGGCCTTTGTAACTGGACTGGTTGTCCTCATTGGATCCATCTCTACCTGGTTTTGTCTAGTACAGCACTGTGTCTGTCCCATTGACAATACACACCATCTCAAAACTTTGCCTCACCTTTATCCTTCAACCAATAGGGCTGTGTCCCTCCATGTTTCTACTGAAATTAATCTTAACAAGGTCAGCAACCACCTTTGTCACATTTGTACATCATGAGTGTTGAAATGAAGACTCAAATGAAGACAAAGATTTCCTTTCTAAGACAGAATTCATTTGCTTGTGTATAAACAAATATTATATTACAATGCTATAAGTTACCTTATATCTAGAGTTTAAAATACTTTCCATAGAGTCAGAGTCAGAGAATGGGGAAGGTTGTGCCCAAGACAATGGGCTTTCAAATAAAGGAAATGTTTTTCTCTACCTCACATACTTTGGCTCCATCATAAGGAATTTTGCTAATAGGTTTACTGAATGGTAGCAATAAATTTCCATGATCCTTTCAATAAACTTTGTCTTTTTTTCCCTTTTTTCAAAGGATTTCCAAGTATGCAATGAAATCAAGTGAATTTATAATGTTGTTTTTATATTATATCATGGCTAAATGCACCATCTAAAAACATTCTTTAATATACCATAATTAGACAATGTAATAGTGCTTAGTATGATCTGAACGATTGTGTCCCCCCAAAATACATATACCATAACCCCCAACTGATGGTATTAGGAAGTGGAGTCTTTACAAGGTGATCGGGTCCCAAGGGCAGAGCCTTCATGAATGGGATTACTTCCCTTATTAAAAAGGCTCCAGAAAGCTTGCTTGTCCCTTCTATCATGTGAGGATACAGCATAAGTTGGCAGTCTGCAACCCAGAAGAGGGTCTTCACTATAACCCAATCATGATGTCATCATGGACTTGAACTTCTAGCCTCCAGAACTATGAGAATAAATTCCTATCATTATAAGCCACCCAGGCTGCTATTTTTGTTCTAGCAGCCTGAATGGACTAAGACAGTGCTGAAAAATAATGGTGGTGATAGGGAACTCTTTTGCATGTTCTGGGATCTTAAGCCAAAATACTTATACTGCACAACATAAATCATAGTGCTGGACGTTTCGGGGGATGTGTCCATTCAGTAACCCAGCCTATATAATAAATATACACATATCCATGCTAATTAAGTAAATGCTTGAATTAATAAAAAGATGGTTGAAAGGTGTCAAGTTATCTTCATTTAACAATTTCAAATAGTACATGTGGATATGCTCCCTCCATGAGGTGTATGTTTTATTTTATGTGCCAACTTTACTGGGTCCTGGGATGCTCAGATATCTGGTTAAACATTATTTCTGGGTATTCTGTGAGGGTGTTTCTGGATGCAATTAACATTGAAATTGGTAAATTAATTAAACCAGATCACCTTTCCCAATGTGGGTGGGCATGATCCAATCCATTGAGGGCCTAAATAGAACAAAAACGTGGAGGAAGGGAGGATTTGTTCTCTCTGCCTTAATCACTGAACTGGACATTGGTTTTCTCTTGCCATCAGACTTGGATTTACACCATCTGTGCTTGGATTCTCAGGCTTTCGGATTTGGACTGTAACTACATAATCAGCTTTGCTGGGTCACAAGCAAAGAGTCACCAGATCATGGGACTTCTTATTGTCCATTATGGCATGAGCTAATTCCTCATAATCAACCAATCTCAATCTCTCTCTTTCTCTCTCTTTCTCTCCACCCTTCTCTCCTTCCCTCCTCACCTTCCTCTTTATTTCCCTATGCATATATATAGGGCAGGGCAAACTTAATACCTCACTTCTGAAGAATAGAGTAGGGAAATGGAAATAATTTCCCTAATGGAAAATAGTTACTGTACAATAGAGAAATTCAGCAAACATCGCCTTAAACTAGCAATGAATGTGAACATCTCCAGGGACATCATGTGGGTATTATGTCCTCCCAGGTAGGTTGTGACAAGAAAGGCCCTGCAACTCTGTGGTATTCTTTCAGAAAACCCTTAATCCTAGTCTAATCATGAGAAAAGCAACAAACCAAGCCTGTACCCCTCAAGACTGTCAGGGTCATGAAAATAGTATGGCAGTCCCTCAGAGTTAAACATAATTACCATACGACCAATAAATTCCAATCCAAAGTATATACCCAAGAGAAGTGAAAACACATGTCAACATAAAAACTTGTAAACAAATGCACATATAATTATTCATAATAGCCAAAAAGTAAAAGTAACCTAAATGACTATCAGTAGATGAATAGATAAAACATATCCACAGTAGATTATTCATTCATAAAAAGTAATGAACTACTGACACATGATACAATATGCATGAACCATGAAAACATGTGAAGTAGCCAAATATGCAAAAGACCACATTTTTTTTGTAATTGCATTAATATAAAATATCAAAAATAGACAAATCCGTAGAAACAGAAAACACATCTCTTGTTCCTTGGGCTGAAGGTGGGTGCAAGATTTAGTGGAATTCTAACATGATGGGACTTTTGGGGGTGATGGAAATGTCTAAAGCTCACTTATGCTGATGACTACATAACTCCATACATTTACTAAAATCATCAATTTGTACCCTTAAAATGTATGAACTCTATTGTCTAAATTATATCTCAGTAAAATTGCTTACAACATGATGTTGGCATGGTCTCCTGTTGTACCACAGTGGACACCAACCTTTTAATAAAAAAGGTCTTCATGCTTGGGTTTTATATAAAAATGAATCTAATAAAACTGCCACTGTATCTCAGACCTGCTGATTTTATGTCCTGTGTTTCTTCAAGCAATGACCTTCCCCCCACACACATGCCACCTCAGGTTGTTCTTGTGTGCAAGGTGTGATTTATTACTTCCACATCTTCTGGCCATGATAGTGGCTTGAGAGTAGGTCCATGACAGTCCAGAGCCTGTCCCGTGTGACACGACTTTAGCATTACTGCTTTCTTCACTGCTCTGCGGCCTTTCTCACATGACTCTACTTTGAGGGAGCCAAATAGAACTATCTTTCTGTGTGTCAGTATGGCAGGACTTTTTAAAGGGCTACATAAGTGCACATCCTTTGCAACAACAATTTCCCTGTTAGAAGTTTATCTTCAGGACATAGTTAAAGATGGCAGTAAAGTATTGATTATATGGATTGCCCTCCTGATAATTTCTTCTTTTCACTCTGGGCCTGGATTTGGGAAGGAAGACCAAGTGTGAAGCAACACCATGAAGGGGCAGAAGGAGGCAGAAAGAAATGTAATTTTCAGGGGAGCCTGGGTGGCTCAGTCAGTTGAGTGTCTGACTTTGGCTCAGGTCATGATCTCACAGTTTGTGGGTTCAAGACCCACACTGGGCTCTGTGCTGACAGCTCAGAGCCTGGAGCCTGCTTCGGATTCTATGTCTCCCTCTCTCTCTTCCCCTCCCCCACTCATGCTCTGTCTCTCTCTCACAAAAATAAATAAATATTTAAAAAATTAAAAAAGAATTCCCAACAAAAATTCAGGACCAGACAGCTTCCCTGGTGAATTCTACTAAACATATAAAGAAGAGTTGATACCTATTCTTCTCAAAGTATTCCAAAAAAATAAAAGAGGAAGATAAATTTCCAAATTCATTCTATGAGGCCAGTATCACCCTGATACTGAAACCAGATTAAGACACCACAATAAAAGAGAACTACAAACAAATATCTCTGATGAACATAGATGCAAAAATACTCAACAAAACACTAGCAAACTGAATCCAAGAATACATTTAAAAAAACATTCACCATGATCAAGTGGAATTTATTCCCAATATGCAAGTGTGGATCAATATTTGCAAATCAATCAACCTGATACAGCACAGCAATAAGAGAAAAGAAAAAAAACTATATGATCAATTCAATAGATTCAGAAAAAAGCATTGGGCAAAATACAACATCCATTCATGATAAATATCCTCAACAAAATAGGTTTGGAGAGAACATACATCAACATAATAAAGGCCATATATGAAAAACCCACAGTGAACATCATACGCAATGGAGAGAAACCAAGAGCTTTTTCCCTAAGAGCAGGAACAAGACAAGGATGTCCACCCTCACTACTTTTATTCAACATAGTACTAGAAGTCTTAGCCACAGCCATCAAACATACAAAAACAAATGAAAGTTATCCAAATTGGTAAAAAAGAATAAAGTGTTCACTATTTTTCAGATGGCATGATACTATATATAAAACACCCAAAAGACTCTACAAAAAACTACTAGGACTCTGAAATGAATTCAGTAAAGTCATAAGATAAAAAATCAATGTGCAGAAATCTGTTGAATTTCTATACACTAATAAAGAATCATCAGAAAAAGAAATTAAGACAACAATCTCATTTACAATAACACCAAACATAATAAAACACCTAGGAATAAACCTAACCAAACAGGTGAAAGACTTGAACTATGAAAAGTGTAAAACACTGATGAAAGAAATTCAAGATGACACAGAAAATGTAAAGACACCCTATGCTCATGGATTGGAAGAACAAATACAAGTTAAAATGTCTATACTACCCAAAACAATCTACACATTTAGCATAATCGCTATCAGAATACCAACAGCATTTTTCACAGAACACGAACAAACAATCTTAAGTTTTGTATGGAGCAATAGAGACCCTGAATAACTGAAGCAATCTTGAAAAAAAAAACTTGTAAATATCACAATTCCAGACTTCAAGTTATATTACAAAGCTGTAGTAATCAAAACAGTATGGTACTGGCACAAAAATGGACACATGGATCAATGGAACAGAAAAAAAAAAAAAAAAACAGAAATAAACCCACAGTTATATAGTCAATTAATCTCAAACAATGGATGAATGAATGAATATCTGATGGGAAAAAGACAGTCTCTTCCAAAACATAATGTTCAGAAAACTGGTTGCCTACATGCAAAAGAAGGAAACTGGACAATTTTCGTACATCACACACAAAAATAAACTCAAAATGGATTAAAAACCTAAATGTGAGACTGAAATAATAATAATCTTAGAAGAGAGCACAGGCAGTAATGTCTCTAACATCAGCCATAGCAGCATTTTTCTAGATCTGTCTACTGAAGAAAGGGACACTAAAGCAAAAGGAAACTATTGGAGCTTCATCAAAATAAAAAGCTTCTGTACAGCAAAGAAAAAAATCAACAAAACTAAAAGGCAACCAAACCTACAGAATGGGAGAAGATATCTGCAAATGGCATATCTGATAAATGATTAGTATCCAAAATAAAGAATTTATACAACTCAACACTCAAAAAACAAATAATCTAATTAAATAATGAGCAGAAGACATGAACAGGCATTTCAAAGATATCTAGATGGCCAACAAACACATGAAAAGGTACTCAACATCACTCATCATCAGGGAAACACAAGTCAAAACAACAATGAGATATCATCTCATAACTATCGAATGGCTAAAATACAAAACACAAGAAACAAGTGTCAATGAGAATGTAGAGGAAAAAGAACCTTTGTGAACTGTTGGTGGGAATGCAAACTGGTGCCACCACTGTGGAAAACACTATGGAGTTTCCTCAGAAAGTTGACAATAGAACTATTTTATGATTCGGTAAACACACTAGTGGATATTTACCCAAAAAATACAAAAACACTAATTCAAAGAGATATATGCACCCTATATTTATTGCAACATTATTTACAATAACCAAGATATGAAAGCAACCCATGGGTCCATTTAGAAAGGAATGGATAAAGAATATGTGGCATACATATTCAGTGGAATATTATTCAACCATGAAAAAGAATGGAGTCTTACCATTTGCAATGACATGGATGGAACTAGACAGCATAATGCTAAGGACAATAAGTCAGGTAGAGAAAGACAAATACCACATGACTTTACTCATATGTGGAATTTAAGAAACAAAACGAATGTGTAGAGAGAGAGAGAATTCAAGAAACGGACTTTTAACTATAGAGAACAAACTGATGGTTATGAGAAGGGAAGTGGGTTGGGAGGATGGGTGAAATAAGAGATGAGGATTAAGGAGTATACTTGCAGTGATGAGCACCAGGTGATTTATGGAATTGTTGAATCACTATATTGTATACCTGTAACTAACATAACACTATGTTATTTTTTTGGAATTAAAATAACAAGTCTTATCTACTAAATGTTCTCACACCCCATTTCCCAAATATCATCACTGTTATTACTTGGCAAATTTTTTCTATGCATATGCAAATGCACATAGATGCATAGATACATTTGTCTACTCACTGACTGATTTATTGATTTGGTTTCTAGGCACCATATTGGAATCCCAGTATAACATGATCTGCTTTTCGAGTAACAAAATATAAACTTTTAAAATTATTTTCATTAAACTGTAATTTAGATAAAGTTAAATTTATTACTTTCAGTGTACTATTTTGAAAGTCTTACAAATCCAAACAATTGAGTAACCACCACCACAATTAAGATAGAGAAGTTCCATCTTTCTTAAAAATTCCCCTGTCCCCTTCATTGTCACCCATTATGCCCACCCCAGCTACTAGCAACCCTTATCTGTTTATTGCTCATATATATATATATATATATATATATATATATATATATATTTTTTTTTTTTGCCAGAATGTCACACTAATGAAATCATACATAGTGAAGAATTTTTAAATCTGGCTTTTTTCACTTAGTATAATGTATTGCAGTTTCATCCATGCTATTTTCTATATAAATAGTTTGTTCATTAATATTCCTAAGTAGTATTCCAAAGTGTAGAAGAACTGCAGTTGTTTATCCATTTTCTATTTGAAGGATATTTAGGTTGTTTCAAGCTTTGACAATTATAAATGAAGGGACTATGAACATTTGTGTGCAGGTTTCATTATGAACATAATTTTGCATTTCTGCAGGGTTAATACCTAAGATTAAGGTTGCTAGGTCATGTTCTCTCTGCCTTGGGTTCTGAGTCCTGGCCATATTTCCCTTCCTTCTGCTCCATGTGTGTGTCACGCTTCTCTCAGAGGCTTTGCAAAGTGTGTTTCCTTCTGTCCAGAACAGTCTCTCACACCCTGTCCTCTTTTTACTTTGACTAACTTCTTTCATCTTCCCTGTAATCCTTCATTGTGAGTTTCAATCAATATAGGTTGAGTGGATGAATAAGAAGATGATCAGTCAGGCAAAAGAGATCCAACATGGTGGAGAAGTAGGAATACCTGAACTTCCCTCATCACTCAGACAGCAGTCTAGAGGCCAGGACTTTGAATTCCAAGAATCTGGGCTACTGAGTGACAGAGACATCTCCAGGGGCGCAAAGAGACAACCTGGCAGGCTGTAGGTGCATGGTTGCAAACTGGGAGAGATAAAATGATGACTTAGGCATGGAGGGGAGGGGTCCACTTCTGCAGAGAGACAAAAGGAAGAGAAAGAGAGGCTGTGGAAGTGTAGGACTGTATTTGGACAAGAGAAAAACCATGGACCAGGATCGGGAAAAAACAGGGAAAGATCCAATCTCTAACTGTGGGGCTTTCTCAGGACTGGGGCTGGCTGCCTTGTTTGCACACCTGGGGAGGAGGGGAGCCAGCCTGGCCTCAGTAACCAGTTCAGAAGCAGAGTCCACAGTAGAAGAAAGCAATCCCCTCCCTCTAATGCTGTGGGAAGAAGGTATTTAGCCATTCAAAGGACAAAAGACTCTGCCTGCACCCGCCAGCCATTAGCCATTTATCAGCAGGATGGAGTGGCACTTCCCCTGAATGAGGGCACACAGAGCAGGACCCTTTATGACATCAGGGTTTAAATCCCAGCCAAGCACCATGGAGGTACAGGAGTCAGAGGAGCAGGACAAATCACCTTGTTCATGCCAGTGGCACTGTGAGGAGGCCCTTCAGTGGGAGGAGTGGTATTGCCTTGCAACCAGAGCGTGTGGAGCAGGATCCTTTAGGATATCTAGGTTTGAATCTCAGAAGAGCCCCAAGGAGGAACAGGAGACTGTGGAGTGGAAAAACAAACAAACAAACAAACAAACAAAAAATGGGCCACTCGCACCTGCACAGCACCATGAAGAATGCCTAAACAGAATATTTGGGACACCTGGTCCAGGGAGGAGAGACAAGCTTGTCGCTATTTTTCTCCCCATCACCAACAAGGTGGGATTTCAAGGAATGGACAGCAGGCCCACAGTATAGGCAGTACCGCCTACACCAAACCACGCTCCTCCCCGCCTGGTAACTGGGTACCTACTGGAGCGAGATTGACATTGACCAACCAGACATCCCCTCCTCCAGACCGGCACTGCCACCTGTTCCAAGGCACCCAGAAGTTTGGAATTTTCTGATTTAATTCTTAGACAATTCTTATTGCATATATATTTTTTTTCTTCCTTTTTCCTTATTTCTTCCCTCCTCTAGTCTGGTTATTTTGGTTGTTGGTTTGTTTAAGCAGACATATTTAATCTATTCTCTTTATACCTGTTCTATATCTCCATCTTTATTTTCCTCTCTCTCTCTCTGGATTAAGCGGTATAGTTTCTCTGCCTCATCAATTTTCTTTTCTTTTCTTTTTCCCTGCCCCTGTCATTTCTCCCTTTGTATGGGATAAGGCCTCTTCCACCACCACCCCCGGCCCCATTTTTTTTCTTTCTTTTTTTTCTAATTTTTTTTTCCAGGGCTGCTTCAATGAACAAATCAAAGCACACTTGATGGAGCATCCAAACATCACTACAAGTAGGGAGATAAAGCAACCAGAGTCACAACAAGGGAAAGCAAGTAACACACTCCAAAAAAAACCTCCTGAAGGGCGAGGCCCTGGACAGTGTATGACCCATCTTTAATATCATAGTGCTTACAGGTGCAGGACACATAAAAGCTTTTGAAACATATAAGGGAGAGAAAACTAGCCAAAATGACAAAACAGAAGAATTCTCCTCAAAGGAAATTTCAGGAAGAAATGACAGCTAGAGAATTGCTCAAAACAGATATAAACAATATATCTGATCAAGAATCTGGAATAATAGTCATAAAATTATAGCTGGGCTTGAAGAAGACAGCAGAGAGTCTATTGCTGCAAAGATCAAGGAATTAAAAAAGTCATTACGAATTTAAAACTGCTATAAATGAGGTGCAAAATAAACTAGATGTGGTGACAGCGAGGATTGAAGAAGCAGAAGAGAGAATAAGTTAAATAGAAGATAAAAACAAGGAAAAAGATAAAGCTGAGAAAAAAGAGATTAAAAAATTCTAGACCACAAGGGGAGAATGAGAGAACTAAGTGATTCAATGAAACAATAATATCTGTATCATAGACGTTCCAGAAGAAGAAACGAGAGAGAAATGGGCAGAAGGTGTACTTGAACAACTCATAGCTGAGAATTTCCCCAATATGGGGAAGGAACAGATGTTGAAATCCAGGAGCCTCAGAGAACATCCTTCAGACATAACAGGAATTGATCTTCTGCCTGATATATAGTGAAACTGGCTAAATACAAAGATAAAGAGAGATTTCTGAAAACAGCTAGGGATAAACGAGTCTTAACATACAAAGGTAGACACATAAGGCTAGTAGCAGACCTATCTAATGAAACTTGGCAGTCCAGAAGGGAGTGGAAGGAAATATTCAACGTGTTGAATAGGAAAAATTTGCAGCCAAGAATCCTTTATCCAGCAAGCCTGTCAATCAAAATAGGGGAGATAAAGGTTTTCCCAAATAAGCAAAAACTGAAGGAGTTCATCACCACTAAATCAGCCCTACAAGAGATACTAAGGGGGACTCTGTGAGTGGAATGTTGCAAAGACTACAAAGGACCAGAGACATCACTACAAGCATGAAAACTACTGGTAACACATTGACACTGAATCCATATCTTTCAATAATAACACTGAATGTAAATGGACTAAATGCTCCAACCAAAAGACATAGGGTATCATAATGGATAAAAAACAAGACCCATCTATTTTTTGTCTATAAGAGACCCATTTTAGACCTGAGGACACCTTCGGATTGAAGGTGAGAGGATGGAGACATGCTACTAGAAGAAAAAAAAAAAAAAGCTGGACTAGCCATACTTATATCAAGCAAACTAGATTTTAAATTAAAGGCTGTAACAGGACATGAAGAAGGGTGTTATATATTACTGGGTCTATTCATCAAGAAGAGCTAACAATTATAAATGTCTATGCATGGAATTCGGGAGCACCCAAATATATAAAACAATTAATCACAAACATATGCAACCTTATTGGTAAGAATGCGGTAATTGCAGGGGACTTTAATACTACACTTACAACATTGGACAGATCATCTAGACAGAAAATCAATAAAGAAATAATGGCCCCAAATGATACACTGGACCAGATGGACTTGGCAGATATATTCAGAACTTTTGTTCTTAAAGCAGAAGAATATGCATTCTTCTCGAGTGTACATGGAACATTCTCCAAGATAGATCACACACCGGGACACAAAACAGCCCTCAATAAATATAAAAGAATTGAGATCATACCATGCACACTTGCAGATCACAATGCTATGAAACTTGAAATCAACCACAGGAGGGGCGCCTGGGTGGCGCAGTCGGTTAAGCGTCCAACTTCAGCCAGGTTACGGTCTCGCGGTCCGTGAGTTCGAGCCCCGCGTCAGGCTCTGGGCTGATGGCTCAGAGCCTGGAGCCTGTTTCCGATTCTGTGTCTCCCTCTCTCTCTGCCCCTCCCCCGTTCATGCTCTGTCTCTCTCTGTCCCAAAAATAAAAAAATAAAAAAATAATAAAAAAAAGAAATCAACCACAGGAAAAAGTGTGGAAAACCTCCAAATGCATGGAGGTTAAAGAACATCCTACTAAAGAATGAATGGGTCAACCAGGCAATTACAAAAGAAATTTAAAAAATATATGGAAACAAATAAGAATGAAAACACAACAATCCAAACCCTTTGGGATGCAGCAAAGGCAGTCCTGAGAGGAAAATACATTGCAATCCAGGCCTATCTCAACAAACAAGAAAAATAACCAATACAAAATCTAACAGCACACCTAAAGGAAATAGAAGCAGAACAGCAAAGACACCCCAAACCGAGCAGAAGAAGAGAAATAATAAAGATCAGAGCAGAAATAAATATAGAATAAAAAACCAGTAGAACAGAAAAATGAAATGAAGATATGGTTTTTTGAAAAAATAAAGAAAATTTATAAACCCCTAGCCAGACTTCTCAAAAAGAAAATAAAGAAGACCCAAATAGATAAAATGACGAATGAAAATGGATTTATCATGACTAATTCCTTAGAAATACAAGCAATTATCAAAGAATACTATGAAAAATTATATGCCAACAAACTGGACATCCTGGAAGAAATGGACAAATTCCTAGACACCCAAACACTATCTAAACTCAAACGGGAAGAAATAGAAAACTTGAACAGATCTGTAACTAGTGAGGAAATTGAATCAGTTATGAAAAATCTCCCAACAAATAAAAGTTCTGGACCAGATGGCTTCCCTCAGTAATTCTACCAGACATTTAAAGCAGCGTTAATACCTATCCTTCTCTAGCTATTCCCAAAAAAATAGAAATGGAAGGAAATCTTCCAGACTCATTCTATGAAGCCAGCATTACCTTTATTCCCCAACCAGAGACCCCACTGAAAAGGAGAATTACAGGCCAATATCCCGGATGAAAATGGATGCAAAAATTCTCAAGAAGATACTATCAAATCAAATTCAACAGCATATAAAAATAAGTATTCAACATGATCAAGTGGGATTCATTCCTGGGCTGCAGAGCTAGTTTAATATTTGCAAATCAATCAATGTGATACACCACATCAATAAAGAAAAGATAAGAACCATATGATCCTGCCAATAGATACATAAAAAGGCATTTGACAGAATATAACATCCTTTCTTAATAAAACCCTCAAGAAAGTAGGGATAGAAAGAACATATCTAAACATCATAAAAACCATATATGAAACACCCACAGGTAATACCATCCTCAATGGGGAAAAACTTAGAGCTGAGATCAGGAGCACGACATGTCCACTCTCACCGTTGCTGTTTAACACAGTGTTGGAAGTCCTAGCATCAGCAAAAAGACAACAAAATGAACTAAAAGATATCAAAAGTAGCAAAAAAAAAAAAAAAAAAAAACCTTTAACTTTTGCAGACGACATGATATTTTACATAGAAAACCCGAAAGACTTCACCAGAAGTGTGCTAGAACTGATAAATGAATTCAGCAAAGTCGCAGGGTACAAAATCAGTGTACAGAAATCAGTTGCATTTTTATACACCAATAATGAAGCAACAGAAAGAGAAATAAAGAAACTGATCCTATTTCCAATTGCACCGAGAACTATAAAATTCCTAGGAATAAACCTAACCAAAGATGTAAAATATCTGTATGCTGTAAGTTATAGAAAGCTTATGAAGGAAATTGAAGAAGACACAAAGAAATGGAAAACATTTCATTCTCATGGATTGGAAGAATAAATATTGTCAAAATGTCAATACTAGACAAAGCAATCTACACATTCAATGCAATCCCATTCAAAACTGCATTGGCATTCTTCTCAGAGCTACAACAACAATCTTAAAATTTGTATGGAACCACAAAAGGCCCTAAATAACCAACGTAATATTGAAGACGAAAACCAAAGCAGGAGGTATCACAATCCCAGACTTTAGCCTCTACTACAAAGCTGAAATCATCAAGACAGTATGGTACTGGCACAAAAACAGACACATAAACCAATGGAATAGAATAGAGAACCCAGAATTGGACCCACAAGTGTATGGCCAACTAATCTTTGAGAAAGAAGGAAAGAACATCCAATGGAAAATTGTGTGTGTATGTGTCTTCCCTAGCTCTGTCCACTAAGAGGACCTGGAAACAGCAACACTCAAAAAGCAGTTGGGCCCACCTAGTGACTATATTTTGGTTTTTAAATATTTATGCTCACTATAATGAACCAGGGTTTCTTGATGAAATTAATTTTAATTTCTTAATTAAAAAAATTAATTCCAGGTTTGGAGCAGGGAAAATACAAATTGTTTCTGGCATATAATGTGCCAGATAATAAGGAAAATTGAGAGCATATCTTCTCAAAGATTGAGAGTTTATCCAAAGGACACAAAAAGCAGCCCAAAGAGGAACAATTTTGAGCACAAAACAAATATGATAGGATATATTATATATAACCAATTCAATTACACAGGAAAACATGAGTCCATGATATAAATATATTTAATAAATATATTTAAATAATTAATTTCAAATGATTAAGAACAGTACCTTTGTGCATCATCAAATACTTATTGATTGCAGAGAGTGTATCCTTACAGTGAGAAAACCTGGGAGACAATACTCTAATAAAGTAATCAAAGTACAATATATAACTAAAAAAATCCAAATTACACACTGTCTTCTAGGGTACAATGTGAAAAACACAGCATCACTTCTATAATATCTCTACATATAATCATTACCAAACATCAGACATACTCAAATCAAGATGTGGGCTACAAAATAACTGGCCCACAATCTTAAAAAATGTCAAGGTCATTAAAGTCAAGGCAAAACTGGAGAATTTTTTAGACTATGGGAAACCAAAGAGACATGACAATTGTATACAGTACAGGATTCTATCCTGGATCCTTTTGCTATGAAGAACATTATTAGAACATTTGGCAAAATTTAAACAAGGTCTTAAGATTAGCTTGTGGTAAGTGTTATTAATGATAATTTCCTGATTTTGATGGTTGTCTTGTGGCTAATATAGGAGAATGTTCTTATCTGTAAGACATACACACTAAAGTATTTGGGAGCTATGGGGTATAACGTTGGCAACTTATTCTCATATGGTCCAGGGAGGAGTTTGGATTCTTCGTTTTATACCAATTATTTTCCTGCAAGTGTGCATTTTTTCAACAACAACAACGACGACAACAAAAAAAGGAGTATTTATTGTTTTCATCAAAAACAATAAAAATTAATATGGGCTTAAACTATAGATAAAGGCTGAAAGGAACCCTTTTGGGTTTTATAACAGTGTTTACATTGCTAACCTTGAGAGCAGATTCAGCATAATGGAGAGGCAATAAACAGGGGTGGTTTGAAGAATGATAGGGAGATTGGAAAGTGGAGACAGTGAATACATTCCCCCCCTTGAAAAATTTGTTGTTTGTGAAAATGAGAAAAGGAGAGAGTGGATCTTAGGGGAATTGACTCATAGGGAAGAGTTTTTTAATATCTTTGTTTATTGGAAGAAGAGACAGAAACAAGTTCATATTAATGATGAAAAGGGATGACTTAGAAATTAAGAGTTTGAAGGCCTAACAGTTCAGATGAAGTTGAAGTACATTCAGCCTTTAGTTTTTCTGACTCTTCTGTATTGACAGGACAATGAGCAAACATTCAATTCAGTATTTTCAAAGGGCTGGGTGTGCAGGATGCTCTCCTACAAAAGATCTTGCTTTTAATAAATTGATATTTTATTAATAATTGATGACATGTTGATATTTATATAAGAATTATTATACATATAATTACATTCACCTAAATATATTTGGCCGAAACATACACAAAACTACAGAAATGAATATCACCAGAGCTGTGGGGAAATATAAAGTTAAATTTTTTATGCTGCTTGAATTTGCCTTACAACTAGGATTTACTACTTATGTAATTATAAGAAAAAAATATTTTTTAAATGAGAGGTGAGAATTTGCTCTTAAATGTATTTGAAGAATTGTTGTAGAGAAAGATTTACTTATTTAAAAATACATCTACAACTAATTGTGAATTGGAGTGGAAAAAGGCAGATTAGAAACTGTGTATAGCATCATTCCAAACATTGCTAATCAGACAGGGTCTGTCTATCATAAGGCTTACAGACAGAAGTGACAGTACAGGGTCTTGTGCCACATTTCACATCTATATAGGTACATTTGGTAGATTTAAGGAACCCCTGGTCCTCCCTCATCCCCTCCTAATCTGTTAACTGAGGTACAAGTTGCAGTTCCAGTGCTTGTCACCAGATGGTGAAAGACCTCTACTTTCTAAATTTTATCCAGCATAATGCTTCAATAGCAAGGAGAGAAAATGAAAGCAATAAACATTTTTGCTTGTTTAAATAGACTATTTTGTAGAACAGTTTTAGGTTCAAGGCAAACTTGAACAGAAAGTACAGAGAGTTCCCATATACCCTTTGTTCCTGTACTCCCACAATCTCCCCCCACTATCAACATCATGCCTCAGAGTGCTACATTTGTTACAATCAAAGAAACTGTACTGACACACCCATTATCACCCAGAGTTGATATTTTACATTGTCAAAGCAACAAAAAATTAAATAATTTTTACAAAGCAGCTTCTAAACCAGGAAATATGAAATAAGCCTCCATCTCAAATACTTAGGAAAGGGTTGGAAAGAGGCTCATCACTCCAAAATCAACATTGCATTCATTTATCCTACCACTACTTATTTATAAGCAACCTCTATGTTGCAGGCACTGGAAACCTACATAAATATTCCATTTTCACACGTCTGTGTTCAGCCCCAAAATTATCCATACAACTGTCTACCTAGTGTACCTGTCCTATTAAACTTCAAGATTCTACCACAATTTTCACATCAAATAAGTTGACACAAATCCGACTTTGAGACCTGGAAAGTAACTGTCTTCAGAGAAAGTAGTGTGGTAGAAGAGAGTAAGAAAAAATCAGTATCACAATCCTTGTAATGCCTCTTCCCAAGCTGCAGAGCCTTGAAAAGTATACATCTCCTCTCTGAACTTCAGTAGAGTCCACTTGGGTTAAGGCCATAGGACTTGCAAAAGTATCCAGTCAATTACCTTCTCAGACTATGACTTGCTTTGTTTCAAGACCCATTTTGTTTCTTTTATAAGACACATTAATAGGAGAAAGACAAACAGAAGTTTAACAGCATGTATAACTCCTGTATACATGGGAGAGACCCAGAACACTGAATAACTTATTTAAGGAGCTATTTTGGTAAAGAGACTCCAAGTTTGCTTTGAGTGAAGTATGTACCAATCACACAGCATGCTTGGACTAGTCCACTTTATATAATATATGGGGTTCTGGGAGGTGGGGATACCCTGTATCATGTCCCCACAATATTTTAAGGATCTTCTTAGTGGATAAACCAGAGATCTGACTTAGCAGCACTTGACTGACATCACAACTATGTTTGCACAATTGGTTCTTACTGGAATACTTCCTCACCTGCATACATTGGCTCAGCATTCAGGTACCATAATATGACATCCTGCCTGCATTTGTATCTGTTCTAAAAACCCTAAATACACCTAAGATATCACCCTTTGGCAATTATTAGCATAAGCCAAAGTGTATATACTTTGAGTTCCAGTCTGGCATGTAATGAGCTTGGAAGTTTCCAGTTCAGTTCTCACAAGAAAAGAGCAGAACAAACTGAAAATCAATACCTCTTCTTAGATCATTCAGACAATTGAGGTCACAAGACAAATTACTGCCCCCCAAGATTGGAGAAACATACAGACAGATATAGAAGATCAGAATTCCCCAGAGTAGTACCCAGGAGCAAAACCCCTGCTAAAACCAGTATCGACAAAGGAAAGCATAAACTATAATTGACAAATTTCTGGAAGCCCAGTGTGGGCAAGTCTGAGAATTAACAACTCAAGGAGTGCCTGATATCAGGAAGGGCTCCAAAACTTTCATGAGTTTTACCTACAGGAGCTCTACCAAGTTCTCACAGTGAAGATTAAAGAAAAATCCCTTCATGCTTCTGGTATGGCAAGAGAAAATGTAGTCATTTTGAAATGCATCCAGGGGTGCCTGGGTGGCTCAGGCAGTTGAACATTCTACTTCGGCTCAAGTCATGATCTCACAGTTCATGAGTTTGAGCCACTCATCGGACTCTGTGCTGATAGCTTGGAGCCTGTTTCTGATTTGTGTCTCTATCTCTCTCTGCCCCTCCACTGCTTGTGCTCTGTTTCTCTCTCTCCCTCTCTCTCTCAAAAATAAACATGATATTTAAAAAAAAAGAAAGCAATACATCCAGAGCTTTCTTCTTTTTTTAAGTTTATTTTTTTATTTATTTTTGAGAGAGAGATAGCGAGTGAGTGGGGGAGGGGCAGAGAGAGAGGGAGACATAATTCCAAACAGGCTCCATGCTCTCAGTGCAGAGCCCAGTGTCGGGCTCAAACTCACGAACTGAACCGTGGGATCATGACCTGAGCTGAAATCAAGAGTCAGATGCTCAACTGACTGAGCCACCCAGACACCCCCAGAGCACTCCATTCTTAACAAATCCTGCCCTCAAGGGAAACTATTTTTCCAAAGTCTGTTGTGGTTTTACTGGAACTTAACTGACCTGAGGGAAAGAAAATACCCAACTCCAACCCCTTTAGTATTTGACATGCAGGCAAGGAAATACCCAATTCCCGTCCCTTCTAGTCTTTCATGTGAAGGAAGGAAAACACTGAACTCCAGCCACCTCTGGCCTTCCCATCTCAACACAGAAAAACTGAGAAACACTTGAGAAGTTCAAAGCCCAGGGTCACAGGCTCACTAAACTCTGACCATATCAGAGGATTATAGGATGCTTACCCCACCCCACATCTTACCACTACGTCAACAAGGCTTTTGTATAATTATAGGGGAATACAACTGAAAAAACTGTATGTCTGATATTTTATTTAAGAAAAGTCCCTAGGGAAACCGAAACACAATAGGAGAGAGAAAAACCAATGTTTATGGAAATTTTAGCCTCTGAAAACTATAGGAAAGCAAGCAGTAAATGATGGGGCTTGGGGGTGATGGTGGGGTTCAGGGATGATGGACAAGAAAGAATTCTTAAAGACATCTTTGGTGCAAAAAGGTGATTTTATTAAAGCACGAGGACAGGACCCATGTGCAGAAAGAGCTGCCCTAGAGTTGTAATGGGTAACTGGTTATATACCTTCAGGTTGGGAGGGGTTAGAGATAGAGTAAATCTTTAAGGAATTGTGGAGGCAAGGTTTCCGAGACCTTGAGGGGCTAGCTGTTGTTAGGACAAATCATCATTTATTACCGCTTAGTGAAACCTCAGTCATGAGACCCTTCAGATGCATATCGGGGGGCTATATGCCTGGAGTACAATTGCCAGCATATATCTTGGGGAAGTTAAGATAAAGGAAGTTTCCAAGGGAATTTTTATATGTTAAAATAGACTTACAGGATCCTGGGGGGGGGGAGGGTGTCAGTATAGTGATCGTGGGTCATTTGTGGGTTTTTTATTCTGTTCCATTCTATCATTTTCCTTTGATTCTTTCTTACAGTTTGTATCTCTCTGCTTACATTACCCATCTGTCTTGCATGTTGTCTGCTTTTTCCATTAGAGTCCTTAACATATTAATCATACTTGTTTTAAATTCCCAATATGATAATGTACAAGTTCCTGCTATATCTGAAACTGATTTTGAGGCTTCAGAAATCAGAAGAAATCAGAAATCCCTTTTGCCCCTAGCAAAGTGTCATCATCAACACAGCTGAGCTTCTAGAGGGCGGTCACTCTACCTGTTTCAAGGGCTTTTCAATGGGTTGTAGGCAGTAAGGGAATTTAATGTTTCATTTGCCTTAGTTTCCCACATCACCATGACAAGCACTTAAACCCCTTTTGTTTGTTCTTGGGTAGCCAGGTGTGTTCAAAGAATATCACACATATTCCACCAGTTGTGTGGGGGGTGCTAGCTTGTACGTTGCTCTCAGCTTGCACTATGCTCCCTCATCAGTAAACATAGCCTAAGCCTATTCAGACAAACATAAAACCTCTCACTAAAGGATTATTTACTACAGTTCCACGTATCTAGAACATTATATCTAGCTTTCAAACAAAGTACAAGGCATGAAAAAATACAAAAACACAGTTTGGAAAGACTGAGCAAGCCTCAAAATCAGATTCAGATATAGCAGGAACATGTACATTATCATATTGGGAATTTAAAACAAGTATGATTAATATGCTAAGGACTCTAATGGAAAAAGCAGACAACATACAAGACAGATGGGTAATGTAAGCAGAGACATAAAAACTCTAAGAAGGAATCAAAGGGAAATGATAGAATGGAACAGAATAAAAAACCCACAAATGAACCCACGACTATAAGATCAATTAATCTTCAATAAGCAGGGAAGAATATCCAATGGGGAAAAGACAGTCTCTTTAATAAATACTGTTGGGAAAACTGGACAGCAACATGCAAAAACTAAAATGAAACTGGACCACTTTCCTGCACCATACACAAAAATAAATTCACAATGGATTAAAACCTAAATGTAAGACCTGAAACCATAAAAATCCTAGGGGAGAACACAGGCAGTAAACTTTTTGACATTAGCCATAGCAATTTCTTCCTGGATATGTCTTTTGAGGCAATGAAAACAAAAGAAAAAATAAACTATTGGGTCTTAAAATAAAAATAAAACTAAAAAGCTTAAAAATAAAATGATTCTGTACAGCAAAGGAAATAATCAACAAAATTAAAAGTCAACCTATGGAATGGGAGAAGATATTTGCAAATGACATATCTGATAAATGGTTAGCATCCAAAATATATAAAGAACTTATACAACTTAACATCCCCCAAAAAACAAATAATCCAATTGAAAAATGGGAAGAATTATTTTCAATAATCCAACTCAAAAATGGGAAGAAGACATGAATAGACATTTTCCAATGAAGACATACGAATGGCCAACAGACACATGAAAAATTCTCAATATCACTTATCTTCAGAAAAATGCAAATCAAAACTACAATAAAATATCATCTCACACCTGTCAGAATGACTAAAATTAACAACATAAGAAACAATAAGTGTTGGCAAGGGTGTGGAGAAAGAGGAACACTCTTGCACTGCTAGTGGAAGTGTAAACTGGTGCTACCGCACTCAAAAGTAGTACAGAGGTTCCTCAAAAAATTAAAAATAGAACTATCTTGTGATCCAGCAATTGCACTACTAGGTATTTACAAAAAGAGCACAAAAATACTAATTCAAAGGGATACATGCACCCCAACGTTTATAGCAGCATTATCTATAATAGTCAAACTATGGAAAGAGCCCAAGTGTGCATTGACTGATGAATGGAGAAGAAGAAGTGGCGTGTACATATATACAATGGAATATTACTCAGTCATAAGAAAGAATGAAATTTTGCCATTTATAACAAAGTGGATGGAGCTAGAGAGTGTTATGCTAAGCAAAAATAAGTCAGTCAGAGAAAGACAAATTCTGTATGATTTCACTCATATGTGGAATTTAAAAGCAAAACAAATGAGAAAAGAGGAAAAAAGAGGCAAACAACGAAACAGACTCTTAGCTATAGAGGAGAAACTGATGGTTACCAAATGGGAGGGAGGTGGGGAGATGAGTTAAACAGGTGCTGGGGATTAAGGAGTACACTTGTTGTAATGAGCACTTGGTGTTGTATGGCAGTGTTGAATCATTATAGTGTACACCTGAAGTTAGCATTACGCTGTATGTTAACTAAAAGGAATTTAAATAAAAACTTTAAAAAAAGGAAACGACAGAAATAAAAAAGAAAAACTGTAACAGAAATGAAGAATACTTTTCATGGGCTTATCAGTAGACTGGTACATCCAAGAAAACATCATATTCTAATTGTAGAAAGACAAAGAGAAAGTCTTGAAAGAAACTGGGGGTGGGCAGACCTTATCTATAGAGGAGAAAAGATAAAAATTACATTGAATATCTCTTCAGAAATCATGCATTCAAGAACAGAGTGGAATTTAAGTGAAATACTTAAATTGTTGGAAGAAAAATCATCAACCTAGAATTCTGGACCAGTGAAGTTATCCTTCAGAAGTGAAGGAGAAATAAAGACTTTCTCAAAGAAAAATTCATTTGTAAACAGTAGACCTCTTCTGCAAGAAATATTTCAAAAGTTCTTTAGAGATAAACAAACTGATATAGGTCAGAAACTCAGAGCTATATAATGAAAGGAAGAGTGCTAGAGAAGGAATAAATGAAAGTAAAATAAAATTTGTCCTTATTATTGATCTTAATTCATCTAACAGATAATCATTTGTTTAAACTATTGATAGCAACAACGTATTTGGTGATTATAACTTATGGATAAATTAAGTGGATGACATAAATGGTATAAATAATGGAAGGGAGGAATTGGGAACATTCTGTTATAAAATACTTGCACTACTCTTTAAGTGGTATAGTGTTATTCTAAAAAGGACTTGGATTGTTATAATGTATATTGCAAATTCAAGGGCAACCTCTAAAAATGTAAAAATATGTATAATTGATACGCTAAGAGAGGACAGGAAATGGAATCGTATAAAATATTCAATTTAAACCAGAGAAAACAGAAAAAAAGGAAAATAATGAAACAAAGAAGAAAGACAAAAAATAGAAAACAATAACAAATATGGTACATATTAGTCCATCCATATCAATAATCACTTTGAACAACAATGGCCTACCTACACCAATTAAAAGACAGAGACTGAGAGTAGACAAAAAAAAAAAAACACAAAAAGAATAACAAAAAAGAGATCCAGCTATATGTTGTCTTCACAAAACCCATATTAAAAACAGAGACACAGGTAGATTAAAACTAAAGGTTTAGAGGAAGACATATCATGCTAACAATAATCAAAAGAAAGCTAGAATAGTCATATTAATTTCAAACAAAGAGGACTTCAGAGCAAGAAAATGTATCAGGAATAAAAAGAGGTATTACACGATGATAAAGGAGCCAATTGCTCAAGAAGATTTGAATTATTTTCATTTACATGTGTGGAGTAGGGAAGGGTAACCAGTACCAGAGTATACTAGTCACTTGTATGAGTGTATACTCTACTTTTACCTTATTTCTTCTTGGTGGAAATTTAGATCTCTCTCTGCATACACACACACACACACACACACACACACACACACACATGTTTCCAAGTGTTATATCTCTAATCATGGAATGTCTGACTCTTAGGATATGAATAAGATCTGTCTGAAAATATAAAATTGTACCCTCAAGCTTTTCTGCTTCTTTTTATTTTTATTTTTAATATGAAATTTATTGTCAAATTGGTTTCCATACAACACCCAGTGCTCCTCCCAACAGGTGCTCTCCTCAATACCCATCACCCACCCTCCCCTCCCTCACATCCCCCATCAACCCTTAGTTTGTTCTCAGTTTTTAAGAGACTCCTATAGTTTGCCTCCCTCCCTCTCTAACTTTTCTTTCCCTTCCCCTCCCCCATGGTCTTCTGATAAGTTTCTCAGGATCCACATAAGAGTGAAAACATATGGTATCTGTCTTTCTCTGTATGGCTTATTTCACTTAGCATCACACTCTCCAGTTCCATCCACGTTGCTACAAAAGGCCATATTTCATTTTTTCTCATTGCCACGTAGTACTCCATTGTGTATATAAACCACAATTTTTTTATCCATTCTTCAGTTGATGGATATTTAGGCTCTTTCCATAATTTGCTTATTGTTGAAAGTGCTGCTGTAAAAATTGGGGTACAAGTGCCCCTATGCATCAGAAACCCTGTATCTCTTGGGTAAATTCCTAGCAGTGCTATTGCTGGGTCATAGGGTAGATCTATTTTTTAATTTTTTGAGGAACCTCCACACTGTTTTCCAGAGTGGCTGCACCAGTTGGCATTCCCACCAACAGTGCAAGAGTGTTCCCGTTCCTCCACATCCTCGCCAGCATCTATAGTCTCCTGATTTGTTCATTTTGGCCACTCTGACTGGCGTGAGATGGTATGTGAGTGTGGTTTTGATTTCTATTTCCCTGTTGAGGGACGGTGTTGAGCATCTTTCCATGTGCCTGTTGGCCATCTGGATGTCTTCTTTACAGAAGTGTCTATTCATGTTTTCTGCCCATTTCTTCACTGGATTATTTGTTTTTCAGGTGTGGAGTTTGGTAAGCTCTTTATAGATTTTGGATACTAGCCCTTTGTCCGATATGTCATTTGCAAATATCTTTTCCCATTCTGTTTGTTGCCTTTTAGTTTTATTGATTGTTTCCTTTGTTGTGCAGAAGATTTTTATCTTCATGTGGTCCCAATAGTTCATTTTTGCTCTTAAATTCCCTTCCCTTTGGGGATGTGTCAAGTAAGAAATTGCTGTGGCTGAGGTCAGAGAGGTGTTTTCCTGCTTTCTCATTTAGGATTTTGATGGTTTCCTGTCTCACATTCAGTTCCTTTATGCATTTTGAGTTTATTTTTGTGAATGGTGTGAGAAAGTGGTCTAGTTTCATTCTCCTGCATGTTGCTGTCCAGTTCTCCCAGCACCATTTGTTAAAGAGACTGTCTTTTTTCCATTGGATGTTCTTTCCTGCTTTGTCAAAGATTAGTTGGCCATTCGTTTGTGGGTCTAGTTCTGCGGTTTCTATTCTATTCCATTGGTCTATGTGTCTGTTTTTGTGCCAATACCATGCTGTCTTGATGATGACAGCTTTGTAGTAGAGGCTAAAGTCTGGGATTGTGATGCCTCCTGCTTTGGTCTTCTTCTTCAAAATTCCTTTGGCTATTCAGGGCCTTTTGTGGTTCCATACAAATTTTAGGATTGCTTGTTCTAGCCTTGAGAAGAATTATGGTGCAATTTTGATTGGGATTGCATTGAATGTGTAGATACCTTTGGGTAGTATTGACATTTTAACAATATTTATTTTTCCAATCCATGAGCACTGAATGATTTTCCATTCCTTTATGTCTTCTTCAATTTCCTTCATAAGCTCTCTATAGTTTTCAGCATACAGATCTTTTACATTTTGGTTAGGTTTATTCCTAGGTATTTTATGCTTCTTGGTGCAATTATGAGTGGGATCAGTTTCTTTATTTGTCTTTCTGTTGCTTCATTATTAGTGTATAAGAATGCAACTGATTTCTGTACATTGATTTTGTATCCTGCAACATGGCTGAATTCATATATCAGTTCTAGCAGACATTTGGTGGAGTCTATCGGGTTTTCCAAGTATATCATGTCATCCGCAAATAGTGAAAGCTTGACTTCATCTTTGCCAACTTTGATGCCTTTGATTTCCTTTTGTTGTCTGATTGCAAGCTCTTCCAACACTATGTTACACAACAGTGGTGAGAGTGGACATCCCTGTCGTGTTCCTGATCTCAGGGATAAAGCTCTCGGTTTTTCCCCATTGAGGATGATATTAGCTGTGGACTTTTCATAAATGGCGCTGATGATGTTTGTGTATGTTCCTTTTATCCTGACTTTCTGGAGGGTTTTTATTAAGAAAGGATGCTGAATTTTGTGAAATACTATTTCTGCATCGATTGACATGATCATATGGTTCTTATCTTTTCTTTATTATTGTGATGTGTCACATTGATTGATTTGCGAATGTTGAACCAGGCCTGCAGCCCAGGAATGAATCCCACTTGATCATGGTGAATAATTATTTTTATATGCTGTTGAATTCGATTTGCTAGTATCTTATTGAGAATGTTTGCATCCATATTCATCAGGGATATTGGCCTGCGGTTCTGTTTTTTTGCTGAGTCTCTCTCTGCTTTAGGAATCAAAGGAATGCCAGCTTCATAGAATGAGTCTGGAAGTTTCCCTTCCCTTTCTATTTTTTGGAAAAGCATGAGAAGGATAAGTATTATCTCTGCCTTAAATGTCTGGTAGAATTCCACTGGGAAGCCATCTGGTCCTGGACTCTTATTTGTTGGGAGATTTTTGATAACTGATTCAATTTATTTGCTGGTTATGGGTTTGTTCAAGTTTTCTATTTCTTCCTGTTTGAGTTTTGGAAGTGTGTGGGTGCTTAGGAATTTGTCCATTTCTTCCAGGTTGTCCAATTTGTTGGCATATAATTTTTCATAGTATTCCCTGACAATTGCTTGTATTTCTGAGGGATTGGTTGTAATAATTATATTTTCCCTCATGATTTTATCTATTTGGGTCCTCTCCCTTTTCTTTTTGAGAAGCATGGATAGAGGTTTATGAATTTTGTTTCTTTTTTCAAAAAAACAACTCTTGGTTTCACTGATCTGCTCTACAGGTTTTTTTTTATTCTATATTGTTTATTTCTGCTCTGATCTTTATTATTTCTCTTCTTCTGCTGGGTTTGGGGTGTCTGTGCTGTTCTGCTTCTATTTCCTTTAGGTGTGCTGTTAAATTTTGTATTTGGGATTTTTCTTGTTTCTGGAGATAGGCCTGGATTGCAATGTATTTTCCTCTCAGGACTGCCTTCGCTGCATCCCAAAACGTTTGGAATGTTGTATTATCTTTGTCATTTGTTTCCATACATTTTTTAATTTCTTCTCTAATTGCCTGGTTGACCCATTCATTCTTTAGTAGGGTGTTCTTTAACCTCCATGCTTTTAGAGGTTCTCCAGACTTCTACCTGTGGTGGATTTCAAGTTTCATAGCATTGTGGTCTGAAAGTGTGCATGGTATGATATCAATTCTTTTCTACTTATGAAGGGCTGTTTTGTGACCCAGTATGTGATCTATCTTGGAGAATGTTCCATGTGCACTCGAGAAGAAAGTATGTTCTGTTGCTTTGGCATGCAGAGTTCTAAATATATCTGTCAAGTCCATCTGATCCAATGTATCATTCAGGGCCATTGTTTCTTTATTGATCCTGTGTCTAGATGATCTATCCATTGTTGTAAGTGGAGTATTAACATCCCCTGCAATTACCACATTCTTATCAATAAGGTTGCTTATGTTTGTAATTACTTGTTTTATATATTTGGGGGCTCCCATATTCGGCGTATAGACATTTATAATTGTTAGCTCTTCCTGATGGATAGACCCTGTAATTATTATATAATGCCCTTACTTATCTCTTTTTACAGCTTTTAATTTAAAGTCTAGTTTGTCTGATATAAGTATGGCTACTCCAGCTTTCTTGTGACTTCCAGTAGCATGATAGCTAGTTATCCATCCCCTCACTTTCAATCTGAAGGTGTCCTCAGGTCTAAAATGAATCTTTTGTAGACAACAAATAGATGGGTCTTGGTTTTTTTTCTCTATTCTGATACGCTACGTCTTTTGGTTGGGGCATTTAGTCCATTTACATTCAGTGTTATTATGGAAAGATATGGGTTTAAAGTCATTGTGCTGTCTGTTGGTTTTATGCTTGTAGTGATGTCTCTGGTACTTTGTGGTTCTTGCAACATTTCACTCACAGAATGCCCCTTAGGATCTCTTGTAGGGCTGGTTTAGTGGTGATGAAGTCCTTCAGTTCTTGTTTGTTTGGGAAGACCTTTTTCTCTCCTTCTATTCTGAATGACAGACTTGCTGCATAAAGGATTCTCGACTGCATGTTTTTTTCTGTTTATCACATTGAAGATTTCCTGCCATTTCTTTCTGGCCTGCCAAGTTTCAGTAGATAGTTCTGTCACTAGTCTTATGTTTCTCCCTTTATATGTTAGAGCATATTTATCCCTAGCTGCTTTGAGAATTTTCTTTATCCTTGTATTTTGCCAGTTTCACTATGATATGTCATGCAGAAGATCGATTCAAGTTACTTCTGAAGGGAGCTATCTGTGCCTCTTGGATTTCAATGCCTTTTTCCTTCCCCAGATCAGGGAAGTTCTCAACTATGATTTGTTCAAGTACACCTTCAGCCCCTTTCTCTCTGTCTTCCTCCTCTGGAATCCCTAATATACTGATATTGTTGCATTTCATCGCATCACTTAGAACTCTAATTCTCCCCTCATACTCCTGGATTTTTTTATCTCTCTTTTTCTCAGCCTCCTCTTTTTCCATAATTTTATCTTCTAATTCACCTATTCTCTCCTCTCCCTCTTCAATCCGAGCTGTGGTCACCTCCTTTTATTTTGCACCTCATTTGTAGCATTTTTTCAGCTCCTCATGATTGTTTCTTAGACCCTTGATCTCTGTAGCAATAGATTCTCTGCTGTCCTCTATGCTGTTTTCAAGCCCAGTGATTAATTTTATGACTATTATTTTAAATTCATGTTCAGTTATATTGCTTAAATCGTTTTTGATCAATTTGTTAGCTGTCTCTACTTCCTGGAGTTTCTTTTGAGGAGAATTCTTCTGTTTCGTTATTTTGGATAGTCCCTGGAGTGGTGTGGAACTACAGAGCTCTTCCCCTGTGCTGTCTGGAGTCACTTGTGTTGGTGGGCAGGGTCGCAGTCAGACCTGATGTCTGCCCCCGGCCCACAGTTGGGGCCACAGTCAGACTGGTGTGCACCTTATCTTCCCCCTCTCCCAGGGGCAGGACTCACTGTGCAGTGGTGTGGCCCCTGTCTGGGCTACTTGCACACTGCCAGGCTTGTGGTGCTGCTTCTATGGGATCTGGCATATTAGCCGGGGTGGATCCACAAGGTGCACAGGGTGGAAGGGGTAGGCTCAGCTCACTTTGCCTTTGGTGGTTTGTTGGGGGAGGGGCTCTGTGGCACCGGGAGGGAGGCAGGCCCATCATATGGACAGATCCACAGAAGCACAACGTTGGGTGTTTGCACAGTGCAAGCAAGTTCCATGAGGGGAACTGGTTCCCTTTGAGATTTTGGCTGGGGGATGGGCGAGAGAGATGGCGCTGTCCAGCGCCTTTGTTCTCCACCAAGCTGAGGTTTGTCCTCCACAGCTCAACAACTCTCCCTCCCATTGTCCTCTAGCCCTCCGGCTCTCTGAGCAGAGCTGTTGACTTATAACATTCCATATATTAAGTCCCACTGACTGTCAGAACTCACAGAGTCTGCCCCCCTGCTTTTGCAAGCCAGACTCTGTGGCTCTGCTTTGACCGGAGGGCTGCCCCTCCACCACCCCGGCTCCCTCCCACCAGTCAGTGTAGCGCGCACCACCTCTCCGCCCTTCCTACCCTCTTTCATGGGTCTCTTGTCTACACTTGGCTCTGGAGTGTCTGTTCTGCTAGTCTTCTGGCAGTTTTCTGGGTTATTTAGGCAGATGTGGGTGGAATCTAAGTGGTCAGCAAGACGCAGTGAGCCCAGCGTCCTCCTACGCTGCCATCTTCCTCCTCTGTCTCTGCTTCTTTTTAAATTGCCATTAGCAGCAGACGAAAATTCTCATTTTTTTGTACTTCAATATTGTTATTTTTTCATATAAATACTTGTATTTATTTATTTTGTTTTAATTTATAACATTTATTTATTTATTAGCATTTTATCTATTTTTTATATGTAATTTATTGTCAAATTGGTTTCCATACAACACCCAGTGGTCATCTCAACAGGTGCCCTCCTTAATTCCCATCACCCACTTCCCCTCTCCCCCACCTCCCATCAACCTTCAGTTTGTTCTCAGTATTTAAGAGTCTCTAATGGTTTGCCTCCTTCCGTCTCTGTAACTTTGAAAATATTCCTTTATACGTCATACTCAAAGCAAAAAGAAATTCTCATTTATATGTCATATCAAAAATAAGAATTTAAAATTTCTTTTAACATTTATTCATTTTTGATATACAGAGCCTGAGTGGGGGAGAGGCAGAGAGAGAAGGAGACACAGAATCTAAAGCAGGTCCTAGGCTCTGAGCTGTCAGCACAAAGCCTGACATGGCACTCAAACTCATGAGCTGTGGGCTCATGACCTGAACTGAAGTCAGACACATAACTGACTGAGCCACCTAGGCACCGCAGGTATTTAGAGAATTTTAAAATAAGTCTTGCTAATTGATGGTTGTGAAATATTACTCTTTGTTTTTTTCAACTCCATTTCCCTAATTAATATTACAATTAACCATCTTTTCTGATATTTACTGCTCTTTACACATTCAGGATATTAAACCTTCATTGGTTAATGCCCTCATTTTTTTTTGGCATTCCCTTCCTTAGCAAATATTGTATATCAGGCAATGCCAGTAAAAATCATCAGAGAAGAAGGTGGATTTTCGGCTAAATCTTACAGTAGGAGTAGGATTGTGAAAGGAAATGGAATGCATGTATGGACATTCTTGGCTATACAAAATCATGGAAATGAAAATGTACCCAGTGTGCTTGGGGTGCACAGTCAGGAGACAGTCTGGTATAACTTGAACGCAAGATGCACAGCATGATGGAGTGATTGATGAGGAATTCTGACTCACTTTGCAAGATCCAAAAATTAAGTGGCCATCTTTAGCTTTTATGAAAACCGAATAGAAGCAGACCTTAACACTTAGTCAAGGAACTTTAGCTTGCAGATCGGGTAATGAGGCCCAGAAAAAGCAAAGGACTGCATGGCCACCATGCAGGTAGTATGCACCGAATGGGATTGAAATATGCAAAAGCCAATCTATATCTTTACCCCAGACTTCTCACATGAGCTCCCTTGTGTATCTATCAGAAATCTTCAAATGGAGGAAGATATGTATTAGTACAAGTCCCCTACTAATCTATAACACCCAACATGAACCCGCCCTGCCCAGAATGTGTAAACTCATTCATTCCTCATTCTTGCAAGGCCACCATCTCAAAAGGAGGTCGCAGTGGGAGAGTGGTGAGATCATGGTCCCTGGAGTCGGACAACTCTTGGCGAGGTCTCCTCAGCCTTCTACTAACTGGACCCTGGGAATGATATTTACCTACTCTGACTCTCACCTTTCTTCATTTTTAAAGCACCAGCGTTAGGAACCCGGTGAAGCACTTTAGGAATTGCCAGTTCCCTTCCCACTTTGCCTCTTCTATTCTTTAAAAGAAGTGTCCTGGACATGAAATGAAGTTTGACTACCAAAAAGAATACTTGAAAATTTAACAGCACAAAGGGATATGCATACAAATTCATTACATGCCCACATGATTTTCTGTGCCAATTTGTTATGATATAATTGGCTACCTGATAGAGCCCTGGAGAAAGAATGTTATTACATCATTTCCACTTAGTTGAATAATCCTCCAGTTGAGTCTCAGGGGAAGAAAATCTTCCCTTACATTTCTATTTCAAAGATTTTCAGTTGTCTCACTTTGACTTCTAGATTAACGGAGAAATCTGTAAACTTCCATCTTGAGGCACAGAAGGTGATAACGAAGCACAAGGTGTGATATTGACTAGACAGAACATTAAAATGAGAGTCAAGAGGTCCCATCATGAAGGCACTTTGGAGAGGTCATTTCCCTTGCACCAGCCTCATCCATTAAACAAGGTAAAAATATTGAGTTATCCCAGTCACTCAGTAGTGTTTAGAATGTTAACCCTCAGAATACCCAGACAAAATCATCATCACCTTCTGGGTATAAAATACCCATTTGATGTTTTTTTTGTATTAAGTCACTTTATGAATAATTCATAGAAGTAAAAATAAAGGGATAATGAAGAACAACTGAATCAGAAAATTTAACAAGAATTTAAACATATCAAACCAAAATTTTATTCCTCATTTTCCTAGCTTTGAAAGTATTTATACTCAAAAAGGACATAGTCCTTTGAATGCAGCTCACTCCTTATCAACTCTCATCCCTGAACTTGGAATATATCCATCTTGTAGGTATTGATTTTTCACTTCTTCCTCACTTATATCCCCAATAAGTTGTCTTATCATTACTTCTAGTTCTTTTTATATCATCAAGACAGAAAATTTTCAAAACATTAACAGCTCATAATTTTGTTGAAGGGAGGATTGCCATCTTCTTTTCTCCATAATTGCAAGACATTTTTATTTTTAGATTGATAAACACCAATTAGAATGACCAGTCCAATGACACTTTTTATTTATACCTGATCTATTTCCCTCTACTTACCTGAATTCAGCATTTGTTCACTTAGAAACCTTATTGATTAAATACTAGCCATATATTAAATATCCAATATCATAAAAGATGACAAAAAATTGTCCCACATCCTTTGAGCAAATTGGGATGTTTCCTACTTCTTGCTGCAACATATCGTATGGCAAGTGACAAACTGAGAACACCACTTATCATTTTGGTCCTTAGAAGTACACTATTCAGTAATTGATTTTGAGGTTTGAAAAATCATCTAAGATATTATCATTTGAAGACTCATAGTTTGAGATATCAATTTCACTATCAGTAATGGCATTTAGAGTATTAATGTCACTGTACTTTCTTATCTAATAATTGTAAAACGAATTTCTCTGTCAATTTACTTTTCTTTGCCAGCCTGGGAAGAAAAATGAAAAAAAAATCATTTTTGTTCAGTGAAAGCTATGTTAAATAAATGCAAAGATGGAGTCTCTTAATTTCTTCTATATCTTTTTGAAAGATGGTGTAATACTTTGGACAATGCAGTAAAAAAACTAAATGGTGATTGATATGTGGTATTATTTATTTTATTATTGCATTATTTCTAATGTAAGCTCTTCCATCAATCTTTTCTTTCTCTTATTTTTTAAGTCGTTTTAGTAGAGCTGGGAATAATTTACTAATAATGAAATAATTCCTAGCATGACAAATAACAAGGTGTTTTAAGATATAGGAAAAATAAGATCAATGAGATCCCATATGTTAATTTTACCAAAAAAAAAAAGCCCAATTCTCCCATGTGGTTGTGCAAGATAGAATGGGGTTATTCTATTTAAAAATAAGAGGTAAATTTTCTCCTTGTTCTTTGGAAGATTTCTAAGAAAGAGTAGAAATCATGAAATATTAATCCTTACAAATAGTTAAAAATGCTCAAAGAAATGGTCAAAAACAAAAATTGGATCCAATAGTTTACCAAGAGTTAAATGAGATCCCATCTGAAAAAGCAATCTGAGGTCCTAGACGATTAGTTTCCCACTAATCACTCCAGCAGTCAAATTGAAGATATAAGAACTCTGCATGATAGGTAACAGATTAATGGTATAAAAGCAATTTTCCTTAGGAAAACACAATTTTTAAAGGTATGTGTTGGTATAAGCATGAGCCACAGGCAACTGGAGTCACCTGGATCTTTTTTAAAACTGCAACTTCTGAAATTTTACCCTAGACCTGCTGAACCCGTTCCCTGGGGTTTGAGGGTCAGGAATCCGTTTCCCTGGTAGATTCTGATGTTTACTATAGTTTGAAAACTGATGAATACATCATGTATCACTTCTTTAAATATTTCACATATTGTGATCTTCGATTCTAACATCGATGTTTTTGCCACTCAACTTTAAGTACCTATTTCTGTTTTCATGTATTTGGTAGATAAAAATCCAGACATGCAACATTTGTTTACTGAGAGTCTACTTTTTGCCTAACTGCTAGGCAATAAGACAAGAAAGTCCCCTCCCCTTATCAGGTTTACATTCTCTTTTGGATACAGATAAAGTAAACAATAACCAATATAATTTCAGTGGGTAAAGAGTGCCATGAAAAAAATAAAACAGGAAAATAGGATAGAAAATAGCATTTTATGGAGAGGACAGTGAAGGATGTCCAGGGCCATCCAGTTTAACAACTTCAAAGAGCATCATGTACTTAGACTATGCTATGCATGATGATCCCTGGAATTGTGCCATGCTTTATCACTAGATAAGGCCATACTATGGATGTAACTTTTCATCTGAGACCTGGATGACAAGGAAGAGTTGTGTGTGTATGAAGATCTTTTGACATTAGACTAGGGAACAGCACACTCTGAAGTGGGAGTGAGCATGACTTCTTCCAAAAAAAGATGAAAAAAAAGCCAGTGTGGCTGGAACCTGGTAGAAAAAGTAGGAGAGTTGTGGGAGTTAAGGTGTAAGGGAAGCTAATGCAAGGTATGGAGCAATATTCAGACCTGGCTGGTAGTCTTACCACATTTTCATAGTCAATATACTTTCTCAATATCTGAGATCATTGTGGCACAACACCTATTCTCTACACAAACCTTCAACACTATCTCACACCTCAACATTATCAACTGATCTTTAGACCTTTTGTTTCTTTGGAAAAGTAGATGCTATCACAGAAGAGATTGTTTATATGTTCCCACGACCAAACCTACCAATTTACCCACATCACCAACTATGGTGCCTCCTTTCTCTCTTGTGAAAAATCTTAGTAAGGCAGCCTCTTCTCATTGCAATGGATAACCCACTCTATGGCTGTGATTGTGATTGTGTAATTATCCCCCTTCTCCCCTGATACAGCAATATTCCTCTCTCTACTAGATGAATAAACATATTCATTAATGAACAGATGAAAGATATGAAAATTGTATGGGAGGTATAAGAGAGAACTGTTAGGGGGATTCTCAGATGACTCACCTGATCATCCTTGTAATAGATGGTAATTTTAACTGAAATGAACAACACATAATGGATATATATATATATATATATATTTTTTTTTTTTTTTTTTTGCAGGGAGCACAATGGGCCATCTTGGTTTCTTGATACTTTTGTACACTCCAGTAGTGATATTAACAATGTAACAAGATATTTAGATCAGAGACTGAGCTATAGAGGAAAATTCAGGGATCATATATGGGTGGGTGTCAACTGAAGATATAGGTAAAGATGAGATTGGTGCCTAAGGAGAGATCATGGCATGAAGGGGGAAGGTGGCCTAAAATGAGAACCAAGGAGTTCTCAACATAAGAATCTTCAGTAAGTGCATGACAGAACCCAAAATTAACCAGCAGATTGTTTATCCCTTGATTCAGCTGTGTTCTTTCCTCTATATGATGCTACCCCTGGAATGAACTTCTTCAGGGTAAGCCTGGACTTGGGTCTGATGGCCTAAAACAGAACTCTGTGGAGTAATTGTTCATGGGTCCTATCCACTCTGGACAAGTAACCCCTCCCACTTCATTAGACTTATCACTCCTTCTGTAATGGCCTGCTCTCCTCTGCATGCAACCCACTAGGATATAAGCTGTTCAAGTAGCTGTGTGCTATCCTGCTCACCACTTTTTCCTCTGTAGCCCACAAAAGATGGATTCATCCTAAATGTCCATCAATTAGGGTCTTATTGAATACAAAACTTTACAGAGTGCATAAATATGTCAGAACACCACTCAGGCATTTAGAGAAAGGTGTAATTCTATACATTGGGTGTGAAATTAGGTCTTAAATATACTATGTAAACCAAATACAAATGGCAGAACTGTTTATGCAGTATTTCCTGCTTGCTTTCTAATAAGTTGCTGTGGAAAATGTACTAATCAGACACAGAAAATTATTCCATCTCTGGCTGCCAATCATGTAAATGGAGCCACTCTGGTTATTCCATCAGTTGAAACTCGAAATTGCTACATCCCCAAAAAGTCCATAAGGAGCAGAAAAATTGTTCAGCTGAGTCCAGTAAATCCACATAATCATGAAAGATATTATTGTTTGGTGTTATTTAAGCTACTCCAAATTTTGTTGTGGTTTGTTATATAGTAATAGGTAACTGAAACACTTTAGTTTAATGTTGACACTTTAGACAATGGGGTCAACAGCCCCAGCTGAGCTCCCTGTCACCGGCAAGCATCCGTTGCCAGGAGATCAGGTCCATTCGAGTCTTCAGATGGTCAAAATTCAAGCTGTGATTTAACTGCAACTTTGTAAGGGATGTCATGGGAAAAACACCCAGCTGAACCTAGTCAACCCACAGAACTATAAGAAATGATGATGGTGGAAGAGGGATTTGGGGGAAGATGGCAGTGTAGGAGGACGCTGGGCTCACCACGTCATGCTGACCACTTAGATTCCACCTACACCTGCCTAAATAACCCAGAAAACCGCAAGAAGACTAGCAGATGAGAGGCCCACGGAAGAGGGTAGGAAGGGCGGCAAGGCGGTGTGTGCTACACGGACTGGCAGGAGGGAGCCGGGGTGGAGGGGTTGCCTCCTCCTCTGCAAAGCAGAGGCCCCAGTCTGGCTTGCAAAAGGGGAGGGGATGGACGGAGTGTGTTCTGACAGCAAGCAGGACTTAACATCTGGGAGGTTATAAATTAACAGCTCTGCTCAGAAAGCGGGAAGGCTGGAGGACAACAGGAGGGAGAGTTGCTCAGCCCAGGATGGGACAACAGAGCTCAATTTGGCGGGGAACAAAGGCGCTCACCAGTGCCATCTCCCTCGCCCATCCCCAAGTCAAAATCCCAAAGGAAACCAGTTCCAGCCAGGGAACTTGCTGGCACCACGCAAACACCCAATGCTGTGCTTCTGTGGAGCCACCCCTCCAGCGGCTGGTCTGACTCCTTCCTTATGCCACAGGGCCCCTCCTGAAGCGGATTACTGAAGGAGAATCGAGCTAAGCCTGCCCTTCCCGCCCCCGTGCACCTTGCCTATCCACCCAACTAATACACCAGATCTGCAGCACCACAAGCCTGGAAGTGTGCAAGTAGCCCAGACTGGCCATGCCACCCCACAGTGAATCGTGCCCCTAGGAGAGGGGAAGAGAAGGTACACACCAGTCTGACTGTGGCCCCAGAGGTGGGCAGGGGGCAGACATCAGGTCTGACTGCTGCCCAGCCCACTGACTCCAGTTATTCAAGACAGCACAGGGGAAGTGCCCTGCAGGTCCCCACCACTCCAGGGACTATCCAAAATGACCAAACGGAAGAATTCCCCTCAAAAGAATCTCCAGGAAATAACAACAGCTAACAAACAGATCAAAAAGGATTTAAACAATATAACAGAAAGTGAATTTAGAATAATAGTCATAAAATTAATCACTGGGCTTGAAAACAGTATAGAAGACAGCAGAGAATCTATTGACACAGAGATCAAGGGACTAAGGAATAGTCAGGAGGAGCTAAAAAACGCTATAAACGAGCCGCAAAATAAAATGGAAATGACCACGGCTCGAATTGAAGAGGCAGAGGAGAGAATAGGTGAACTAGAATATAAAATTATGGAAAAAGAGGAAGCTGAGAAAAAGAGAGATAAAAAAATCCAGGAGTATGAGGGGAAAATTAGAGAACTAAGTGATGCACTAAAGAGAAATAATCTATGCATAACTGGTATTCCAGAGGAGGAAGAGAGAGGGAAAGGTGCTGAAGGTGTACTTGAAGAAATCATAGCTGAGAACTTCCCTGAACTGGGGAAGGAAAAAGGCACTGAAATCCAAGAGGCACAGAGACTCCATTCAGACGTAACTTGAATCGATCTTCTGCATGATATATCATAGTGAAACTGGCAAAATACAAGGATAAAGAGAAAATTCTGAAAGCAGCGAGGGATAAACTTGCCCTAACACATGAAGGGAGGCCTATAAGAATCGTGACTGATCTCCCTCCTGACACTTGGCAGGCCAGAAAGGAATGGCAGGAGATCTTAAATGTGATGAACAGAAAAAATATGCAGCCGAGAATCCTTTATCCAGCAAGTCTGTCATTAAGAATAGGAGGAGAGATAAAGGTCTTCACAAACAGACAAAAACTGAAGGAATTCGTCAGCACTAAACCAGCCCTACAAGAAATCCTAAGGGGGATCTTGTGAGACAAAGTACCAGAGATATCGCTACAAGCATAAAACATACAGACATCACAATGACTCTAAACCCATATCTTTCCATAATAACAGTGAATGTAAATGGACTAAATGTGCCAACCAAAAGACATAGGGTATCAGAATGGATAAAAAACAAGACCCATCTATTTGCTGTCTACAAGAGACTCATTTTAGACCTGAGGACACCTTCAGATTGAGAGTGAGGGGATGGAGAAGTATTTATCATGCTTCTGGAAGTCAAAAGAAAGCTGGAGTAGCCATACTTATATCAGACAAACTAGACTTTAAATTAAAGGCTGTAACAAGAGATGAAGAAGGGCATTATATAATAATAACAGGGTCTATCCATCAGGAAGAGCTAACAATTATAAATGTCTATGCGCCGAATACCGGAGCCCCCAAATATATAAAACAATTACTCATGAACATAAGCAACCTTAGTGATAAGAATGTGGTAATCACAGGGGACTTTAACACTCCACTTACAGCAATGGATAGATCAAGTAGACACACGGTCAATAAAGAAACAAGGGCCCTGAATGATACATTGGATTACATGGACTTGACAGATATATTTAGAACTCTGCATCCCAAAGCAACAGAATATACTTTCTTCTCGAGTGTACATGGAACATTCTCCGAGATAGATCACATACTGGTTCACACAACAGCGCTTCATAAGTAGAAAAGAATTGATATCATACCATGCATACTTTCAGACCACAATGTTATGAAGCTTGAAATCAACCACAGGAAGAAGTCTGGAAAACCTCCAAAAGCATGGAGGTTAACAGACACCCTACTAAAGAATGAATGGGTCAACCAAGCAATTAGAGAAGAAATTAAAAAATATATGGAAACAAACGAAAATGAAAATACAACAATCCAAACGCTTTGGGATGCAGTGAAGCCAGTCCTGAGAGGAAAATACATTGCAATCCAGGCCTATCTCAAGAAACAAGAAAAATCCCAAATACAAAATCTAACAGCACACCTAAAGGAAATAGAAGCAGAACAGCAAACACAGCCTAAACCCAGCAGAAGAAGATAAATAATAAAGATCAGAGCAGAAATAAACAATATAGAGTCTAAAAAAATCCATAGAGCAGATCAACGAAACCAAGAGTTGGTTTTTTGAAAAAAGAAACAAAATTGATAAACCTCTGGCCAGGCTTCTCAAAAAGAAAAGGGAGATGACCCAATAGATAAAATCATGAATGAATATAGAATTATTACAACCAATCCCTCAGAAATACAAGCAATTATCAGGGAATACTATGAAAAATTATATGCCAACAAACTGCACAACCTGGAAGAAATGGACAAATTCCTAAACATCCAAACGCTTCCAAAGCTCAATCAGGAGGAAATAGAAAGCTTGAACAGACCCATAACCAGCGAAGAAATTGAATCAGTTATCAAAAATCTCCCAACAAATAAGAGGCCAGGACCAGATGGCTTCCCAGGGGAGTTCTACCAGACGTTTAAAGCAGAGATAATACCTATCCTTCTCAAGCTATTCCAAAAAATAGAAAGGGAAAGAAAACTTCCAGACTCATTCTAGGAAGCCAGTATTACTTTGATTCCTAAACCAGACAGAGACCCAGTCAAAAAAAAGAACTACAGGCCAATATCCCTGATGAATACAGATGCAAATATTCTCAATAAGATACTAGCAAATCGAATTCAACGGCATATAAAAAGAATTATTCACCATGATCCAGTGGGATTCATTCCTGGGATGCAGGGCTGGTTCAACATTTGCAAATCAATCAACGTGATACATCACATTAATAAAAAAAAGATAAGAACCATATGATCCTGTCAATCGATGCAGAAAAGGCCTTTGACAAAATCCAGCACCCTTTCTTAATAAAAACCCTTGAGAAAGTCGGGATAGAAGGAACATACTTAAAGATCATAAAAGCCATTTATGAAAGCCCACAGCTAACATCATCCTCAATGGGGAAAAACTGAGAGCTTTTTCCCTGAGATCAGAAACACGACAGGGATGTCCACTCACACCGCTGTTGTGTAACATAGTGTTGGAAGTTCTAGCATCAGCAATCAGACAACAAAAGGAAATCAAAGTCATCAAAATTGGCAAAGATGAAGTCAAGCTTTCACTTTTTGCAGATGACATGATACTATACATGGAAAATCCGATAGACTCCACCAGAAGTCTGCTAGCACTGATACATGAATTCAGCAAAGTTGCAGGATACAAAATCAATGTACAGAAATCAGTTGCATTCTTATACACTAATAATGAAGCAACAGAAAGACAAATAAAGAAACTGATCCCATTCACAATTGCACCAAGAAGCATAAAATACCTAGGGCTAAATCTAACCAAAGATGTAAAAGATCTGTATGCTGAAAACTATAGAAAGCTTATGAAGGAAATTGAAGAAGGTATAAAGAAATGGAAAAACATTCCGTGCTCATGGATTGGAAAAATAAATATTGTCAAAATGTCAATACTACCCAAAGCTATCTACACATTCAACGCAATCCCAATCAAAATTGCACCAGCATTCTTCTCGAAACTAGAACAAGCCATCCTAAAATTCATATGGAACCACAAAAGGCCCCGAATAGCCAAAAGAATTTTGAAGAAGAAGACCAAAGCAGGAGGCATCACAATCCCAGACTTTAGCCTCTACTACAAAGCTGTCATCATCAAGACAGCATGGTATTGGCACAAAAACAGACACATAGACCAATGGAATAGAATAGAACCCCCAGAACTAGACCCACAAACGTATGGCCAACTAATCTTGGACAAAGCAGGAAAGAATATCCAGTGGAAAAAAGACAGTCTCTTTAACAAATGGTGCTGGGAGAACCAGACAGCAACATGCAGAAGATTGAAGCTAGACCACTTTCTCACACCATTCACAAGAATAAACTGAAAGTGGATAAAGGACCTGAATGTGAGACAGGAAACCATCAAAACCCTAGAGGAGAAAGCAGGAAAAGACCTCTCTGACCTCAGCCGTAGCAATTTCTTACATGACACATACCCAAAGGCAAGGGAATTAAAAGCAAAAATGAAGTATTGGGACCTCATGGAAATAAAAAGCCTCTGCACTTCCAAGGAAGCAATCAACAAAACTAAAAGGCAACCAATGGTATGAGAAAAGATATTTGCAAATGACATATCGGACAAAGGGCTAGTATCCAAAATCTATAAAAAGCTCACCAAACTCCACACCTGGAAAACAAATAACCCAGTGAAGAAATGGGCAGAAAACATGAATAGACACTTCTCTAAAGAATACAGCCAGATGGCCAACAGGCACATGAAAGATGCTCAACGTTGCTCCTCATCAGGGAAATACAAATCAAAACCACACTCAGATATCACCTCATGCCAGTCAGAGTGACCAAAATGAACAAACCAGGAGACTATAGATGCTGGAGAGGATGTGGAGAACGGGAACACTCTTGCACTGTTGGTGGGAATGCAAATTGGTGCAGCCACTCTGGAAAACAGTGTGGAGGTTCCTCAAAAAATTAAAAATAGCCCTACCCTATGACCCAGCAATAGCACTGCTAGGAATTTACCCAAGGGATACAGGAGTACGGATGCATAGGGGCACTTGTACCCCAATGTTGATAGCAGCACTCTCAAAAATAGCCAAATTCTGGAAAGTGCCTAAATGTCCATCAACTGATGAATGGATAAAGAAATTGTGGTTTAGATAGATACACAATGGAGTACTACGTGGCAATGAGAAAGAATGAAATATGGCCCTTTGTAGCAACGTGGGTGGAACTGCAGAGTGTGATGCTAAGTGAAATAAGCCATACAGAGAAAGACAGATACCATATGGTTTCACTTTTATGTGGATCCTGAGAAACTTAACAGAAACCCATGGGGCAGGGGAAGGAAAAAAAAAGAGGGTAGAGTGGGAGAGAGCCAAAGCATAGGAAACTCTGAAAAACTGAGAGCAAACTGAGGGTTGATGGGGGGTGGGAGGGAGGGGAGGGTGGGTGATGGGTATTGAGGAGGGCACCTTTTGGGATGAGCACTGGGTGTTGTATGGAAACCAATTTGACAAGAAATTTCATATATTGAAGAAAAAAATAAAATAAAATATTCAAGAAAAAAAAGAAATGATGATGGTGGTGATGATTATTATAACTCTAATAAAAGTAATATATTGTTTTAAGCTACTATTTTGGGGTCTTGTTTGATACATAGCAATAGATCATCAAAATGATATCGAATGTGAAACAAGTTAGTGTTTAGATTTAAAAGTTTTTTACTCTGCATATAGTGAACCACATGTATCTATGAATATGTTTAGTAGAAACACGTGATGTATATGGATCCAAAACTCTTTTTTCGCCTAAAAATAAGTCTTGGCTTTCATTTTTGTCATTAAAAATATAGTTACTGGGGCGCCTGGGTGGATCAGTCAGTTAAAGGTCCAACTTCAGCTCAGGTCATGATCTCACGGTTCGTGGGTTTGAGCCCCACGTCGGGCTCTGTGCTGACAGCTCAGAGCCTGGAGCCTGCTTCTGATTCTGTGTCTCCCAATCTCTCTGCCCTTCCCGCACTCACCCTCTGTCTCTCTCTAAAAAATAAGTAAATATTAAAAAATAATAAAAATACAGTTACCTCATGCTCTGAAATATATGAAGACTGTTACATTGAATTTTTAAACAATCACATGATTTTAATATAGCTGAGTTAGCCTCCATCTCCATTTACCCCATTCTCTCCCCAGAGGTAACCACACTCTTAAGTTGGTATATATCTTTACACATATGTTTCTACACTTTGCCTATATATGTATATACCTAAATTTAAGTATGTAAAATATATTTGAAAAATTTAAAGTATATCATATAAAATATAAAAATATTAAAATATATATAGAATTACTTTTAGACATGTAAACATTTTGACAGTTTTTACACTGTCAAACACATTGGCAAAGAATTGTGTTTTCAACCTGTTTCTCTCAGGTTTATCATGTTTAAGACTTTCACTCATTGCTATATGTATATGTAGGTCATTCATTTTAACTGTGCATAGTGTTCTTATTATGGAAATGCACCATAATTCTTGATTTTCCTATTAATAATATTTCTCTGTTAATAAATATTTCCATGCTTCTTAGTTCATGGATTACATTACTATTTTCCACCTTGTCATTTTTGCCCAAGTTGCCAAATCTTTTGGCTCCTGGCTAACAGACCCACCTCATTGTGTGTGCATGTGTGTGTGTTTCAGGAAGATGATAGTTATTAATAGTAACATATGTGAATATGCCTTATAATTTACAAGCATCTTTATGTACATTATCCCATGCAATCTGTCCAAACACTGTTAAATTTAGTCAATTTGGTTAAATCTAGTAAAGTAGACTTGGGAGAAGTTAAATGACTTGTTTAGATACACAGAAACAGTGGCAGAGTTGTGGACTCAAGTTTAGGTTGTTTGTCTTATAGCCCATGCCTTGTCTGTTAGGGGAGAGGGAAGAATTTTGAAAGATATATACTAACTTTTTCACTGATTTTTTTCCTGGTTATTTTTAAGAGACTTAAGGGAGGAAATGTTTCCTCTTGGCAGACATGGTAAAAGCATGAGGTAAAAGGGAAAAAAAAGCATGAGGTAAAAGGTTTACTAGTAACCTTTTAAACTTAAGAAAATTTATTTTAAACAAACATGATTTTTTCAATTGCATTACTTATTGTTTTTAGAAGCACTCAAACAATACCCAAATAGTTACTACTCACAATGATAACAAAACTTATGTTTTGATGTTCATCTATCATTTTTAAACTTGTATATAACTTTTCAACATATTTAGAAATATGAAGTTTCCACAGCTACATGCCAGAGAACAACTAAACAAAAGAATGTTTTAAAATCATGTCAAACACATCAAATATTATTTGTGGCAAAGTACCAAACAGTATAATTAATTAAGTACTCTATTTTAAAATTTGTGAGAAGAAGCAAGCATAATATTGTACTGTTCTTTTAAAGAAGGTAGTTTTTAAAAATAATTGTATGCTGCCATTATGTTGTAGAGAACTGAAAAATATAAAGACATCACCAAAAATGGTAGAGTAGGGAACTCAAAGATTCCATGTCAAAAATGGTCAGTATCAACTTTTGCAGGACTCTGGAATCTAATAAAAACTTAAAACAACCAGGGGCAAACTAGTTTAAGATAAAAGCTCCTGCATTGTAGTAAGAGAGTGCCATGACATTTTAAATTACCAGACTATCGGGGCGCCTGGGTGGCTCAGTGGGTTAAGCAGCCGACTTCGGCTCAGGTCATGATCTCGTGGTCCGTGAGTTCGAGCCCCGCGTCGGGCTCTGTGCTGACTGCTCAGAGCCTGGAGCCTGTTTCAGACTCTGTGTCTCCCTCTCTCTCTGACCCTCCCCCATTCATGCTCTGTCTCTGTCTGTCTCAAAAATAAATAAAAACGTTAAAAAAAATTAAAAAAAAAATTACCAGGCTATCATCCTCAATACTCCAGATCAGCTAGTGAAGTTTGCTAGTACCAGAAGGAACATTATGGACCTTATTCAATTGTATCTGTGGGTCTTGACCATCTCGCTGGTCCTCCTCACAGAAGACACCAAGGTTTCCCTTTATTTTGCCTTAGAGCCTTCCCAGGAGTAGAGTGACTTTTGTCAAAAGCATTTAAAGGCTTGGATATTAGACACAGCAGCCTGGGGTAAAGGACAGTACCAAGGTCAAAAAATAAATAGAATGAGAAAACTGGGAGGAAGAGGCTAGGAAAGTAAATACATGGGAAAATAAGGGCTTTTAAAAGTTCCCCAATATACAGGGAGACTGAGAAGACCACACATATGCCCAGGATGGAATGCAACTGTTTCAAAGACCTGAGGAGGCCTTTCACCTCCAGCTAGCCTTCAGACTCTGTGCAAGAAGAAAGTGAAAATTAATACAGAGTTGAAAATGGTCTGGCTAAGCAGTGAACGAGTTCACCAGCACAGACCAATCTGCAAATACTGGGAGTGTTTCTTCTTTTTTTCTTTTACTGGCTCCAGGTATTTAAAGTAACTGTCAAAATACCAGCTGATCACTAAGTTAAGGCAACACAGGTTTCAGTGGCAGACATGATAAAGACTACAGACTTTACAAAATCAATTTAGAAAAGTCACTAAACAAACAAACAACAATCCACAACAGCCAACAACAACAAATCCTGAGGGAGAATATGATTTCCAGAGGTGCCATATTATACTATTCAAAATGTCGAGTTTCAGCAACAACAGAAAAATATGAAATGTGCAAAGAAAGTATGGCTTATTCACAACAAAAATGAAATTAGTAAAAACTGACTCTGAGGAAGCCGGACTTACTAGGGAAAGGCTTTAAGTCACTGAATTTAATATGCTCAAAGAGCTAAAGGAAACCACAGAAAAAGAACTAAAATAAACCAGGAAATTAATGTCTTGCCAAATGGGGAACATGAAAAAACAGGAAGAAATTATTAAAAGGAACTAACAAAAATTCTGGAGCTGAAAATTACAGTAGCTGAAATTAAAAATTCAATTAAAAGGTTCAATATCAGACATGAACTTACAGAATACACTCACCAAGACACAATATAGTCAAACTGTCAAAGCCAAAGACAAAAAGAGTATCTTGAAAGCAGCATTCAGTCTTATTTGGACCCTAGTCAAAACAAACTGTTAAAAACCTATAACAGAATTGAAAACTTGAATACGGATTGGACATAAAACAGTATTCAGGAATTATTAATTGTTAGGTGGGAAAATGGTATTGTGGTATAAATATACATATGATATGTTATACATAAATTTTATAAATACATAAATACATATGAGAGTCCTTATAGACATGTACTTTGAAATACTTATGCACAAAATGATATTATGACCGACATTTGCTTCAAAAATAATTTCTAAGAGTAGGAAGTGAGTAAGGATACACATGAAGTAACATTGGCAATGAGTTAACCCGTTGGAGCTATGTGATGAGTACAGTGGCTTTCATTCTACTATTTTATTTTTGCATATGTTTTAATTTTTTTCATAACAAAAGTTAGAATAAAGTTAAGGTAAACTATAAAGAGAATGACATTCTAGTCGAAAAGGGAACAAAAGAGTATTAAGAAGAATTAGAAAAAATTACACCTCCTTTCCTGACCCCCACCCCCAACATTTTGGTATAGAGAAAATGGTGGGCATTGGTAGCAGGAGGACCACAGGTTGGGAGCAGGGTAGGTGCGACATCTTGCTCATAGATGTTCTTGCATAAATTTTGTTTTTTAAGATATTGAATTAAAATGTGATTATCTTCACTACTCAAGTTTTCTGCACCCCCTTAACTTTTGCGACTAAACCCGACGCGGGGAGGGATGTAGCCTGGGAGCAAAGGAGAGGAAGAAGCAAGTTCCCAGAGGAGGACAGGAAATGGCCAACAGGCCTCTAAGAAGATACTGCCCTTCCCCGGCAGGCAGAGAAAAGCCAAGGAATATACAAAGAGGGGAGAGTCACAGAGTCCAGCCTGGTGCTGCTCAGAAGGACGATGCAGCAGAGAGGAGGTGCGCAGGCCAACCAGTTCTGCACCACCCCGCGGGCAGCAGCGGGCACGGGATGGGGGCGGTGCCGCTCGCGGTGACGAAGGCCTCACATGACCTGCCAATGGTGACTCGAGCGCCTAGCTCTAGCGTCAGACCGGGCCGGCGCTCGTTCCCTTCTCGGTACCTGCTCCTCGTGGCCCTGAGAGCGTGGGGGCCAGGGGAAGCCCCAAAGAGTAGGAATTGGAGGGGGAGCAGGTAAGGGACCTGGAGGAGGGGGAGAGTCCCCTGGGCCAGGGTGCAAGAGCCCACGCGGCCCACGGAGACCTCCTCGGGTCCCAGCTGCCCGGGGGCGGAACTGCGAAAGAACCACAGCCCTCACGCCAAGCTGTGGCCCGCGTTTGGCCGCAGAAAATGGTAGGGCGGAGGGTTGGACCGCCATGAGGCGATGACCCTTCGCAAACACCTGCCTCTCGCACTCAGGCCCCGCCCCCGTCCTTCTTGGTGTAGAAAATGGTAGTCAGCGCGGGGGATGGGGCGTCCGGGGGTGGGGGTGGGGGTGGGACGGCCGTGGGGTCTCGGGGGGCCCAGGAGAGGCTGGGTGGCGTCGGGTTGGCGCCGAGCACTGAGTTGCAGCAGTCCCCGCTTCCCCACCCCTGCCCTCTGCAGGTGTGCGGGTGTAGGTGTCCTGTCGGCTCAGGGGGGGCGAGAATCGGGAGGAGGAGACTGCAAGGATAGGCCCAGGTCGTTGTGGGGGACAGTGGGGAGGCGGGTGGAGGTAACGTGTGGAAAGCCCTGAGACCCCAAATTCCTCCCACCAACCAGCCCCTCTCCATCTTGGTGCCTGCAGAGGCGTGGAGATGGATCGGCTGGGAGAAGGGTGGGCTTTGGGAGAGGAGCGACCGGGAGGGGGTAAGGCTCAGACTGGGGACCTGCCGGAAAGCGTAGGGAGCCTCTATGGTGGGAAAGTAAAATTTTAAAAAGCCTTTGGTATCCAAGGCTCTGAATTTTGGAACAGGCGTAGTAAGGGCCTCTGTCCTCGGTGCTGCTCGTCCCAAGAAAATAGTCCTTTTTCTGGTCTCTTATCTCCTAGGAGCAATGGCGTCCAAAGAGAAACAAACGGTGAAAAATCTCAACATGGAAAATGCCCAGCAGGAAAACGGAGAAGAACAAGGCCTCCTACAGAATGGTGAGGAAGCACACAATTCGAGAGGAGGTGAAGGCCAGAAGCATGGACGAAATGTCAGGCTGGGGCGAATGAGACGACTTGTCCCTAATTTTCGATGGGCCATACCCAACAGGCATATTGATCATAATGAAGTGGGAGATGATGTGGAAAAGTTCCTAGGGCAGATGATGGAAATCAGGAGAAAAACTAAGGACCAGCAAATGAGGCATCATAAGCACTTCCAAACTCCTGAACCTGATAATCATTATGACTTTTGCCTTATACCTTGAATTGTAAGGTTTTCCCTGCGGTTAATAATGTGGCCTCTGCTCTACAAGCTTGCAGTTTGTGATTTAGTTTTTAGGTAAACCTGTTGGTGTTTCCACTTAGCAGTTTGTAATTAAATATTGTTTTGTCTCAGTGTAAAACTTTCTGTCCAGTAGGGCAGTTTCACCCAGGTTTAGGAAAAACTATTCTTTTCATAATATGAAATGAATAAATCAGTTTAAAAAGCAATCTTCCTTTTTCACCCTAGTCTTTATTTTTTGCTACTATCTGTCCTCACCTAGCTGCCTAGACTCAAAACCACAACTGTCTTTGACTTTTTGTTGTTGTTGTTACCATCCAATGAGTAAGGAAGGATCATATTCATAACATCTGATATTATTTTAAGAATGTATGCCCTACTGTTTTTCAGAGTGAGGCCACCACCTGCATAAAAAACACCTTGAGAGGGGAGCACTTTTTTAATATTTTATTATTTCAACGTTTTTTTTTTTGTTTTTTTTTGTTTTTTTTTTTTTGGGACAGAGAGAGACAGAGGATGAATGGGGGAGGGGCAGAGAGAGCGGGAGACACAGAATCGGAAACAGGCTCCAGGCTCCGAGCCATCAGCCCAGAGCCTGACGCGGGGCTCGAACTCACGGACCGCGAGATCGTGACCTGGCTGAAGTCGGACGCTTAACCGACTGCGCCACCCAGGCGCCCCTTAATATTTTATTATTTATTTATTTATTTATTTATTTTTAAGAAGGAGAGAGTGGGGGAGGGGCAGAGAGAGAGGGGAACAGAAGATCCAAAGCCCAGTGCAGGGCTGGAACTCACAAACTGAGATCATGTGACCTGAGCTGAAGTTGGATGCTCAAGCGACTGAGCCACCCAGGCATCCCAGGGGAGATTTTTAAGCTTTTTAATGTAGAACAGCTGGCTTCTATTCTCCAGACTCACAGATGGGCATGCCACAATCTCCATTTGTTTTTGAGTTTTATTTTATTTATTTTGAGAGAGAGACCATGTAAGTGTGTGAGCAGGGGAGGGCAAAGAGGGAAAAAGAGAATCTTAAGCAGGTTCCATGCTATCTATCAGTGCTGAGCTTGATGCAGGGTTAGATCTCACAAACCATGAGATCATGACCTGAGCCAAAATCAAGAATCCGACACTTAATTGACTGAGCCACCCAGGCGCCCCCAGAATCTTCATTTTTTAACATGCTTTCCTCGTAAATCTAATGTACACTGAGGCCATATATATATATATATATATATATATATATATATATATATACACACACACACACATACACACATATACATATATATATACATATATATGTATATATCTAAGTACATATGTGTGTGTTGTATTATTAAGTGTGAAAAATAAAGTAAAATAATAGGATGAATATCACCTGAATTTGATGGACAAAAACATTAAAAAGGAAAAGTACAGGGCTTTAAAATAGAACGGTATAAGAGTGGTAGGGATAATGGCAGATGAGGGTACTGGTGTTCAGAGATGTTCAGAACCAAGGCTACCCCCTGCTATATAACTGGCTTGGGCCATTTTCTCTAAGACTGTTATATGGAAATACAGAATATTTAACTTTTGTAACTGATAACAAGCTAAGGAGGGTATCAGGGAGACTCAGTAAGATTGAGGGTGTTTTTAATATTTTTGTATATTTTCAATGTAGATGCTTTAAATTTTTTGAAAGAACAGAAAGAAATTTTAAAGACCTGACAACCCAGTCTTCTTCACGGTGATAATAGCCACCCATTATGGCTATTGAAATCAGTTTTGTGGCTCACAACAATCAATTTTAAAAAACAAATTAGGGAGTGCCTAAGTGACTCAGCCGTTTAAGCATCAGATTTGATTTCGGCTTAGGTCATGATCTCACGTTTTTTGAGACCAAGTCCTGTGTTGAGCTGCAGGCTGACATCGCAGAGCCTGCTTGGGTTTCTCTCCCTCTCTATCTGCCCCTCCCTCTCTCTCTACCCCTCCCCTGCTTGCTTGTGCTACCTTTCTCTCTCTCAAACTAAACTTAAAATTAAAAAAAAGAACAAAAAACATCATAGTCCATCATCCAGTAGCATTAATAATTATTTTGAGGGGTGCCTGGATGGCTCAGTCGGTTTAGTATCCGACTTCAACTCAGGTCATGATCTCATGGTTTGTGGGTTCAAGCCCCACATTAGGCTCTGTGCTAGCAGTGTGGAGCATGCTTGGTATTATCTCTCTCTCCCTCTCTCTCTGACCCTCCTCCACTTGCTCTCTCTCTCTCTGTCTCTCTCATTCAAAATACATAAATAAACTTAAAAAAAAAAAAAGAATTATTTTTGAGGGCCACATGAGTAGCCCAGTTGGTTAAGCATCTGACTCTTGATTTCAGCTCAGGTCATGATTTCATGGTTTGTGGGATCCAGCTCTGCATCAGGCTCTGTGCTGACAGTGTGGAGCCTGTTTGGGATTCTCTCGTGCTCTCTCTCTGCCTCTCCCCCCTCAAAATAAATAAATTAACTTTAGGGGCGCCTGGGTGGCGCAGTCGGTTAAGCGTCCGACTTCAGCCAGGTCACGATCTCGCGGTCCGTGAGTTCGAGCCCCGCGTCGGGCTCTGGGCTGATGGCTCAGAGCCTGGAGCCTGTTTCCGATTCTGTGTCTCCCTCTCTCTCTGCCCCTCCCCTGTTCATGCTCTGTCTCTCTCTGTCCCAAAAATAAATAAACGTTGAAAAAAAAATATTTAAAAAAATAAATTAACTTTAAAAAATTATTTTAAAAAACTAGTTTTAGTTTTACTTGTAGGAAATATTATAGCCTTAAAAATGTATTTCTTTTTTTTTAATGTTTATTTATTTTTGAGAGAGAGAGTGTGTGAGCAGGGGAGGAGCAGAGAGAGAGAGGGAGACACAGAATCCAAAGCAGGGTCCAGGCTCTGAGCTGTCATTACAGAGCCCAACACGGGGCTCGAACTCATGAACCATGAGATCGTGACCTGAGCTGAAGTCGGACACTTAACTGACTGAGCCATTCAGGAGCCCACCCCCAAGGTAGTATGAGCATAGAACCTTCTAGAAGCAGCAAAGTTCAGGGATCATAATCAGAACATGATTGAAGATAAACAAGGAAGCACGCTTTCCTGAGTGTTTCAGCAAGGGTGAAAGAGTGAGAACAGAACTTCCTGGAAAAAAATAAAAACCAAGAGAAAAAGTAAAATTTACCGAGTAACAAGGCAATTGAAGGAGCACTGAGTTGCTGTAGTGAACACTTCCATTAACTTATACATCCCATGGGAGGGTCAATCTTGGTGGACAGTACATTCTGACTTTTTAAGGTGATGATTGAAATATGTCATTGGGGAATGTCCCTAAAGAGGCCAGTAAGAAAATAAAAGAAATATGAAAACCAAAGAAAAGTGAATCAACTAGGAACAACAAAAAGGACTAAGGCATTCATCCCTATCAGTCATTTATATATTCATGTTTAGTTTCTTGAGGAACATGTGTATATTTTTATAGATTTTGAAACAGGGCTTAGGATAGAAGCTAAGTAATTAAAAAGAAAAAGGAGATATCTCTGAGTAGAGCCTTTCAGAAGCATATGCTGTCAACTTCAAATTACAGAAAATTGAGATATCATTGAGGGAGTCTTTAAAGAGGCCAGCAAGGAAAAAATTGAACTTATAACGAAAAAAAGTAAAAACAAACGAAATATCACGAGAAGAAAACACAAAACAAGTTATTACTTCTACTCTTTTCAGTCTGTGTCTACATGTAAGTAATTATGTTAGCGTTATTAAGGTATAACTAAAGTTCAGAAAGTACCTAAACTATGCAATTTGATCTGTGTTACATACATGTAAGCCTATGAAACCATAACCACAATGAAAATAGCAAGCACTTACATCACCTCCAAAAGTCTTTTTCTTCCCATTTGTAGTCTACCCCCACTTCCACCTCCATCCTCAAGCAAACTCTGGTCTGCTTTCTGTCACTATATTTTGATTTTTGCAGTATTTTTTATATAAAGTTAATCACAGAGCATACACTTTTTTTAATTTTTCTCTGACCTCATTTAGTCAATATAATGATTTTGCATGCAATAATAACATATTCTTTTCTACTGCTGAGTGATATTTCATGATATGGTGAATGTTTATCCCTTCATCTGTTGATGGGCACTTAGATAATTTCTAGTTGTTGGCTGTTACAAATAAAGCTGATATGAATATGCATGCACAGATTTTTGTGTAAACGTGTCTTCATTTTTCTTGGGTATACACCTAGGAATGAAATGGCAACATTATATAGAAGTTGTAAGTTTAATTTTTAAGAAAGAAACTACCAAACTGTTTTCCAAGGTGGTTTCACCATTTTACATTCCCATGAGTAGAGTATTAGAGTGCCAACTTTCCTCATCCTTATAATTACTCGGTGTGGTTAGGGTTTTTTTGTTAATATTTTTAATTTTTAAAAGTTTTTATTTAAATTCCAGGTAGTTAACATACAGTGTAATATTAGTTTCAAGCTGTACAATATAGTGATTGAACATTTCCATACAACACCAGGTGATCATCACAACAAGTGCACTCCTTAATCCCCATCACCTATTTAACCCATCCCACCACCTCTCTCCCCTCTGGTAACTATCAGTTTGTTCTCTATAGTTAAGAGTCTCTTTCTTGGTTTGCCTCTCTCTCTTTTCTTTACTTTTGCTCGTTTGTTTTGTTTCTTAAATTCCACATATGAGTGAAGTTATATGGTATTTGTCTTTCTCTGACTGACTTGATTTCCTTAGCATAATACTCTCTAGCTCCATCCACATTGTTTCAAATGGCAAGATTTCATTCTTTTTTATGACTGAGTAATATTCCATTCTACATATATACCACTTCTGTATCCATTTATCACTTGATGCACATTTGGACTCTTTCCATAGTTTGGCTATTGTAGATAATGGTGATATACACATTGGGGTGCATGTATCCCTTTGAATAGTATTTTTGTATTCTTTGGGTAAATACCTAGTACTGTAATAGCTGGCTCACAAAGTAGTTCTATTTTTAAATTTTGGAGGAGCCTCCATAACTATTTTACAGAGTGGCTGCACCAGTTTGCATTCCCACTGGCAGTGCACGAGGGTTCCTCTTTCTCCACGTCCTTACCACCACCTGTTCTTTCTTGTGTTTTGATTTTAGCCATTCTGATGGGTGTTAGGTGATATCTCATTGTAGTTTTGATTTGTATTTCCCTGATTATGAGAGATGTTGAACATATTTTCATGTCTTTGTTGGAAATTTTAACCATTCTAAAGGGTGTATAGTATCTTGTGGCTTTAATTTTTATTTCTCTGATGACTAGTGATGTTCAGCATCTTTTCATGTACTCATTAGTCATTCATCTAGCTTCTTTTGTGAAAAAAAATTGTTCAAATATTTTGCTAATTTTTAAATTTGGTTGTTCATCCTCTTACTGCTGAATTGCAAGATTTCCTTATAAATTCTGTATTCAGTTTTGTTGATATATATGTTGTAAATTTTTCTCTCAGTCTTGGTTTGCCTTTTCATTTACTTGTTTCTTTCAAAGACCAAAGCTTTTAAATTTTTATGATGTCCGTTTAATCAATTTTCCCTTTTATAATTGTGTTCTATTTAAATAATGTGCTGCTTAAACCAAGGTTATAAAGACTTTCTCCTCTATTTTACTCTAATAGTTTTATATTTTTTAGGCTTTTCATTTTGTTTTATGAACCATCTTAAGTTAATTTTTGTGTGAATGTGAAGTAAACCTTGGTGTTCATTTTTCCCATATTATATCTGACTAATACAACACCATTTGTTGAGAAGACTTTCCTTTCTCCATCCTATAGCTTTTTTATCTTTGTCAAAAATCAAGTACTTATGCATATGTAGCTGTATTTTTGTACTTTCTATTCTGCTTTACTAATCACTATGTCTATCTTTTCACCAATATCAAATTGTCTTGATTGCTGTAGCCTTAGAGTAAGTCTTGAAATTAGGTAGGGAAAGTCCTGCAACGTTGTTCTTCTCTGTTAAAATTGCTTTCAATATTCTAGGTCCCCTGAATTTTCATATAAGTTTTAGAATCAGTAAATGATCTATTTTTAAGCCTGCAAGAATTTTTTTTCCTTTTCAATTAAGATTTATTTTTTTAATTTAATTAATTAATTTATTTTTTAAATATGAAATTTATTGTCAAATTGGTTTCCATATAACACCCAGTGCTCACCCAAAAGGTGCCCTCCTCAATACCCATCACCCACCCTCCCCTCCCTTCAACACCCCATCAACCCTCAGTTTGTTCTCAGTTTTTTCTTTAATTTTTTTACATTTATTTATTTTTGAGAAACAGAGTGAGACAAGGTGTGAGCGGGGGAGGGGCAGAGAGAGAAGGCGACACAGAATCTGAAGCAGGCTCCAGGCTCTGAGCAAGCAGTCAGCACAGAGTCTGATGCGGGCTCCAACCCACGAAACTGTGAAATCATGACCTGAGCCAAAGTCAGACGCTCAACCAACTGAGCCACCCAGGCGCCCCTGATCTGTTTTTAAGAGTCTCTTATGTTTCGGCTCCCTTCCTCTCTAACCTTTTCTTTTTTCCTTCACCTCCCCCATTGTCTTATGTTAAGTTTCTCAGGATCCACGTAAGAGTGAAAACATATGGTATCTGTCTTTCCTATATGACTTATTTCACTTAGCATAACACTCTCCAGTTCCATCCACATTGCTGCAAAAGGCCATATTGAATTCTGTCTCATTGCCACGTAGTATTCCATTGTGTATGTAAACCACAATTTCTTTATCCACTCATCAGTTGATGGACGTTTAGGCTCTTTCCATGAATTGGCTATTGTTGAAAGTGCAGCTATAAACATTGGGGTACAAGTGCCCATATGAATCAGCACTTCCTGTATCCTTTGGATAAATTCCTAGCAGTGCTATTGCTAGGTCTAGGATAGATCTATTTTTAATTATTTGAAGTACCTCCACACTGTTTTCCAGAGCGGCTGCATCGGTTTGCATTCCCACCAACAGTGCAAGAGGGTTTCCATTTCTCCAAATCCTCACCAGGATCAATAGTCTCCTGATTTGTTCATTTTAGCCACTCTGACTGGTGTGAGGTAGTATCTGAGTGTGGTTGTGATTTGTATTTCCCTGATGAGAAGCGACGTTGTGCATCTTTTCATGTGCCTGTTAGACATCTGGAAGTCTTCTTTAGAGAAGTGTCTATTTATGTTTTTTGCCCATTTCTTCACTGGATTATTGGTTTTTTGAGAGTGGAGTTTGGTGAGCTCTTTATAGATTTTGGATACTAGCCCTTTGTCCGATATGTCATTTGCAAATATCTTTTCCCATTCCGTCGGTTGCCTTTTAGTTTTGTTGGTTGTTACCTTTGTTGTGCAGAAGCTTTTTATCTTCATGAGGTCCCAGTAGTTCATTTTTGCTTTTAATTCCCTTGCCTTTGCGGATGAGTCAAGTAAGAAATTGCTACAGCTGAGGTCAGAGAGGTCTTTTCCTGCTTTCTCCTCTAGGGTTTTGATGGTTTCCTGTCTCACATTCAGGTCCTTCATCCATTTTGAGTTTATTTTTGTGAATGGTGTAAGAAAGCGGTCTAGTTTCATTCTTCTGCATGTTGCTGTCCAGTTCTCCCAGCACCATTTGTTAAGAAGACTGTCTTTTTTCCATTGGATATTCTTTCCTGCTTTGTCAAAGATTAGTTGGCCATATTTTTGTGGCTCTAGTTCTGGGGTTTCTATGCTATTCCATTGGTCTATGTGTCTGTTTTTGTGCCAATACCATGCTGTCTTAATGGTTAGAGCTTTGTAGTAGAGGCTAAAGTCTGGGATTGTGATGCCTCCTGCTTTGGTCTTCTTCTTCAAAATTACTTTGGCTATTCAGGGCCTTTTGTGGTTCCATATAAATTTTAGGATTGCTTGTTCTAGCTTCGAGAAGAATGCTGGTGCAATTTTGTTTGGGATTGCATTGAATGTGTAGATAGCTTTGGGTAGTATTGACATTTTGACAATATTTATTCTTCCAAACCATGAGCACGGAATGTTTTTCCATTTCTTTATACCTTCTTCAATTTCCTTCATAAGCTTTCTATAGTTTTCAGCATACAGATCTTTTACATCTTTGGTTAGATTTATTCCTAGGTATTTTATGCTTCTTGGTGCAATTGTGAATAGGATCAGTTTCTTTATTTGTCTTTCTGTTGCTTCATTATTAGTGTATAAGAATGCAACTGATTTCTGTACATTGATTTTGTATCCTGCAACTTTGCTGAATTCATGTATCAGTTCTAGCAGACTTCTGGTGGAGTCTATCGGATTTTCCATGTATAGTATCATGTCATCTGCAAAAAGTGAAAGCTTGACTTCATCTTTGCCCATTTTGATACCTTTGTTTTCCTTTGTTGTCTGATTGCTGATGTTAGCACTTCCAACACTATGTTAAACGACAGCGGTGAGAGTGGACATCCCTGTCATGTTCCTGATCTCAGGGAAAAAGGTCTCAGTTTTTCCCCATTGAGAATGATGTTAGCTGTGGGCTTTTCATAAATGGCTTTCATCATCTTTAAGTATGTTCCTTCTAGCCCGACTTTCTCGAGGGTTTTTATTAAGGAACGTTGTTGAAGCCTTTTCTGAATCGATTCACAGAATCATATGGTTCTTATCTTTTCTTTTATTAATGTCATGTATCACGTTGATTGATTTGTGAATGTTGAACCAGCCCTGCATCCCAGGAATGAATACTACTTGATCATGGTGAATAATTCTTTTTATATGCCGTTGAATTCAATTTGCTAGTGTCTTATTGAGAATGTTTGCATCTATATTCATCAGGGATATTGGCCTGTAGTTCTCTTTTTTTACTGGGTCTCTGTCTGGTTTAGGAATCAAAGTAATACTGGCTTCATAGAATGTGTCTGGAAGTTTTCCTTCCCTTTCTATTTTTTGGAATAGCTTGAGAAGGATAGGTATTGTCTCTGCTTTAAACATCTGGTAGAACTCCTCTGGGAAGTCATCTGGTCCTGAACTCCTATTTGTTGGGAGATTTTTGATGACTGATTCAATTTCTTCACTGGTTATGGGTCTGTTCAAGCTTTCTATTTCCTCCTGATTGAGCTTTGGAAGCGTGTGGTTGTTTAGGAATTTGTCCATTTCTTCCATATTGTCCAGATTGTTGGCATATAATTTTTCATAGTATTCCCTGCTAATTGCTTGTATCTCTGAGGGATTCGTTGTAATAATTCCATTTTCTTTTTTTTTTTTTTTCAACATTTATTTATTTTTGGGACAGAGAGAGACAGAGCATGAACGGGGGAGGGGCAGAGAGAGAGGGAGACACAGAATCGGAAACAGGCTCCAGGCTCTGAGCCATCAGCCCAGAGCCCGACGCGGGGCTCGAACTCACGGACCGCGAGATCGTGACCTGGCTGAAGTCGGACGCCCAACCGACTGCGCCACCCAGGCGCCCCAATAATTCCATTTTCATTCATGATTTTATCTATTTTGGGTCATCTCTCTTTTCTTTTTGAGATGCCTGCCTAGAAGTTTATCAATTTTGTTTCTTTTTTCAAAAAACCAACTCTTGGTTTCGTTGATCTGCTCTACAGTTTTTTCCTTTTATTCTATATTGTTTATTTCTGCTCTGATCTTTATTTTTTCTCTTCTTCTGCTGGATTTAGGCTGTCTTTGCTGTTCTGCTTCTATTTCCTTTAGGTGTGCTGTTAGATTTTGTATTTGGGATTTTTCTTGTTTCTTGAGATAGGCCTGGATTGCAATGTATTTTCCTCTCAGGACTGCCTTCGCTGCATCCCAAAGCGTTTGGATTGTTGTATTTTCATTTTCATTTGTTTCCATATATTTTTTAATTTCTTCTCTAATTGCCTGGTTGACCCACTCATTCTTTAGTAGGGTGTTCTTTAACCTCCATGCTTTTGGAGAATTTCCAGACATTTTTCTGTGGTTGATTTCAAGCTTCATAGCATTGTGGTCTGAAAGTATGCATGGTCTGATCTCAATTCTTGTATACTTATGAAGGGCTGTTTTGTGACCCAGTAGATGATCTATCTTGGAGAATGTTCCATGTACACTAGAGAAAAAAGTATATTCTGTTGCTTTGGGATGCAGAGTTCTAAATATATCTGTCAAGTCCATCTGATCCAGTGTATCATTCAGGGCCCTTGTTTCTGTATTGACCATGTGTCTAGATGATCTTTCCATTGTTGTAAGTGTTGTATTAACGTCCCCTGCAGTTACCACATTCTTATCAATATGGTTGCTTATGTTTGTGATTTTTTTTATATATTTGGGGACTTCCGTATTTGGTGCATAGACATTTATAACTGTTAGCTCTTCCTGATCGATAGACCTTGTAATTAGTATATAATGCCCTCCTTCATCTCTTGTTATAGCCTTTAATTTTTTTTATAGCCTTTAATTTAAAGTCTAGTTTGTCTGCTATAAGTATGGCTACTCCATCTTTCTTGTGACTTTCAGTAGCATGATAGATAGTTCTCCATCCCCTCACTTTCAATCTGAAGGTGTCCTCAGGTCTAAAATGAGTCTCTTGTAGACACAAATAGATGGGTCTTGTTTTTTTATCCATTCTGAAATCCTATGTCTTTTGGTTGGAGCATTTAGTCCATTTACATTCAGTGTTATTATGGAAAGATATGGGTTTAAAGTCATTGTGATGTCTGTAGGTTTCATGCTTGTAGTGATGTCTCTGGTACTTTGTGGTCCCTGCAACATTTCACTCAGAATGCCCCTTAGGATCTCTTGTAGGGCTGGTTTAGTGGTGATGAATTCCTTCAGTTTTTGTTTGCTTGGGAAGACCTTTATGTCTCCTTCTATTCTGAATGACAGACTTGTTGGATAAAGAATTCTCGGCTGCATATTTTTTTCTGTTCATCACATTGAAGGTTTCCTGCCATTAAATTCTGGCCTGCCAAGTTTCAGTAGATAGGTCTTCCACTAGTCTTATGTTTCTCCCTTTATATGTTAGAGCGTGTTTATCCCTAGCTGTTTTCAGAATTGTCTCTTTATCCTTGTATTTTGCCAGTTTCACTATGGTATATCGTGCAGAAGATCCATTCAAGTTACATCTGAAGGGAGTTCTCTGTGCCTATTGGATTTCAATATTGTTTCCTTCCCCATATCAGGGAAGTTCTCAGTTATGATTTGTTCAATTACACCTTCAGCCCCTTTCTCTCTCTCTTCCTCTTCTGGAATTCCTATTATATGGATATTGTTCCATTTGATTGCATCACTTGGTTCCCTAATTTCCCCTCATACTCCTGGATATTTTTATCTCTCTTTTTCTCACCTTCGTCTTTTTCCATAGTTTTATCTTCTAATTCACCTATTCTCTCCTCTGCTTCTTTAATCTGAGCTGTGATTGCTTCCATTTTATTTTGAACTTCATTTAAAACATTTTTTATCTCCTCATGATTATTCCTTAGTCCCTTGATCTCTGTAGCAATAGATTCTCTGCTGTCCTCTATACTTTTTTGAAGCCAAGCGACTAATTTTTTTTTTACTGTTATTCTCAATCCTTGTTCCGTTATATTGCTTAAATCTTTTTGATAACTTCGTTAGCTGTCTCTACTTCCTGGAGTTTCTTTTGAGGAGAATTCTTCTGTTTCATCATTTTTGATATTCTCTGGTGTGGCAGGGAACTGCAGGGCTCTTCCCCTGTGCTGTCTGGATTTACTTGTGTTGGTGGGCAGGGCCGCAGTCAGGCCTGATGTCTGTCCCCAGCCTACCACTGGGGCAACAGTCAGACTGGTGTGTACCTTATCTTCCCGTCTCCCAGAGGCAGGACTCACTGTAGAGTGGTGTGGTCCCTGTATGGGCTACTTGCACACTGCCAGGCTTGTGGGGCTACTTTGATTGGTGTATGAGCCGGGGTGGATCTGAAAGGTGCACAGGGACAGGAGGACAGCTCGCTTTGCCATCGGTGGTCCCCCGTGGGAGTGGCCCTGCAACACTGGGAAGGAGGCACACCCGTTGGAGGGATGGATCCACAGAAGCACAGCATTTTGTTTTCGCATGGTGCAAGCAAGTTACGTGAAGGGAACTGGTTCCCTTTGGAATTTCCCCTGGGGACGGGAGAGGGAGATGGCGCTGTCCAGTACCTTTGTTCCCCGCCGAGCTGAGCTCTGTCTTCCAGGGCTCAACACCTCTCCCTCCTGGTGTCCTCTCGCCCTCCCACTCTCCGAACAGAGCTGTTGACTTATAACATTCCAGATATTAAGTCCTGCTGGCTGTCAGAACTCATGCAGTCCAGCCTTTCCGCTTTTGCAAGCCAGACTCAGGGATTCCACCTTGCCGGGTGGGCTGCCCCTCCAAGGCCCTGGCTCCCTCCTGCCAGTCCATGTAGCATGTACCACCTCTCTGCCCTTCTTACCCTCTTCCGTGGGCCTCTTGTCTACACTTGGCTCTGGAGAGTCCATTCTGCTAGTCTTCTGGCGGTTTTCTGGGTTATTTACGCAGATATGGATCGAATCTATGAGGTGATCAGCAGGACGAGGTGAACCCAGCATCCTCCTATGCTGCCATCTTCCCACAACCTCAATTAAGATTAAGCTTACAAGAATTTTTATTGGGATTGTTTTGAATATATATATATATTTGGTGAGAATATATATATATATATTTGGTGAGAATAACTATATTAATAGATTTTCAATATGTGAACATGGTATGACTTCCATTGACATAAATCTTATTAAATTCTCCCAGCAACGTTTTGTAGTTGTCATTATGGGGGTCTTAGGGACATATTTTGTTACATTTACTCCTAGATATTTTATTGGTTTTGTTGCTGCTATATATGGAATTTTTAAATTTAATTTCTCGATTGTTTGTTGCTGCTACTACATAAGAATACAATTTATTTTTTCTATATTAATCTCATATCCTATGGCATTGCTAAATTCATTTATTAATTCTAGTCGCTAATTCTAGATTCCCTGCAGCTTTTTACATAAGCATTTATACCATCTACAACTAGGGACAGTGTTTTTATAAGGAAAAACACAAATAAATGTCTTGTCACAGCAGTCAAGGAAAAGGACAAGGCCCCTGAAAGAAGTTGAAAACTCTGTGTCTTTCACATAGGGTATCTTCTCTCTTTTTTCATTCTTGGAAGTTTCCCACAATCATCACAACTAGTCAAATACAGCTTCATGTAAATGACATATTCAGGTCCTTTCTGATAAGGGGATTTGAAAAGGATGCCAGGGTCCAAGAACTGATTTGGAAAGTAACAAGACATATGTAGAGAGCAATGTAAATGTAACTGGTTTCTGACCATTAGGCCAAACATTTCCAAGTGAATGACAGACTCTGGTCCAGTAGTAAATCAGTCAGGAGGACCAATTTCAGAAGAAAGGTTAGATAAGAACAGGACCACTGGAGATGTGTCCTTTAGGCACTTTGCATCCACTAGCAAGGCTATTATCAAAAAGCAAACAATAACAAGTATTCATGAAGATGTGGAGAATTATAATCTTCATACATTGCTGATAGGAATGTATAACCATGCACTTGCCATGGAAAACAGTTTGGCAATTCTTCCAAAAGTTATACATAGAGCTACCATGTGACCTAACGATTTCCTTGTAGGTATATACTCAAAATAATTGAAAGCATATGTTCACAATATTTGTACACAAATGTTCATAATAGCAAAAGTGCCAACAACCCAAATATCCATCAACTGACAAATCAATAAACAAAATGTGGTATATTCTTGTAATAAAATATTCAATACACATAAAAAGGAATGAAGTCCTGATAAATGCTACAACGTGGGTAAATTTGAAGACACTATCTAAATGAAAACCAAACCTAAAGGGCACGTGTTATATGATTCCATTTATATGAAGTGCCCAGAATAGACAAATCTGTTGATACAAAAAGTAGAATAGCGGTGGTAGCTGGTGGGGGGTGGGGGGTGGGCTTGACTACTAAAGGGTATATATAAAGTTTCCTTTTGGGGTATTAAAAAGGAGAACATCAATAACCAGATGGAACAATTTATTATTAATAAATAAAACAGTTTGATTATCTCCCAATAAAACAAAAATATATAAACAGTAACATGGACATATTTAGGCAAAAGAAGTCTTTTTTTTTTTTAGTGTTTATTTATTTTCGAAGGAGAGAGAGACAGCGTGAGCGGGGAAGTGGTAGAGAGAGAAGAAGACACAGAATCCAAAGCAGACTCCAGGCTCTGAACTGCCAGCACAGAGCCCGACATGGGGCTTGAACTCACAAGCTGTGAGATCATGACCTGATCTGAAGTCAGACACTTAACCGACTGAGCCACCCAGGTGCCCCAAAGTCTTTTTTTAATATAATTTATTATCAAGTTAGCTAACATACAGTGTATACAGTGTTCTCTTGGCTTCAGGAGTAGATTCCTATATTCATTGCTTACATTACAGCACCCAGTGCTCATCCCAAAAAGTGCCCCCCTCAATACCCATCACCCATTTCCTCTCCCTGCACCCCCCCATCAACCCTCAACTTGTTCTCTGTATTTAAGTGTCTCTTACGATTTGCCTCCCTCTGTTTGAAACTATTTTTTCCTCTTCCTTCCCCCCATGATCTTCTGTTAAGTGTGTCAAATTTCACATATGAAAGAAAACATGATATCTGTCGTTCTCTGACTGAGTTATTTCACTTTGCATAATTACCTTCAGTTCCATCCATGTTGTTGCACATGGCAAGAGTTCATCGGGAATACAAACTGGTGCAGCTGCTCTCAAAAACAGTATGGAAGTTTCTCAAAAAATCAAGAAGTCTTTTACTATATGACAAAGTTGACATATATATATGACAAAGTTCTTTTCTTTCTGAAAAGAAATCTGTGTCACTCAATATATTTTTCTCATTTCTTTGTGTTATGCTAACTTGGGAACCAGCAAATTAATGTAACTCCCAGAACTAGGCCTCTCAGCCCAAGGGGGAAGCATTTTATTTCCAACATCCCTCCCTATTAAGAAGTTAATTTCCACCTATGCATGATAAAGCAGGGGTACCATATGACAAAAGTTCGTAACAACCAGTCTTGTCATCTAAGAATAAGGAATATAAGCTTGAATCCCAGGCCTGCCATTTACTAGGTATGTTTTGGACACAGTTAGGAAGTAGATGAGTATGTAATACATGATAATCACACTCCAACATTCCCTTTTCCATAACTATTTAGACTATTTACATCATACTAAGCAATTTCTGATACACCAACATTTTGTGTCATCCATCAGGAGGCCGTAGTTCAGTCAACCAACTGAGCAAACAATAAGAATCTAGCTGCATGAGACAACACATTGAATTTAGAATCTCTGCTATGTGCAAAAATATTGATGAATTCAATTTAATTTATTAATTTAATTGTTTAGCATGTACTACATACCTGGTGCTGTTCTAGGTATTGGGGAATCACAACATTAAACAAAACAGCAAAAAAATGTTTTCATAGAACTTGAATTCCTGTTGGAAAAACAAGACAAAGCTCAGGAGGAAACATCTGAAGGAGGCAAAGGAGTGATCTAGGCAGATATTTGAGGATAGAGTCTTCCAATCAGAGGGAAAAGCAATGCAATGGACCTGAATTGAAAGCATGCCTGAAAAAAAGTAGCTAAAATTATGCCATTTCCCAGCTTTAATATTCTCACACATATTTTCAAGATTTGCCGAAGTAACAAATAAATTGAAAAAGTAGGATTTGTAGGATACCATAATAAAACATTTTTTTTTACCTGCTGTCTATGTAAACCTACTTTTTCACACTAGTTCTCCTGTCCCTTGAGTTGAATCTAGGGTATGTCCCATGACTTCCCTGCATGTCTGTAAGTAAAAATATCCTCCTGTCAGTTGTAGTCACAAAATAGTTTCCGTTCAATTAAGGCAGAAAAGAAATAACAATTGTATAATTGTATAACTTGTTTAACTGGTACCATTATGGCCATATAGTACTGGCACTTTCTATGTTTTGAAGGTATCTAAAGTTAACTCTTTCCCTTGTGTGGTTCCCTTTTTTGGTTCTCTAGGGCGTCCTCCATTGTTGAAAATCTCTTACTTGCTCTTCTCTTGAAATGTCAAAAAAATTAGTCTTGCCTTTTAGATTTCTCAGGGATGAGTTAGATACCTACTGTGTTAACAAGTTATGGGGACACTGAATAGACCCATTGACTTTTTTGTCTTAGGACTGAGGTGACAGTGAAGATCAGCAACTCCTTCTCTACAGTGGAAGCACTCATGAAATGCCAATAGTTCTCGCTAAAAATCCTCTTCAATCTCTGACAATATTTTTGGCCTCTCAAATGTCTTTTGTAGGCTAAAAATGTGTAGTTATCTAGGGGTAACCAACTCAGTATTCATCCAAGTCCTTTGCATGACCTGTTTTTATCACCTTGTTTTACACTTTGGAATTTGACAGTAGTGGAAACCAATTATCTTGAGACCTCAACCAAAAATGTGACTGAAATAGGTTATTTTATATACATATATATATATATATAGAGAGAGAGAGAGAGAGAGAGAGAGAATAAAATTCTGCAATTCATCTGATGTATGAGCTGTCTATTTCATTTTTTATAATTATAGTGTCCTCCCTCCCCACCTGGCATGCCGGGTTATAGATTTAGAGAAAATGAGTGACTGAAGGCAATGGGGAAAGAATGAAGACAATTGGTCTCCCTTGGAAGGTGCCTTCAGACAGGCTGTTACAGGTTTTCAAACAAAGCAGGAATACTCTCACCCATAAAGGGGAAGATAAACTAATTTGGTAAGGAAGACATAGTAAGGAATGAAAGTGGGCTTACTATTAGAGTTCAATTTTTCCCCTTCCTTCTTTTGATCTCCTCTTCCTCCCAAATCCTTGTACTGCTCATTCCTCAAGGCCTAGCACTGACAACACAGCATCTGAGACCATGCTACTTGGAAGTGAACTCTCCTATCTTTGTCATTGATGGGCATTGAGGCACATGGAGTCTCAACCACTCTTATGGTCCTTAACAATGGATAGTCTGTCTTCTTCCTCTTTCTAGTATGTGTGTGGAAGGCAGGGGCTACTTTCTCAGGAAGTTAGGTACTAGGGTAACAGCAGGGGCCCACCCTCACTCTGCCTAAGTGACTTCTGTTAATGTTTAAATTGTGCATCTCCAGAAATCTTGGAAGCTCAGAAGAAGCTATTTGTTTATTGGCTTACAACTACACCTTCTTTCTGCCCACACAAAGTTGGGAGCAGAAGTTTTACTGACTCCTCTTCTGCTTATTCTGCTTACATGTAGTCAGAGACAACATTAACGTCATATTAATGGAATTATTGGCAGAAGATATCCCCACCTTATTATGAAGAAAGTGCTTGTTTTGTGATCAGGTGCTGTGTCCTGAACAATTTCACAGCACATAAGCTCCATTTACATTTGAGTTTAACTTAAACACAACATATTTTATAGTTTTAGATTGGTAATGTATTCATACAATTCAATAATAAAAAAGAATTAAGAGTGTGGTTCAATATTCATGAAACAATCAACATGATATGTCACATCAATAAGAGAAAGGATAAAAACCATATGATCATTTCAATAGATTCAGACAAAGCATTCAACAAGGTACAACATCCATTCGTGATAAAACCCCTCAACAGAGTAGGTCTAGAGGGAACATATCTCAACATAACAAAGGCCTTATATGAAAAACCCACAGTGAACATCGTACTCAGTGAGGAAAAACTTAGAGCTTTTCCCCTAAGGTCAGTAACAAGACAACTATGTCCACTCTTAGCACTTTTATTCAATACAGTACTAGAAGTCCTAACCAAAGCAATCAGACAACATAAAGAAATAAAAGGCATCCAAATTGGTAAAGAAGAAGTAAAACTTTTACTATTTGCAGATGACATGATACTCAATATAGAAAATCCTAAAGACTTCACCAAAAAAATTACTAAAATTGATAAGTGAATTCAGTAAATTTGCAGCATACAAAATTAATTTACAGAAATCTGTTGTATTCCTATACAGAAATCTGTTGCATTTCCATGAAGGAGTGGAAAGTGAGATTAAGAAAACAATTTCATTTATAATTGCACCAAAACAATAAAATATCTATGAATAAACTTAACCAAAGAGGTGAAAGTCTTCTACTCTGAAAACTACAAAACACTGATGAAAGAAATTCAAGACCACATAAAGAAATGGAAAGACATTCTATGCTCATGGATTGGAAGAACAAATACAGCAAAACCTTGGATTGTAAGTAACTTGTTCTGTGAGTGTTCTGCAAGACGAGCAAACATTTCTAATAAATTTTAATTTGATAAATGAGCGATGTCTTGCAATAGGACTAATACGTGATGCCAAACACCACATGATCACAACTGGTTCTGATCACAACTGTTCTCTTTCTTTCTCTCTCTCGCTGCAGGATTTTGGGTGATCGTCATAGTAATGTTACATTTCCATGAAATCCTAAAAAGGAGGCAAAAGGAAGTGTCATTGGATAGATTCCTTGTTAAAGCTGCATGAAAATAAAAAGATTCCATTGAGCCAATAGATAACGGTGATTACATTAGTGGTAGTGAAATTCATCATACACAATAACCTCCTCTGTCTTGTCCCCCTCACATCAGCCACAAAGCTTTTCAAAGGTAAATGCAGGTTAATTTGTTATTTTTTTATATTTTGTATTTTTTATTACTGTGTATTATATTTCTTATAGGGAAATTCACTTTGTTATGCAAGTGCTTTTTATTACAAACATGTTTCTGGAATGAATTATGCTTGCAAACCAAGGTTTTTCTGTATTGTTAAAATGTATATACTACCCAAAGTAATCTACACATTTAGTTCAATCCCTATTAAAATGCCAACAGCATTTTCCACAGAATTAGGACAAACAATCCTAAAATTTGTATAAAACCACAAAAGACCCCAAATAGCCAAAGGAACCTTGAAAAAGAAAAGCAAAGCTGGAGGCATCACAATTCCACACTTCAAGTTATATCATTGAAAATGGTAGTAATTAAAACAGTATGGTACTGGCATAAAAATAGATCAATCAAATAGAATATTAGAAAAATAGAAATAAACCCAATATTATATGGTCAATTAATCTTTGACAAAGGAGGAATGAATATACAATGAGAAAAATACAGTCTCTTCAAACAATGGTGTTGGGAAAAATTGGAAAGCTACATACAAGAATGAAACTAAGCCACTTTCTTTTACCATACACAAAAATAAACTCAAAATGGATTAAAGACTGAGGCAACTGGGTGGCTCAGTCAGTTAAGCATACGACTTCAGCTCAGGTCATTATCCCATAGTCCATGAGTTCGAACTCCGCTTCTGGCTCTGTGATGAAAGCTCAGAGCCTGGAGCCTGCTTCAGATTCTGTGTCTCCCTCTATCTCTTCCCCTCACTACTCACACTCTATTCTCTCAAAAATAAATAAACATTAAAGAGTTTTAAAAAATGGATTAAAGACCAATGTGAGACCTGAAACCACAAAAATCCTTGAAGAGAGCACAGGTAGTAATTTCTATGACATCAACCATAGCAACATTTTTCTAGGTAGGTCTGCTGAGGCAAGGGAAACAAAAGTAAAAATGAACTTTTGGGATTACATCAATATAAAAAGTTTCTACGCAGTGAAGGAAAAAATCAACAAAACAAAAAGGCAACCTACTGAATGAGAGGATATATTTTCAAATGACATACCCATTAAAGAGTCAGTATCCTAAATATATAAAGAATTGATACAACTCAAGACCCAAAAAACAAATAACCCAATTGAAAAATGGGCAGACATGAACAAAGAAGACATAGAGATGGCCAACAGACACGTGAAAAGATCCTCAACGTCAATAATCATCAGGGAAATGCAAGCCAAAACTACAATGAGATATCCCCTCACACTTGTCAGAATGGCTAAAATAGAATAAAAAAACACAAGAAATAGGAAGTGTTGGTGAGGATGTGGAGAAAAAAGAACCCTCTTACACTATTGGTGGGAATGCAAAATGGTGCCACCATTGTGGAAAACAGTGTGGAGTTTCTTCAAAAAGTTAAAAATACAACTACTCTATGACCCAGTAATCACACTACTGGGTATTTACCCAAAAAATACAAAAACACTAATTCAACAGGATACATGCACCTTTATGTTTGTTTATAGCAGCATTATTTACAATAGTCAAATTATGGAAGCAGCCCATGTGTGCACTGACTGATGAATGAATAAAGAAGTGGTGTTTATATAGAGAGAATGGAATAATTTTCAGCCATAAAAAAGAACAAAATCTTGGGGTGCCTGGGTGGCTCAGTTGGTTGGGCGTCTGACTTCAGCTTAGGTCATGATCTCGTGGTTTGTGGGTTCAAGCTCCATGTCGGGCTCTCAGCTCAGAGCCTGGAGCCTACTTCAGATTCTGTGTCTCCATCTCTCTCTGCTCCTCCCCTGCTTACACTCTTCTGTCTCTCTCTCTCAAGAATAAATAAACATTAAAAAAATTAAAAAAGGATAAAATCTTACCATTTGTAACAACATGGCTAGAGAGGATTATCCTAAGGAAAATAAGCCAGTCAAAGAAAGACAAACACCATATGATCTCACTAATATGTGGGATTTAGGAAACAAAACAAATAATCAAATAAGAGAGAGAGAGAGAGAGAGAGAGAGAGAGACCAAGAAACAGATTCTTAACTATAGAGAAGAAACTGATGGTTACTAGAGGAGAATTGGATGGAAGGATGGCTGAAATAGGTGATGGGTTTTAAAGAGTACATTTATTATGATGAATAAAAATTTGATGACTTTATTTAACAAAAATATATATTTGTTTTCCTTTTCCTCAGCCCTTCCCTTCTCTTCCTGGACAATTCAGTTCTAACACCATTAGATAGGGAAAAGGAAGATAGGTGTTTTTGCCAGAGGAGAGAACAGAGTTATATTGGCCTGAGCAGGGTGAAGAAGACATCCAACCTGGGCAACCTTGGAGAGAGACTCATTGTAAAGATTTAGTGCCTAAGACTGTAAAGAGAGCTTCCTAGGTAGGAAACTATCCAGGTGAGGAGCATTGGGTTCTTTTTATTTGGTTGAAGAGAGTGTCCATGTGGAGGCAATATGTGGCAGACTTGAGCAGGATTTCAGATCTGAGCAGGGTGAGAAACATGTCCATGCAGAAGCCTGCTAGTAATCTGAAGAGGATACCTATATGGCTCTCAATTGATAAAGATATAGAAATATAGAAATATACATGTAAGTGTGTAAATGCATATAAGTGTGAGTACCTATGTCTGTGTGTGTACATGTATATACAAATATTGCCTAATTCTTTCCACTGAGAGAGCCCAGGGGCCCAGTATGCCAATAGAAACAGACCTAGTGTCCACATCGTGTCTTTTAAATACTATTATTGAATAAAAAGAATAAGAACTCTTGGAGAAATGGCTGATTACATGGTTGTGGTAGGTAAAGAACATAATGAGCCTGGAACATATTGCAATGCCAGAAAACAAAGTGGCAAAAAAATGATGGCATACCAAAAGGACATATAAGGCAGTATTAACAGGCTCCTACAAATCAAATAAAGGACAATATGAGTATCAAATTAAATAATGATAGAAGATAGTGTAATCCATTGGATCAAAAAAAATATGATTCAGTATCTAAATAAATAAATATAAAAATAAACATTTAGATAGTTTCAAAATACCTACCCATAAAATATTTAATAATTACAAAGGGAAAAGACACTGGAATGGTCTGGAAGTCACCACCTTAAACAAATGGTCAAAGAAGACATTGTAAGTAATGGAACAAATTGAAATTGTGTCACCTGATAGGATAAACAGCACACCAAAGCAATGCTTCTGTGATATTCCTGCCAAAGATGCATAACATATGAATCCATTCTAGAAGAATGATCAGGCAAAATCAAATTGAAGGACACTGTAGAAAATAACTGGACTTGTAGCTTCATGAACTTACAGATTCATGAAAGTCAAGAAAAAAATGGAGGGTATATTCTATACTGAAGGAGATAAAGAGATCTGAAAGCAAAATGTAACAGGTGATTCTGAACTAGAATGTCATTTTGCTATAAAAGATATTGTTGATCGCTTCTCGGCCTTTTGGCTAAGATCAAGTGTAAAAGATATTGTTGAATAACTGGCAAAAAAATTATTGGGGCCTGAGTTTAGATGGTAGTAGTATATCATCAGTGTTAATTTTCTGATTTTGATATTTATATTGTGGTTATGTAGGAAAATGTCTTTGTGGGAAATGTATACAAAATATGTTTGTGGTTATATTCATTTTCTACTACTGTAGCATATTGTCATGAATTCAGCATCTTAAAACAACATCTCTTTATTAACTCTCAGTTCTATAGCTCAATAGTCTGGGAGGACTTGGCTAGTTTCCTGTTTAGGATCTCATGAGGTTAAAATGAAGGTGTTGATTGTTCTAGCCTCTTATCTGGAGGGTCAGGGGGAAGAATCCCCTTCAAACTTTATTCAGGTGGTTGGGAGAATTCAATCTCTTGAAGTGGTAGGATTAATGTCCCCATACCTTTGTTTACTTTTCCTCGCTGACTTTTGACAGGGCATTGCTCTCAGCTGCTAGAGGTTTCTCTGATATCCTTGCATTTGGTCCATGCCATTTTCAAAGCCAGCAATGGTAATGCATCCAAGCATTATCATGCATTGAATTTCTCTGACTTTAACTTGTTAACAGTCATATAAATCTTTCTCCTTTTAAAGGGAGTGATTATGGACACCTGGGTGGCTCAGTGGGTTAGGCATCTGACTCTTGATCTCAGTTCACGTCATGATCTCACAGTTCATGAGTTCAAGCCCCGCATGGCGCTCTGTGCTGAGGGCATGAAGCCTGCTTGGGATTCTGTCTCTCCTTCTCTCTGCCCCCACCTGCTCGTGCACTCTCTCTCTCTCTCAAAATAAATAAATAAACTTAAAAAAAACTAATTAAACCTGAAATTATGAGCAAAGCAATAGAAAGCATAAAAATAATTTAATTCTTTAGAGCAAAGAAAGAGATGTTTCCCAAGAGCCTCCAGAAAGGAATACAGCTCTGCCAACATCATTATTTTTTGCAAATGAGACCTATGTCGGACTTCTGACCTAGATAATTGTGAAATAATATAAAACCTTTATATTTAAAGTAATATCCTAAGTTTGTGGTAATGTTTTGTGGCAGCAATAGAAAACTAATACAGAAGAGGAAGAAATCTGTTCCAACTCATTTTACAACAACCAAACCAGAGAAATATAGTACAAATAAAGAAAACAAAGAGTAGTATCCCTTATATTACCAGATTAAATCTCTCTCTCTTTCTCACTCTTTCTCTCTCTCACTCTCACTCTCTCCCCAAGTGGGATTTATTCCAAGAATGAAAGGCTAATTCAATATTTGAAAATAAATCAGCCCACCACATTAAGAATCTAAACAAGAAAAACTCTATGAGCATAGCCATAGATGCAGAGAAATCTTTTGACAAAATACAACATCTATTAATGATAAAAACTTTCAATTAAGTATAAATAGAAGTTAACTTCCACAACCTGATAAAGGGCTTCTACAAAAACATCCAGGTAACATATGTAGTGGTGAGGGACTGAATATTTTCTCTCAAGTCTGGGAGCAAGGCAAGCATATCCACTCTCAGCAGTCACCTTTGACATCATAATGAAAGTCTTATCAAGTGCAATAAAACAACAACAACAACAACAAAAGGAATGAAAAGCATGTAGTTTGGAATGTAAAAATAAAATTATACCATGTAGCACTGTGTCAACTATACTTTAACAAATAAACAAAGTAAAGTTTCCTTCTTGTGGATGACATTATTTTCTATGTAGGAAACCCCAAGAATCAGATATTGGAAAAGAATAAATAAAACAAAAACAACTAGAAATGCATAACCAAAAATATGAACTGCAACACATACCTCAGAACTTACAGAAAAATTAACTCAAAATGAAACAGATATGTAAATGTATTAAATGTAAATGTAAAGCAAAAAATATAAATTCTGGAAGAAAACATAGGAGATATTTGTGTGATGTTGACTTTGGCAACGAATTTTAAGGTGTGACAACAAAAGAAAAGTTTTTATGTATGACATCCGTAAAAGAAAAAAAATGATAAATGGAACTTAAACAAAATGAAAATCTTTTGCTACATAAAAGACCTGTTAAAAGAGTAAAAAGACAGCCACACTGGGAGAAAATATTTTCAGATTACATATTTTATAAAACACATTTCCTGAATATTTTTAAAAACTGTTAAAACACACCAAAAGAAAAAAAACTCAATTAAGAAATTGTCAAAATATCTGAATATATCCAAATGGTACCTAAGCACATATGAAAATATGTTTGATATTGTTAGTCATTAGAGAAATGCACGTTAAAACCGCAATGAAATACCGGTGTACACCTATTGGAATGGATAAAATTGAAAAACTCCACAATTGCAAATACTTGTGAAGATTTGTAACAAGAGGAATTTCCATGCGTTGCTTGTAGAAATGTAAATGATACAGCTACTTTGGATAACATATCCACAGTTTAATATAAAGTTAATCATACATACACTTACCATATGACCCAGGAATCTCAGTTGTATATATTTGTCCAAGTGAATTTCAAGTGTGTATTCACACAAAAACCTGTACACAAAATGTTCATTATAGTATTATTCATAACCACCAAAATATGAAAACAATCCAGATGTCCTTCAACAAGTGAATATATAAGTAAACCTTGGCACATCCATTAAATGGAATACTACTAAGCAATGAAAAGAAACAAACTCTTGTTTTATGAATAAATTTGAAGCATTATGTTAGTGAATAAAATCAGATCTTAAAGGCTGCATATAGCGGGCACCTGGGTGGTTCAGTCAGTTAAGGTACAACTCTTGGTTTCAGCCTAGGTTATGATCTCATGGTTTGTGGGTTCAAGCTCCGCAACGGGCTCCATGCTGACAGCTTGGAGTCTGCTTGGGATCCTCTTTCTCCCTCTCTCTCCCCCTCCCCACTAGTGCTCTCTCTCTCTCAAAAATAAATTAAAATTTAGTAAAAAAAAAAAAAGCTACATATAATATGATCACAGTTTATGACATTCTGAAAAAGGAAAAACTATAGAATCAGAATCAGTTCAGTGGCTCCCAGGAGCTGGGGGTGATGGATGTGACTGATAACAGAGTCTGCACAAGAGAATTTTTAGGGTGGTGAAACTCTGCTATATGTTACTGTTGTAGTTAATGTACATGTTAAAACCCATAGAACATACACCACCACCAAAGGTGACTCTTTCCCTATGCCAGTATTTTTCAACTGGGAGCTTTTTTGCCCACCAGGGGTTATTTAGCAATGTCTGCAGACATTTTTCGTTCTCACACTGTGGAGGTGTGTGCTACTGGCATCCAGTGGGTAGAGGCCAGGAATACTGATAAACATCCAACAATTCACAGGGCAGCCATCCAAACAAAGAATGATCAAGCCTAAAATGTCAATAATGCCAAAGTTGAGAAACCTTGATATATGCATGGAAAATTTTTTTAAATCGGCCAGACTGTAAGAAGAACCAGGATGGAATACAGACTGTAACAAATGCATTTAATTGTATTATAAATGTGTCTTAGTCCATTTGAGCTATTATAATAAAATACTATAGACTTGGTAGTTTATAAATAATAAACATCTATTTTTCACAGTTCTAGAGGCTTGAACAAGTGTGCCAGCATGTTTGGATTCTGACGAAGGCCCTTTCCTGCATTGCAGACTGCTGATTTCTCACTGTGTCCTCTCATGGTGAAAGGGACTAGGGAGCTCCCTGGAGTCTCTTTTATAAGAACACAAACCTCATTCTTGAGTGTTCTACCCTCATGATATAAGCACCTCTCAAAGGCCCTACTTCCTAATATCATCACACTGGGCATTAGGATTTCAACATATAAATTTGGTGGTGATGGGGACACAAACATTCAGACCATAGCAAAATGTATGCCGTCACTTCACTAAAGTGGATGAAGAATAATGGAGCTGACCTAAGTAACTTTGGAAAACAGTGTTTTGACTGACTACTGCAAAGCTAAAGACAAAAAGAACCATACTCTAGTTGGTATATTTGTTTCTCACCGAATATTATATAGCAATTTATTACATGTATAGAAATACATTGCATGCATATGAGGGTTGAACAAATAAGTTAATATAGATAATGGGAGCCAAGTTTCTCACTGTCAGAGAAAGAAGTTGCACAGAAGAAAGTTTTAGAGTTAGAGATATCAATATGAACTTGTGTGTGTGTGTGTGTGTGTGTGTGTGTGTGTGTGTACACAGAGTAGTGTAGATATATTTACTAGTTCTGTCCACTGAGAAGGTCTAGACACAATGCTGTCCCTCTAGCAATGAACACATGTAAGGCCAAGATCTTCACTTCTAAATACCACTTTCTAATAAAAGGAATCAGGACATCTTAGAGAAACAGCTGATTCTTGAGCCAGAGAAGGGAAAATACAAGATTAACCCGGAACATCTTATAGTACCAGAAAGTAAGGATGTGATTTAAAAACAGTATGCAAGTGTATTCATTTTCTATTGCTACATAACAACCATCAAGTTAGTGGCTTAAAACAGAAGTCCAGATGGGTTCAACTAGATTCTTTACTTACAGTCTCAAAAAAATGAAACAAAACAAAACAAAAAAACAGCAATTAAGGGCCAACCAGCTTGGGCTCTTGTCTGGCGACTCTGAGAAAGAACATGCTTTCAGTCTCATTCAAGTTGTTAACACAATTCAGTTCCATACAGATGTAGGACTGAGGTCCCTGTTTTCTTCCTGGTTGTTAGCTGCAGGTTGTTTTCAGCTTCTTGAGACTCCCTATATTCCTTCACTTTTGGCCACCACCATTTACAAAGCCAGCAATGATAAATTAAATACATTTCATTCTTTGAATATCCCTAACTTTCTCTCCTTTTCTTTTCTGCCTTCCGCTTCTGCCACCAGCTAGAGAAGATTCTATGCTTCAACAGCTCATGTGATTATTTTGGGCCAACCAGAATAATCCAGGAAAATTTCCCAAGGTTAAAGTCAGCTTATTGTGTTAAATTACATCTGAAAAATCCCCTTACAGCAGTACCTAGATTGGTGTTTTACTGGATAACCAAAAAACAGGAATCTTTGGGGTGTCTTGAAAATTCTGCTTAACACATTGGGCATATCAAAGGAACTTAAGCCAATCCAAATAAGCTTCTAGTGGCCAAAACTGGATCCATTTGAAAAAAATAAAGATATTATTGAATTATATCACAAAGAATAACAACATCCACACTGATATAAATAGATATATAGATGATAGGTAGATGATAAATAGGTAGATGGATAGATAAATAAATGATAGACAAATAGATAGAAAAATAGATAAAATAGAACTTCCTTACTAAATAATTCCAAGTAATAAATGTAGTCAGTATGAGAGATATAGAAAATCACCATTAGAACACCAAGGTAGTAATTGTTGCATGTAAGAACTACTGATGAATACTAAACTTAATGAGTAAAACTTTAAGGAGAAACAGGATATTTGCATAGCCTCAAAGTATCTCCTCTCCAAATTTTAATTAATTACTATGTTTTTTTAAAAAAAATACACCCACAAATTATTTGATACTTCTCCCCCCAGGAGGTCAAGCTTAATTTCCCTTCTCTTGAGTATGGCCTGGACTTAGTGACTCACTCACTTCTAAGAAATAGAATATGAAAATGGAGAAAGATCCTACAAAGGAAGAACTTGGCAGACATCATCTTAGTCAAGGAATCAAAGTTAACACCATCACTAATAAATCATGTTGATATCATATCACATGAATCATATCACAGAACATCACAGGAAAGGACACATTGCCTCTGTAGTATTCTTCCCCAAATCCCATAATCTCAATAATCATGAGAAAACATCAGACAAGCCCAAACTGAAGGACATCCTCTAAAATAGCTGACAGTACTCTTCAAAAAAATATCAAGGTTATGAAACAAAAGAACAACTTTCAGAAAATGTAGAATCAGGAGACATGTTAAATAAATACAGTTAGTACCCTGGATTAAACCTTAGGAACAGAAAAAAAGGACTTTTGGGAAAACTTGTTGACATTTGTATAAAGTGTCTAGTTTAGTTAATAGTGTTGACTGTTAATTTCTTAATTTTAACAGGTGAAATATGTTAATATTTGGGAAATCTGGATTAAGAGTATACAGGAGCTCTCTTTACCATCGTTGTAACTCTTTTGTAAAATATTCCAAAATAGGGGCACCTGGGTGGCTCAGTCGGTTGAGCCACTGATTTCGGTTCAGGTCATGATCTCACAGCTCGTGAGTTCGAGCCCCGCATTGGGCTCTGTGCTGACAGCTCAGAGCCTGGAGCCTGCTTCAGATTCTATGTCTCCCTCTCTCTTTGCCCCTCCCCAACTCATGTTCTGTCTCTCTCTGTCTTAGAAAGAAATAAACATTTAAAAAAATATTCCAAAATAAAAAGATTTTTTTAATGTAGGTCTCAGTTTAATTAATTCTTGTGAGATCTTATGAAAAAGGTAAGATAAAAGCTTGTAGTCAATTTACAACATTTAATCAGAAGTCTTCCTAATTATTTTGATTTTCTGTATACTATTTCTTTCGATGTGTCTAATAATGTTTTGAGTTAATCCTCTACTCATGCATATTTGTGTTGCTTTCAAGTTTTAGTATTATCATTATTGTTCTAATTGACATTCATAAACAAACCTCACCTTTATAAAAATTGTGATTATACATTATTCCCACCAGCAACATGTGCTAGTCCTATTTACTGACACCCAAACACAGAATCTTATCATATCAGTCTTTCTAATCTTTTCTGATTTGATAGGGAAAGGAAGGGTTTATTTTGTTTTCATTTGTACTTCTTTCACTATTCAGTTTCTGCTTGTTTATTGGTCCTTTATGTTTCCCTTACTGTAAATTTCCTGTTCATATCTTTAGTTCTGACAATGAAAAGAATAAGATGGAGTAACCATTGCTAAGAGAATAATTTAAAATGGGGCCAGCTGGGAAGATATTGAAGAGGTGGGGCTCATGCACATCTTCTGTCTCAAATTATCAGAATTTTTACTCAACTCAGCTAAAAGACAAGGCATCTGCTATATGATAAAATGGACATAAATGGACTTTCTGCCTAACACTAGCCCTAGGAACCAGTCAAACATAGATTAGTGTAACTGTAGCAATACCAGCACCAATTGCATTTTCTTCAAAACAACCTATATAAATCTCCTCATTCCTCTTCAAAAACTCTAACTTTCTTTGTCTCTCTGGAGCATGCTTTTGATGTTGTTCATATCTGTGTTTCCTGGATTGCAATCCCAAAAACTGCAAATAAGTATATATATTTTATTTTGTAGCTACCATTTTTTTCCTTTGTTGGCATTTCATTTTGCTATTGAGTTATAAGAGCTACTAAAATATTAAGGCTAATTCCAAATCTGTAATACATGTTGTAAATATTGCATTGCATTGTTTATTTGTATTTTAACATGCTTTATAATATTACTTTGTTTTGAGGTATTTATAATAATCTTCATGGAATTTTCTGATTGCAGTAATATATGTACATAGAAGAAAAATAAAAAATAATTGAACATATTAATAGTAAAAAAATATTCAAACACTGGTGGTTGTAACAACTTCTCTAATATTCTAAGGTGAAAGCCATTGAATTGGCACTGAGGATACAACATGACATAGTTGTTAAAAACCGTGACTTTGGATTTAGACAAATTGGATTAAATTCTTACCTTGCACATGAAGGTAAGGGAAAATTCTTCTCTGCCTATCAAGTTCTTGCAGCTGGACTAAGAATTAAATTTACATATGACAGATTAACAGAAAAAAAAAACCCACAAAGTTTTATTATGTGTGCACAGAGCCCCAATAATGAAATTGTCACCTAAAGAAGTAACCAAGGTGGGCAGTTTTTATACTTTTTAGACAAGGAGACAATAATAATCTGTGAGGAATTGACAGGAAAAAGAAAACGACTTTGGGAGCTTCAATTCGTAAGGAATTCTAAACAGAATTTGGACTCAGGTAGTTAATTAGTAAAAAGTAACAAGGGTTGTTTATACAGCCTTTTCAGTTCTAAATTTCTCATCTCTGGTGATAAATATGTCTCTTTGTCTCCTGGTACAGGGAGAATGCCTTTCACATGGGATATTTATTTCTTGCTTTCAGGATGGACAGAGGAAGATCTGAACCTTCCTGCATAGGCCATCTCTGAAGTACCTTTTATTTAAAATACAATATGCAGGGGAACCTGGCTGACTCAGTTGGTAGAGCATGTGACTCTTGATCTCAGGATTGTGAGTTCAAGCTTCATGTTGTGTGTAGAGATTACTTAAAAATAAAATCTAAAGTAAAATAATCAATATACTCAAGTGGCACATTTTGGGGGAGCCAGCCCTTGGTCCCTACACACAATTAACTTAACTTTTTTGTCACTCAGGTATCCTATTTGTAAAAGGTAATTCTGATCTATTTCAAATGGTTACTGTTAAGACTCATTTGGGGCACTTGGGTGGCTCAGTAGGTTAAGCATCTGACTTCGGCTCAGGTCATGATCTCATGGTTCTTGGGTTCAAGCCCCACATTGGGCTTTCTGCTGTCAGTGCAGAGCCTGCTTCAGATCTTCTCTCTGTCTCTCAATCTCTCTCTCTCTCTCTCTCTCTCTCTCTCGGCCGCTCCTCCACTCGTTAGCTCTCTTTCAAAAAAATAAACAAGGGGTGCCTGTGTGGCTCAGTCGGTTAGGCATCCGACTTTGGCTCAGGTCATGATCTCATGGTCCATGGATTCGAGCCCCATGGCAGGCTCTGTGCTGACAGCTCAGACCCTAGAGCCTGCTTCAGATTCTGTGTCTCCCTCTCTCTCTGCCCCTCCCCCACTTGCGCTCTGTCTCTCTCTGTCTCTCAAAAATAATAAATGTTAAAAAAAATTAAAAATAAACATAAAAAAGATTCATTTATTCAAGAAATTTATTGAGTGCCTACCAATTATTATTTAAGGCCAATAGTTGTTTTGTTTTTGTTTTTTGTTTTTTAAGATAGAGCATGTGTGCATGAGCAGGGGAGAGGGGCAGAGGGGGAGAGAGAGAGAGAGAGAGAGAGAGAATCTGAAGCACGCTCCACATTCAGCCTGATGTGGGGCTTGATCCCACAACCCCAGGATCATGACCTGAGCAAAAATCAAGAGTCAGATGCTCCATCAACAAGGCCACCCAGGGACCCCTAAGGCCAGTAGTTCTTAAGTATTGTTGTCAGACTAGCAGCATCACCTAAGAACTTGTTAGAATTGCAGATTCTCAGGCCCCACTCCAGCCCAAATGAATCAGAATTCTGGAGGTGGGGCCCAACTATTTGTGTTTCCAAGTCGGCCATTTGATTATGAGTACGCTAAGGTTTGAAAACCACTGCTGTAGGCATGAGGGTCATAATGGATCCCAAAGTAGAAGAAATAGATTGAAGGTTACAAATATGAAGCACTTGGCTCATGAGAACTCAATCAGAACAGACCTGAGAACCAATAAAATGGCATTATGTACTTACTACCTTTTCACATGTTTTTGTAAGACGGAAATTTCCAAGCACGTTTGTCGCTGGTCCACCAAACAGCGTGAAAGGTAGGAGGAGCTTGCAATGCTCCACTACTGCAAGTAGTGAAGCTACCACAACTTGCAAGAGCTGTAATGAAATTACAGTAAGCATTCAGTCCCATAACAAGAACAGGAGCCAAATATCAAAAGAAAGATTCTTTTAAAAAATTTATCCCAAGGTAGAGAGTAGTATATTCCTGCCATGATGGGGTGTTTGCTTAATATGTATATGATATCAAGGTAGTAATATACCTTATTAGGCACTACTTAGTAAACCATGATAAAAAAAAGATGTTTTTGTTTTAACTGGGCATAATATATGGGAAATAATGATGCTGTACACAGTACTTAGCTTTATAGATTGATCTGTGGGATACAAACTGTGTGGGATATAGTAAGGAATGTAATGTTTTAGCTTGAACTTAAATCCTGTGCCACTCTATAATTAACATATTCAGGTAAGTCTTCTGACCTGTGTTAAAAAAAAAATCAACCTAATAAATTTGAAGATAAAATTGGCTTTATTAAGCATGAGGGTGGGACAAAGAAGTTATTATCAAAAGAAAAGATTGTTTCGGGCAACATCACCTCCCTTTAGGGGGAAAGGCAGAGGGTCTTAGGTAGTTTACCTCACCTTTCTTTGGAGGATGGAGAGGGCCCATGTGACAAACTGAGCCACCCAGGCACCACAGAAAGAAGCAAGAAATTTAAAAATCAGTTTAAGTTTATGTTCATATGTAAAGGGAGCTTATCATTAGCATTGTAACTATAATTAACTTCTGTGTAAATACCTGAAATTTTTAAGGGGACCAGGAAGGAGAGAGATCTTAATAGAAAAAGTAACTATTAAAGTAGAAAAAGATTTTGATGCCATCTCACATCCTTAACAAGTTGCATTTTGACCTATTTTTTCCCAAAAATATATATGCAACACACACATACAGCAGTCTAAATGAATGCTGTTAATAACTTTTTATTAACAGTGCAAGCTTTGCCACCAAGCCTCCACATGCTCTCATACATTGTTGAACTCAGCTGAACAATGTAATACAACTCTTCCAAAAAAAAATAGCATTGTTGATTCATCTCCACATTAAAAATGTTTACTAACTACACAATAATAGCTGTAACTCATGCTTATACATATGGATCTCCAAAATCACCATTTATGAAGTTCTTACAATGCACTGGGGCATAATTGGATATTTGCTTTTAATCCTCACAACAGATCTTTGACAGATGCTCTGTTATTGTCTCAATTTTACAGAGAAACGTAGGTATATAGTTTAAATAGCTTGCCCATAATCACACTGCTACTAAGAGCAGACCTGAATTTGAATCCAGATCCGTTTGACACCACCACTTGTATTGAGGGCCGGTAAGCTATAGGCCCCCTGAAATACTGGTATCCATCTGAGTTCTTTCACAGACTTTTTTTTTTTTTATTCTCAAAACGAAAATGTTTTAGTGTTTAGTTTCCTATTGTTGCTGCAACAAATTACCACAAACTTAAAATAACAGTATTCTCTTAGAATTCTGGAGGCCAGAACTCCAAATTTTGAGTTCTACAAGGCTAAACTCAAGGTGTTGTCAGGTCTGATTCCTTTTAAAGGATCCAGGAGAGAATCCATTCCTTTCCTCTTCCAGCTTCTGTTGACTGCTGACATTCTTTGCCTTATGGTTGTGCCACTATATTTTCTGCTTCCATTATCACATTGCTTTTTCCTTTTCTGAAGTCAAATCTAATCTCCCTGTGCCTCTCTCTTATAAGGACACTTACAATTACATTTAGGACCCACTTGCATTATCCAAGAAAATCTCCCCATCACAAGATTTTTAACTTAATCACATCAGCAGGATCCCTTTTACCATGTAAGGTAAAATTTACCTGTTCCAGGGATTTAGAAACTGGATATCCTTGGTGAACAATATTCAGCCTACTACAATGTTCAAATGATCCTATGATTTACACTGTCATATAAACATTGACTTCCAAAATTGTGTCTCTACCATATATCTCTCTTTTGAGCTCCATGCTATTTTATTCAACTTACTTTTGGACTTCACCACCTATATTCTCTACCTTGTACTACATGTCTTCTCTTTCAGTTCTCTCTCCCTACCCAAAATCTCTCTGGGATCTTTATCTTAATTAATGTAGAGATGGAAAAATATTCCATGCTCATGGGTTAGAAGAACAAATATTCTTAAAATGTCTATACCACCCAAAGATATTTACAGATTTAATGCAATCCCTATAAAAATACAAAGTATTTTTTCACAGAACTAGAAAAAACAGTCCTAAAATTTTTATGGAACCTTAAAGACCCCGAATAGCCAAAGCAATTTTGAAAAAGAAAATCAAAACTGGAGGTATCACAACTCCAGACTTCAAGTTATATAACAAAGCTGTAGTAATGAAAGCAGTATGGTACTGGCACAAAAATAGACATATAGATCAATAGAAGAAGATAGAAAACCCAGAAATAAATCCACAATTATATGGTCAATTAATATTTGACAAAGCAGGAATGAATATCCAATGGGGGAAAAAACAGTCTTTTCAACAAACAGTGCTGGGAAAACTAGACAGCTACATGAAAAAGAATTAACCTGGACTACTTTCTAAAAAATTTTTAATGTTTATTCAATAATTTTTGAGAGAGAGAGAGAGATGGAGCATGAGCAGGGGAGGAGCAAAGAGAGAGGGAGACACAGAATCAGAAGCAGACTCCAGGCTCTGAGCTATCAGCACAGAGCCTGACACGGGACTCAAACCCACGAATTGTGAGATCATTACCTGAGCCGAAGTCCGACACTTAACCAACTAAGCTACCCAGGCACCCCAACTTGGACTACTTTCTTACACCATATACAAAAATTCAAAATAGATTAAAAACTTAAATGTGAGGTGTGAAATAATAAAAATCCTAAAAGAGAGCATAGGTAGTAATTTCTGATGACATTGGCTGTAGCAACATTTTTCTAGATATGTCTCCTGAAACAAGAGAAATAAAGCAAAAAGAAACTATTGGGATTACATCAACATTAAAAGCTTTTGCACAGTGAAAGAAACAAAACTAGAAGGCAACCTACTAAATGCGAGAAGATATTTGCAAAAGACATATCTGATAAAGGATTAGTATCCTAAATATATAAAGAACTTATACAACTATACACCCAAAAACGAAATAATCCAATTAAAAATGGGCAGAAGACATGAACAGACATTACTCCAAAGAAGGCATAGAGATGATCAACAGACACATGAAAAGATGTTGAACATCATTCATCATCAGGGGAATGCAAATCAAAACTACAATGAATATCACCTCACACTTGTCAAAATGGCCAAAAACAAAGAAACAACAAATGTTTACAAGGATGTGAAGAAAAAAGAACCCTCTTACACTGTTAGTGGGAATACAAACTGTGCCACCGCTGTGGAAAGCAGTATGGAGGTTCCTCAAAAAAGTTAAAAATAGAATTACCCTATAATCCAGTAATGACACTACTGGGTATTTACCCAAAAAATACAAAACCCTCATTAAAGGTATACATGCATCCCTATGTTTATAGCAGCATTATTTACAATAGCCAAATTATGGAAGCAGCCCACATGTCCATCAATAGATAAATGGATAAAGGAGTGATATATACATTGGAATATTATTCAGCCACGGAAAAAAATGAAATCTTGTCACTTACAATGACATGGATGGAGCTAAAGAGTATAATGTTAAGCAAAATAAGTGAGTCAGAGAAAGACAAATACCATATGATCTCACTCGTATGTGGAATTTAAGGGGAAAAAAGGAGCAAAGTAGAAAAGAGAGAGAGAGAAACCAAGAAATAGACTCTTGGTTATAGAGAACAAACTGATGGTTACCAGAAGGGAGGTGATTGGGGGGGATGGGTAAATGGGTGATGCAAATTAAGGAGTGCACTTGTCATGATGAGCACTGGGTGAAAATGGAATTGTTGAATCACTATATTGTACACCTGAAACTAATATAACACCATATGTTAACTATATTGGTCTAAAATAAAATAAATTAAATTAATTAAATTAAATTAAATTAAATTAAATTAAGTTACATTAAAACACTAAGATTCAACAAGCTTCCTAAACCAGACTTTCTTAGTGTCCACATACAATCAGTTACCAAAACCTATTGATTGTACCTGCCTTAAACTACTCAACAGCCTCCTTTCTGAGCTCCCCACCTAAAGTATTGTCCTATCCTACAAAAAGCTGATTCCAAGAACGCCTGTGTAGCTTAGTTTGTTAAGTGTCTGACTCTTGATTTCGGCTCAGGTCATGATCTTATGATCCATGGATTCAAGCCACATCAGGGTCCACACTGTCTGCTTGGCATTCTCTCTCTCCATCTCTCTCTGCCCCTACCCCACACACTCAGGCATTCACTCTTTCTCTCTCAAAATAAATAAATATACTTAAAAAAAAAAAAAAGATGATTCCAGGGGCGCCTGGGTGGCTCAGTCGGTTAAACGTCCAACTTCGGCTCAGGTCATGATCTCACAGTTCGTGAGTTCGAGCCCTGCATCAGGCTCTATGCTGACAGCTTAGAGCCTGAAGCTTGCTTCAAATTCTGTGTCTCCCTCTCTCTCTGCTCCTCCCCCGCTCATGCTCTGTCTCTCTCTCCTTCAAAAATAAATAAAAACATTAAAAAAAATTTAAGGTGATTCCAGAATGTCATATTCAATAATCCTTAAACAGCTCTATGAATTCAGCATAACTTTGGGAAATCTTCATTCTACCTTTACAGAATTCTCAAAGAAGAACCTGACAAATAAAAAACATTTTTTTAATATATTTTCATATCAGTTTTTAGCTGTTATTGGAGATGAACTCCGTTTGTGGAATGTTTAGAACATTAGTATAAAATGTTGTTCTTGGAGGGTAACTTTATGTACACCACTATACTATAGTCCTGATATATTTCTAGTCTGAGTCCAGTTTCACCTTTGGCTTTGCTGTAAATACAGGTTACGTTACTCTTATTTTGGATTCTTTTGCTTTACTCCCATCCTTGCTGCATCCTCACACCGCTTGTTACTCCATTCCTACCATTGCTGTATTTTCTTCCTGACTGTGAACACTTGCTCTAGGGCTTCTGGCCACTGTTTTCATCCTGTTTTGGATGGTGGCTGAATGGGATAGGTCCAACCTTGGTCTCCGTGACTCCCCTTTTTTGATATGTTCCCTGCTGGCAAAGCAGTTCACATAGTCTTTTCACATCACCAATATCTCATACAATATATTCAATTCTTCTTATTAAACTATATATTTTTTGTCTTAACTCTCTAAGGTCGTTTCCTTTAATTGGATATTTAGATGTTCTCAAGCTCCACTCTTCCTCCCACAATAATCTAATCCTATCCATGGTGTGTAGATATTGCTATTTTTAAATTAAATTTAATTAATTAATTTTTAATGTTTATTTATTTTTGAGAGAAAGAAAGACAGCAAGCAGGGAAGGGGCAAAGAGAGAGGGGGATACAGAATCTGAAGCAGGATCCAGGCTCTGAGCTGTTAGCACAGTACCCCACTCAGGCCTCAAACCCATGAACCACAAGATCATGACCTGAGCCAAAGTCCAATGCTCAACTGACTGAGCCACCCAGGAGCCCCTATTTTTTTTAATTTAGAGAGAGAGAGAGAGAGAGCATGTGAGAGGAGGAGAGGGGCAGAAAGAGAGAGAGAAAGAGAGAGAGAATCTTAAACATACTACATGCTGAGCCCCACCCCACCCTCCACCCTGACATGGGCTTGATCCCACAACCCTGGGATCATGACCTGAGCCAAAATCAAGAGTCAGGAGATCAATCAACTGAGCCACCCAGGTGCCCTGCTATTTTAACTTTTACAAAAAAGTCTTGATGACATGTGGTGGGCTGTCCCAACAAGTTGGCCTCTGGAATGATTTCTTAAACTATTTCCACAAGCAGAGTTCAAGCAGCTGCCCCTGTCTTTGTGTTCCTCTAAATTTGCATAATCTATCACCTCATGTTTGCAGATAACCGAATTTGTCAATCTTGACTCTAGATTCTCATTAGCCACCTTTTCTTCTGGAGAGCTGACCAGATATCTATGCTTTCTTCTACCACCTCCCCCCATTTTCACTAACTTTTTATTTTGAAAAAGTTCAAACCTCCAAAATATTTCAAGAATAATAAAGTGAATGTCCATATACTTGTAATCCCTTCATCTAAATTAGATTCAGCAATTAATATTTTGCCAATTGCTTTCTCTCTTATGCTACATATTTACTTTCTCTTTCTTCGTGTTGAAACATTTTGAAGCTAATCACAGATATTATAATACTTCAGCATTTTATCTCCTAACAATAAGGACAGTCTCCTAAACAAGCACAATACAATGATTGCTTCAGGAAATTTAGTATTAATGTAATACTATTTTCTTATCTACCATCCTTATTCAAACATTATATTTAGTTGGTATGTCTTTTAATCTCTTTTAATCTAGAATAGTTCTCTCACCTTCATTCTTTCATGGCATTGACATTTTGGTGGAATGTGGAGCAATGAAATTCTCATACATTGTTTGTATGAGCACAAAATGTTGTACAACCAATTTGGAAAACTGCTGGCAATTTCATACAATGTCAAACAGTTGCTCTTTCTATACCCCAGCAACTATACTACTAGATATTTACCCAAAAGAAATAAGAACACATATTCATAAAAAAAAAACTTATGCAAGAATGTTCATAGCAGCTATATTTATAATAGACAAAAATGGAGATAACACAAATGTTCAAAATATCTGAGTACATAAACAAATTGTAGTATATTCACACTATGGAAAAGGACAGGAAACTTTTTGGAGTGATGGAAAATTTTTTGGAGTAATGGAAATGTCCTATTTTACACACAATTGTATACACTTAGGATCTGTGCATTTCACTGTATGTAAGTTTTACTTCAATTTTTTTTGAAAGAGTGTCTATCTGAATATGCACATCATAAAGGCAGGAACTTTCTTTTGTTCACTGCTGTGTCTCAGGACCTAGCCAAGGGACAGGGCACTTAGCAGGAGCTCAATAAAGGAAGGAAAGGAAGCAGACCATGGAAATCATCTACATCAATGGCTGTCAAATGTGTAATATAGACTCTGACTTTCAACCCTAGATGTAAAGGTATGTCTTGTATTTGAAACCTTATATTATTAATCCATTTACTAGGTTACTAAGAATCCTTTTGATCAATTACAAGTGTTATGAAATAAGAAAATGTCCATTTCAATGAAAATTTTCTTACTCTAAACCTAAACTTTCCCAGTTTTTTTCATACTGCCTCCACTTTACGTGGTTAGCCTCCAGGATTAAGGGATAAATTCGCTAAGTGATGAGTATGTGTCCATACAAAGTTACGCAATATTGTCGGTTAACATTTATCTTAGTCCATGTGGCCAGTATTAGCAGGAATTGAATATAGAGTCTCAGGAGAAAAGTCTGGGTTGGATAAACTGATTTTGTCTAGCACAGTCTGATACACAGTAGGCATCCAGTGAATGAGTAAATAAATGAAATGTAAATTTGGAAGCTCTGGCAAATGTAACTGAAGGTATATCCTACCAGTATTTTTCTATATCTGTGTATCTTTAAAAGCAGAATTAGGAATCAGTTTCATAATGTTCTTTGAAAATTATGTTTATTGCTATTTTATTTTTGAAAAATTAATATCACTTTGTAGTAGAATATTTAGAAAGTAGTTATGAAATGCCACCTTGTGACCAAAGACAGAAGTACAGCATTTCACACAAGGGAGAGTGGCCCAGAGAGGGGAAGCTTCTCAGCCAGTACCCTCAGAGGTCTAACACTTATACCAGGTTCTTCTCAGAAGTAAGATGGAACAGAATGCAAAGAACTGGAAGAGCCATCAGGCCCTATCTCAGCTAAAGAGATAGGAGAAACAGAATTATACTACTTTCACCTTTATGATCCTTTTCTAATTATAAAAAATCCATATGCTCATTGAAACAGTTAAAACTGGAAATACAGAGAACAAAGAGGAAGCTATAAATTTTCCATAATAATGCCATTTAGAAGTATTTTAATATTTCTCTTTTTCTGTGTGTGTATGTGTGTGTGTGTGTGTTGCAGCTGGCTTTTTCATGAAACAGTATGATGGTCAGAAATACCTTTCCATGTCAGTGAGATGTTTCTACATCATATTTTGTAATTCATGAAAGAAAGACTTTCCTCATGATTTCAAATTTTAAGGCAGGTAGCTAAATAACATGGAAATGTAAAAAGGGAAATTTTCTCGTTCTACAATTCACACATGCCACCAGAGTGCATAAATACTGGAAATGTATATGGAATTCAATTATTTATTTTATAATTCTAAATGAATGACAGTTATTCCATTTAGTTTATGCAATATTTGCTTCTTTTATGCAAGGGATGAGGTTGAATGAAAGGAACAAGAATAGACTTTTGCTTTGGAAGGGTGATATGGAGTCAAGGAAGCACAGACTTTCTGAGTTTGTATTTGAGTATTATCTCAGCATCACCTGATGATGATAATGATGATGATGATAATGTTGATAATGATGATCAAAGATCTAACGTTCTATGAGGGCCTGTTGTAAGCCAGGAATTTCATAGTTTTCTGCACTTACTTCCCACAACAGTCTTGTGGGTTTATGTAGAGTCATACTCATTTTAGAGATGAATGGACCACTCTGGGCTCACACTTTTTATACATAGAGAATCCAATTCTAGCCACTGCTTTTCCATTATACTGGCCTCATTTTTCAGATGATAGGTTTCCAGGGCTTGCTCATTGATCATTAGAAATCTTCACAGTATGTGGCCTGTACCCAACAGGAATCCACTGAATATTCACTCAATACCATCCCTTGATGATGATAATGACATTGATGATGATGATGATGATGATGATGGTAACAGCAGTGATGGTGATGGAGAGGAAATTTCCTCTTTGGTCTAAGAGTTCCATTTCCAGAGAGCCCATGAATGGTCTAGTCTCAAAGATAGTAGGTGTCCTCCAAGAAAAAATGATAAGTGATTAATGCAATGTTACACGCTGTAAGGGAAAGAGCCCAGCTTGGAACCCAAGTTTTTTCTGACTCCATGGCCATACACTTAACCACTTTGGCTTCCTAAACCCAAGAACTTGAATTTTATCTTCACCTTATTGCCCAACCAGTTTTTCAGGATATGAAAAATAAAAAGTGGTAATAATTCCTCAGATGACAGACCAAAAAAGCAACGGTAACAATTGTTTCCTCTACCATCAATGCCTTCAAAAGCATCTTCATACCAACTTATGACTTAACTCCTCTGGCCCCCAAGTTGGGGGCTGAGCCCACAGTGCAAGGATGTTGTTCAAACAGGAGGTGACACCCCTTTTCTCCTGAACTGTAGGACCACATACTCTTGTAAGCTTCCTTTACCTGGGGTTTCCTATATCCCTGAGCCAGGGCTGATACAGACATCAGAAGCACTGCACCAGACACACACAGAGTTATTGCAGAACCACACCAACAGGCCCAGACACAACCGAGGCCTTCTGGGAGTCTGAGCAAGCTGGATAGTAGGAGAATGATAGAGGTCTTGCCTGAAATCTATACCCATTTTCATCCCAATTGTTTTGGGAGCTACTTCACTGGACTCTGAAAGAAAAGTCAACCTCTTCAGCTTTATCTCCAAGTTACCTAGCGAAACCCAGTTCAGACAATTGCATAGACAAAGATGATCATAAACCAATGTTTCTGGTTATGAATCTTTGGGGCTTTATCTCATCCCATACACAAAGTTCCTTAAAAGAGAAGAAGAGAAGGAAGCAAAGGTAAACTGCTCTGATCTGCAATGAGGACAGGTGTTGTCCTCCAAGTATGTCCAGGGCAGGCCAGCCATCATCTTAAGAGAGTCTGTGCCTGTTGCAGGCTGGAACAGAGAAATCATAGTCAGAGCCACTCTCAGGAGGAGCGACTTGGGTGAGCACAGCCAAGTCTACCTCAGTGACTACCTGAGCACAGCCCCTCTGAGAACCAGGAGAATGGATTTACCCTGTCTTGTAGAACTGGTGCAATGAGGACATAGAAGTTCATCTCACTCCAACCAGAGTAGAGCCCAACTAGCATCCATCCAGCTGTTGCAACTTTGAATAGTTTGGAGACATGAAGATCCCCCTCAAATTATATCACAATGAAAAAATGAAAACAAAGCCAAAAAGCATAGGACTGGCTAACCATTTTGTGTGCTGACCACAAAAAGGGAACCTGAATATATTTAACTCATATTAGGAGTGAATGCATGGCCAAACATGGTGTTCAGTCAAGAAAAAATGTATCTAATATTACATTTCTTCCCTTGTCTTTTTATCTTGTATTTCGTTAAGGGGAATCTTTTAAATTTTATGTATAAATCTGTCAATCTTTTCATAGTTCATACTTAAAAATATAAATACTGTTGTAGACCTCTCTGAATTTCAATAAAATTCATCCATATTGTCTCCTAATTATTTTAGGGTTCATATTTGAAACAATATAAAGCATACTGTATATACCAGTCATCCTCATGCTTCAGTGTGTATCATAATCCCCTAGAGGAACTTGCTGTTACTTTTACAGCCCACTTCCAGTCAATGAGTCTTAGGTCAGCCCCAGAAATCATTATTTTAAAGATGCTCTCCAAGGTGATTCTAATGCAGGTGATTATGCAAGACTTTGAGAAAACATTTGGAGTGCAATCTACATCATGCATTTTCGTTTTGGAATTGCTTGCCATGATACTAGAGAAATAAAAAGATTTGTTGAAGACTATTGAGTCGATAGCAGAATTTGGACAACACCAGCTCCTTAGTAATAATCAGGAAATCAATTAAATATTAAAACATGATGTCTCAGTTAAACACAAGTATGTGAAGCTGTCAGGAAGAAAAGATAGTTTTTGTTCTGTAGGGGAAATAAAATTCTGAACATTTACATAGTAGCCTTTCTATTAGTGCATTTATACAGTTCCAGTCTTTTTTTCTTTTTTCACATTTCAACTGGGGATGGGATGGGGTGAAGGAAACTATTCCCTTAGATCGGTTTCCTGTATTGTTTTGTGCAATTTATGCATATTCAGTCTTCTGAACCAGTAGGACAAGCCTGCCAGGCGCCTTCAGGGAGAGATTATCTCACAAGAGAAGGAAGACAAAACTTTAGTTAGTCCTCAGACCTAAAGCAGCAACTCTGACTACAGCACTTTTTTTACTCATACTTATACCTTGGTCCTACTCCCAAAATAACCTCATCATGTCTGACTCCTAGTTAGAGGAAGGGTCCTGGGATTAAAAACAAAAGGAGCTGTTTTGCTAAAAACTCTGCAAGACACTGTAGCTCAAGCAATCCTAGAGCAGTCTCACCTGTGTTAAGGGTCACTATAAAGCAGACAGGCTTCAGAAAAGAATGGAGGTTCAACCCAGTAAGGACTCCAGGAAATTGAGTGGGATTTGGCACCCAAGCACTCCAATGTGTCAGGAGCAGTGAGGGCCAGCAGAGAGTAAAGGACCCAGCAGAAGAGGTAGCAGTGCCCACCAGGCATGGCAGAACCCAGGGGAGGAGTGGGGTTCAATAGCAGATAACTGGCATGGAAGCCCCCAATGCCCTGCCTACTAGTGAACTTGTTCCTGAGCACAGGTAAATCATGCCAGGGACCTCCCTCCAATAACTGATGTTCTGTAGTGGGTTGGGGTTCTGTATGCACAGGTGGGAATGAGTCTACTTGGCACAGCTCAGTGTTGCCTCATTTCTTCCTTATAGCAGCTCTGTGAGGCAAATGTTTTCCCCATGAAAAGACGGAGTCTAAGCAAGTGTATCTGCAATAATTGCCAGTTTTATTCCTCTGGCTAAGAGATCCAGAGGTAGTTTGAGGTTTACATATTTCTTTTAGTTATTCCATCAAGAATTTAGGTGCCCCCATTGCCCTTATAAGCTGGTTGCAAATTATTTGACTCTTACTTATAAAACTTTTATTCTTTTTGTGTGTGTGACACGTGTTCATGAAAAAATACATATAAGCAAAAAGAAAAAAGCTCACGCTACACAGAAATAAGCAGTTAATTTTTTGATATATGTATGTATGTATACACACGCACGCACACACACAATTTGGGATTTAATCCTACATATGTGAGCTGATACTAAATATACTGCTTTGTAACCGGTTATGTTTTACTTTACAATATAGAATGAATATATTTTCATGCATATGTGTGAAACTTTCCAATTGAAAAACAGACCTGGAGAATGGGTCAAAATACAAAATCCAGTGAGATGCTGGTAACAAGGGAACTACCTAAAAAAAATTCCACCAGATGATTAAAATAAAACGAAAGTCAAAGATACATCAGAAAACGCTAACAGAAAGAAAGCAGGGGCCAGATTTAATATCAGACAAAAAAATTCAAGGCCTAAAGCACACAGGATAAGGGCGGCTGCGTGAATGTCTTTGCTTCCAATGCATCATCACAAACTTGTTTCTTACTCTTCTTATCTCTTCCCTAAGCCTTTCCAACTCATCTACTCCTCTTATCATTTCTTCAGGGTCCAAATGCCTCACAGGAGTGTCCTCTTTAAACCCCTGGCCAGGTTGGGTCAGCCCTCCTCTAAGATTTCCTTCTGCTTCCTGGCTTACACCTTCTTCGGAAGGTTGAGGATTTCCTTCTGCCTCCTGTGGTACAGCTTCTGAAGGGCGGCCTGCCTCTGCCTTTGGCATGTTCTGTGGTTTTCCTTCATTTTCTTCACAAGACTTTTGCATGTTGAGTATTTTTCTGTTATTTCTTTTGAATAAATTAATTCTAGAAAACAAGGAAACAAAACTAGATGCCAGACAAATAGACCAGCCATAGTATGGGTTCCCATAGCGACTGGTCTCTTCTCTTTCAGGTCCCTAATATGTCTAAGTTTTCCAACTAGAGAAGCCTAGGTCCTCAGGCTCAGAACTCCCCTGACTCCACCCCTTCCTCCACCTTCCTTCCCTCCCCGTTTCGCTCCAGCTCCATCTTCCCTTCTCCCGCTCCAGCCCACCATTTCCCAGCAGGCCCTGCTTACAGGCCTCTCCTAGCACACAAACGGAAGCAGCGCAGAAGCAATTAACCCTCTCCTTAGAGGCCTGTCTCCAATATTCCCGCCCTCCTGGGCTTTCCCAAGAGGTTCCAAACTCCCGCCACTCACCTGAGACCGGGCGGTGCAGTATCTGGCCTCCCCTCCCCCTTCCCGGTCTCTCCAACCTCCCCCGCCCCCGCCCCATTTCCGCTGCAGGCTCTGCAAAGGCCTCCGGCGCTTAATCCGGATGGGGAGAGGCTGTGGCGACCCCAGGATCTGCTTTGCTGTCATCCACACTCCCACTCCCGTCCCCACCCGAAGGGACCTGAGGCAACCTTACACTGACCTGCAGGGATCCAGGGGATTTTCCTGCCTCTTCCCTCACTCGATCTGTGTCGCGTCCAAAGACCAAGAGTCCTGCAGAAGGACAGAAGTGCTTGCTGAGCAGGCCAGTACCTGAATCTCGGATCCTTTTCACGATTCTAGGCCTTGTTCATCTAAAGTTGTCCTCTCCTTCCTTTTAAGGCAACCCCGCCCTCCCTCCCCGGTGCCCCCCGGCTCCCTGCAGGCAGGGAGTGGAAGGCACAAGTTATTTCCCAAATTGTTTCCGTTTCTCTAGGAACCCTCAATTGGTTAGCATTCTGCCTTTCCTCCCCCATCCCCCACCCCCACCAAACAGCCCCAAATCTGCAAAAAATGGGAGTTTGGCGGACTGTAATGTCAGGAAAACAGTGGCGACCCTGACTAGCTTTTGCTCTCTGGTTCCTAGACCTCAGGATCCCCAAGGCAGCGCCCGCTTTTATACTGACCTGAAAGGATCCGGGGCACTTTTCTCCTTCTCCAGCAATACGTAGCAGCTACAGGGAAACAGGCCCTGGACTATAAGGACTTCTGCACACGTCGACTCCTGGTCACGTGAGGGTCGCGTCATCAATGAGCTCCAGTCTTCAGTTACTCCTCCCATTTAACACTGCAGTCCGCCCCCTGCATTCCCTCCAGTTGATACTGTCAATCTTTTTTCGTATTTGCCAATCACAGACAATAGAACTGGTATCTTACTCTTGCAGTTGCTATTCGCCCTTCTTGGATTGCCAGGGAGGATCAGCTTTTAGGGGTTAATCGACCATTTCTCCTTCGTTTGGGAATTATCTCCTTCTCTCTCCTGCTTCAAATTCGCCCACCTCCTCTCCTCCGGGAAGACCTACAGTCCACCATTTCCCCTGGAGTCCTAACTAGCATTAAAACGGGCGAAGGTGGTAGATGGGGGAAGGTGGTGGGTAGAGGCGGCAGGAAAAGAATGTAGGAGTGAGAGTGTGGGATTTTTTTTACGACTTCTTTTGAATCTTTTAATGTTTTAAGTATGATATTAAATGATCATGATATTTTACAATGATACTTAAAAAAGATGCCTCATAGTCGATATTTGACACAATATGGAGGACAAGATAGTTTTATCAATTTTTAAGACTTCGGAAAAATTTCGTAATGGCTACAAATGAAATGACAGTTCGCACAACATATTGATGTGTTAGGAGAAAAAAATCTTATTAAAAGTGCACCTTTAAAAAAAACTGGCTCCCAGATTAATCTGTGGAAAGAAGCTCAGTTTTCTCTTGTTAACAATTTTATATAAATAATCAACTATTTTCTCTCTGGCTGAACTCAAGTTATCAAGTGTTAGAAGCCTGACTTTTTCATTGATGACTGATGGATGAATTCCGCTTGGGTTTCAAATAGACTTCAGACAGACCTCTTCTGTTCTCTAGGATCTGGTGCCTTGTTAATCAGATGAGTCCACAGAAAAGCCAGCTTTCCTCAGAGTGAACTTTATTTTGGAACTCAAATAGCTTTCATACACTCAAACATTCAGAAAGGAGAGAGTTCCCTATATCTCACCATTTGGTCCCCTATATCTCACCATTTGGTGTGAGGCTTATTAGGTAGAATTTTCATTCATTCATATCACTCTTAAGATATTCTGGTATCATTCACTTTGTTCCATTCAAAAAGAGAACTATCAACATGCATAATTCTTATGATCAGAAGCAGAGAGAACATCAGTGCTGCAAAAAAAAAATATTAGTTAAGGGGCGCCTGGGTGGCTCAGTCGGTTAAGCGTCCGACTTCAGCTCAGGTCACGATCTCACGGACTGTGAGTTCGAGCCCCGAGTCGGGCTCTGGGCTGATGGCTCAGAACCTGGAGCCTGCTTCCGGTTCTGTGTCTCCCTCTCTGTCTGCCTCTCCCCCGTTCATGCTCTGTCTCTGTCTCAAAAATAAACGTTAAAAAGAAATTTAAAAAAATATATTAGTTGGGGCGCCTGGGTGGCGCAGTCGGTTAAGCGTCCGACTTCAGCCAGGTCAGGATCTCGCGGTCCGTGAGTTCGAGCCCCGCGTCGGGCTCTGGGCTGATGGCTCAGAGCCTGGAGCCTGTTTCCGATTCTGTGTCTCCCTCTCTCTCTGCCCCTCCCCCGTTCATGCTCTGTCTCTCTCTGTCCCAAAAATAAATAAACGTTGAAAAAAAAAATAATAAAGTTAAAAAAAATATATTAGTTAAAAGTGGAAAATGATACCCTAACAACTCATAATCTTGAGTACTTGAAGGTGTGTTGTTGCCAGAAATGGTATTCTGGCTAATGGAGTCAGCTGGGGAGTCAGGGAAAGGAGGAAGTAAGGAATCTTTTGCCCAGGATGGTCACAGGGGGATGAGGCAGCCAACAACAAAGCCTGCCATGGGAAAGAAAAGGTTCAAAAAATAAATATTTTTTTCAGGCTTAATGCTTCATAATTTATATTTAAGCATGAATAATTTATTCCACAGTTGAGGGATACATTTTCTATTATTCAAGAGAGAGTTTTCAATGTAAATATAGACAGTGAATTATAAAGATGTAATCATTAACTACGACCAAATGTTTCCATTCTTTAACATGTTAAATGTGTTTATTTATTTTAAAGAGAGCGAGAGAGACAGAGTGTGAGCAGGGGAGGGACAGAGAGAGGGAGACACAGAATCCGAAGCAGGCTCCAGGCTCTGAGCTGTCAGCACAGAGCCCAACACACCCACAAACCAAATTGTGAGATCATGACCTGAGCCAAAGTCCAAAGCTTAAACCCACTGAGCCACTCTGGTGCCCCATCAGATGTTACATTTAATGGGGGACAACTCTGATTTTTTAAAAAATATTATCATGCAATAAAATTGGCCCTTTTTTGTGTGGATAGTTCTATGAAGTTTAACAAAAGTATAGATTTATGTAATCATCACCACAACCAGGATACAGTTTAGTCACCCCTCCAAAAAACTCCCTTATGCTACCCTTTTGTAGTCATATCTTACCCCCATCCTTGAACTCTGGCAACCACTGGTCTATTCCCAATTCCTATAGTTTTGTCTTTTGCAAAATGTTATATAAAAGAAATCTACAATATATCACATTTAGAGACAGGCTTCTTTTACTCAGCAAAATGACCTGGAAAGTCATTTAAGCTGTTTCATGTAGCACTGATAGTTCATTCTTTTCTTTTTGCTGAGTAACTTTCTGTTATATGGATGTAACAGTTTATTTGTCCATTTACCTGCAGAACATTTAAGTTGTTCCTAGTTTTGAGTAATTATGAAGGGAGCTCCTATAAACATTTGTGTATAGGTTTAGGACATTATTGCCTCACGCCTGACTGTGAAGGGAACTCCTTCTCTGACCTATCTGCTTTCAGTGCCTCCTTCTCCCTTTCCAATTTACCTAGCACATTACCATCAAATTCAACTTTACTCTTCCTTATTTTTAGCTTGTTATTCTCCTGCTCGAAAGTCCTGGATGGCAACCCCACCATCAGAGAAATAAATCCTACTTTCCTCATCCTGACATTCAACATTGATCAGAATTGATTCTCAGGACCCATGTTCACAGCCTTGTCATACACTTCTCTACTGCATCAAAAGGAACTCTCATTCACTGTGCCCCAAGTATGTCTTCTTCTCTCTTTGTCATCAACATGCCATTTTCTTCCTCCTGATTGCCCTCTACTTCCTCCTAAATCCTGGTCCTGCTCATTCTTAGGAGCCCAGACTTCATCACCCAGCCTCTAAAGCCACCACAACTGGAAGTGATCTCTCCCTTCCCTCTCTATTCTACATACAGGGTTTGTACCTTTTATATTGCCCTTAGTGAAAGTTGCCTTGTACCTTTGCACTTTTCTGTGTATTTGGAGGGAAGGCATATCTAATCAGGCAGATGGTCAGATGTAGGTTGAAGATGGGGAGTGGGGGGAGTGTCAGGCTTCAGCTTACATGCTGCTTGAGTAGCTCTTACAATTTTCAACAGTGCATCTCCCAAAAACTCAGAGTTTCAGAAGGAGCTGTTTGCAGATTGACTCACAGATGAACCTTTCTGTCTGCACAAAAAAATGGAGCAGAAGTTTCATTGTCTCCTCCTCTGCTTATTCTACTTACATGTAGTCTGAGCAACTTTGACACCATTTTTAAGGAAATATCGATAGAAAATATTGACCCTGTTTTCCTAAATACTGATGAGAGAGATCAGACACTCACTGGTGTACACTGACAGGACGATCATACAGGTGTTTACCTTTATTCTTATCCCTGAGCAATTTCAGTGCATCAATATAACACGTAGCTACCTTCAAAATTAAATTAATCACAGTAGATTTTAGATATAAGTAGATTTTTGAAACCAATATTACACTATATGTTAAATAACTAGAATCTAAATAAAAATTTGAAATAGAAAAATAAATATAAGTAGATACTTGAAGATAATAGCATTATATTAAAGTGAAAACTATTTGTAAAAAGGAATGAAAAATTTGCACATATTAATTTAACAATAAAGATGTGAGTTCTAGAAAGTAGATACCCTGAGCTTCTGACCTAATCAATGTCCTGTTTTCATGTACCAAGAGGACACTAGGGATGGCTGCAAAGCCCAAAGTCCTCCAAATGGTGTGAGGGCAGAAGAAAGGAAGGTAGCATTTTACCAACCTGGAGCTCTTGTACAAGACTGTGATATCCAGAATATTGTTTTCTATGTTCCCTTTATTTATGTTTTTAATGTTTATTTGAGAGAGAGAGAGCATTAGTGGGGGTGGGGGGGAAGAGAGACAGAGGGAGAGAGAGAGAAAGAGAGAGAGAGAGAGAGAGAGAGAGAGAGAGAGACTCCCAAGCAGGCTCCTCACTGTCAGGCTGTCAGTGCAGAGCCCAATGCATGGCTGGATCTGAACCATGGGATCATGACCTGAGCCAAAATCAAGAGTTAGATGCTTAACTGTCTGAGCCACCCAGGTGCCCCTCTGTGTTCCCTTTAGAAGTCACTTCCATAGTTTTTTGTTCTGAATCTCTATATTCAGAAACTCCTCCTGCATGTTTCTTTTTCATTGTTGTTTCAAAGCTCATCCCATAGAAGAGCTTGAGACAGCTATTCCTCTCCTTCACTTCTCTAGCACACTCTGTATGGATTGAAAGCATCCTTCCCAGCATGGCAAAATCTGCTCTACATCCAAAGATTTGGCTGCATAATGTAGATTCAAGTGGCCACCATATGAGATGATTCGCCCCTTCAGAGCACAAGCAGACATAATACATTGGGTCTTTGTTCTACTGAGAGTAGTCCACTCATGTTCTGTTAAGTGAAACACAGAAAACATGATTTCCAATTAGACTGTATCTGTTTCAGAAAGTAAACCCTTCTACCATCCCTCCATACTATATTCCCTGACATTTGGAAATTTGGCATGGATATGTTTCAAAAGTTTCACAAACTACTCAGAATAGCCATTGGCCATGTTCAAGGAAATGAACCTATCTTGAAGCACAACTTTTCATCTCTGCCAGATAATTCTGCCTGTTTCCTGAACTCACAGCTAAATGCTGCACACATTGTGGATTATTGTGGCAAAGAGTTTCTGGTTATCAGGGCATAATGCTTATGAATTGTTGTGAACCTGAAATGCTGTGTCATAACCACTGCCATTTCAAATGTTCCCATGGTATCCGTGTTGGCCACAGTTAATAGGAATCCTTGAGTTGGTCTGCTTAGACTTTTAATATGACAGTATGCTCAAGATCCACCTCAGGTAGATTCTTTAGATTGCCTTGCTTAATTAAACCTTGAGATCCACATCTATGTAGAGCCTCTTATTGGGTTCAGGGTAGGCACACAACAGCTGTACTACAGCTTGGGCCAGGCAACCTTTTCCTGTGGCAGAAGCTGAGTTGTTTGAGAGAAAGTGCCCTTGCTAACAGGCTTGGTGCTTTTAAAAATTAAATTTATAATAAAAAGAAAGTCTCTGCTGGCCTCTTGATTCTGCCTACATTACCTGTTCTACATTATCCTTTAGATGCTGTATTTTCCCATCCTAACACTTTCACCCTGTTTTGTTGGCTTTCTACTTTGTATCCCTCCCTTACCTAAAAGTGCCATAAGGACAAAAACTTTATCTGGCTCAACTTTGTAACCACTCCAATGTTGATAGAAACAATTAAGTTGGTGGAAATAATTTACATCAATATGGGAATGATTAAATAAATTATCCATACTGTAGAAATTGTGTAGATATAAAAAGGAATGAAAAATGTACATATAAGTGACATTGAATTATATTAAAATAATATTTTGGGGGGCCCCTGGGTGGGTCAGTCAGTGGAGTGTCTGACTTCAGCTCAGGTCATGTTCTCACAGTTTGTGGGTTTGAGTCCCACATCGGGCTCTGTGCTGACAGCTCAGATCCTGGAGTCTGCTTCAGATTCTATGTCTCTCTCTGCCCCTCCCCTGCTCATGCTCTATCTCTCTCTGTCTCTCAAAACTAAATAAATGTTAAAATAAATTAAAATTATATTTTTGAGCGAAGGAAGTGGCATAACAGTATTTAGAAAATACTCTTTCATGCACATACACATGATAAATAGATATATGTGTGCGTAACTAGTTTATTAAGTAGTTCAAATTTTCTGGCATAACATGGAATGGTTTTATTTTTTCAAGTAATTGCTGCCAACTGTAGTCTGTCAAATTCTCCCTTTCTCACTGAATAATGAGTCCATGTAATGACATTTCAGTTTGTTTTCTCAGCTATTTAGTCAGTTTCATTCATTAAGAGAGTTTTATTATATGGGTTCTTGAAACTCAGCCTGGTGTATTTTTTTAAAGTTTTTGTTCTGAAATTATTTTAGTTCTAATGAAGACTTTTAAGGATAGTACAAAGAGTTCCCATATACTCTATGTCCAGCTTTGTGTAATAATTATGTTACATTTATAAAAATAAAGAAATTAACTTTTGTGCCCTACTGTTAACTAAATTACAGACTTTATTCAGATTTCTCCAGGTTTTCTACAAATAACTTTTCTCTATTCCAAGATTCAACCCAGGATACAAAGTTAACACATCTTTTTAGTCTACTCTGCTCTGTTGTAGTTTCTCAGTCTTCCTTGGTTTTCATGACCTTGACACTTTTGAAGAGTGAGGTATTTTGTAGAATGTTCCTCAATTTGGGTTTGTCTGATATTTTTCTCATAATTACACCAGAGTTACTGATTTGGAAGAAGAATATCACAGAGGTGAAATGCCATTTTCATCATAATATCAGGCTTACATGATATCAACATGACCAATCAATGGTGAAGTTAATTTTCATCACTTGGTTAAGATGATGTCTACTGGGTTTCTCCACTTATAAAGTTACTGTTTTTCTCTTTTTTAACTCTATTTGTTAGAAGCAAGTTACCAATTCTAGCTCACATTAAAGAGGAGAGGAATTAAGTTCTACCCCCTGGATGGGGGAGTACCAAAGAATTTGTAGATATGTGTTTGAAAACAACCATAGTAGGGTGCCTGTGTGGCTCAGTCAGTTAAGCGTCTGACTTTGGCTCAGGTTATTATCTCATGGTTTGTGAGTTGGGGCCCCATGTCCGGCTCTGTGCTGACAGTTCAGAGCCTGAAGCCTGCTTTGGATTCTGTGTCTCCCTCTCTCTGAGCCCCTCCCCCACTCATGCTCTGTCTCTTTCTGTCTCTTAAAAAATAAATAAACATTAAAAAAATTTTTAAAAATGAGAAGAAAATAACCATAGTAATTAATAAATAATAGGAGTCAAATAATTTGAAACTATGAAAAATATCCTGTGGATTTTTCCTGCAGCAATTATTACAATGATGTTCTTATGGTAAAATTTTTATATCACTCATTTCCTTCTACATTTAATACTTCCAAATTATTTATTATATTAAAGATTTGTCCTCCCCCTCCCCCGATTTACTTATTGATACAAATCTTTGTTTCTATCACTATGACTCATGAATTTTTAAATCTTTGGCATTGTAATTCAATATGATCATTATTGTTTTTGGGTTTTTCCCCCCAAATTATACCACCCTTGGCCATAGGGGCTCTTTCAGGTTAGCATACCATTATCCTTTTTCTGCTTCCTTGCTTTCTGGTACTACAAGATATTCCAGATTCATCTTGTATTTTCCTTTTTCCAATGGCCCAATAATCAGCCACTTCTCCAAGAAATCTTGGTTACTTTTATTTATTTTATTAATCATATATAATTAAGATCTGAATGCAAGGTGTATCTGTTGCTAATGGAGTGTCATTGTTTCTAGGACTTCTCAGCTGATAGAGCAAAGAGATGTATATATACCTACATCTATTTATTGTGTCTGTATCTCTCCTTCCCTCCTTCTCCCCTCCCCACAATACATACATTCATACTTATGACTCGAATCCATTATGACAGGTATTAATTTAGCTTTTTCTCCACTTATTTTTAAAGTTTTTTAAAATTTATTTAAGTAATCTCTACACCCAATGTGGGGCTCAAACTTGCAACCCCAAGATCAAGAATTGCATGTTCTTCTGACTGAAACATTCAGGCACCCCAGTCCCTCCACTGATTTTTAGCTTCTGTCACTGACAGTGAGAAACCTGGTTCTCCTTATATATGATTGATTGATTGATTGATTGATTGACTGATTTAACCCTACTATATATTTAAAGTAGTTTCAGAATTGTTGTCATGTATATCTGTGGGAAACAAATTTCCCAATAAGAGCACAGAATTTATTTTGTCAGTTCTTTTTGTCTTCATCCTTATAATATACAGTGAAAACACTATTTTCCAAAGCATCTTAGGTCAGCTCTTTTCCCCCGACCCTTTCATAAGGTTAGGGCATTCATCTGTAATACAATGCCTCAGATTTAGATGATTTATATTTTTTTCATCCCTTTTCTTTCAATCTACTTGTGAATCTAAAGTATGTCTCCTATAGACAGCATATAGTTGGATCTTTTTAAAATTCAGTCTGACAATTTTGCCTTTCATTTGAGTTGTTTAATTCATTCACATTTGATGTTATTGATATAATTGTAATTATTTCTGCCAACTCACTTTTAGTCTGTCATATGGCTCATGTATTTTTTGTTCCTCTATTCTTCCTTTCCTTCTTTTCCTTACATTAATTGAATATATTTTAATAAAGAATTTTAGTTTCTTTAATAACATTTTCATTATATTTTTCAGAAGTGTTTCCTTTGTGATTGTCCTAGGACTTGGCGCATACATCTTAACTTACCAGGATCTATTTCATATTTATACTAACTAAACTCTAGTAAGACATAGAAACATCATTCCCATACAGTCCTATTCCCTTTTTCCACTCATTTTGGTAATATTGTTATACATATCACATCAAAAAATCTTATAAGCCCATCCATTTTTATTATTACTTTACATAACTTTATGTCTTTCATGAAAGATGCGAGAAGAAGGATAGCAAGTAATATCCGTAGAATTATGTTAGTCTCCTTATTTATCACTTCTGGTTCTCTTCGTTTCTTCAGAGGTATTTTAGTTACCTTGTGGATTCATGTCCTTATCCTATTACAGCTTTGCTCCCACCCATATCCTTTGTGCTCTTATTGGCAGATATATTTCAGCTCTATATGTTATAGCCCCAAACAACACATTATAAATGTACTGTTTTAAACAGTTCCTTTTCAAAATCAGTTAAGCGAAGGAAAGGGAAAAATATGCACTTGTACTGTCTTTTAGAATTACATAATTACCTGTATGTGTGCTTTTATTTTCCATGGATTCAAATTACTGTCTGGGGGCATTCACATTCAGAACTAGAGAAATTTCTTTAGTATTGTTTGTAAGGTAAGAATGCTAGCAACAGATTCTTTCATTTTTTATCTATTTCTTTATTTTGCCATCATTTTTGAAAATTAACTTTGATGAACACAGAATTCCTGGCTAACAGGTTATATCTGTGAGCAGTTTGAATATGTTGTCTTCCTTCCTTCTGGCATCCATTATTTTGATGATAAATTAGCTATTAATCTTACTGTGGTTCTCTTATAAGTTAGGAGTTATTTTTCTCTTGGTTTTTTCAATATTTTCTTCTTGTTTTTGGCTTTCAGTATTTTACTATGTTGTGTCTGTTTGCCAATCTCTTGCATGTATTCTACTTGAAATCCACTGAGCTTCCTGGATATGTAGATGAATATTTTTCATTAAATCTGGGAAGTTTTCAAACCTTATTTCTTTGAATTTTTTCTCCTCCTTTTCCCTCTGCTTTTGGTATTCCCATTATGTGCATGTTAGTGCAATTAATTCTATTCTATATTTCTCTGAGACTATTCAGTTTTCTTTTTTCTCTCTTCTTTAGATTACATAAAATCTATGAATCTTAGAATTTACAAATTATTTCTTCTGCTAGCTCAAATCTACTGTTTGTTTCCTCTCATGAATTTTTTATTTCATTCTTTGTACTTTTCAGAATTTCCACTTGTTTCTTTTCATAATATCTCATTTTAATTTTTTTCTACTTGATTTAACATTGTTATCATACTTGCCTTTATTCTTTAATCACAGGGTTTTTCATTCTTGAAATATATTTATAGTGGCTACTTTGAAGTTTTTGTTAAATTTAACATCTGGTCACTCTTGCAGGCAGTTTCTATTGCCTGCTTTGCTCCCCATACATGGGCATACTTTCCTGGTTCTCTGCATGTCTTGCAATTTTTTAGGTAATACATTTTAGCAACTCTGAGTACTTGTGTTCTTCTCCTGGGGCTTATTATTGTTGTTGTTTGCTTGTTTGTTCAGTGGCTGGCTATTTTAGTCATGTCCATTTCTTCCCAGCTATGTAAAGACTCTTTCGTTGTTCCTGAGAGAGCACAGAATTGGGTATGCCCACAGTCACTGTTGTATGACAATGGTTTTGTCAGTTCTCTTCACTGTCTTTTTCCCTGAACATACTTAGCTGTTAAGCTCCACTAATAGCTGGCTGATTGTTCTGTTCTTTTTCTTTTGTTTTTAATTAAAAAAAATATGTTTCATTTATTTTTGAGAGAGAGTGCAAGTGGGGGAGGGGCAGAGACAGAGAGAGAAAGAGAGACAGAGAGAGACAGAATCCGAAGCAAGCTCCAGGCTCCGAGCTGTCAGCACAGAACCCAATGCGAGGTTTGAACTCATGAACCATGAGATCATGACCTGAGCTGAGGTCAGATGCTTAACTGACTGAGCCACCCAGGCACCCCTGTTTTTAATTTTTTTAATGTTTATTTATTTATTTATTTTGAGTGAGAGAGCAGGGGAGGGGCCGAGAGAGGGGGACAGAGGATCTGAAGCAGGCTCTGTGCTGACAGCAGAGAGCCCAATGTGGGGCTCAAACTCATGAACCTGGAGATCATGACCTGAGCCAAAGTCAGATGCTTAACCAACTGAGAAACCCAGGTGCCCAATTGCTATATTGTTTTTGAAACTGCTCTGGGGCATAAATTGCTTCACAGATTTATGGTATGAAATTTTGGCTCCTTTTCAGACATAGTTTTTGATGTCATTGTTTGATGTTTGTTTTGATCCCAATAAGAATCTACTTATCTGTCTCTTTTTCTAATCCTCTGATAAACTAGCTGGCATAATGTTAAGTTACATCTCTAATCTACTGACCTCCTCTTAATTGCATTTGACCACAATCTTCATTTCTTATCATGCTTTCAAACTTCAACCTCTCCACACTGTGTGACAGTGCTTTGAAAAGGGATTGGAGCTCTCTGCTTCAAAACCTGCCTCTCCCAATGGAAAAAACAAAACAAAACAAAACAACAAACCTCTGATACAAGGCTCTGGAGCTAGGGATGGGCACAGTGGCACAATTCTCTTTGAGTGACACTCCTGCTTTAGGACCTGTGCACTTGAATGGGGATTAAGTACCATCAATTCTTCTTGACTTGCCTGTCCCAGGGAACTGGGGGCCCAGTATTCTTAGCACACTGTGCTGAAGGGAGAGCTTCTTTCTGATAAATTGGGCCTGGGCAGAAGGGAGCCCTCACCTTTTGGCTACACTCACCTAAAACTTATAGTCTGAGCAACAGATTAACTCAAAGCAGTATAAGAAGTTCCTTCTCTCCTGGAAAGATAAAGTGACCCTTCAGATGTGAGCTGAGGTGAGAAGGGAACTGTGCTCTTGGCTGTACCCTTCTGGAGTATAATTTCCATTATGCTGAGCTGGGAAGGTGTAAGGATGGAGAAAGTCTTGGTTCAAATGTCACAGATTCTCATTGTTCTTATTGTTTTAGATTTTTTAAAGAAATGTATCATTTTTTTTTCATTTCCTGTATACCCTTATGATAATTTTGAAAGAATTCAAATGGTTATATTAAAAAATAACTTTCAGCAATTTCACCGGGGAATGGATCCTCAGAGTTCCTCACATTACCATGCCAGAAGTGGAACACCAACCACAGTTATTTTAAATTCCCTGTCTGATAGTTTCAAGACCCATGTCATATTTGATTCTGGTTCTCATTATTGTTTTGTCTCTTCAGAATGTTTTCTTTTCTTGTCTTTGTATTTCTCATAATATTACCTGAAAACTTGGTAAGATAGTAATTACTGAGGTAAATAGAGTTTATGACTGAAGATGAACATGTCCTTCCTGCTAAGTTTTTAGTATGGAAGTTTAATCTAGTTAGAAGTTGGGCTTAGTTTGATGTTTTCTTCCCATTGGCTTTGAGTCTTTCCAATTGGCTTTGCAGTTTTCTTTTGCTCTTCTGAGAAAGAATGTTTCTTGCTGTCCTCCACTGTTATTTTTACTCAGTGGTTGTTAGTGTCGTGTTGCAGAGAGAGGGACAGGCATTCTCTGATGTTCTGATAAGGTCTTCATCTTAGGTAAGCACCGTGAACCTGAGTTTTAGTGATGTAACCTTTGCATGTATTCATGCCTCTCCTTCAGATACAATGCTGAACCTAGCACACATGCCTGCTCCCTCCCCTCATAGAGCTTTTTGTTTTTCCGTTTCCTTTCCCCAACTGCTGTGGGGTTCTACTTGTGCCTTCAAGATCTGGGTTCTGTTGTCCTTCTTCCTGCATGATTAAGTCTTTTGTTTATCAGGGGAGTTTAGTCTGGTTGGAATTTCATCAGTGACTGCTGTCTCAGTCTCTTAGCTGACACTTTGGAGCAAGCTTTCTCAGATTCTCCCTGATCGTCCCTAGGAACACTTGAAGTTTTTGGAATAAAACCTGAATGTAAGCCCTTTATATCTGCAGCCCTCGTGGACTTCACACACTCATGCTAGCCCTCACTCAGTCTTTAGAAAGTCATTAGCATTTTCAAGCCAAATTTTCTTACTGGTCTACATGCTGTTTGGTAGTGTCTATCCCAGATAAGCAGATACTCAGGTCCTATTTCTCCCTCCACAAGTCTCTCTCTAGATTTTGTGATAATTGTTTTCCCTGTGAACTCAGTTCTCTGAGAGTTTTAAGAAAAATTGTTATTTTGCCATTTATACAACTTTTTTTCCTGTTGTAGTGTGAGTGCTATTCTTTTTAGCTCTCCATTTGGGGATGAAACCAAAATTTGTCTTGTTCATTTTACAAATTAAATAACACTTGATTTAAGGTTCCTTTTGGTTCCCATAAGAAGTACAAACTCTTTTCCTCTTGTGGCTTGCAGTGGACAGGGAGTTGATATCTATTCTCAGGAACATTTATTTTCTTATCCCAAAAGTATTTATGGGTTGGGAAGATTGTGAGGGAGAAGCAAAGTAGCTATCTCTTACATGACTATCCTTAGCAACATAGGTCATTCTTTGTTGGCTAAAAGGAACAGGTAATAGGTTCCATAGTCTCCAATGACAGAAATTCTTCATTGTTAGTCATAAGGCTTTATTGTTTGTTTGTTTTCTCTGTCCTTTTCACTTTTGAAGTATGAAGGAGAATTTTGTAGGGATAGAAATTAAACTCCATACCATAAAACTTTAAAGCATTGCTCCCTTTCAGAGCCAGTTAAAACCTGGATTTGAACAGATAATTTGAGTTTTGAAGTAGACATGTTGAACCCTTCTCTCAGAGTCTATTGAAATAGCCCCCAGAACAATAGGCATGGGGATGAAGTTAGGACAATTAGTACAGCCAACCTTGCTCCAACTCCCAGAAAGGCCTTGATTGTGCCTGGGCCTGTTTTGGTGGTTTTGTAGTGACATCAGTTCTGTATCTGCCCAGTGCAGTACTTCTAATGTTTGAGTCATCCCAGGCCCAAATGTATAAGAGATTCCAGGCAAAGGGAGCTTAAGAAGGAATGTGATCTTCCAACTCAGGATAAAACAGGTGTTACCACCTGTCTGAATACCTACATGTACTATAGGAAGAGCCCATGACTTGGAGGCCAAGGCAATCGAGCCGTGAATTGGCATTAAATGTCTTTTAAAGGCATTAATAGTGGAGGAAGCAATGTCATTGTGAGCCTTGCTCTTTAGATCTGTCATCTGAAAAAAACATTACCACTATTCTGACATCTTAAAGGATTGGTTGGTCAATAGGGTGAAGATAAAATTCAAATCCTTGTATTTAGGAAAGCAAACTAGTTAAGCATCATCGCCTTAGAGCCAAGTAAACCCAAGTTCCAATATTGGCCCTTCCCCTTACCAGTATGTGACTTTGCATAAATCACTTACACTCTATGAGCCTCAATTAAGTCACCTATATGGAAGGCATAATAACACCTTTCTCAGAATTGTTTGCCAGAATTGAAGAGTTAGAAATATGAAAAAAAATGGGCTGTGAACAGCAGTGATTTATATCACTTCTAGACCACGGTGTGGAAAAATAAGTGTGAGATCTCCATGTATGCTTTTCCTCTGTTGCAGTGGTATCGTGATTAGTCTGGATCTCTGGGAAACTAGAGGGAGCAGAACCTGTCCATACCCAATCCTCATGAAGTTTCAAAAATAAACCTTTGTTGTGGTAGGCCACTGATGTTTTGGGGTTGGTAGCTACCCTAGAATAAGCTTAGCCTAACCTGACAAATGCACAAATGGTCCTCAGAGTTAAACAACAGAATCACTGAAGGCTTGTTACAATACACATTAGATGTGATAAAGCTATATTAGGAGATAGGCAATAGATATGGAGATTGTGATGAGAAGAGAGAACTACTCAATTATGGTATCAGAAAGCCAGTGGATAATGACTAAGTTAATAAGTTAGAAAATAGCTGTTACAAGTCATATATCTGATAAGAGAATTGTAGCCAAGATCAAGAAAGAACTCAAAACTTGACAATAAAAAGGCAACCAACCCAATTTTAAAATGGGTAAAGGATTTAAATAGACATTTCTCCAAAGAGGATATACAAATGAACAATACACACATGAAAATATGCTCAACATCATTAGCCATTAGGAAAATGCAAATCAAGACCACAATGGATTCCACTTTATACTGAGATGGCCAAAATAAAAAATGCAGGCAATGACAAGTGTTAGCAAGGATGCAGAGAAGTTGGAACACTTGAACACAGGATCTGGATGGGACTGTCAAATGCCACAGTTGCTTTAGGAAACAGTTTGGCAGTTCCTCAAAAAGTTGTACATAGAATTACCACATAGCATAGCAATTCCACTCCTAGGTATATACTCAAGGAAATAAAACACATATTTAAATGCAAAAAGTTGACATTACTGTATAATATATATGAAAGTTGTTGAGAGTAAATCCTAATAGTTCTATCACCATATTTTTTTTCTTTTTCGTTTCTTTTCTTTTTCTTTATTTCCTTTTTTGAGGAGGGAGATCCCTGCACAGAGGAGGGGACTTCTCGGGAGGGAAGCTTTTCATCTCAGGTCAGCTCCTCAGGGCTAGGGTCACACCTTGATCAAATACTATCAAAGTGTGGGGGAGGGCAAGGGCTCAGGGATTGGGGCACACACTCACCTTGCATGGCCCACTCGCACACTCATACAGTCGTGCATCCACTCAAAACTCAGCCTACATGAACCTTCCACGCAACACCATTGCACCACACAGGTGGTGCTGCTCCAGGCCCCTCTCCCAACAGGTGTTTTGTTTTGTTTTGTTTTGTTTTTTATCATATCTATATGAGATGATGGGTATACAACTAATTATTGTGGTAATTTACAAATATGTAAATCAATCCACATGCTGTACATCTTAAACATATAGCAATGCATGTAAATTATATTTCAATAAAATGAAAGATTTCAAGTAAAAAAAGAATGGAAAAAACATTTTTGGTTCTTTCAGCAGAAATGAATAAGTAGTGTATCACATACTACACACCTGTGTTTACTTTAAAACAGACAAGAAACAAGTACATTAAATTTAGAGTACCTCTTCATAAAAGGAATCAAAGCATTTAAATGAAGTTAATGCAACTTTGGACATAATCATTAGCATGCACTGAGGTTATCTACATAATAAGCTAAGACAGAACCATAATTTCTGTACTTGTAAATATCATATTTTGTCTTCTCAATGAAGTTTATTTTAAAAGGCAAAAAATCCCATGTACATGAATTTTTAGTACTGATACATGCTACTATATGGATGAAACTTAAAAACTTCATGCTACTTGAAAGGAGTCATATATTGTATGATTCCATAGATATGAGATGTCTAGAATATGCAAATCTGTAGAGACAAAGTAGATCATTGTTTGCCAGGAGCTGGGGGGAGAAGAGAATGGGAACACCATTATATGCTAATGTGTATAAAGTTCTTTTCAGGGTGATGAAAATATCCTGGAACTAATAGTGGTGATGGTTTCAGAACTCTGTTAATATATTAAAAACCAATGAATTGTACACTTTAAAATTAAGGGTGAATGTTGTGGTATGTGAATTACATTTCAATGCAACTGTTTATAAAAAAAGAAATTGCAGCGTAAGTATATTATTCAGAAGTATGGAGATAAATACTAGAAGAAACCAAAAACGTTTATGGTAGTTGCCTTTGGAAGATAAGAATGTGGAATGGCAAGGCAGACTGAGATTTTTAATAATAAATTTTTTGCACTATTGGATTAAAAAAATTTACAGGTATCCATTTGATAAAAATGAGCTAAGAACAAAAGACACACACACCGACATTGTGAGGACAAGTCAAAAGAGATTCTTCTATATTGGATGTGCCAGGATTGTGAATTTTTGACAAGGTAGCTAGAGGATTTTAATGCAGGTAGTCTGCTGGCAGCTAGCAAAATTTGAGACTACTACTATATCCAATGTTAAAATAATTTACCAATGAATTGTGATATAATCCCTGTACTGCTGTGTTCCTTTTGGAGTGTAAGTTGCTAAAAAATGAAATTTTGTGCTCAGGCTTACATATTCAATCAGAGAACAGAACTGGAGCAAGAATTGAGGCATTCTGACTTGATAATGTACTGGCTTTTAAAAAAAAAAACTTCTATTATATGTTGTGGGTACCAAAATCAGTAAGATGAATTCTTTGTTTTGAAAAGGGCAAGTCTAATGGGGTAATTTTAATGTCTGAAAAGTATATTAATTAAAAATTTACAAAGCATTTTCCCACATTTCTTGTCAATGTTAAAACTACAGTATAACATGGAAAGAGGGACTTTCTCCACAGTTTAGCAGGGAACATAGTGAGGATTCAACTCAGCAGAGACTCTCTGGAAATCAAAGAGGTTTTGTTACCTTGAAGATTCCAACCCACCAGCAGCAGTGAGGCTCTTAGGGGAGTGCAGGACCCATGAGAAGAAGCACAGTGCACATCAAACATAGTATCACTCAAGGTAAAGTGGCACCCACCTCTTAGCTTCCAGGACTTATTCCTGAACACAAGTGAGACTTCCTTCAGCCCTCCCCCAAACAGAGTTCTGTTTCTGTTACTGCAGGTCAGAGGGTAGGAGTCAACTCAATACAGCTCACATACTCAGTACCTCATCTGATCTTCTCCACAGCCCTGGAAGAGAAGTTTTATCCCCATTTCACAGATGATGAGACTGTTACAGAAATGGATCTGTAATAACTCTCAGGTTAATTCCTCCATTTTTGAGTCCTAGAGGGAATGTGAATTTAACACATCATTCATATCCTGCCAAAGTAATTTTAAGTGTCTCCACTGCGTTCATAAACTCACTGAACTGTTATTTTGATTGCTTTGTATGTGTTTTCCCATTTTTACATCTTTTATTATTTATTTTATGGTAAAAGTAATCTATGTTTTTTTCAGGAAAAAAGCAGATGAAAGAAGATAATCTCTTCCATTGCCACTACACAGAGAAAGCCACCATTTCTCTTTTGATACACTCATAGTTTTCCCTACTCATGGATGTATTATGTAACTATTTTTTTTTTCAAAAATGGGCTGATGCTGTATATGCGGTTCTGAAAACTGTTTTTTTTATTATTATTTTACAATGTACCATGAACATATTTTCCATGCACATGGGTGAAAGTTCCCTACTTAAAGACAGAGTGCTGCAGTTGGGTGAAGGCTGCTGGTAACCGAGAGTGACACCTAAAGCAAAGTATCCGCATAAGGTTAAAGCACATAGCCCGGCAAATGCCTACCAGGGAAAGCAGGGTCAGCAATATTCTCACTAGAGAAATCAGAATTGAAGGCCAAAGGCATTAAACATATGGGACATCTTCTAAGTCCTTCTGGCCCCTACCTCCACCCCTCATTCCTCTGACACCCCGTTGCCCCCTTGGGGCAAAGGGATCCTGTACATCTCTTTGCATCCAATGAAAACCACCCATTTTCTGTTTTTTCCTTAGCTCTTCCTGAGCCCTTGACACATCTCCACATTCTCTCATCATTTCCTCACTGCCCAAGTGCCTTTCCCGTAAGTCCTCCTGATAGTCCTTGGGGGAATCGTCTGTCCCCCTGTCCGTTTTTCTTTTTGCTTTCCTAGGCACATAATCTTCAGCTGGGCGCTTTTCGGCAGCCCGTGACTCACTCTCAGCCCTTGTCAGGGACTCTGGCTTGCCCTCACTGTGTGGTTTTCCCTCATTTTCAGACTTGCCCTGCTTTTCTTGCTTTTTCTCATCTTCTGGTTGTCCCTCATCATCTGGCTGTCCCTCATTCTGGAGCTTTCCCTCATGCCCTGGCTTTCCCTTCACTTCCAGCTTTTCTTCCTCATCTGATTTTCCTTCATCTTCTGTATCTACTTCGTCTTCTGGCTTTCCCTCATTTTTGAAGTTTCCTTCATTTTCTGGCTTTCGTTCATTTTCTTTGTAGACCTTTTCCATGTTAAGATTCTCCCTCCTTTGCCTGTCCTAGGAGACAAAAAGGAGAACTTAGGTTGTATAATATAGGTCCTAAAAATATTTGCTTTTATGATTTAGAGTTTTCCTTACCCTACCCAAATTACAGGTGCACTCTTACCTATACATTTTTTCCCTTTCCTCCCCGCTTCCACATGTTTACATGAGCCAGCCTTACAGAAACTTTCACAGGTGCTTCTCTCTACATTTAAGTGGGGTGTGCTGAGAACTGTATAAGAGCAGATTTGTCCCTAAACTTTTCTCTGGCCTTAGCAATGCCCAGGACAATTTTAAATGGGTAGCCCCAACTCACACTGACCTGCAGGAATCCTGGCTAGCTTCTTTTTTTCCTTGCCTGCAGTTGTAAGACTTCTAAAACTGCAGATATAACAGATAATGGCCAGTTCTCAGATTTCAGAGCTATTCTAATATCTTCAAGGGGCTTCACAGATGCCATGCCTCTCGTCTCTCACTTCTTTGTTCTTCCCTTGGTCCTCACCAGCCATAAAGCACCATGTTCCTTCCCTTAGGGTCCTGACATAGGCCATGTATTCTGAGACTGCAGTAGGGTGGCTTGGAGGAAGGTTGTCCTCCCCAACCTCTGCTCAAGCTTAAGTCACTGCTACTCCCAGGGGTCCTGGGACAGTTACCTTCTCCCACTGACCTGCACTGATACTGCAGGTCTTTCCTTTTCTTGTTTGGGTTGGTGCCTACAACTACCGACCTGAAGACCTATAAAGAGACAAGAGACAGATGGTAAATGAGAAGTGAATGACTGGCAACTGGGACGCTGTTTCTTTTCACACTATAGTTGTCAACACTTTCCCAACTAGTGCCACCCCCCAATCCTTTTCCTTGCTTCCCGGATCCCCCTTTACAGCCCCTCCCTAATACCTCCATTTTCTACCACTGGGCAATGGCAGAGAACAATTATTTCCAAAGAGTTACTATGTTTCTGAATCTTCCTCCCAAATTTATATCTCATTTGTTTTTGCACTAAAATGAGTGAGGTTCAGGACAGTGATGTTCAGAAGGCAGATCCTGCTGGGCTCAGGTATCTGCCTTCCCAACCCCCCACTCCAGGGTGCCCACATAGCACAAAGTCCATCACGTTTCTGAAAATGATGAAGATAGAGTCAGGAGGCAGGACTGAAACGTCCAGAGCACTCCTGACACCCCTTGCCTCTCTACATACACAGAATACCACGTTTTCCTACAATGCAAGAGACAAATTATTTCCAAATTCAGTAGGTTTGGATCATCTTATCTCCTGTTAGTGTTCTTTAGTTTAGAAGCCACTCCTCCCCAACAGGGAGCTCCAGTCTCCAGACTGAACCTCTGTCTCCCTTCTTTGCAGCACCTCCTCCCCCCCTCCCCCGCTACCTGCAGGCCATCATTTTCGGCTACAAAATGGACGGAAGTTGGAGAAGAGATGCAGAGAACACAGGCCTTCCCCACCTTTGGCTCACAGGCTGTGCCATCCTCCAGCTGCCCGGCATAGATCAGGCTATTTCCTCCTCATCGTCATCCCCCTCCCCCGGCCCTCTCCGCCAGACGTCTCTGGATAACCTGCCTCCTAGGAGATCCCAGTTGGTACCCATTCTCAACCCCTTGTCCCTCTCCACCTCCTCCCGCCAAGCCCTGGATTTCTTGTACCAAATACACACCCATTGGGAAAGGAAGGGATAGAGAGAATCCAGTCCTGGACCCGCTCGGGTCTTTGCCCTTTGCCATCCCCCACCCCAGGGGTCCGCAGGTGCCTGTGGATTTGTAGCCCTTCCAGAGAGATGCCTCCGTTTCCTCACATTTCTTTCTGCCATAAGCCCACATTTATCCGGGGAAATAAGAGCTGGTACCCAGACCTCTCCCTCAACACTCATACAATTTCCTGCGCCAAAATGAATGGTGGTGGGAGGGGGTGGCATCTGGAAAGCAGACAGGATCCTCTGTAGCCTCTATCAGTTACTATCCATACCCCAGTGCACCACCCCCCCCCGCCCCCCGCAACTTCTCCTCTGGTTGTACCGACCTGCAGGGCTATAGGGCAGCTGCCCTCTGTCCCTCAGTCTGAAATCTTTCTCCACGGAAATAGGGAGCTGGTACCTGGAGGAGAGGGACTTCTGCACACGTAGGCCTCTGATCACGTGAAGGAAACGTCACCAGTGGGCTCGGGTCCCTAGTTCCCCTCCCACCAGCAGAAAGTGCGTCAGGAGCCAGCCCACTTCTTCCCTTCACTAGCCCCCTTCCGCCTCGCTCTGCTTAAGTCCCCTCCTCTCACCGTTTGAGCCCCTGTCACCCATTTTGGTCTTTGCTAATCCCAAAGATCAAATGTGGCCCCTTCTCCCTGTGGTATGTGTTTGTTCTGTTTTATCAGGGAAGAGCTACATTTTCTCCTAGGGCAACTGGCCACTGGTACATTTCTGAGGATTGTTTTTTCTTTCTCTCCTTTGATCTCAGAGCACCTACCCCATCCCGTCAATCTACTCAATTTAGCCACTGATTTTCATTTCTCCTCTCCTCCAGATCTTCACATAGCAGGTACATGGTGGATTGCCAGGTAGGGAAGCAGATAGTTGAAGTGGGGATTTTATTTTCTTCTAAATATTTTTTTTCAGTTTTATTTAATTTGCTCCCCTCAGCATGGGTTATTCTTATAAACAAAAATTAAATTAAGCTATTTTCATTTGGGGGCAAAGAATGTGTTTAGGATAGAAAAAAACCCAACAAGTTTCCAAAATTAAGTTCATTGCATTAATTTTTACTGTATGGAAAATGGCTTGAACTGGCTATACACAAAATATTTTTTGTAATTTTCATAAATAGGTAGTTCTTCCATGTTCTATTAAAAATACATGTATTTATTGTGCCTAAACAATCACTGAGTGTTAAGTAGACTTGCTGAAATCTGATGGCAGACACAATATCAATCTTCAACATTTGGTCCATGGCTATTTTCATTCAGAAGTTTAGCTGTTGTGGAAAGGTGGCTGAGGATCTGAGGGATGCAGATATGGTCTGATTTTCCCTGCCTTTTCGAGAAGCGGGGAATATGCAGTTTCCAGATCCTCTTCTCACCTTCCAGAGCCTCTCTTCCTTTGCATTCAGGCACCTGACTATTGCTTACTCCAAAACGAACATGGAGAGATGACCATGGTAGTGACCTGAGTAAATGTCTTTGGATCCTTCCCTCCCTCTTCCAAATTCTCACAGAAGTAAGTCAACCCCAGCAGAGATGGGAATGCTGTCCTGACAACTGAAAACCAAGACACATCCCTTCCAGCCCCCTTCAGTGGAAGTTTTCTATAAAACCCAGAGAAATGATTGCTCTGGGGAGAGCCTCCATACCTACCTGTTCTCTGCCCTTATTCAGAGTGTCCAAGTAGAAGTTTCTTTGACCCTGTCTGCTGCCTACTGCTTGACTTAGGAGGTGATGCCCGATGGGTTTCTAAATTGCAGTATCTTCGCCAGAGCACCTAGGAAGCACCAAAGCACCTTGCATGCTGCAAGGTTTCTGCTTCCCAGTCCATACCCATCCTGTGCCCTCTGAGCCAGGTTTGGTTCAGTGTCTAAGGAAGTCTGACATGGTGACTGTACTGATTTACGTAGACCATGCATTCTCAACTGATGAAGTCTTGGACCACCTGAAATGGTATGCAAGATTGCATATGCTTAGAAGGTACTAGAGTATGTGCACTTATGAAAAGGTCTGTACCTAGGAACCAGAGAAACCCTGATACATGAGCAGATTGATATCATGGAAAAGCAGAAGCTATAGGTAGAGAAAAGATATAGAGGAGATGGAGAAGAAGCTACTTGGGAGTGAGAAAAGGAAGACACAAATAGAAGCTGACCTATGTTAAAGTGAGAGCACTTTCTCCTTGGATTCCAGCATTCTTAACTAGAGAACTGTCTTAATCCTCTGGAATTATATTCAAAATGATGTGCATGTGTGTGTGGTTGGGAGCGATATGTACATTGTTACCGGGTGTGTACCTAGGCACCGGGTGTGTGCCTAGGATAGGATCCACTAGTATCATAAGATATTCAGACGGGTATGCAATATAAAAACAAGTGAAGGCCAACTAGCCTAGAGAATATACTTTTATAAATTTTTTTTTCAAATAGGACTCTATTTTTAGGAGAAATTAACATAACATCAAAATTAGTTATTTTAAAGTGTATGACTCAGTGACATATAGTACATTCACAATGTTGTGAAACCATCTCCTCTATTCCATTCCAAAATATTTGCATTAACTCTGAAGGAGACCCCAAACCCATTAAGCAGTCACTACCAATTTTTCCCTTTTACTGGTTCCTAGCAATGACTAATCTGCTTTGTCTCCATGGAATTATCCAATTTAGATATTTCATATAAATGGAATCATGCAATATGTGACCTTTCATGTTTGGCTTCTTTCACTTAGCATAATATATTCAAGGTCCATTCACATTGTAGTATGTACAGTATTTCATTCCTTTTTATGGCTGAATAATATTTAATTGTATGCCCATATTGTATTCTGTTTAGCCATTCAACATTGATGGATATTTGAGTTATTTCCATGTTTCTACCATTTTTTTTAAATTTTTTAACGTTTATTTATTTTTGAGACAGAGCATGAACGGGGGAGGGGCAGAGAGAGAGGGAGACACAGAATCGGAAGCAGGCTCCAGGCTCTGAGCCATCAGCCCAGAGCCCAACGCGGGGCTCGAACTCACGAACCGCAAGATCGTGACCCGAGCTGAAGTTGGACGCCCAATCGTGACCCGAGCTGAAGTCGGACGCCCAACCGACTGAGCCACCCAGGCGCCCCCATGTTTCTACCATTATAAGTGCTGCCTTAAACACTTCTGTATAAGTGTTTGTGTGGGTGTATGTTTTTATTTCTCTTGGGTAATATTTAAGAATGGAATTGCTGGGTCATGTGGTAATTCTATGTAAAACTTTTTCAGGAACTGCCAAACTGCTCCACAGTGGCTGCAACATTTTGCACTCCTACCACCAATATATTAGGGTTCCAATTGCTCTCCATTCTCAAAGACAACTGTTAATTTTCACTTTTTTATTTTTGCATTTTCCTAATAACTAATAACATTAAGCATCTTTTCTTGTATTTATCAGATATTTATCGATCTTCTTTGGAGAAATATCTATTCAAGACCCTTGTCCATTTTTTAAATTGGCTTGCTTGTCATTTTCTTATTGAATTATAAGAGTTCTTCATATATTCTGGATACAAAACCCTTTTCAGATATATGATTTGCAAACATTTTCTTCCATTCTGTGGATTGCTTTTTTACTGTCTTGAAAGTGTCTTCTTATCCACAGAAGTTTTTAATTTTTATGAAGTCCAATTTATATGTTTTTCTTTTTGTTGTTCTTCTTTTTGATGTCATATCTAAAACTTCATTGCCAAATTCAAGGACGTGAAGATTTATACCTTTGTTTTCTTTCAAGAGTTTTAAAGTTTATCTCATATATTTAGCTCTTTGATACATTTTGAGTTAATTTTTGTATATTGTGTGAGTTTATTTTTTGTAAATGACTTTATACAATTTAAAGGTTCTTTTGATTGCCGAACACAACACACTGTCACAAAAATAGATAGAAGGCAGAACCCTTTGTTACTTATAGCTCCAAAAGAGAGAAAGTTAGTTGCCAAGCAGAGCTACAGGCATTACACCTGGATAACAGCTAGTTGGATCTCTCAAGGGCAGTTTATGTATTACAAATTAGGTGGGGCTAGCTACATTTTTCTGGACCTTTGAGGATTGGCTAATTTGAATAATTTCTCAGGCTCCAGGGCATAGGGGCTGTTCTTTGTTGTCTGGAACCTGGCCCATGGGCAAAAAGGGCTGGTGCATAGTGTCACAGAGTGTGAATGCATGATCTGGGAAGTGGTAAAAGTGTATACTTTATCATCTGTTCATGAAGGGCAACTAACCAGCCTCTAGCCAGGGCCTCACAATTGACTCGACAGCATTTTTACAAAAAAATAAAAATAAAAATAAAAAAGATGACGTAGTTGATGGCTAGATGTCTTGACATCCATCTTGAACTCCATTATTGGGATGTTTGAGTGGCTCAAATAGTAGAAAAGATTTACAGAGAGCAGGACATAAGTTGCCCTAAACAACATAAAAAACCTTTTATTATGAGAATAAAAAGGAAGAAAACAAGTAGAAGAATAAGACGTTCTTATAGGCCAGCCATAACCAAGGTAGATGAGGGGTGGTCTAGGAGGTAGTTGCCTCATGAGGCAAGCAATAATCTCCATTAATTTTTAAAATGGCATTAATAGTTGTAACTTCTACAAGATTTCCCCTTTAGATATGGAAGTGTAGAAGTATACAGTATACCTTTTGGCAGAGAGAAAAACATATACCAGGTTATGAACTAAGTAAATAATGAACTGAAGAAATGTAATAGAATCCCCAATATCAAAGAAAGAAAAACAATAAATATATTGTGTTCAATTTGTCAGTATTTTAGGAAAGGCAGCATATAGACATTGTTGAGATGATGGTCTCAGTGTCTGGGGTGAAGTCTTCCCCTGTTTAGAGAGCAAAGTCATTTCCAATATAAGATCTTTGACTGGGACCATGTTATCTGAAGAAACATTATTTCCAGTGGCAAGCTTCTGGATTGGGGTGATGTCATCTAGGATGTGGGACTGTGGTATTATTTCCAAGTAGATACCTACTCGGGTTGATACGAGTCATGTTTTCATGGTTCTGGTATTATAAGGAGGCTGGGATGTGTGCAGACTCTAAAGGCAATGTTGGGCCTGGAAGATTGACTTGTAAATTTCTTTTTTAATTATGATAAGTTATCATAATATAAAATTTTCCTTCTTAACCATTTTTTAGTACACATATCAGTGGCATTAAGTACACTCACATTGTTGTGCAACCATCACCATCATCCATCTCCAGAACTTTCTTTGTCTCCCCAAACTGAAATTTTGTACCCATTAAACTAAGTCCCCTTGCCCCACTCTCTTTATGCCCTGGCAAGCACCATTCTGCTTTCTGTCCCTAAGTGTTTGACTACTTTAGGTATTTTGAATAAATGAAATCACAAATCTTTTTCTGTCTGGCTTATTTCACTTAGCATAATGTCTTCAAGTTTTATCCATATTGTAGCCTGTGTCACAATTTCATTCCTTTTTAAGACTTAATAATGTTCCATTTTATGTATATACTACATTTTGTTTATCTATTCATCTGTCAATGGACACTTAGGTTGTTTCCAACTTTTTCTCCCAGTTTATCGAGAGATAATTCACACACATTAGTGTATAAGTTTAAGATAGCATGATGCTTTGATTTACATATATTGTGAAATGATTACCACAGTAAGCTTAGTTAACATTCATCATCTCATACAGATACAATAAAAAGAAAAGAAAAGAATTTCTCCTTGTGATGAGAACACCTAGGATCTACTATCTTAATAACTTTTCTATAAATCATACAGCAGTGTTAACTATAGTCATCACACTTTACATTACATCCCCATGACTTATTTATTTTATAAATGGAAATTTTTACCTTTTGACCACTTTTCTACAATTTTCCCTACCCTCCCCCCTACTGCTGGTAACCACAAATCTGATCCCTTTTCCTATGAATTTGGTGGATTTAATGTATGTTATCAATGTTTTATAGCTTTCAATGTGCAGGTCTTGAATATCTTTACCAAATTTATCCCTAAGTATTTCATATTTCTGATGCTATTGTAAATGATATTGTTTTAAATTTTAATCTGGCTGTTCATTGTTGTACAGGACTGAATATTTTCCCCCAAAATTCATGTCTACCCAGCACTTCAAAATGTGATCTTATTTGTAAATAAGGTATTTGTGGATGTAATTAATTAAGAATTGAGATGAGGGGTGCCTGGCTGGCTCAGTTGGTAGAGCATGGAACTCTTGATCTTAGGGTTGTGAGTTTGAGCCCCATGTTGGGCATAGAGATTACTTAAAAATAGAATATTAAAAAAAAAGAGTTGAGAAAGATCATAGTGGCTTAGGGTGGGCCCTAAATCCAATGGATGTATCCTTAGAAGAAACAAAGAACACATAGACAGACATACAGAAGAGAAGCAAAAATTAAAGTTGCCACAAGTCAAGGACTGTCTGAGGCCACTAGAAGCTAGAACAAGTAAGGAGGGATTCCTTTCTAGAGAATTTCAGAGAGAACATAGCACTGCTTACACCTTGATTTGGACTTCTGGCCTACAAAACTATAAGAGAATACATTTCCGGGTGTTTTTTTAAAGCCACCAAGCTTATGGTAATTTGTTATAGCAGTCTCAGAAAATTAGAAAAACAACTACATTTGTATTTCAATCTTGTATCCTGCAACCTTTCTGAACTTATTTATTAGCTCTAGTAGCTTTTTGTATACTACATAGAATTGCTACATAGATAATAGTTTTCTAGGAGTATTTTCTATTTCTTCCTTTGCAATCTGTATGACTTTTATTTCTTTTTCTTATTGTACTGACTAAAACTTCTAGTATAATTTTAAATATAATTTATGAAAGTGTTTATTTTGCTTTGTTTTTCATCTTAGGTGGGAAACATTTAGTCTTTACATACACATCCTTATGTATGTTTTTTGTAGATGTAGTTTATCAGGTTGAGGAAGGTCTCTTTTATATGTGGTTGCTGAGTATTTTAATCAGTAATAATTCTTTCAATTTTAGCAAATGTTTTTTCATCACCCATTAAGATTATCTTATGTTTTTTTTTCTCTTTTATGTTAATGTAGTGAATTACAATGATTTTCTAATTTAACACTATCTTGAATCCTTGGGATAAACCTTACTTAGTAATGGTGTATTATGTTTTGTATATATAACTGAATTTTAAAAAGGGCAGGTGCCTGGATGGCTCAGACAGTTGAGTGCCTAGCTCAGGTCATGATCCGAGGGTCATGGGTTCGAGCCCCATGTCAGACTCTGCACTGAATGTGGAGCCTGCTTAAGATTCTCTCTCTCTTGAGGAGGGCACCTTTTAGGATGAGCACTGGGTGTTGTATGGAAACCAGTTTGACAATAAATTTCATATTAAAAAAACATAAAAACAACCAAAAACAAAATATTCTCTCTCTCTCTCCCCTGCTCATGCTCTCTCTCTCTCTCTCTCTAAAAAAAAATGAACATATATGTTCATGAGGGAGATTAGTTTATGGTTATCTTTCCTTGTAACATAATTGTCTGGTTAGTTATCTGAGTAATTTTAGCCTCATAGGGTGAGTTGGGAGCTATTCCTTCCTTTTCAATTTTCTAAAAGATTTTGAATAGAATTGGTATTATGTAATTCCTAAATGTTTGGTAGAATTAACAGTTAAGCCATCTTGACCTGTGGTTTTCTTTAGAGGAAGTATTTTAAATAAAATTTCCATTTATTTTCATGGTGAGCATAGCTTAATGTATAAAATTGTCAAATCACTATGCTGTATACCTGAAACTAATATAACATTGGATACCAAAAATACTTCAAATAAAAAACTTTTTTTAAAGATTTCTATTTATTTAATAGATATAGAGCTTCATTCTATTCTAATATGTATGTTCAGTGCTATAAATTACTGCCCAAGTGGTGCTTTTGCCACATCTCACAAATTACTATATGTTGAATTTTCATTTTCATTCAGTTCAAAATGCCTTATAATTTCCTCTTTGATTTCTTCCTTGGGTTATTTAGACATGTGCTGTTTGATGTTAAATATTTGGGATTTTTCAAGATATCTTTCTGTTATTAGTTTCTCATTTAATTCCGTTTTGCTCAGAAAACATATATTTTATGATATGAATCCTATTAAATTTTTTGAAACTTACTTTTTGGCCCTGAATATGGACTATCTTGGTAAGTGTTCCTTGTGCAAATGAAGCAAAGGTACATTGTACTGTTGTTAGTGGCAAGTTCTACAATTGTCAACTAGATAAGTTGTTTCATAGTGATCTTCAAGTGATATATGTTCTTGTTGATTGTCTACTTGTTCTATCAATATTTTAGAGAAGGTGTTGAAATCTCTGACTGTAATTGTGGATTTGTCTGTTTCCCTTTCAGTGCTATCAGTTTTTCCTTCATCTATTTTAAAGCACTGTAACATGTGAATGTTAATGGTTGCTATGTCCTTTTGACAAACTTAGCACTTAAAGTTATGTAATGACTTTCTATAACTGTAATATCCCTGGTATTATTACTATTTTTTTAAAAAAATATTTTCAGAGAGAAAGAGAGAGCAGGGGAGGGGCAGAGAGAAAGAGGGAGACAGAGAATCTCAAGCAGGATTTGCACTGTTTGTATAGAGCCCGATGTGGGGTTCAAACCCACGAACTGTGAGATCATGACCTGAGCCAAAATCAAGAGTTGGATGCTTCACTGACTGAACCACCCAGGTGCCCCATCCCTGATACTATTCTCTGCCCTGAAATTTATTGTATCTGAATCAATATTGCCACTGAAGCTTTGTGTTGATTGATGTTAAGATTGCTGATTGTTTTTCCATTCCTTGTAATCAATTCGTATCTTTAAATTTAAAATACGGTTTTTATAGGCAGCATATATTTGTCTTCCTTTTATATACAATCTGATAATATCTGGTTTATATTTGAGGTATTTAGACCTTTTACATGAATGCAATTATTGATATTGATTTGTTTGGGCTTAAATCAATCATCTTGCTATTTGTTTCCATTTGTCCCATCTGCTCTTTGTTCTTTTTCCTCTAACGTTTTTCATTGACTATTTGAAGATTCCATTTTATCTCATATGTTGGCTCATCAGCTACAACTTTTTACATGATTGTTTTAAGGTTTATACATTTTTAATATTTCAGAATCTACCTTCAAGTGATATTAATGTATAGAATAAGAACTTCAAAATCCTGTACTCCTATTAACCCTGTCCTGGTCTTTGTGCTATTATTGACATACATTTTCCTTCTACATATGCTATAAATCCTACAATACACAGTAAGCTGGGGGCAATTAGAAGGCTCATATTATTTGTTTCTGCTCTTTCAATTAACTTTCCCAACTCTCTGACGTTAAATAACTGAAAACTGTTGTTTCATGTATTTTGTCCCGGTTTTAGTTGTTTCAGTTAGGGAGGTAAATCCATACCGTTATTCCATTTTCACTTGAAGCATAAATATGGCTTTGTGTTTTAAATGATAGTTAATCATGAAGGATTTATTTCACCTCTAACCAAAGTTTTCTATGCTACCTGGACTCCTGTAAGAGTCCAGTGTCTGTGTATTCTCCCTGCTCTGCCTGACTAGAAAGTTCAAATTGCACTGCTTTCTTTGGTCACATTGTGGCCTTTAAATTTATTTTCTGAATTTCCTTCAATTGAATTGAATTTTTGAAAACAAACAGTAATTATTTTTATTCAAAAGTTATGAAACATTATTTGCATTATTATCTCAATTTACATAAGGATTCAAAGATGTACATACTTGTCATTTGCTGAATACCAGTAAATCCATACTTACTTTGTTGAATTTTTCATTCACCAGATACCTACTAGATGTGCATGATATGCTAAAACTCCAATGGCCCACCACATATCTATATCTCAAGCCTCTTTCTTGCACATCTTTTTTTTTTTTTTTTTTTTTGAGAACCAGGGCACAATCCCTAATCTCACTGCCTTCTCTTTATCCAAATTTTTAGGCACTTATGGGAATAATTTGTTCTTTTCATGGACAATGGCCAGAGGGAGAAAAGGAGACTCACTACACAACACATAGAAATGATATAAATGGGCAAATATATGTCTGTTTCCCTTGAGGGAACCTGATGCTCTGTTCCCTTACTGGCTTTCACTCACTTTCTGCTGGTTGTTTGTTACCTGAACGTTGTATAGGGAGCCTAACCACTCACATACTACTCCCTCAGATGTCCCTTCAGATCCAAACACTACTAACAACCAAGGGAAGCTGGTTAACAGCAGTGTCTCTCTTCAAAGACTAGGATCCTGAACTGATCCTTCTCTGAGGTTAACAAGGCAACTTGGATCTGCCTTACATGGAAGAGATGTACATTTTTCTAGGCATATACATGCTTAAACTTCTATTACAGTATGGCATGAGTTCACATGTAAGCTTCCACTTTTTCTTCAAGGATGAAGAATATCCTTGGGCCAGTGAATCTAGGATGCTTCTGTTTTCCAGAAAATCTGGTGCTAATATTAACAATCAAGTTTAGGAAGTATGGTAGGGCATATGCTTCTCTGTTCATCAGTTCACCTGCCCTTTCAACTCTAGCTTTTCTCTGTATGAACTTGTCTTGCATGAATGTGCCTTATATCTCAAGCACCTGGAGGAGGGAGGGCTTTGGAATTGCTTACGCATCTGATTTATGATGTCTGGGGGTTGCCGTTACATGGTTTTCACCTGCTTATCCATTTTTTCCTTGGGTTTCACAACTGCTATTGTGACATTATATTCCAGAGCAGGGGTTGGCAATTTTTTTCTGTCAGGGCTAGATAATAAATATGTACACTTTGCGGGCAGGCAAAACTGTTTCTTTCACAACTATTCAACTCTGCCACTGTGGTGCAGACAGTATGTAAATTCCTAAGTATGGTTGTATTCCAATAAGAACTTATTTATGGACATTAAGATTTGGATTTCATATAATTTTTACATGTCAAAAAATATTCTTGATTTTTTTCAACCATTTAAAAACATGAAATTTATTCTTAGCTCATTGGACACAAAAATAATAGGCCAAATCTGGCTCTTAGATTGTGGTTTGCAAACTTCCATTTTAAAATCTGAACTTCTTTAAATTTTTTTTATGTTTATATTACTTTTGAGAGAGAGAGAGAGAGAAAGAGGGACAGAGAGAGAGAGAAGGAGCAGAGAGAGGGAGACACAAGATCCAAAACAGGCTTCAGGCTCTAAGCTGTCAGCAGAGCTCGATGTAGGGCTTGAACTCACAAACCGTGAGATCATAACCTGAGCTGGAGTTGGTGTCCAACCAACTGAGCCACCCAGGCACCCCTAGAATCCTAAATTCTAAGTTTATTTCCACAAGACTGTCTTCATATATAATATATATTTCACCTACATAGCACACTCCAAGGCAACTTCATTTCCCAAGTTCTATTGGAACTTAAACCCAACAGTCCTCCAATGGACTTCTCATAATTATCCACATCTGGGTATCCGTTGACATAATCTCCTGGCATTCAACTCAATGTAGGTTAATTCTTTATATTCCTAAACTTCAGGGGGCTGGAATGAGGAGGGACTGTCTCAGACTGAAAGTGAGCTGTGTTCCCTTACACATCCTGTATAGTCTAATGAACTAAGGAGGTTTCTTAGGAAAGAACTACACACCTAAAGAAATAGAGAACTAGACAGACAAGGTCTTTTCATGAAGCTAAAAAGGAAGAGGGAATTTACACTTTTATAGAAGAGTGAGGATTCACTTTATTGAGTGTTTTGGAAAAAAAAATCAGTGGGATTTCCTCACCTTGAGGACTCCTGAACTGATGTACCCAGGGGAGAAGATGGGAATGGGGCACAGTAGCAGAGGAATGGAAGTACTTACCTCTTAGTCTACTAGACTTGTTTGGGAGTATAGGGAAGAACTGGCTTTGGAAACTTCCCCAAATAGCTGAAAGGAATATCTAGAGTTGGGTCATGCACACATTCCAGTGAGAACAAGAACTTGGAGAAAGCTTACACTTATTGCTTCACCAGGTACACACAGCAGCCCTTGGAGTTATCATCATCTTTCTGGTGAGTATGATTTTTAAAAAGATGTGTCTCTTATCACTATTAGTTTATACTTCTAAATAGAGATCCAGAGGTAAGCTAAAACTGAGATTCTGTCACAAGTTTTTAGGTAAGTGCCCACATTGTTTTTATAGGTGGCTAAGCTCTTTCATTAGTAATGTGTTTAGTTCTGAAATGAAATATAGGTAAGAAAATTAAAATTATTCATAATTCTACCATAAAAAGATAAACACTTTAACTTTTTACTTTATATATTCTTAGACTGTCTTCATATACAAAATATAGGAGATCTGAAATAGAAAAGAATACAGAGAATGCCTTTTTAAACTGCTTTATTAACTTCACAATATATAATGAGCATCTTGCCATTCAATAGGGTAAGATTCCCTTGCTGACAGAATCTTACACATTGGGTCAAAATACAATATTCAATCAGAAGCGGTCATAGGAGACGCACAAGAAACAGGTTAACACCAAAAGGTTTACAACAAAGGTACACTGAAAACATGTAAGTTTAGGTAGGTGTGTTTTCCTGTTAACTTCAAAGAAAACATCAGAATTCAAGGCATAAGACAAAACTCATCATGATGGTCACGGTGAGGGGGGTCAGTGCTAACTGCCCGCAGACTGTAACTGAATTGTTTTTCCCTCAGCTTTTCCATCAGCTGTCTCACCTCCTCCCCAATCCTTTCCATATTCTCTTCTCTCATTCTTGCCTGTGGCTCTCCAAGCCTCTGAATCATGTCCCATCTATACTGCAGGATGGGCTGCCTAACACGGAACCGCCTACGATTTACTCTAGGCACACAATATTCACCAGCTTCCAAAGGGTGGACCAAGGGCTCTCCTTTATTTGCAACTTGCTCCTCTTCATTCTTTTTTTCGTTTTCCTGGTTGGCATTTTCCATGTTGAGATTTTTTACTGCTTGTTCCTCTTTGGAAGCCATTGCTCCTAAGAGACAAAAGACAGAGAAGGATTTATCAGGACTGATCAGCACCGAGGACAGAGGCCCTACTACGCACATTCCAAGATTCAGAGCCCTGGATCTCTTAGCCTTTTTAAAATTTCATTTTTCCCACCTGAGAGGCTCCCTACGCCCTCTAGGGGGCCCCCAGTAAGAGCCCTACCCCCTCCCAGTCGCTCCTCTCCCCTCCCTCGCGCAAAGCCCACCATTTTCCCTGCCGATCCAAGCCCAGGCCTCTGCGGGCACCAAGATGGAGGACGGGATGTTTGGTGGGGCGGGGGATTTGGGGGTCTCAGGGCTTTCCACACGTTCCCCCCCCGCCCCCCCCCCCACTGTCCCCCACACCGACCTGGGCCTATCCTTGCAGTCTCCTCCTCCCGATTCTAGCCGCGAGTGCGCCGCTGCGACACTTAGACCCGCACACCTGCAGAGGGCGGGAGTAAGGGAGCGGGGACTGATGCAACCAGCGCTTGGGTCCGACGCGTCGCCACCCAGCCCTTCCTAGGCCCCGGGACCCTACGGCCGTCGCATCCCTACGCCAAGACCCCCCATGCCCCGCGCAGACCACCATTTTCTACACCAAGAAGGACGGGGGCGGGGCCGGGCGTGCAGGAGGCAGGTGTTTGCAAAGGGTCGTTGCCTCACAGCGGTCCAGCCCTCCACCCTACCATTTTCTGCGGCCAAACGCGGTCCGCAGCTGGGCGTGAGGCTGCGGTCCTTCCGCGGCTTCGCCATCGGGCAGCTGGAACCCGAGGAGGGCTCCGCGGGCCGCGTGGGCTCTCCCACACCGAGCCCAGGGGACGCTCCCCCTCCTCCGGGTCCCTTACCTGCTCCCCCTCCGCCTCCAACCCTTTGGGGCTGCCCCTGTCCCGCACGCCCTCGGGGCCACCGGGAGCAGGTACCGAGAAGGGAGCGAGCGCCGGCCCAGTCTGACGCTAGAGCTAGGCGCTCGAGTCACCGTTGGCGGGTCACGTGAGGCCTTCGTCACCGCGAGCGCCCCCATCCCGCGCCCTTTGCTGCCCGCTAGGTGGCGCAGAGCTGATTGGTCTGCGCACCTTCCCTCTGCCGCCTTGTCCTTCGAAGTAACTCCAGGCTGGGCTCTGTGACTCTTCGTCTTTGTATATTCCTGGGCTTTTCTCTGCTTGCCTGGGAAGGGCGGTATCTTCTCAGGGGCCTGTTGACCATTCCCAGTTCTTCTCTGGGGACTTGCTTCTTCCCCTTCTTTGCTCCAAGGATATGCTTTCTTCCACTTGCTGTCTTTTCTGCTACTAGTGCTCTCTCTCCATTTTCCCTCCAGTTTTAAAATGTGTAGGAGAGGGGCGCCTGGGTGGCTCAGTCGGTTAAGCTTCTGACTTCAGCTCAGGTCATGATCTCATGGTCCCTGAGTTCGAGCCCCGTGTCAGGCTCTGTGCTGACAGCTCAGAGCCTGGAGCCTGTTTCAGATTCTGTGTCTCCCTCTCTCTGACCCTGCCCCGTTCATGCCCTGTCTCTTTCTGTCTCAAAAATAAATACACGTTAAAAAGAATTTTAAATGCGCAGAAGAGATGAGTGAGGAAAAGAGCCCAGGAGAGTGGATTTTTAAAAATTCTTAATATCTGTTTTGTTCTTTTTATATTAAATCCTCCCAAATCAATATACTTTAGTTATTTTTATTTGAAAATAAGAATTAAAGTTGGGGGTAACCCAACCATCTGTCTCTTCTGATAAGTCATTACATAAATATAGACTATACAGCCAGCTTCTTTTTTAGAACTTGGAAAAAAACAGGGCAGCTGATGGCTCCTCTTGTTAGGGGCCCCTAGATACCTGAATCCCTTCCATGAGATGAGCCAATTAGACCGTAGTGCAGCAGAGTCTTGATGAATTTTCAAAACTAAAACAACATCAAAAATTAAAATTCCTTCATAAATTTATAGTTCAAAAAGCAGTAAGTTTTTATTTACAAATCACATGATCATGTATTTAAAGAATCCTAAGGGATCTACAATAAACCTACTATAGAACTAGTACTTTAATTTCGTGGGTTTGCAGTTATAGATAAATATTATAAAAATCCATTGTATTCCTGTGTTTTAGTGATGAATAATTGGAAATTGAAATTATTATCTATATATAATTATAATGATAAAATATATAATTTCATGATAGCTTCCAAAAAGGTGAAATACTTACGTATAAATTTGAAAAAATAAGGTCCTGGATCAGGAAATACAATACTGGTAAGCTAAATTCTCTCCAAATCAATCTATAAATTTAGTGTATTCAAAATCAAAATTTCAGCAGCCATATTTGTATAGCTTGACAAAATTACCCTCAAATTTATATGGAAACGAGAAAGACCTAGTATAAACAAAATAATTTGGAAAAAAAAACCCACAAATGTGGAGAATTATACTATTTGATTTATAGACGTAAAATGTAATAAAAGTGGGGGCTCCTGGGTGGCTCAGTCGGTTAGGCATCCGACTTTGGCTTAGGTCATGATCTCCCTGTTTCTGAGTTCAGCCTGTGTCAGGCTCTGTGCTGACAGCTCAGAACCTGGAACCTGCTTCAGATTCTGTGTCTCCTCCTCTCTGCCTCTCCCGTGCTCATGGTCTGTCTCTCTCTGTCTCTCAATAATAAATGAATGTTTAAAAAAAAATTAAAGATGTAATAAAAGTAGAGTAGTAATGGAGTATACATAGAAATTGAATTTAAATTTAAAAATTTCTGCTCTATGAAAGATATGGTTAAGAAATGAGGTGGGAAACCAAGAAAAAAATGTGTAACCAACAAAATGTTTGTGTCCAGAAAACATATAAAGACCTCCTAAAATTCAAAATAAGGCAAGCAATGCAATTAAAAATGATCAAAAGATTTGAACAAGCATTTCAGAAAAGTACATGTACAAATCACCAAAGAGCTCATGGAAAGATGCTCAATGTTATTAATCATCAGGGAAATGTAAAACAAACAAACAAAAAACCCAATTAAGTACCACTACACAGCCATCAGAATTGCTAAAATTAAAAAGTCTGACAATCCCTAGTATTTTAGAGGATATGGAACAACTGGAGCACTCATTCCTCATTCATTGTTGATGAGAAGTTCAACCATTTTGAAAGACTTTTTGACAGTTTCTTTAAAAGTTAAACTTACAGTTACCATAAGTCCAAGAAATTTCACTCTTAGGAATTTTCCCAAACAGAATTCAAACCATATTTCCTCAAAAATATTTGAATAAGAATGTTCATGGCAGTTTCATCTATGATAGCCCCAGACTGGATACAATCCAAGTGTTCATCAACCAGGAAATGTATAAACAAATTGTGATATAGTCATATGCTAGGGTACAACTAAGGAATAATAAAGAACAAACTGCCGGTACAATCAATAGCATAGATAAATCTAAAAAAAAAAAACTATTATACTCAGGGAAAGATATCAGACACAAAAGAGTGCTTTCTGTGTGATTCCATCTATATAAAGTTTGGGAAGAGGCAAAATTAATTTATATTGATGTAAATTGGGTCAAGTCAGTGTTTGCCTGGCTTGAAGGTTGGAATTATTTTTTTAATTGTAAAAGGGGCATAACAGAACTTTCTCAGCTGAGGGAAATGTTCTGTATCTTGATGAGGTAGTGACTCTGCTGGCTAATACATTTGTTGAAATCATTGAACTGTATAGGTAAAGTGTATGTATCTTATTGTATGTAATTATATCTTGATAAAATTATATCCTGATAATTATATCCTTAAAAAATCCTGATAAAAAATCCAGGATAAAAAAATCCTGATTAAAAATGAAATATCTGGAAATAAATCTAAATAAATAGTTGCAAGACCTCTGCACTAAAAATGAAGAAATAATTTTGAGAAACATTCAAGAAGACCTAAATAATTATAGATATGCCTGGTTCATGGATTTAAGGATTAAATATTATAAAAGTGTATTTATTTTAAGAGAGTGGGGGAGGAGCAGAGAGACAGGGAGAGAGAGAATTCCAAGCGGGGTCCGTGGTGTCAGTGTAGAGCCTGATGCAGGACTCAAACTCACGAACCCATGAGATCATGACCTGAGCCAAAACCAAGAGTCAGATGCATAACCAAATGAGCCATCCATATGCCCCGAAAGATTCAATATTTTATGGTTGTCAATTATTCCCAATTTGATGTTTACGTTCATGCGATCCATATAATTGGTCCCAATTTGATGTTTAAATTCATGCAATCTATATAAAAATCTTGGCTAGTTATTTTTTGTTGACAAGCAGATCCAAACTCTGTATATCGAAATGCAAAGAACCAAATATAGCCAAGGTAACAGTGAAGGGAGCATCGAGACTTCCACTTCTAGATACCAAATTTGGTACAATGCTATAGTGAGTAAATTATGAAAAAATAGCATATGGTCTAAGAGATTAACATATTTGTGTACACACATGCATGCACAGACCTGTGAAACATACCTACACATGTCACTTGATTTATGACAAAGATGACAGTGCAGTGAAGTGGAGAAAGGATTTTTTTCCCCAAAAAGTGGTAGCAGATCAGCTGGATATCTATATGTGAAGAAATGATGTTGACTCCACCCTAAATAACACACAAAATAAACACCCAGTGAATTGCAGATCGAAGTGGGAAAAGTAAAAATGTCATTCTAATGTAAAATACAGAGGAAATCATCTTCATGACTTTGGAGTAGGCATTATTGGGTTTTTTAAAGTTTATTTATTTATTTTGGAGAGGGAGAGCACGTGTGAGCAGGGGAGGGGCAGAGAAAGACGGAGAGGAAGAATCCCAAGCAGGTTCTGTGCATGAACTGTGAGATCATGACCTGAGCCGAGATTAAGATTTGGATGTTTAGCCAACTGAGCAACCGAGGCACCCCTGGAATAGGCAGTATTCTTAAAAAGGACACAAAAATCACTAATTATGAAGGATAAAAATGATTGTAAATTGTACTTTATTAATATCAGAAACTTCTGTTCATCAGGAGACCATTAAAAGAATAAGGAAGCAAACCACAAACTAGGAAAGACATAAGGAACACATATATTTGGCAAATGGCTCACATCTATAATGCACAAAGAATTCTTACAAATAAATTTTAAAAAGACAGATAATTTAATAGAAAAATGGGCAAACACCTTAAAACAATACTTCAAAAAACCAGAATATCCTAATATCTAATAAATTTGTGAAAATATGTTTAACTTCATCAGTTTGAAGAGAAATGCAAATTAAACCAAAATGTGATACCACAATACACCCCCCACCCTTTCTAGGGATGCCTAAAATAATAAAAACTGAAAATGTCAAGTGTTTTATGAGGTTGTGGTACAACATAAACTGGTACTACCACTTTGGAAAACTGTTTATCACAGTATATAAATGTAAACATACGTACACTTTATGACCAAGCAGTTGTACTCCAGATATATGTATAATAAAAATGTGTGTATTGGTTTACCAAACAACATTTACACATGTTTATAAAATCACATATAATGTTTCCTGAAATTAGACATACTCAAATGTCCTTCTTCAGGAAAATGTATAAGTAAATCATATATTTACACAGTTGGATGTAATTCAGTAATAAAAATGTAAAAATTATGAGTACATGTAATATGGATAGATCTCAAAAATATAATGTTGAGATAAAAAAGTCAGAGTGAAAAAGAATAATGTATGAGTTTTATGAGTTTAGGGTAGGCAAAACTATGATGTTAGAATTCAAGGTAGTGACAGCCTTGCATAATGACTGGAACAGAGCTTCTACAGTGTTGGTAGTGGTCTGGGGTTTTATTTTGTTGCATTTTGAGTGTTGGTTAAGTAGTTTTAGTTTGTAAAACTTCACTGAGCTAGGTATTCATGATTTGCTCACTTTTGCATATGTATTTTATACAGTATTTAAAATTTTCCTTAATGCAAAACAAACTGACACAATTCTTCTCATAGTAAATTGTTAAACCTCAAAAAAATTATCACACTATTGGTGGGTATGTAATTTGATATATTCTTCCTGGAAGGCTATTTGACAGTAATTATTAAAAGTCTTAGAAATGTTCATACTGCTTGATGTAGTCATTTAATTTTTTAGATGCTATTCTATTTTTAAAAAAATTAAACATGTGTTTAGAAATTTATAAAGATATTCATTGTAGCAAAACAAATATGAGGAAAATAATGGAAAACATAAGCAAAAATATAAACAAAATGAAAAAATAAGCAAATATGGATTAGTTGGCTTAAACATATCATTGCCTATTTGTATAATTGAGTTCTATAAAATAAGAAAAATATGCTATATATATAATGGAATGCTATTCAGCCACAAAAAAGGATAAAAATCTTGCCATTTGCAACAACATGGATGGAGTTAGAGAGTATAATGCTAAGTGAAATAAATCAGTCAGAGAAAGACAAATACCATATGATTACACTTGTCTGTAGAATTTAAGAAACAAAGCAAAGGCACAAAGGAAAAAAAAAAGAGGGAAACAAGCCAAGAAACAGACTTTTAATTTAGAGAATAAACTGATGGTTACCAGAGAGGAGGTAGGTGGGCGGATGGGTGAAATAGGTGATGGGGATTAAAGAGTGCCCTTGTGATGAGCACCAAGTGATGTATGGAAGTACTGAATCACTATATTGTACACCTGAAACTAATATACCACTGTATATTAACTATATTGGAACTAAAATTAAAAATGTAATTAAAAATTAATTAATTAAAGTTAATAAAAGAAAGAAAATGTGCTATAAAGGGGTATTTAATGATTAAGAAATCTTTTCATGATTTACACTTTAAATAATAGAAAAGTTAATTAAAAACTGTGCTCAGTGGAATTCTAATATACATGTATATACATATATATAAACATAGACTGTAATAAATAGAATATAATCAATCTTTATTTCTGAATATACTTATATTGTCAATATTAAGACAAAAAACTTCTTTTTTTAAGCCTTTTTTTAGGTGAATCTCTACACCAGACATGGGGTTCAAACCCACAACCCCAAGGTCAAGAGTGTGCTCTCCACTGACTGAGCATGTAGGCACCCCCAAAACAAACAAAAAAAATTCTATACATAAAACCACTAGAAACAAAAATAGTAAATAACAAACTAGGAAACATGTGCAGAACATATATCATGAATTCATTTTAACTTAATTTTTCACGTCAGAAAAAAAGTGATGAGGAAAAATCCTTCCTTTCACTCTATGTGGAAAATCTATCACTTGCTTCCCAAAATTGTTTAGGATACAGGATGAGCCACTACAATATACAGACCCCCAAAATACAATGGTTCAAACAAGAGAGAGAGAGGAAAATATATTTTTCTCATACAAAATAGTCCAGAGATAGAAAGGGACTTTTGGGCAGGTGGATTTGTCTGCTGTGTGAGGTCAAGTGCTTTCTATTTTCCTGCTCTGTTATCTCCTAGAGTGTTGTACATACACTTTGAATTCTAGGACACAGGAAGGAGGAAAGAGAAATTATTAGGCAAACAATTTCCTTTTAAAAAATGATACAGAAGTTGCGTGCTCCACATAACATATTTCATGGCATAGAATTTGGACACAAAGACGTATTTGGCTGCAAGGGAGGCTGGGGAATGTTAGTTTCCAGTTGTCTGATGAAGAGTTCCTTTAAAACTTTGGGGAAGGGAGTCCTATTACTTAGAAGAAGATGGAGAAAGTTGTTACTGGGGAAAATTAGCCATATTGGCTAAACGGAGTAATAGCAATAAGGTTACACTTATCAGTCAGACTTTAGCAAAGTTGTTCATTTGGAATACATCCACGCACAACTCAGTTTAGTGCAAAGCATAAGGTTTTCTCTATTCATGTCTAAGAAAAATCAACTGATTGAATATCATTGTAGTATAAAGAGAACTTGACCATCCATATGTACTATAACTTTTGTTACAGTTACAGTATTTTTGTGAACATCATTGATTATTTCCTTAGGATGGATGCTTAGGAATGGATTTGTATTTTTTTTAAGTTTATTCATTTTATTTATTTTATTTTTTTTTTAAGTTTATTCATTTTATTTTGAGAGAGGCAGAGAGAGGAGGGAGAGAAATAATGCAAAGCAGGCTCTGAGCTCTCAGCATGGAGCCAGATGCAGGGCTCAATACCACGAACTGTGAGATCATGACCTGAGCGGAAATCAAGAGCCAAATGATCAACTGACTGAGGGACCTATATTTTAAATGCACATGCCTGAGTTCCATAAAGAAAGGTTAACATATTTGGATTCTATTACCTGGAAATAAGTGAGAAAGCCATTGGGGAAGTTTGGAGCACAGATTTATTGATTTCATGTCAGAAAAAGTTTGCCCTGAACCTGCTTTGAAATCATAGACCATCAATAGACTTAAGCACCTCTAAAGGAGGAACAAGTGGGCTTGTACCCACAAAGCAGCATAAGACAGGTCAGAGTGATTAATGCTAAGGATGGGGGCTTGGGTTCAGTCAGATAGTTCTTTTCTCTGTTTCCAACCTAACTTCTAGATCTTTCCCATGTTCTGAGGCCCAGGTCAATGTCATTTTCCTCCTTGAGACTTTCTCTATTTCAGGCCAACATGGCCTTTGCCTTCTTGTAGCTTCTATTGGCCAGACAGTTCACCCTTTAATATAGCTATTTCCAAATGGTCTCGTGTGAAAGGCTATTTGGCCTAACCAGAGACAGTATATTTTTCACCAATGTTGTGCCTTTCTCTGAGACCTAGTCCTTAACATTAAGAGAACACAAAGAAGTGCTGGGCATGTGAAAGTTTCTCCCAAATAACTATTGACTCATCAGTGAACAAAGATGGGAGAAAATATGGGAACATTTGAGACAGTCCTCATTCTAAAACTTGGGTTAGTTCCTAGACTCAACATCAACTAGTGTGTATCCATGGACACCTTACTTAAATTTCTCAAAAGAAGAGAGGGAGAGGAGAGTGGGAGGAATATCAGAGAATTGTCTGCCCTAGTAGTTCAGATGAAAGGTCATGAGGGCCTAAAACAGCAAAATGACAAATTCAGCTGTCACATTGAAGAAAGATAGAGGCTTACTGGCTATAGAAGGGGTGAGAGTCAGACAAGGATCTAACATTTCAAGATAGAGCAACTAGACAAATTAATAAGGCAGGTTGGGTTAATTAGTGTTAAGAGCACAGGATCTCACTCAAAAATGACTATAAAATATCAACAGAGACTTGAAAGTCAATTTGGTCGCCATAGACCTGTAGTCACGAAATGATGTCTGGATAGGGCAAGGTGTTAGAGTCAATATTTTAATCTCTTGGATATAGTTGCCAATTTGCAGGAATTAGAATAGAGGATCAAGTTGAACCATAAGTAAGCAGTTAGGAAAATCTAGACTCTAGGAAAGTCTAAAAGTCAAACAGCCCAATTTCTTCCATAGATAATGGGTAAGAAATAGAAAGAAATGGAGATAAAACCTGTACATTAATAGAGACTTTAAATAAATATAGCACCATTTTCTAAAGGAGAAGACTAAACTATAATATCCAGATATGCACACTTGGAAGATAAACCATAAAGAAACCAAAGAAAGAGATTACTACAAAATTTAGGACAGCGGTTACTTTCAGGGTAGAAAAGGCATGCTTCCGTTAGGATGGGGCATATGGAGGAGTTTCTGGAGTGGCTGGAAGTTTTACTTATGAAGATTTATTTATTTATTTATTTATTTATTTATTTATTTATTTATGAAGTTTTATGATCTGAGTTATAGTTAAAACAAGAGTGTTCACCTTATACTATTTCACTAATGTTTACATTTTTAATGTTTCTAGGTTATATTTTGTAATAAAAACTCTTTAAAACTTACATGATTTCTTTTTATTTACATGAATATGACCTAAGACACCTTTTCAAAAATCATTACATAATAGCAAGGGTAATGATGGTGAGCTTTTGGAGTCTCCTAGTGACCTCATGACAAGCAAGATCAGGGTTGTTAAGAATCCTATCGTTTAGATTATCTCAGTGGTTTCCTAGTGTATGTAATTCAGGATTATCTGAATTTCTTTGTCCTGCGATTCCATGCAATTATTCAAGATATCATTGTGTTTTTCACTCAGGCAGCAGAAGGTACACATCTAGGATAAAACTACATAGCTACAGAGCTATGACAATTGAGGGGTTTCTGTATAGCCTTTTATAGTATAAAGTAGTTTCTTTGTTTTGCAGAGGCATTAGTCCCACATTGTGTTGTTTTTGTTTTGACCACTTTTCTTAAACAACTTTCAAAGATGTTATTTCCATACAATAAATCATATATATGAAGAGTACATTTCAAATGAGTCTGAGTATTGACAAGCGTATACTCCCACATAAACACTATTGTATTTAAGATATGAAACGTTTTCATTGCTCCCAGAAAGTCATGCCCTTTTGCAGCCATTACCCCACCAAACTTCATTCCAGGAAACCAGTAATCTGATTTCTATCACTATTGATAAGCTTTCCTGTTCAAGAATGTTGTCTAAATGTAATCATATTGCATGCATTCTTTTGTGCTTGGCTTTATCCATGTTATGGACTGAATCAATAGTTTGTTTCTTTTTATTGTTCAACTGTATGTGTTTAGTTATCTATTGCTGCATAACAAACAGCCCTAATATTTATTGGCTTACAACAACAAGCAATTATTATCTCACAGTTTCTGTGAGCCAAGAAATGGGCACAGATTAACTGGGTGGCTCTCCCACAAGGTCATACGCAAGATTGCAATCAAGATGTTGACCTGACTGCAATATCATCTTAAGGCTCAACTAAAAGAGGGTCGACTTTCTAATTTACAAGGTTATTGGCAGGATTTTTGTTTGTAGAAAGCTTCTAGACTGAGGGCCTCATTTCCTCTATGGCTGTCCACATGTTTATGGATTATTCCCAATAATAAGCTTTTACAAAACTAAACTGCTATGAAAATTCACATACAAATATTTTTTGTGAAAGAAAATTTTCATTTAGTGCGAATAAATACCTAAAAGTAGAATAGCTGAATTTTAAGAAAATACCAAATAGTTTTCCAGAATAGTTGAATTTTGGAAATTAATATATATAATTGTAAGAAAAATTTCCCACCAGCAAAATATGAGTTCCTCTTGCTCCATATTCTCCAAAATGCTTGGCAACTTTTTGTCTTTTTATTTTATTTTATTATTTTTTAAAATTTTAATTTGAGTGTAGTTAACATATAGTGTCATATATTAGTGTGAGGTGTATAATATAGTGATTCAACACCTCTATACATTACTCAGTGTTGATCAAGAGAAGTGTGCTCTTAATTCCCATCATCAATTTCACCCATCTCCCCTGCCCCACCTGCCCTCTGGTAACAATCTGTTTGTTCTCTTAGTTAAGAATCTGTTTTTTTTGCTTGTCTATTTTTTTCCTTTGTTTTGTTTCTTAAATTCCACATATGAGTGAAATCATAAAGTATTTTTCTTTCTCTAACTTATTTCGTTTAGCGTTATACTCTCTAAATCTTTCCACATTGTTACAAATGACTAGATTTCATTATTTTTATACCTGAGTAATATTCTATTATATACATACATGTGTCCATCTACAGATGGACATGTGGGCTTCTTCCATAATTTGGCTATTGTCAATAATGATTCAATAAACATAGGGGTGCATACATTCTTTTGAATTCGTATTTTCATATTCTATGGGTAAATACCCAGTAGTGGGATTATTGGATCATATGGTAGTTCTATTTTTTTTTTTTGAAGAAACCTCCGTATTGTCTTCCACAGTGTTTGCACCAGTTTGCAATTCCACCAATAGTGCAAAAGGGTTGCTTTTTCTCCACATCTTCACCAACACTTGTTGTTTTTTTTGTGTTTCTGATTTTAGCCATTCTGATGATGTGAGGTGATATCTCATTGTGGTTTTGATTTTCATTTCCCTGATAATCAATGATGTTGAGCATTTTTCATGTGTCTATTGGCCATCTGGATGTCTTCTTTATTTTTATTTATTTTTTTTTAAACTTTTCTTTTAATGTTTATTTATTTTGGGGACAGAGAGAGACAGAGCATGAACGGGGGAGGGGCAGAGAGAGAGGGAGACACAGAATCGGAAACAGGCTCCAGGCTCTGAGCCATCAGCCCAGAGCCTGACACGGGGCTCGAACTCAAGGACTGCGAGATCGTGACCTGGCTGAAGTCGGACGCTTAACCGACTGCGCCACCCAGGCGCCCCTGGATGTCTTCTTTAGAGTAATGCCTGTTCATGTCTTCTGCCCATTTTCCAATTGAATTATTTGTTTTAGTGGTGTTGAGTTGTGTAAGTTCTTTATATATTTTGGATACTAATGTTATATCAGATATGTTATTTGCAAATATCTTCTCCAATTCAGTAGGTTGTCTTTTAGTTTTGTTGGTTGTTTCCTTTGCTGTTCAGAAGCTTTTTATTTTGATGTACTCCCAAAAGTTTATTTTGATTTTGTTTCCCTTGCCTGAGGAGACACATCTAGAAAAATGTTGCTGTGGCTGATGGCAGAGAAATTACTGCCCGTGCTCTTCTCTGGGTATTTGTGATTTCGAGTCTCACATCTAGGTCTTTAATCCATTTTGAGTTTATTTTTGTGTATGGTGTAAGAAAATGCAGTTTTATTCTTTTGCATATAGCTATACAGTTTTCCCATCACCATTTGTTGAAGAGACTGCCCTTTTCTTATTACATATTCTTTCCTTCTTTGTTGAAGATTAATTGATCATATAATCATGGGGTTATTTCTGGAATGTCTATTTTATTCCATTGATCTGTGTGTCCATTTTTGTGCCAGTAACATACTGTTTTGATTACTACATATTGAGAGTCGGAGGGAAGATGGTGGCGTAGGAGGACGCTGGGCTCACCGCGCTTCCTGCTGATCAATTAGATTCCACCTACACCTGCCTAAATAACCCAGAAAACCGCCAGAGGATTAGCAGAATGGAGTCGCCGGAGCCAAGCGCAGACGAGAGGCCCACGGAAGAGGGTAGGAAGGGCGGTGAGGCGGTGCATGCTCCACGGACTGGCGGGAGGGAGCCGGGTCGGAAGGGCGGCTCGCCGGCCAAGCAGAGCCCCGGAGTCTGGCCTGCAAAAGCGGAGGGGCCTGACGGACTGTTTTCCGACAGCAAGCGCGACTTAGCGTCTGGGAGGTCATAAGTTAACAGCTCTGCTCGGAAAGCGGGAAGGCTGGAGGACAAAGGGAGGGAGAGCTGCTGAGCCCCCGACGACAGAGCTCAGTTTGGTGGGGAACAAAGGCGCTCGCCAGCGCCATCTCGCCCGCCCATCCCTCAGCCAAAATCCCAAAGAGAACCAGTTCCTGCCAGGGAACTTGCTCGCTCCGCGCAAACACCCAACTCTGTGCTTCTGCGGAGGAGCCAAACCTCCGGCAGCGGATCTGACTCCCTCCCGCTGCCACAGGGCCCCTCCTGAAGTGGATCATCTAAGGAGAAGCAAGCTAAGCCTGCCCCTCCTGCCCCTGTGCACCCTGCCTACCCACCCCAGCTAATACGCCAGATCCCCAACATCACAAGCCTGGCAGTGTGCAAGTAGCCCAGACGGGTCACGCCACCCCACAGTGAATCCCGCCCCTAGGAGAGGGGAAGAGAAGGCACACACCAGTTTGACTGTGGCCCCAGCGGTGGGCCGGGGGCAGACATCAGGTCGGACTGCGGCCCCGTCCACCAACTCCAGTTATACACCACAGCACAGGGGAAGTGCCCTGCAGGTCCTCACCACGCCAGGGACTATCCAAAATGACCAAGCGGAAGAATTCCCCTCAGAAGAATCTCCAGGAAATAACAACAGCTAATGAGCTGATCAAAAAGGATTTAAATAATATAACAGAAAGTGAATTTAGAATAATAGTCATAAAATTAATCGCCGGGCTTGAAAACAGTATAGAGGACAGCAGAGAATCCCTTGCTACAGAGATCAAGGGACTAAGGAACAGTCACCAGGAGCTGAAAAGCGCTTTAAACGAAATGCAAAACAAAATGGAAACCACCACGGCTCGGATTGAAGAGGCAGAGGAGAGAATAGGTGAACTAGAAGATAAAGTTATGGAAAAAGAGGAAGCTGAGAGAAAGAGAGATAAAAAAATCCAGGAGTATGAGGGGAAAATTAGAGAACTAAGTGATACACTAAAAAGAAATAATATACGCATAATTGGTATCCCAGAGGAGGAAGAGAGAGGGAAAGGTGCTGAAGGGGTACTTGAAGAAATAATAGCTGAGAACTTCCCTGAACTGGGGAAGGAAAAAGGCATTGAAATCCAAGAGGCACAGAGAACTCCCTCCAGACGGAACTTGAATCGATCTTCTGCACGACATATCATAGTGAAACTGGCAAAATACAAGGATAAAGAGAAAATTCTGAAAGCAGCAAGGGGTAAACGTGCCCTCACATATAAAGGGAGACCTATAAGACTCGTGACTGATCTCTCTTTTGAAACTTGGCAGGCCAGAAAGAATTGGCACGAGATTTTCAGTGTGCTAGACAGAAAAAATATGCAGCCGAGAATCCTTTATCCAGCAAGTCTGTCATTTAGAATAGAAGGAGAGATAAAGGTCTTCCCAAACAAACAAAAACTGAAGGAATTTGTCACCACTAAACCAGCCCTACAAGAGATCCTAAGGGGGACCCTGTGAGACAAAATACCAGAGACATCACTACAAGCATAAAACATACAGACATCACAATGACTCTAAACCCGTATCTTTCTCTAATAACACTGAATGTAAATGGATTAAATGCGCCAACCAAAAGACATAGGGTATCAGAATGGATAAAAAAACAAGACCCATCTATTTGCTGTCTACAAGAGACTCATTTTAGACCTGAGGACACCTTTAGATTGAGAGTGAGGGGATGGAGAACTATTTATCATGCTACTGGAAGCCAAAAGAAAGCTGGAGTAGCCATACTTATATCAGACAAACTAGACTTTAAATTAAAGGCTGTAACAAGAGATGAAGAAGGACATTATATAATAGTTACAGGGTCTATCCATCAGGAAGAGCTAACAATGATAAATGTCTATGCGCCGAATACCGGAGCCCCCAAATATATAAAACAACTACTCATAAACATAAGCAACCTTATTGATAAGAATGTGGTAATTGCAGGGGACTTTAACACCCCACTTACAGAAATGGATAGATCATCTAGACACACAGTCAATAAAGAAACGAGGGCCCTGAATGAGACATTGGATCAGATGGACTTGACAGATATATTTAGAACTCTGCATCCCAAAGCAACAGAATATACTTTCTTCTCGAGTGCACATGGAACATTCTCCAAGATAGATCATATACTGGGTCACAAAACAGCCCTCCATAAGTTTACCAGAATTGAAATTATACCATGCATACTTTCAGACCACAATGCTATGAAGCTTGAAATCAACCAAAGAAAAAAGTCTGGAAAACCTCCAAAAGCATGGAGGTTAAAGAACACCCTACTAACGAATGAGTGGGTCAACCAGGCAATTAGAGAAGAAATTAAAAAATATATGGAAACAAACGAAAATGAAAATACAACAATCCAAACACGTTGGGACGCAGCGAAGGCAGTCCTGAGAGGAAAATACATTGCAATCCAGGCCTATCTCAAGAAACAAGAAAAATCCCAAATACAAAATCTAACAGCACACCTAAAGGAAATAGAAGCAGAACAGCAAAGGCAGCCTAAACCCAGCAGAAGAAGAGAAATAATAAAGATCAGAGGAGAAATAAACAATATAGAGTCTAAAAAAACTGTAGAGCAGATCAACGAAACCAAGAGTTGGTTTTTTGAAAAAATAAACAAAATTGACAAACCTCTAGCCAGGCTTCTCAAAAAGAAAAGGGAGATGACCCAAATAGATAAAATCATGAATGAAAATGGAATTATAACAACCAATCCCTCAGAGATACAAACAATTATCAGGGAATACTATGAAAAATTATATGCCAACAAATTGGACAACCTGGAAGAAATGGACAAATTCCTGAACACCCACACTCTTCCAAAACTCAATCAGGAGGAAATAGAAAGCTTGAACAGACCCATAACCAGCGAAGAAATTGAATCAGCTATCAAAAATCTCCCAACAAATAAGAGTCCAGGACCAGATGGCTTCCCAGGGGAGTTCTACCAGACATTTAAAGCAGAGATAATACCTATCCTTCTCAAGCTATTCCAAGAAATAGAAAGGGAAGGAAAACTTCCAGACTCATTCTATGAAGCCAGTATTACTTTGATCCCTAAACCAGACAGAGACCCAGTAAAAAAAGAGAACTACTGGCCAATATCCCTGATGAATATGGATGCAAAAATTCTCAATAAGATACTAGCAAATCGAATTCAACGGCATATAAAAAGAATTATTCACCATGATCAAGTGGGATTCATTCCTGGGATGCAGGGCTGGTTCAACATTCGCAAATCAATCAACGTGATACATCACATTAACAAAAAAAAAGAGAACCATATGATCCTGTCAATCGATGCAGAAAAGGCCTTCGACAAAATCCAGCACCCTTTCTTAATAAAAACCCTTGAGAAAGTCGGGATAGAAGGAACATACTTAAAGATCATAAAAGCCATTTATGAAAAGCCCACAGCTAACATCATCCTCAACGGGGAAAAACTGAGAGCTTTTTCCCTGAGATCAGGAACACGACAGGGATGCCCACTCTCACCGCTGTTGTTTAACATAGTGCTGGAAGTGCTAGCATCAGCAATCAGACAACAAAAGGAAATCAAAGGCATCAAAATTGGCAAAGATGAAATCAAGCTTTCGCTTTTTGCAGATGATATGATATTATACATGGAAAATCCGATAGACTCCACCAAAAGTCTGCTAGAATTGATACATGAATTCAGCAAAGTCGCAGGATACAAAATCAATGTACAGAAATCAGTTGCATTCTTATACACTAACAATGAAGCAACAGAAAGACAAATAAAGAAACTGATCCCATTCACAATTGCACCAAGAAGCATAAAATACCTAGGAATAAATCTAACCAAAGATGTAAAGGATCTGTATGCTGAAAACTATAGAAAGCTTACGAAGGTAATTGAAGAAGATTTAAAGAAATGGAAAGACATTCCCTGCTCATGGATTGGAAGAATAAATATTGTCAAAATGTCAATACTACCCAAAGCGATCTACACATTCAATGCAATCCCAATCAAAATTGCACCAGCATTCCTCTCGAAACTAGAACAAGCAATCCTAAAATTCATATGGAACCACAAAAGGCCCCGAATAGCCAAAGGAATTTTGAAGAAGAAGACCAAAGCAGGAGGCATCACAATCCCAGACTTTAGCCTCTACTACAAAGCTGTCATCATCAAGACAGCATGGTATTGGCACAAAAACAGACACATAGACCAATGGAATAGAATAGAAACCCTAGAACTAGACCCACAAACGTATGGCCAACTCATCTTTGACAAAGCAGGAAAGAACATCCAATGGAAAAAAGACAGCCTCTTTAACAAATGGTGCTGGGAGAACTGGACAGCAACATGCAGAAGGTTGAAACTAGACCACTTTCTCACACCATTCACAAAAATAAACTCAAAATGGATAAAGGACCTGAATGTGAGACAGGAAACCATCAAAACTTTAGAGGAGAAAGCAGGAAAAGACCTCTCTGACCTCAGCCGTAGCAATCTCTTACTCGACACATCCCCAAAGGCAAGGGAATTAAAAGCAAAAGTGAATTACTGGGACCTTATGAAGATAAAAAGCTTCTGCACAGCAAAGGAAACAACCAACAAAACTAAAAGGCAACCAACGGAATGGGAAAAGATATTTGCAAATGACATATCGGACAAAGGGCTAGTATCCAGAATCTATAAAGAGCTCACCAAACTCCACACCCAAAAAACAAATAACCCAGTGAAGAAATGGGCAGAAAACATGAATAGACACTTCTCTAAAGAAGACATCCGGATGGCCAACAGGCACATGAAAAGATATTCAGCGTCGCTCCTTATCAGGGAAATACAAATCAAAACCACACTCAGGTATCACCTCACGCCAGTCAGAGTGGCCAAAATGAACAAATCAGGAGACTATAGATGCTGGCGAGGATGTGGAGAAACGGGAACCCTCTTGCACTGTTGGTGGGAATGCAAATTGGTGCAGCCGCTCTGGAAAGCAGTGTGGAGGTTCCTCAGAAAATTAAAAATAGACCTACCCTATGACCCAGCAATAGCACTGCTAGGAATTTATCCAAGGGATACAGGAGTACTGATGCATAGGGGCACTTGTACCCCAATGTTCATAGCAGCACTCTCAACAATAGCCAAATTATGGAAAGAGCCTAAATGTCCATCAACTGATGAATGGATAAAGAAATTGTGGTTTATATACACAATGGAATACTATGTGGCAATGAGAAAAAATGAACTATGGCCTTTTGTAGCAACGTGGATGGAACTGGAGAGTGTGATGCTAGGTGAAATAAGCCATACAGAGAAAGACAGATACCATATGGTTTCACTCTTATGTGGATCCTGAGAAACTTAACAGGAACCCATGGGGGAGGGGGAGGAAAAAAGAAAAAAAAAAAAAAAAAAGAGGATAGAGTGGGAGAGAGCCAAAGCATAAGAGACTGTTAAAAACTGAGAACAAACTGAGGGTTGATGGGGGGTGGGAGGGAGGAGAGGGTGGGTGATGGGTATTGAGGAGGGCACCTTTTGGGATGAGCACTGGGTGTTTTATGGAAACCAATTTGACAATAAATTTCATATATTATAAAAAAAATGATTACTACATATTTGTAGTATAACTTGAAATCTAGAATTGTGTACCCCCACCTTTGTTTTTTTTTTTTTTTTCTTTTTCGAGATTGCTTAGCTATTTGGGATCTTTTGTAGTGCCATACAAATTTTAGGAATGTTTATTCTGCTTCTGTGAAGTATGTTGTTGACATTTGATAAAGATTGCAGAAATCTGCACATTGTTTTTGGTAGTGTGAACATTTTTGCAATATTTGTGTTTCCGATCCGTGAGCCAGGAATATTTTTCCATTTGTGTTGTCTTCAATTTCTTTCATCAATGTTTTATAGTTATGTTTGACATTATTAGCCTCTGTAATTGTAATCATTCTGTTAGATGTGTAATGGTATCTTAATATGGTTTTATTTTGTATTTCCCTAGGGTCTTACAATGCTGAGCATTTTTTCAGGTTCTTATTGTCAGTGTACATATCTACTTTTGTGAAATTTGTATCTAAATATTTTGCCCATTTTATTGGTTGTTTGTCTTATACTTTTGAGATTTAAGACTTCTTTATATACGTTTTAAATACAAACTAGTTGTCAACTATAAGCATTGAAACTATTTTAACCTAGTCGTTAGCTTGTCATTTAATTTCTTAGTGATGTCTCTCAAGAATCAGAAGTTTTTAATTTTGTTGAAGTTCTATTGTGAAGCTGCTTTTTAAAATGATCTGTGCCCTTTTTTTGTCTAACCCAAGACATCTTTACTATCCCAAGGCTTCAAAGACTTTCTGCTATGTTTATTTTAGAAGTTTCATACTTTTGGGTTTCATATTAGTGTGTATGATCCATTTCAAGTTACTTTTTGTGCATGATGTCAAGTGAATATCAATGATAACCTGTGAGATATCTTGGCACCTTTGTTGAAAACCAATTGACCATATATGTTTGGGTCTATTTCTGGACTATGCATTCTGTTCCATGGATCTATTCAATTCCGCACCCCACCATCACTGCCTTTGTCACTGCAGCTATATCATAACATAAAAATTTTGAGTCTTCCAGATTGTTTTTCATTTTTACAATTTTTTTAGCTATTATAAAACCGTATAAATTTTGGAGACATCTTGTCAGTTTGTACAAAGATAGTTTCTTGGATTTTGATTGCGACTGTATTGACTATGTAGATCAGTTGGAAAGGAAGGTTAACATCTTAAAAATATTCAGTCTTCTCATCCATGACCATGATATATCTCTACATTTATTTATTTAGACATTTTTTTCATTTCTCTCAATTGTGTTTTGTATTTTTTTTAAGTTTATTTATTTATTTTGAGAGACAGAGTAAGAGAGAGCACACATGCATGTGAGCTTGGGAGGGGGTAAAGAGAGAGAAAGAGAGAGTGGTGGAGAGAGAATCCACACTGTCAGCACAGGGCCCAATGTGGGGTTCGATCTCATGAACTGTGAGATCATGACCTGAGCTGAAATCAAGAGTTGGATGTTTAACTCACTGAGCCACCCAGGCACCCCACTCATCACCTATTTAGCCCATCCCCCCACCTCCCCTCAGCAGCCTGTTTGTTGTCTACATTTAAGAGTCGCTTGTGGTTTGCCTTTCTCTGTTTTTATCTTATTTTATTTTTCCTTCCCTTCTCCAATGTTGATCTGTTTTGTTTCTTAAAGTCCACATATGAGTGAAATTGTATATTTGTCTTTCTCTGACTGACTTATTTTGCTTACCATAATATACTCTAGTTCTATTCATGTTGTTACAAATGGCAAGATTTCATTCCTTTTGATTGCCAAGTAATATCCCACTGTATATATATATATATATATATATATATATATATATATATATATATACCATATCTTCTTTATCCATTCATCATACAATGGACATTTGGGCACTTTCCATATAATTTGGCTATTGGTGATAGTGCTGGTATAAACATGGGGGTGCATGTGCCTCTTCTAATCAGAATTTTGTATCCTTTAGATAAATACTTAGTATTGCAATTGCTAGGTCCTAGGGTAGTTCTATTTTTAACTTTTTGAGGAAACTGCATATTTTTTTCCAGAGTGGCTGCACCAGTGTGCATTCCCACCAACAGTGCAAATGGGTTCCCGTCTCTGTGCTTCCTTGCCAACATCTATTGTTTCCTGAGTTGTTAATTTTAGCCATTCTGAAAGGCACGAGGTGGTATCTCATTGTGTTTTGATTTGTATTTCCCTGATGATGAGTGATGTTGAGCATCTTCTCATTTGTCTGTTAGCCATATGGATGTCTTCTTTGAAGAAGTGCCTATTCATGTCTTCTGCCCTTAAACTGGCTTGTTTTTTGGGTGTTAAGTTTAAGTTCTTTATAGATTTTTGATACTAACCCTTTAACAGATATGTTGTTTGCAAATATCTTCTCCCATCCCGTTGGTTGTCTTTTGTTTTGTTGATTGTTTCCTTGACTGTGAAGAAGCTTTTTATTTTGATGAGGTCCCAATAGGTCATTTTTGCTTTTGTTTCCCTTGCCTCAGGAGACATGTTTAGTAAGAAGTTGTTGCAGCTGAGGTCAAAGTGATTGCTGTCTGTTTTCTCCTATAGGATTTTGATGCTTTCCTGTCTTATATTTAGGTCTTTCATCCATTTTGAACTTATTTTTGTGTATGGTATAAGAAAGTGGTCCAGTTTCATTCTTCTACATGTTGCTGTCCAGTTTTCCCAACACCAGTTGAAAAGACTGTCTTTTTTCCATTGGATACTCTTTCCTGCTTTGTCAAAGATTAATTGGCCATACAAGTATAGGTCCATTTCTGGGTTCTCTATTCTGTTCCATTGATCTATGTGTCTGTTTTTGTGCCAGTACCATACTGTCTTGATAATTACAGCTTTGTAATACAGCTTGAAGTCTGGAATTGTGATGTCTCCAGCTTTTTTGTTTGTTTGTTTTTTCCAGGTTACTTTGGCTATTCAAGACCTTTTCTGGTTCCATACAAATTTTGTAATTGTTTTTTCTAGCTCTGTGAAGAATGCTGGTGTTATTTTGATAGGGATTGCATTGAATGTGGAGGCTGCTTTGGGTAGTATAGATATTTTAACAATATTTGTTCTTCCAATCCATGAACATATAATGTTTTTTTTTATTTCTTTGTGTCTTCTTCAATTTTTTTCACAAGCATTCTATAGTTTAAACTATGATAATTTTCAATTGACAGTCAATTTGTTTTTATTCTCACCCACTCTTTTCCTTCTATATTATTTTGAAACAAATTTCAGGGCAACATATAATCCCATGTGTTGACATTTGATTTCTAGAAGATAAACTTTTTAAACTTAATTAAAATATTACTATTATTCTAAAATAATAATTCCTTAATATTAAAAATCTATTCAGTGTTGAAGTTTTCATTTGTCCCCAAAAATATCATGTTTAAAAAAAATTTACATTTGTTTGAAAGACGTTCCAACAACACTTTATTGATATGTCTTTTAGATCTCTTAATCCAAAGCTTTCCTCATTCATTGGTTTATTAAATTTATTTTCATTGGTAATAAACATAAACACATAATATAACATTTACCACTTTAACCATATTTATGTGTATATTTCAGCGGCATTAAATATATTCACAGGGTTGTGCAAACACCACCATCATCCATCTCCAGACGTTTTCATCTCCCCACACTGAAACTGTGTACCCATTAAACAAAAAACTCCTCATTCCTCCCTTCCCTCAGCTCCTGGCAACCATGATTATACTATCTGCCTCTATGAATTTGCCTATTCTAGGTACCTCACACAAGTGGAAACATACAATATTTGCCCTTTTGTTCTTGACTTATTTCACTTAGCATAATGTCTTCGAAGTTCATCTATGTCATAGTATGTGTCAGAATTTCTTTTTTATTTTATTTTTAAAGACTGAATAACATCCTATTGTATGTATATACCATATTCGTTTATCCATTCATTTGTGGATGGACATTTCATGGTCTGAAATCTATTTTGTTGATGTTAATCTAGTCATTCCCACTTTCTTATGATTAGTGTTTCCATACTATTTCTTTTTCAATTCTTTTGCTATCAACCCTTCTGTGTCTTTATATCTAAAGTGTATGGCTCATAGAAAGTACATAAGTTGTTAGGATTTGTATCCAATCCATCAATTTCTCATTTTTACTTGGAGTGTTTAAACAATAGTTGCTTTAATTATTACTATGATTGGGTTTAAACCTAATGCCTTGCTATTTGCTTTTATAAACCCATTTCTCACTGTTCTTTTTTATCCTCTTTCCTTGTTTTTAAAAAACGTAATTGACACTTTTTTACTATTCTGTTTTATTTCCACTTTTGGCTTATTAGCTATAACCCTTGGCTTTAATTTTAGTGCTTGCTCTAGAGTTTATTTACATTATGCATCATTAAATTATTAGTTTATTATCAACTAATACTATACCAATTCATGTAAGAACTATACAAATAGTACCCATCCATTTTCCACACCCTGTCCTGTCTTATTTACCTTGTATCTATGTTGTAAATTCCATGATACACTGTTATTTTTCTTTTGTATAGTCTATTATCTTTAAAATTGCTTAAATGGAAAAGGGAGTTAAGATGGTGGAGAAGTAGAGGGAAAGGTATTTTCCTCGTCCCTCAAACGCAGCTGTATTGAGGTCAGATCACTTGGAACACCCAGGAAATTGATCTGCGGAGTGACAGAAGGAGCTCCATGGTTGGAGGGAGACAGCTTGGCAGGATAGAGGTGACTGTATGTGAATTGGGGGAGATAAGACAGGGTAGGCACAGAGGGGAGGGAACCCTTTTTATGCGGAGACAAAAGGGAGAGAAAGAGATGGCTTCAGTATCTAGTTAGCATAAGAAGAAACCTCTCGGGACCACAGACTAGGGAATGAGAAATACAGAGAGTGCCAGTTTCTATTTTGTAAACAGCCTTAGGTGCCAAAACTCAGAAGTTTCAAAAGTGCACGACTTTCCTCTGACCAAAGCCAGAGCCCTGTGCACGCACCTGCAGAGGAAGGAGCTGGCCCGGCAGCGCTGTAACAATCTCCTCAGGGGTGCACTGGAAGAGAATAGCCCCTTCCTCGAATACTGTGGGAAGAGGGTTCGTTGACTCCCCAAGGACAAAAGACCTTGCAAGCACCAGCCAAAGGCCTTTTATCGGCAGGCCTGAGTGGCACTACACCAGAACAGGGTCTGCATGGTAGAAGGTCCTTTAAGACATCAGGTTTTGAATCCCAAGTGCCTAGGAGGGGAAAGAGTACTGTCGAGCAGAGCAAGCTGACCGCCCTCATTATTCTGTGAGAGCTGCCTAAACAGTGTGGTTTAAGACACCCAGTCTGGGGAAGAGAGATTGGGGCATCACCATTTTTATCCCCAACACCAACAAGGTGAGACTTCTGAAAGCATCACAGAAGCTCCCAGTGGAGGTGGGACTCCCTTACACTAAACCCCGCCTCTCCCTTCCCGGCAACTGTTTATCTACTGGAGGAAGACTGACACTGAGCCAACACAGACAGACTCTTCCAGACTAGAACAGCCCCCCCCCCCCCCGTCCCAGGCACCAACAGACACCTGTTTTTTGTTTTTGTATGTCTGTCTGTTCTCTTCTCTTTTTCCTTTCTACCCTTTTCTTCTTTTCTTTTGGAATCAAGCTCATAGTTTCTGATTTGTTTTTGGTCAATTCTTTTATATGTATAATAAAATGTATACATATAATAAATATAGATTTTTTATATTTTCTATACTATACATAGAATAAAATTCTCTATATATAATTCTATATATATATACACATAAATCGTACACAATTGTATAAATTGTGTAAAATTGTAAAAATTGTATACAATTTATGTATATATATTTTTCAATTGTTTAATCATGCATTTTTACTCTATTCTTTTTACACCTTTTCTTCATCTTCTTCCTTTTTATTTTCCTTTCTCTCTCTCTGGATTTAGCCATATGTTTTTTTTGTTTGTTTGTTTGTTTGTTTGTTTGTTTTGTTTTGTTTTAATTCTCTGCTTGGTCTTCTTTTCTCTCCTTTCATTTTTCTCCTTGTCTTCCCCGCACTTTCCTTTTATTCAAGGGTTACTTCAATGAACAAATCAAAGCACACCTGGTTGAAGGTCCAAACACTCCACCACCCCAAAAAAGGAGGAGCTTTGCAAAAGACCAACCAGTGGGATACAGCAGCCAAACACAACAGAGTACATACAACACACACCAAAAACACTTCTTGAAGTGCCAGGCCCTGGACAGTGTATGACCCCCTTTTTAATATACTAGTACTCACAGGTGCAGGACACCTAACAAGCTATTAAAACATGCAAAAGATGGAAACAGCCAAAATGAAGAAATGGAAGAATTCTCCCAGGAAGAAAATTCAGGAAAAAATGACAGCCAGAAACTTGCTCAAAACAGATATAAACAATACATCTGGACAAGAATTTATAATTATAGTCATATAATATAGTGCTGCTGCTGGGTTGTATGGTAGTTCTATTTTTAATTTTTTGAGGAAACTCCACACTGTTTTCCAGAGTTGCTGCACCAATTTGCATTCCCACCAACAGTGCAAGAGAGTTTCCATTTCTCCACATCCTCGCCAGCATCTGTTGTTTCCTGAATTGTTAATTTTAGCCACTCTGGTGTGAGGTAGTATTTCAGTGTGGTATTGATTTGTATTTCCCTGATGATGAGTGACGTGGAGCATTTTTTCATGTGTCTGTTGACCATTTGGATGTCTTCTTTGGAAAAGTGTCTATTCATGTTTTCTGCCCATTTCTTCCCTGGATTATTTGTTTTTCGGGTGTGGAGTTTGGTAAGTTCTTTATAGATTTTGGATACTAAGCATTTATCGGATATGTCATTTGAAAATCGCTCTAACCATTCCTTTGGTTGCCTTTTAGTTTTGTTGATGGCTTCCTTTGCAGTGCAGAAGCTTTCTATATTGATGATGTCCCAATAGTTCATTTTTGTTTTAAATTCCCTTGCCTTTGGAAATGTGTCGAGTAAGAAATTATTGCGGTTGAGGTTAAAGAGATTTTTACCTGCTTTCTCTTCTAGGGTTTTGATGGTTTCCTGTCTCACATTTAGGTCTTTCATCCATTTTGAGTTTTTTTATGTATAATGAAAGAAAGTGATCTAGTTTCATTCTTTTGCATGTTGCTGTCCAGTTCTCCCAGCACTATTTGCTAAAGACACTGTCTGTTTTCCATTGGATACTCTTCCCTGCTTTGTCAAAGATTAGTTGGCCATACATTTGTGGGTCCAATTCTGGGGTCTCTATTCTATTCCATTGGTCTATGTGTCTGTTTTTATGCTAGTACCATACTGTCTTGATGATTACAGCTTTGTAGTAGAGGCTAAAATCTGGGATTGTGATGCTTCCCGCTTTGGTTTTCTTCTTCAATACTACTTTGGCTATTCAGGGTCTTTTGTGGTTCCATACAAATTCTAGGAGTGTTTGTTCTGGCTTTGAGAAGAAAGTTGGTGCAATTTTGATTGGGATTACATTGAATGTGTAGATTTCTTTGGGTAGTATTGACATTTTAACAACATTTATTCTTCCCACCCATGAGCATGGAAAGTTTTTCCATTTATTTGTGTCTTCTTCAATTTCCTTCATAAGCTTTCTACAGTTTTAAGCATGCATAACTTTTACATCCTTGGTTACATTTATTCCTAGGTATTTTATGGTTCTTGGTGCAATTGTGAATGGGATCAGTTTTTTTTTTTTATTTCTCTTTCTGTTGCTTCATTATTGGTGTATAGAAATGCAACCGATTTCTGTACATTGATTTTGTACCATGCAACTTTGGTGAATTCACATATCAGTGCTAGCAGCCTTTTTGTGGAGTCTTTTGGGTTTTCCATGTAGAGTATCATGTCATCGGAGAAAAGTGAAAGTTTGACTTTACCTTTGCCCATTTTGATACCTTTGATTTCATTTTGTTGCCTGATTGTTGAGGCTAGGATTTCTAACACTATGTTAAACAACAGTGGTGAGAGTGGACAGCCCTGTCGTGATCTCAGGGGAAAACTCTCAGTTTTTCCCCATTGAAGATGATATTAGCTATGTACTCTGATATATGGCTTTTATGATGTTTAGGTATGTTTCTTCTATCCCCACTTTCTTGAGGGTTTTTATTAAGAAATTATGCTGTATTTTGTCAAATGCTTTTTCTTCATCTATTGACAGAATCATATCGTTTTTATCCTTTCTTTTATTAATATGATGTATCACACTGATTGATTTGTGAATATTGAACCAGCCCTGCAGCCCAGGAATGAATCTCACCTGATCATGGTGAACAATTATTTTTACATGCTGTTGACTTCGATTTGCTAGTATCTTGGTGAGAATTTTGCATCCATGTCCATACAGGGATATCGGCCTATAATTCTCCTTTTTAGTGGGGTCTCTGTCTGGTTTGGTAATCAAGGTAATGCTGGCTTCATAGAATGAGTCTCAGAGTTTTCCTTCCATTTCTATTTTTTGGAACAGCTTGAGAGGGATAGGTATTAACTCTGCTTTAAATGTCTGGTAGAATTTCCCAGGGAAGCCATCTGGTCCAGGACTCTTATTTGTTCGGAGATTTTTGATAACTGATTCAATTTCTTCACTAGCTATGGGTATGTTCAAATTTTCTTTTTCTTCCTGTTTGTGTTTTGGTAGTGTGGGGTGTCTAAGAATCAGGTATTTAAAGCTGAGTTCATACCTATTCTTCTCAAACCGTTCCAAAAAATAGAAACAGAAGGAAAGCTTCCAAACTCATTCCGTGAAGCCAGCATTACCTTGCTTCTAAAACCAGACAAAGGCCCCACGAAAAAGGAGAACTCCAGGCCAATATCTGTGATTAACATGGATGCAAAAATTCTCAACAAGATACTCTCAAATCTAATTCAACAGTACATTAAAAGAATTACTTTCCATGATCAAGTGGGATTTATCCTGGGCTGCAGGGCTAGTTCAATATTTGCAAATAAATCAATGTGATACATCACATTAATAAAAGAAAGGATAAGAACTATATGACCCTGTCAACAGATACAGAAAAAGCATTTGACAAAATACAGCATAATTTCTTAATAAAAACCATCAAGAAAGTCAGAATAGAAGGAACATACCTTACCATCATAAAAGCCATATATTAAAGCCTCACAGCTAATATCATCAAAAATGGGGAAAGCTCTCAGTTTTTCAGAGATTAAGAGATCAGGAATGTGACAGGGATGTCCACTCTCACCAGTGTTGTTTAACGTAGTGTTGGAAGTCCAAGCCTCAACAATCAGAAAACAAAACAAAATAAAAAGCATCCACTTTGGCAAAGAAGAAGTCAAACTATCACTCTTGAGATGATATGATACTCTATATGGAAAGCCCAAAGACTCTACCAAAAAACTGCTAGAGCTGATACATGAATTCAGCAACATCACAGGATATAAAGTCAATGTACAGAAATTGATTTGCATTTCTGTACACCAATAATGAAGCTACAGAAAGAGATATCAAGGAATTGATCCCATTTACAACTGCATAAAAAACCATAAAATATTTAGGGATAAACGTGACCAAAGTGGTAAAAGATTTGTATACTGAAAACTATAGAAAGGTTATGAAAGAAATTGAAGAAGACACAAAGAAATGGAAAAATATTCCACGCTCATGGATTGGAAGAACAAACATTGTTAAATTGTCAATACTACCCAAAGCAATCTATACATTCAACGCAATACTTATCAAAATAACACCAGCATCCTTCACAGAGCTAGAACAAATAATTCTAAAATTTGTATGGAACCACAAAAGACCCCTAATAGCCAACGTAATGCTCAGAAAGAAAACCAAAGCTGGAGACATCACAATCCCAGACTTCTTAACTTGTATTACAAAGCTGTGATCAACATGACAGTATGGTACTGGAAAAAAAAAACCCAAAACAGAAATGGACCCATAATTTTTTTTTTTTTTATAATATATGAAATTTATTGTCCAAATTAGTTTCCATAAAACACCCAGTGCTCATCCCAAAAGGTGCCCTCCTCAATACCCATCACCCACCCTCTCCTCCCTCCCACCCCCCATCAACCCTCAGTTTGTTCTCAGTTTTTAACAGTCTCTTATGCTTTGGCTCTCTCCCACTCTAACCTCTCTTCCTTTTTTTTTTTTTTCCTTCCTTCCTCCCCCTCCCCCACGGGTTCCTGTTACGTTTCTCAGGGTCCACATAAGAGTGAAACCATATGGTATCTGTCTTTCTCTGTATGGCTTATTTCACTTAGCATCACACTCTCCAGTTCCATCCACGTTGCTACAAAAGGCCATATTTCATTTTTTCTCATTGCCACGTAGTATTCCATTGTGTATATAAACCACAATTTCTTTATCCATTCATCAGTTGATGGACATTTAGGCTCTTTCCATAATTTGGCTATTGTTGAGAGTGCTGCTATGAACATTGGGGTACAAGTGCCCCTATGCATCAGTACTCCTGTATCCCTTGGATAAATTCCCAGCAGTGCTATTGCTGGGTCATAGGGTAGGTCTATTTTTAATTTTCTGAGGAACCTCCACACTGTTTTCCAGAGCGGCTGCACCAATTTGCATTCCCACCAACAGTGCAAGAGGGTTCCCGTTTCTCCACATCCTCGCCAGCATCTATAGTCTCCTGATTTGTTCATTTTGGCCACTCTGACTGGCGTGAGGTGATACCTGAGTGTGGTTTTGATTTGTATTTCCCTGATAAGGAGCGACGCTGAACATCTTTTCATGTGCCTGTTGGCCATCCGGATGTCTTCTTTAGAGAAGTGTCTATTCATGTTTTCTGCCCATTTCTTCACTGGGTTATTTGTTTTTCGGGTGTGGAGTTTGGTGAGCTCTTTATAGATTCTGGATACTAGCCCTTTGTCCGATATGTCATTTGCAAATATCTTTTCCCATTCCGTTGGTTGCCTTTTAGTTTTGTTGGTTGTTTCCTTTGCTGTGCAGAAGCTTTTTATCTTCATAAGGTCCCAGTAATTCACTTTTGCTTTTAATTCCCTTGCCTTTGGGGATGTGTCGAGTAAGAGATTGCTACGGCTGAGGTCAGAGAGGTCTTTTCCTGCTTTCTCCTCTAAGGTTTTGATGGTTTCCTGTCTCACATTCAGGTCCTTTATCCATTTTGAGTTTATTTTTGTGAATGGTGTGAGAAAGTGGTCTAGTTTCAACCTTCTGCATGTTGCTGTCCAGTTCTCCCAGCACCATTTGTTAAAGAGGCTGTCTTTTTTCCATTGGATGTTTTTTCCTGCTTTGTCAAAGATGAGTTGGCCATACGTTTGTGGGTCTAGTTCTGGGGTTTCTATTCTATTCCATTGGTCTATGTGTCTGTTTTTGTGCCAATACCATGCTGTCTTGATGATGACAGCTTTGTAGTAGAGGCTAAAGTCTGGGATTGTGATGCCTCCTGCTTTGGTCTTCTTCTTCAAAATTCCTTTGGCTATTCGGGGCCTTTTGTGGTTCCATATGAATTTTAGGATTGCTTGTTCTAGTTTCGAGAAGAATGCTGGTGCAATTTTGATTGGGATTGCATTGAATGTGTAGATCGCTTTGGGTAGTATTGACATTTTGACAATATTTATTTTTCCAATCCATGAGCAGGGAATGTCTTTCCATTTCTTTAAATCTTCTTCAATTTCCTTCGTAAGCTTTCTATAGTTTTCAGCATACAGATCCTTTACATCTTTGGTTAGATTTATTCCTAGGTATTTTATGCTTCTTGGTGCAATTGTGAATGGGATCAGTTTCTTTATTTGTCTTTCTGTTGCTTCATTGTTAGTGTATAAGAATGCAACTGATTTCTGTACATTGATTTTGTATCCTGCAACTTTGCTGAATTCATGTATCAATTCTAGCAGACTTTTGGTGGAGTCTATCGGATTTTCCATGTATAATATCATGTCATCTGCAAAGAGCGAAAGCTTGACTTCATCTTTGCCAATTTTGATGCCTTTGATTTCCTTTTGTTGTCTGATTGCTGATGCTAGAACTTCCAGCACTATGTTAAACAACAGCGGTGAGAGTGGGCATCCCTGTCGTGTTCCTGACCTCAGGGAAAAAACTCTCAGTTTTTCCCCATTGAGGATGATGTTAGCTGTGGGCTTTTCATAAATGGCTTTTATGATCTTTAAGTATGTTCCTTCTATCCCGACTTTCTCAAGGGTTTTTATTAAGAAAGGGTGCTGGATTTTGTCAAAGGCCTTTTCTGCATCGATTGACAGGATCATATGGTTCTTCTCTTTTTTTTTGTTAATGTGATGTATCACGTTGATTGATTTGCGAATGTTGAACCAGCCCTGCATCCCAGGAATGAATCCCACTTGATCATGGTGAATAATTCTTTTTATATGCCGTTGAATTCGATTTGCTAGTATCTTATTGAGAATTTTTGCATCCATATTCATCAGGGATATTGGCCGGTAGTTCTCTTTTTTTACTGGGTCTCTGTCTGGTTTAGGAATCAAAGTAATACTGGCTTCATAGAATGAGTCTGGAAGTTTTCCTTCCCTTTCTATTTCTTGGAATAGCTTGAGAAGGATAGGTATTATCTCTGCTTTAAACGTCTGGTAGAACTCCCCTGGGAAGCCATCTGGTCCTGGACTCTTATTTGTTGGGAGATTTTTAATAACCGATTCAATTTCTTCGCTGGTTATGGGTCTGTTCAAGCTTTCTATTTCCTCCTGGTTGAGTTTTGGAAGAGTGTGGGTGTTCAGGAATTTGTCCATTTCTTCCAGGTTGTCCAATTTGTTGGCATATAATTTTTCATAGTATTCCCTGATAATTGTTTGTATCTCTGAGGGATTGGTTGTAATAATTCCATTTTCATTCATGATTTTATCTATTTGGGTCATCTCCCTTTTCTTTTTGAGAAGCCTGGCTAGAGGTTTGTCAATTTTGTTTATTTTTTCAAAACACCAACTCTTGGTTTCGTTGATCTGCTCTACAGCTTTTTTAGACTCTATATTGTTTATTTCTGCTCTGATCTTTATTATTTCTCTTCTTCTGCTGGGTTTAGGCTGCCTTTGCTGTTCTGCTTCCATTTCCTTTAGGTGTGCTGTTAGATTTTGTATTTGGGATTTTTCTTGTTTCTTGAGATAGGCCTGGATTGCAATGTATTTTCCTCTCAGGACTGCCTTCGCCGTGTCCCAAAGCGTTTGGATTGTTGTATTTTCATTTTCGTTTGTTTCCATATATTTTTTTATTTCTTTTCTAATTGCCTGGTTGACCCACTCATTCGTTAGTAGGGTGCTCTTTAACCTCCATGCTTTTGGAGGTTTTCCAGACTTTTTTCTGTGGTTGATTTCAAGCTTCATAGCATTGTGGTCTGAAAGTATGCATGGTATAATTTCAATTCTGGTAAACTTATGGAGGGCTGTTTTGTGACCCAGTATATGATCTATCTTGGAGAATGTTCCATGTGCACTCGAGAAGAAAGTATATTCTGTTGCTTTGGGATGCAGAGTTCTAAATATATCTGTCAAGTCCATCTGATCCAATGTCTCATTCAGGGCCCTTGTTTCTTTATTGACCGTGTGTCTAGATGATCTATCCATTTCTGTAAGTGGGGTGTTAAAGTCCCCTGCAATTACCACATTCTTATCAATAAGGTTGCTTATGTTTATGAGTAATTGTTTTATATATTTGGGGGCTCCGGTATTCGGCGCATAGACATTTATAATTGTTAGCTCTTCCTGATGGATAGACCCTGTAACTATTATATAATGTCCTTCTTCATCTCTTATTACAGCCTTTAATTTAAAGTCTAGTTTGTCTGATATAAGTATGGCTACTCCAGCTTTCTTTTGGCTTCCAGTAGCATGATAAATAGTTCTCCATCCCCTCACTCTCAATCTAAAGGTGTCCTCAGGTCTAAAATGAGTCTCTTGTAGACAGCAAATAGATGGGTCTTGTTTTTTTATCCATTCTGATACCCTATGTCTTTTGATTGGCGCATTTAATCCATTTACATTCAGTGTTATTATAGAAAGATATGGGTTTAGAGTCATTGTGATGTCTGTATGTTTTATGCTTGTAGTGATGTCTCTGGTATTTTGTCTCACAGGGTCCCCCTTAGGATCTCTTGTAGGGCTGGTTTAGTGGTGACAAATTCCTTCAGTTTTTGTTTGTTTGGGAAGACCTTTATCTCTCCTTCTATTCTAAATGACAGACTTGCTGGATAAAGGATTCTCGGCTGCATATTTTTTCTGTCTAGCACACTGAAAATCTCGTGCCAATTCTTTCTGGCCTGCCAAGTTTCAAAAGAGAGATCAGTCACGAGTCTTATAGGTCTCCCTTTATATGTGAGGGCACGTTTACCCCTTGCTGCTTTCAGAATTTTCTCTTTATCCTTGTATTTTGCCAGTTTCACTATGATATGTCGTGCAGAAGATCGATTCAGGTTCCGTCTGAAGGGAGTTCTCTGTGCCTCTTGGATTTCAATGGCTTTTTCCTTCCCCAGTTCAGGGAAGTTCTCAGCTATTATTTCTTCAAGTACCCCTTCAGCACCTTTCCCTCTCTCTTCCTCCTCTGGGATACCAATTATGCGTATATTATTTCTTTTTAGTGTATCACTTAGTTCTCTAATTTTCCCCTTATACTCCTGGATTTTTTTATCTCTCTTTCTCTCAGCTTCCTCTTTTTCCATAACTTTATCTTCTAGTTCACCTATTCTCTCCTCTGCCTCTTCAATCCGAGCTGTGGTGGTCTCCATTTTGTTTTGCATTTCATTTAAAGCGTTTTTCAGCTCCTCATGACTGTTCCTTAGTCCCTTGATCTCTGTAGCAAGGGATTCTCTGCTGTCCTGTATACTGTTTTCAAGCCCGGCGATTAATTTTATGACTATTATTCTAAATTCACTTTCTGTTATATTATTTAAATCCTTTTTGATCAGCTCATTAGCTGTTGTTATTTCCTGGAGATTCTTCTGAGGGGAATTCTTCCGCTTGGTCATTTTGGATAGTCCCTGGCGTGGTGAGGACCTGCAGGGCACTTCCCCTGTGCTGTGGTGTATAACTGGAGTTGGTGGGCGGGGCCGCACTCCGACCTGATGTCTGCCCCCGGCCCACCGCTGGGGCCACAGTCCGACTGGTGTGTGCCTTCTCTTCCCCTCTCCTAGGGGCGGGATTCACTGTGGGGTGGCGTGGCCCGTTTGGGCTACTTGCACACTGCCAGGCTTGTGATGCTGGGGATCTGGCGTATTAGCTGGGGTGGGTAGGCAAGGTGCACAGGGGCAGGAGGGGCAGGCTTAGGTCGCTTCTCCTTAGGTGATCCACTTCAGGAGGGGCCCTGTGGCAGCGGGAGGGAGTCAGATCCGCTGCTGGAGGTTTGGCTCCGCAGAAGCACAGAGTTGGGTGTTTGCGCGGAGCGAGGAAGTTCCCTGGCAGGAACTGGTTCTCTTTGGGATTTTGGCTGGGGGATGGGCGGGCGAGATGGCGCTGGCGAGCGCCTTTGTTCCCCACCAAACTGAGCTCTGTCGTCCGGGGGCTCAGCAGCTCTCCCTCCCTTTGTCCTCCAGCCTTCCCGCTTTCTGAGCAGAGCTGTTAACTTATGACCTCCCAGACGCTAAGTCGCGCTTGCTGTGGGAACACAGTCCGTCAGGCCCCTCCGCTTTTGCAGGCCAGACTCCGGGGCTCTGCTTGGCCGGCGAGCCGCCCCTCCGCCCCGGCTCCCTCCCGCCAGTCCGTGGAGCATGCACCGCCTCGCCGCCCTTCCTACCCTCTTCCGTGGGCCTCTCGTCTGCGCTTGGCTCCGGCGACTCCGTTCTGCTAATCCTCTGGCGGTTTTCTGGGTTATTTAGGCAGGTGTAGGTGGAATCTAATTGATCAGCAGGACGCGCGGTGAGCCCAGCGTCCTCCTACGCCGCCATCTTCCTGTTTCCGGACCCATAATTTTATGGCCAACTAATCTTCAACAAAAGAAGAAAGAGTATCCAGTGGAAAAAAAGCAGTCTTTTTAGCAAATGGTGCTGGAAAAACTTGGACAGCAACATGCAGAAGAATGAAACTGGACCACTTCCTTACACCATACACAAAAATAAGTTCAAAATGGATGAAAGACCTAAATGTGAGACAGGAAAATATCAAATCCTCCAGAAGAAAAAGGGCATCAACCTCTTTGACCTTGGCCGCAGCAACTTCTTATTTGACATGTCTCCGAAGGCAAGGGAAATAAAAGTAAAAATGAACTATTGTGACCTCACCAAGATAAAAAGCTTCTGCACAGCAAAGGGAACAATCAACAAAACTAACCATCAACTGATGGAATGGCAGAAGATATTTGCAAATGACATATTGGATAAAGGGTCAGTATTGAAAATCTATAAAGAACTTTCTAAACTCAACACCCAAAAAACAAATAATCCAGTGGAGAAATGGGCGGAAGTCATGAATAGACACTTCTCCAAAGAAGAGAATTGGCAAACAGACACATGAAAAGATGCTCAACATTGCTCGTCATCAGGAAAGTACAAATCAAAAAGACAATGAAAACACCTATCAGAGTGGTTAAAATTAACAATTCAGGAAACAACAGATGTTGGGAAGATGTGAATGGGGAACACTTTTGCATTGTTGGTGGGAATGCAAACGGATACAGTCACTAATGAAAACAGTGTGGAGGTTCCTCAAAAAATTAAAAATACAATTATCCTATGCCCCAGCAATTGCACTGCTAGGAATTTATCCAAAGGATACAAAAATGCTGATTTCAAAGGACACATACCCCCAATGTTTATAGCAATGCTACCAACAATAGCCAAGTTATGGAAAGAGCCCAAATGTCCATTGTCTGATGAATGGATAAAGAAGATGTGGTACACACACACACACACACACACACACACACACAATGGAATACTACTTGGCAATGAAAAAAATTAAATCTTCCTGTTTGCAGCAATGTGGATGGAACTGGAAGGTATTATGCTAAGTGAAATATGTCAGCCAGAGAAAGACAGATATCACATGATTTCACTCATATGTGGAATTTGATAAACTTAACAGATGATCATAAAGGAAGGGAAGAAAAAATAAGATAAAAAAGAGAGAGGGAGGCAAACCACAAGAGACTCTTAAATACAGAGAACCAACTGAGGATTGATGGGGGTGGGGGCTGGGGGGCAGGTTAAATGGGTGATGGTAATTAAGGAGGGTACTTGTTAGGATGAGCACTGGGTATTATGTGTAAGTGACATATCACTTGATTCTATGCCTGAAGCCAAGACTACACTGTATGCTAACTTAAGAATAAAAAAATAAATAATAAAAAAACAAAATTAAATGTAAAGATGATAAAAATAATAAAATAAAAAATGCTTTTAAATCCCCAAAATGCTCTTGTATATAACCACATGTATGTCATTTCCTGCATACCTCCTTCTTCTATGTAGAGGTGCACTCCAGCAGGTGTCATTTTTCTTCCATGTCAGGAACTCATTTAATATTTCCTTCAGTAAAAGTCATGATGGCAAATACATTGACCTTTTGTTTGTTAGGAAAAGCCTTTATTCATCTTGATTTTTGAAGGATATTTTCAGTGGGTAAAAAATTCTGTGAACATTTTTTTTCTTTCAGTCCTTAAAAGATGTCATTCCATTGTCTTTTTTTCTTATAAATTCAGATGCTGTGTGGAGTCATTCTTAGATTTATACCTTTGTTTATAACATAACCTTTTTCTGTCACTGCTATTCAGATTTTCTCTTAGTAACTGCTTTTCAGGACTTTGATTATGATATACTCTGATGTGGCATTCCTTTTTTAATGAAGATATAATTGACATGAAATATTATGTTAGTTCCAAATGTGCAACATAATGATTTGATATTGGTATATATTGCAAAATAATACCACAATAAGTCTAGTTAACATTCATCAACACATATAGTTACAATTTTTTCTTTGTTATGCCCATTTTTTTCCCTCCAACAACTTCCAACAAGTACGGGTGAATCACCTTACTCACAAAGTGCTAAAACCTCACTCACCAGCTCAGTGGGGAAACCGACCAATGAGGACGGGATACAATTCTTTTTTTTTCCTTTAGATGAGAACTTTTAAGATCTACTCTCTTAGTAACTTTAAAATATACAATACAGGGGCGCCTGGGTGGCGCAGTCGGTTAAGCGTCCGACTTCAGCCAGGTCACGATCTCGCGGTCCGTGAGTTCGTGCCCCGCGTCAGGCTCTGGGCTGATGGCTCGGAGCCTGGAGCCTGTTTCCGATTCTGTGCCTCCCTCTCTCTCTGCCCCTCCCCCGTTCATGCTCTGTCTCTCTCTGTCCCAAAAATAAATAAATGTTGAAAAAAAATTTAAAAAAAATTAAAAAAAAATATACAATACAGGGGCAGCTGGGTGGCTCAGTTGGTTAAGTGACCGACTTCAGGTCAGGTCATGATCTCACAATTTGTGAGTTCAGGCCCCGCATAGGGCTCTGTGCTGACAGCTCAGATCCTGGAGCCTTCTTGGGATTCTATGTCTCTCTCTCTCTCTCTCTCTCTCTCTCTCTCTCTCTCCCCCATCCCTGCATGCACTCTGTCTCTGTCTCTCAAAAATGAATAAACATTAATTTTTTTTTAAATATACAATACGGCGTTTTTCCATTTTAATAACTTATTTTATTTAACCCCATATATACCATATATGATCATTTCAACATATAATCAAAGTAGGAATGAGATGTTTACATTCTTTTTTCCTACAATAAAGTATTTATAATTATTCTTTAAATTTTATTTATTTATTTTGAGAGACAGAGCACAATTGGGGAATAGGCAGAGAGAGAGGGAGATATGGTCCCAAGCAGGCCTTGTGCTGTCAGTGCAAAGCCCAACATAGGGCTCCATCCCGCAAACCATGAGATCATGACCTGAGTCAAAATTAAGAGTCAGACGCTTAACTGACTGAGCCACCCATGTGCCCCAGTTAATATTTTTTAAAGTTTATTTATTTATTCTGAGAGGGGGTGAAGGCCTCTAGGAGAGGGAAAGAGAGAAAATCCCAAACAGGCTCCGCAGAGTCAGCAGAGTTTAATGCAGGGCTCAATCTCACAACTGTGAGATCAAGACCTGAGCCAAAATCAAGAGTCTGATTCTTAATGGACTGAGCCACCTAGGCACCCCTACAATAGAGTATTATTAACTATAGTCACCATGCTGTACATTATATCCCTAGGACTTATTTATCACTGGAAGCTTGTACCTTTTTACCACCTTCACCCATTTTGCTCACACACCCCAACCACTGCATCTGGAAACCATCAATCTGTTCTCTGTATCTATGAGTTTGGTGTGTGTGTTTTTTTTTTTAATATTCCACATATAAGTAAGATCATACGGTATTTGCCTTTCTCTAACTTATTTCACATAGCATAATGCCTTTAAGGTCCATCCATGTTGTCACAAATGGCAGGATTTCTTTATTCTTTTATAGCTGAATAATATTCCATTGTGTATATATGCCACATTTTCTTTATTGATTCATCCATCAATGGACACTTAGTTTGTTTTTATGGCTTGGCTACTGTAAATAATGCTGCAATGAACATGGGAGTGATGTCACATTCTTTTTGTTTATCCTGCTGGAAGTTTATTGTGCTTCTTGGGTCTGTGATTTTATAACATTCAAAAAATTTAGAAATATATCAGGGGCGCCTGGGTGGCTCAGTCAGTTAAGGCTCTGACTTCAGCTCAGGTAATGATTTTACGTTTTTTTGGTTTTGAGCCCTACATCGGGCTCTCTGTTGTCAGTGCAGAGTCTGCTTTGGACCCTCTGTCCCCCTCTTTCTCTGCCCCTACCCCACTTATTCTCTCAAAAATAAACATTTTGAAAAAAAGAAATATTTTATCTATTATATCTTTCAATATATTTTTTGTGTCACACACTATCTTCTTTGTCTGAGTCATATTGCCAGTTATACTGCTTTATATTGATCCACAGGTCACTGAGGCTTTCTTCATTTTTTAAAAATGTTTATTTATTTTTGAGAGAGAGAGAGAGAATGTGTGTGTGTGAGCAGGGGAGGTGCAGAGAGAGAGAGGGACAGTGGATCCAAAGCAGGCTCCACACTAACAGCAGAAAGCCTGATGTGGGTCTAGAACACAGGAACAGCAAGATTATGACCTGAGTGATGTGTGATGCTCAACTGACTGAGCCACCCAGGCACCCCTCTCTTCATTTATTTTTTACTGTGATACAGTTTCCATAGTTTCTATTATCATGTGTTCATTCACATTTTTTAAATAAAAAGTTTATTGGGATACAATGCATATATCATTTAATTCTGCAATTTAAACTGTATAAGTCAATGTTTTTTTAGTATGTGAACAGAATAGTGCAGCTATTACTACAATCAATGTTAGAACATTTTAATTACCTCTAAAGGAAGCCTACTTGAAGTAATTCCATATTTGTCCCCATACTCCCAAGCCTACACAACCACTAATCTAATTTCTATCTCTGTAGATTTGTCTATTCTGAACACTTCATACAAATGGAATCAGGCAAAATGTGATCTTTTCTGACAGTCTTATTTCATGGAGGAGTCTTATTTCAAGGAGGATACAAGCTCCTTGTCCGATATATGATTTAGAATTTTTTTCATATTCTGTTGAGTATGTTTTCATTTTCTTGATGATATCCTCTGAGGCATAAAAGTTTTAAATTTTGAAGATATCTGATTTATCTTTTATTTTTGTATGTGTGTGCTTTGGGTGTCATGTCTAAGAAACCATATCTAATCCAAGGTCACAAAGACTTATGCTTATGTTCTCTTCTAAGGGTTTTATGGGTTTTTTCTTACATTTAGGTCTGTGATTCATTTTGAGTTAATTTTTGTGTATGGTGAGAGGAGTTCAGCTTTATTCTCATGCATGTGGTTTTCCTGGTCTCTCAGTACCATTTGTTGAAAATTTGGTCTTTCCCCCATCAAATTATCTTGGGGCCATTCTAAACAATCAAATGACAATGGAATATGGGTTTATTTCTGGAGTTTCAATTGTATTCCATTGACTTGTATGTCTATCCTTTCCCTGTACCACACTGTTTTGATGATTATAGCCTTATAGTAAGATTTGAAATCAGGAAGTGTAATTCCTTCATCTTTATTCTTCTTTGACAAGACCGTGTTGGTTATTCTACATTCCTTGAAATTCCATATGTATTTGACAATCTACTGTTTCATTCTTCAAAAAAGGTCGTTAAACTTTTGAAAGGGATTGCATTGAATCTGTAGATCTCTTTGAGGAGTATTGCCATTTTAACAACTTAAGTCCTGGGGAGCCTGGGTGGTTCAGTCAGTTAAGCATCTGACTTGATTGTAGCTCAGGTCATGAAGTCACATTTTATGGGTTTGAGCCCCACATGGATTCTTGGGATTTTCTCTCTCTCTCTGCCCCTCCCCAGTTTGCATGCACACTCTCTATCTCAAAATAAATAAATAAACTTTAAAAATTTTTAAGTCCTTAATTCATGAATATGGAATGTCTTTCATTTATTTAGGTATTTATTTTGTTTCAAAAAATCTTTGTAATTTTCAGAGTATAAGTTTTGCACTTTTTAAAAAATGTCTTCCTAAGTTTTTTATTCTTTTCTTTTGAGGTTATTTTTTATATTGTAAATAGAATTATTTCCATAATTTCCTTTTCAGATTGTTCATCATAGGTGTTTATAAACACTACTGGTTTTGTGTGTTGATTTCATACTCTGAAGTTTTGAATTCATTTATTAGTTCTGGTAACCTTCTTTTGGATTGTTTAGGATTTTTTATGTATAAGATCATGTTGCCTGCAAATAGAGACAGATTTACTTTTCCCTTTCCAATCTGGATCCTTTGGATTTCATGTTCTTGCCTAGTTGCCCTATCAGGAACCTCCAGTGCAATGCTGACTAGAGGTGGTGAAAGCATATATCTTTGTCTTGTTCCTGATCTTAGGGTAAAAGCATCCAATCTTTCACCACTAACTATAATGTTAGCTGTGGGTTTTTCTTATATGTCCATCAGGTTGAGGATGTTTCCTCTATTCCTAGATTTTTAGAGTTTTCTTTGCTATTATGAAGGGCTGTTGTATTTTTTAAAAATTTTGTTCAGTTCACTGAAATGAAATGGTGATATGGTGCTTGTTTCTTTTTTTTTTTTAATTCTATTAATATGGTGTATACATATATTGAGTTTCCTGAGATTAACTCTGTTTGGTTGTGGCACATAATTGTTTATATTTGTTGCTAAATTCAGCTTGTTAGTATTTTATTGAGTGTATTTGCATCTATATCATAAGAGTTATTGATCTGTAGTTTTCTTGTGATGTCTTTTTCTAATTTGGGAATCAGGGTGATATTGGCCACCTAGAATGAGATGGGAAATGTCCTCTTCTTTTTTACTTTTTGGAAGAAGTGGTATTATTTCTTTTTAAGTGTTTGGTAAAATTCACTGGTAAGGTCATCTGAGGTTGTTTTTCTTTGCTTATTGGGAAATTTTTAAATTATTACTTCAATTTCTTTGCTTGTTATCAATCTATTCAAGTTTTCTAGTTCTTCTTAGGTTTGTTTTGGTAGTTTGTGTTTCTAGGAATTTGATCATTTCATCTGATTTGTTTAATTAACAGGCATGCAGATGTTTATAGCATTCTCTTACAATCTTTTCTAAAATTTCTGTAAAGGCAGTAGCAGTGGCTGCTCTTTCATTCCTGATTTTAGTATTTAGAATCTTCTCTCTTTTTTTCTTAATGAGTCTAAATGTCTGTCAATTTTGTTGTCCTTTTTCAATAAACAATTTTCGGTTTTGTTGAATTTCTCTAATTTTTTTCTCTTATGTATTTCATTAATTTCCGTTCTAATCCTTATTATCTCCTTCCTTCTAGTTCCTTTGGGTTTACTACACTCTTGTTTTTTCTCATTTCATAAGGTGGAAGACTATTGTTTTGAGATCTTTCTTTTTTTCAATGTATTTACTTGCAAATATAAATTTCACTTTAAGCATTACTTTACATGAATCCCATAAGTTGTGGTATGATGTGTGTTAATTTTTATTTATGTCAAAGTATTTCTTAATTTCCTTGTGATTTCTTATGACATTCATTATTTCAAGTTGTGTTAATTTCTACATTTTTTTTATTTTAGAAAGAGAGAGAGAAGGTGTGAGCAGGGGAGAGGGGCAGAGGGAGAGAAGAGAGAGGAGAGAGGAGGAGAAAGGCTCCATGCTCAGTGAGTATCTCAATGTGGGGTGTGATCTCACAACCCTGGGATCATGACCTGACCCGAAATCAAGAGTCAGATGCTCAACCAATTGAGCCATAAAGGCACCTTATTTCTGCATATTTTCAATTTACCAAACTTCTTTCCACTATTAATTTCTAATTTCATTCCATTGTGATCACAAACTGTACTTTGTATAGTGTTCAACTTTTAAAAATTTTATTAAGGTGTTTTAATTGCTTAGCATGTGGCATATATGTAATTAGGTCCAGGTGGTAGGTTTCATCTTATTTAACTTTTGTCTACTTATTTTATTATTGAAAGTAGTATATTGAAATTTCTTACTATTGTTGTCTATTTATCACTTAAATTGGTCAGTTTTTGACTCATGCATGTATTTTTGAGAGTCTCTTATTAAGTGCATATACATATATAATTGATATATCTTCCTGATGGATTTATTTCTTTATCATTATAAAATCTAATTTTGGAAAATGTTTTGTTTTAAAGATAGTTGTGTGATATTAGTATAGTCACCCCAGTTTTCTTGTGGTTGCTGTTTGCATGATTTTTCCATTCTTTTACTTTTAACTTATTTGTCCCTTTGAGTATAAATTTCTTCTGTAGACAGCATTTTGATGAATATTGCTTTTTATTTATTTTTTTAAAGATTATTTCTTTTGAGAGAGTTCACAGGAGGGGCCGAGAGAGAAAGAGAGAAAGAGAATCCTAAGCAGGTTCTGCACTATTAGTGCAGAGCCTGAGGCAGGGCTTGAACTCAAGAACTATGAGATCATGACCTGAGCCAAAATCAAGAGTGAGTTGCTTAATCTACTGAACCACCCAAGCACCCCATGAATGTTGTTTTTTATACCCAGTTTTACAATCTCTATCCTAGATTGGATTGTTTACTCTATTTACATTTAATGTTATTATTGATAGAATTGTATTTACATCTGCCACATTCCTTTTTATTTTATATACATCTCAAGTCTTTTTGTTATTCTTTTCCTACTTTACAGCTTCCTTTTTCATTAAGTTAAAATTTTTAGTGTAACATTTTTATTCCTTTGATATTTTTCACTATAGATTTTTATTTATTTTCTTAGTGGTTACTGTAGGTGCTATTATATACTCTTATCAAAATTTACTTCCCATTTATATTAACTTAACTCCAGTGTAATACAGATATGTTACTTCACTATAACTCTATTCCTTCTTTTTTTGTACAATTATTGTTATACATCTTACACCTGTATATGTTAGGAAACCAAAAATGTATAGTTATAATTATTACTTAATATAATTTTATGCCTACTATGTAGAAACTGAGGAAAGAAAGGTGAACAAGTATGTCTGTAGAGTTTGCTATAGTGACATTCTTATTTTCCATTTCTTGTTGTCTTCAACTGTTCCTGTGGTTTCAAGTTACCACATGGTATTGTTTACTTAATACAAGTGTCCTCCTACCTGCGTCATTTGTACTATTATTGTCAAATATACTACATTTCTATATGTAAATAAGACCAACAATAAAATTACTCAAGATTACTTTATACAATCACTTTAAAAGTCAGTTAAGATTTTTGAGAAGGGGAAGAAATGTGTTTTTATATAGTATTTTATAATAATATAATTACTTTTACTGGTACTCTTTGCTTTTTGTGTGGATTTGAATTGCTGCCTGGACTAATTTGCTGTCAACTTGAAGGACTCTTTTTCATACTTCTTGTAAGGTGTATTTACAAGCAATGAATTCTCTCAGGTTTTGTTTCTCTGGGAATGTCTTTATTTCACTTTTATTATTTTTTCATAAGATAAATATTACACAACATAATTCGCCATTCTAACCATTTTAAATTGTAGAATTCATTATCTTTTAGTACATTCACAGTGTTGTGCAGGTATCTATACTATCTAACTCCAGAATATTTCCATCATCCCAGAAGAAAACCCCAAGCCTTTTAAGCATTCTCTCTTCATTCTATTGTCTCCTAGTCCCTAGAAACCATTAATTTTCTTTCTGCCTCTATGAGTTTGCCTATTATGGATATTTTATATAAATGTAATAGTATAATATGTGGCCTTTTGTGCCTGGCTTGTAACTCATTTACTATTCTTTGCCCAGCCTCATGAAGTTCCACTTTATGTATGTGCAACTCAATATACAGCAACAGACTCAAGGGAAACTCTAAAAAAATTTTGGAGAATGATTTTTTGCACTAATCCCTCATTTCTGGTATTCTTCCCCACAAATTTCAGCCACTTTCACCTCCCAGAATTTCAACTCTTTCTTGTCAATTCAGGAAGGGAAACTTGCTCACCTTCCCTGTGCCACCATCCATAAGGTATCTTTCATCAAAACCCAAAGCAATCTTACAGCTCACCCTGATTGCTTTGCTTCTCTCAGGGACCACACCATTTGTGCTGACAGTTGTCCAGAGTATGAAAACAATTGTAGTTGTTTGATATATTTGCCCAGTTATGTGGTTCTTCAAGATAGGAGGATGTGCCCAATTCCAGTCTGCCCATAATTTTTGCCATTTGGTTTATTTTAGCATATTTTGTACAATTCTAGAACAGGTTGCTTATAGATTCCCTTCATCCCATGTGAAGTCCTATTGGAAAAGGAACCAGCAAGTCACCCATATGTCTACTTAACCCACAGTAAAATTCACCCATGCTTGGCACAGCAAAGGTAGGAGTACAATGTATCTCTGTCTTCACCTTGCTATCTCTTTTGGATCAACCAGATAAGCCGTGATCTAACCAAGGATTGTACACCAGTATTCCCTTTTCACAGACCTCTGTCTTTATGTGATCCTTTTAGAAATACCACCTCCACTTGGTTTAAAAGAGGGAATAATCTATGTTCTTTCTTTCATCCATGAAAAAGTTATAGAATTGACTTGCACCATGTGCCAACCCTGGAGTCAGAGCATCTTACTTAAAATTCTATATCCGTTATTTATTGTGTGACTTTGGGTAAGCAATTTAATCTCTGTACTTCTTAGTTTCCTATTAATAGTATTATAAATATTAATTTATAATAAGCATATGTAAAGTGCTTAAAAGAATTGCTGGTACATAAGTATTATGTAAGTGTGAGGTATCATTGGTGGCATTGTTATAATGAACAACACTGACCTCTCCACAAAGTCAATAGCTTCCACATTTCTTTATATCTTACCTTTACCTATCTCCTTGCACTGAGTTGGGGAGAGGGAAGGCTGGGGTGATTGTTGTCGGTAGTAGAGCTGGCTTAGAAATGCTTTTTGGCAAGCTCTTATGAAGGTATCTGGTCCTAATTGTTGGAGTTTCTTTTTATGACACATAATGCCTTTTTGTCCTCACCTGTGAGTGCCATGAGTCAGTACTAAGGAAACAAGTCAAATCTAACTAAATATCTTACCTTGCTTGCATTGCATGCAGTTTCATACCAGCTTTTACTTAGAAATGGAGATATATTCCATGAGATGTTCAGAAAATCAACTAAAGATGTTCTTATCTAGTGAGATTGTTGGTGGATGAGATAAAATAATTCAGGGTAGTGATATGATCATATCTGTTGCTTGAAATCATTATTCTATTAGAAAGTAAAAAGCTGTAGGTCAAAGAGACCAGTAATGTTGTGGATGTCCAGGAGTTTATGGCTGTTTTCATAAGGGGGTGGCACTAGAGCCAGAGTGAGAACTGGAAGGATTCCCAAAATCCTTACGAGGTAATCATTGAGACCTGTCATTTATTGGAGCACTTGGTATTTTTCAGTCATATACTAAATGGTTTATATAAATTATATCATTTAATTTTGACAACTTTATGAAGTATTAGCCTCATTTTATAGATGAGGCACAAGGAAGTCTTAATATCCAAGTTTTATATTCAAGGCTATACAACAGGTAAGCAAATGCAATTAATTCAAACCCAGATCTGTTAAAAGATATGCTTCTTACAACAATGCTAAAATCTTCAGCATCTGGATCCTTCCAGCCATTTGAAAACCATGAGTCTAACCATCTGTATGAAAAGGTGTTCACAGAAGATTCAGGGACTCCCCACCCCACCAATTAATCTTATGCCTCTATCACAACTTACCATTTCTTAATAACTGTGACAATACTCCACTCTTTTTAAGACCTCTTTCTTTTAAGTATTTTCTGGAACTATTAACATCAATCTTGTTTGTGGCAACTTTGTATTCATAATGAACTAAGGTCTTCCTTAAAAAAAAAAAAAAGCTTTAAGAACACATTCCTCTTTCTGTTGCATATATTTCAAATTAACATATCAACAACAAAGAATCCACTTAGATTAGTGCCAAAATCCTTAGCAACAAAAAATTCAGTGTGATAAGTGACTAAATGTGGCCAGTTTCTGTCACCGCATCTAATTCTCCAGTGTGGCTCAATGAGGTCTAAGAAAACATAAATAGGATGGCAATGTCTGGGACAAATGAAAAACTATTTGATTCTGAATAAGACTACTGAGGAAAGGTGGGATCTTTTGAATACAAGAAATAAAGAAAACTGCATAGTACAAACTGAGAGAGAGGGAATGATATTGAGATCAAACCAGTAAAGTTTTATGACTGATTTTTGAACTCTGGAAATCTAAGGGCAAGGTGCTGTTGGATTATGGCCTTAGTAGTTCACCTAATGAAAGGGCCTCACATGCCGAGCTCCTCAGAAGGGTAGCATCCAGCTGCCCTGTATGTTTTAAACTTCCAAAAATGTGTCTGCCTGGAGGGTCTATATTTATCTTCTGACTCAGCAGCAGAAACAGGTGTCCTGGTTCTTTTTTCCCTCCTATCTTGACTCTTTTTCCAAATGTATTTATTGTTATTGTATTTTTGATTAATAAAAGAATACAATAAGTTGATGGAAAAAATGGAAAAGTAGGAAATTATCAGAATAAAAGTAAAAAATCGCCGTCTCAATCATTACTTTCTTTCCTAATTTACTCTACCCCCTACAATTTGGTTTTAAGAATTGAACAGAAAGGTAAATGTGGCTATCAGTGACTGGTGGGGAGGTGGTCAAGGGAAAACTGCTACCTTTCTGTTGTAGTTTAGAAGAGGATGAGTAATCTCTCTCAACACAACCCTAAAAAGTAACAATGGTTAATACGACTCTAGGAAGCTGCAGCCCTTCTCTGGTAATCAGAGAAAGGCAAATCCCAACCATAGAGAGACGGGGCCACTATTGACCTCTGAAATTAGCAATGACAAAAATGAATGACAGGTCCTTGGTGTGGTGGGGAGGTGGGACATTGGTAAGTCGGTCCACTTCTGCAACACAGCTTGTGGGAGGGGAAAGTGGGGACCAGAGTTGGATGACATAATCCTCACGTGACCAGGAGCTGCCGCGAAGTCCTTATATTCACGGGCTTCTTTCTCCTCTGGGTCCCAGTTCCTTACTGTCCTGTAGGCGTTTGTGCTTGTGGCCAAGAGAAGGAGGACTTAAATTCCTTAAATCTCAGAAGGTTGGTTTGAGGGAACCGCTGGGACCCGTGGGGGTGGTAGTGGCTGAATCCAGTGACTGGAATAGGTCCAGGCTCGCTTTTCCTCAAATCCCTGCAAACTCCTTGGGATATTATTGTATTTTTTGAAAGGACAGGGTGGGGGAATAGGTGGAAGCCTCCTGAGAAACAGCCACAGACTTAGTGATAGTTTAGAAATAATCGGCTTCTCAGATTGGTAAGCTTTCTGTTTATCCTCCTCTTTCTCTACTTCCGTTGAGGAAATGAGTTGTGGACTGTTGTGTGGAGAAATGCTAGAATCCTGGGGTGGAGGCAGAAATTTAAACATAATTTGAAAACATTTTCTCCCATTCAATGCCTCCCTGAGGGCCATGGGAGGGGGCGGGGGTGCCGAAGAGACAGCCGCCCTCGCAAGGACTAAGCCAGAGGTTGAGGGGTGGGGGGTGGGGACAGAGATCCAGAGGAAGGGAAAAGAATAGGAGGGGAACCAGGAGGTAGGAAATTTTGGGCGACAATGGTTATGAAGATCCCGGACTCAAGATAATAACGAGTGTCTTGTCTCTGGGGCTGGTGGATCCACCGAGAGCTCCCTCCTCTCCTCCCCCTTCCTTTCTGTCTGCAGGTCCACGGGTCTGCGTTCACTGACATCTGGAGGCAAGAAAAAGAGGAGGAAACTATCCTTAATCCTCATAGGTCAGTGTCGGGGAGGCACTTAGCCCGGGGTCTCTGAGGGTGGTAGTTGGGAAGGGCAAGATCTGGGTAAAATTTGCAGCCTCACAGCTCAACTCTCGGTGCGTTCCCTTTCTCCCGCCGGTGGGAGAGGCCATTAGCCTTATCTGCTGGGGAAATGGTGGGTTGCCGGGACAGGGGGAAGGAGGAAGAGTGGTGGGGGGCGTGTGGTATAGGAAGGGGAGGCATCTCAAACTTCAAAGGGCTGGACCTGTGTGGCCCGAGTGGGAAATTAGGCGAGTACGTTGTTCAAAGAGAAACTGACAAACCTGAATCAAAAGAAACGAGGCATTTTACTCTATATTTTCTCCCCGGACTTAAGCTGGAAACATCATGCAAAAACCCTGTAAAGAAAATGAAGGAAAGCCCAAGTGCAGCGTGCCAAAGAGAGAGGAAGATCGCCCCTATGGAGAATTTGAACGTCAGCAAACAGAAGGGAATTTTAGGCAAAGGCTGCTTCAGTCTCTCGAGGAATTGAAAGAGGACATAGATTATAAGCATTTTAAGGATGAAGAAATGACAAGGGCGGGAGATGAGGTGGAAAGGTGTTTGGAAGAGATAAGGGGTCTGAGAAAGAAATTTAGGGCTCTGCATTCTAACCATAGGCATTCTCGGGACCGTCCTTATCCCATTTAATGCATTTCTCTGCTGAATTCAATTATTTTATGTTACTAATATTACCACCATTGGTTTCTTTTTGTCTGCATGTTCTTGCTAAATATTGCTACCATTTTACTCCTATCCTTCAATGTTCCTTTGATTTGCATATGACTCCTGCTTCCAACATCTCATCTTTTGACCCAATTTCACTCATTTAATAAGGATGTTTCATTCATATGCATGGGAAGATGCTCACTGTATACTGTAAAGTGAAAATAATAAGTTGCCAAACAGTGTGTGTATGTGTATATATACACACATATATATACACATGCACACTTTATATGTACATTTATATATGACATAACGCAAAAGAAAAAGTTAGAATTATTATACACCGAAAGTTTAACAGTGAATTTCTGCGTGATATGTATTTTATTTCTTTTTTGCTTATCTGCGTCTTCTCATTTTCCAAAAAAAAATGAATATATGTGCATGTGTGCGTGTATTATTTGTGTCACAAAGAACTAAAATAAACAGACACAATAAAAACTTGTCAATCACCTTTGAAGGGCAGCAAAACACTTAATAATCTCTTGATAAGAACTATAAAAAGAAATATAAACTTCAAATTACCTTTGGATCTCTTAGCCAGAGGAATAAAACTGGCAATTATTACAGATATACTAGCTTAGACTCAGTCTTTTCATGGGGAAAATATTTGCTTCACAGAGCTGCTATAAGGAAGAAATGAGGCAACTCTGAGCTGGGCCAGGTGGACTTATTCCCACCTGTGCATACAGAACCCCAACCCACTACAGAACATCAGTTATTGGAGGGAGGTTCCTGGCATGACTTACCTGTGCTCGGGAACAAGTTCACTAGTAGGCAGGGCATTGGGGGCTTCCATGCCAGTTATCTGCTGTTGAACCCCACTCCTCCCCTGGGTTCTGCCATGCCTGGTGGGCACTGCTACCTCTTCTGCTGGGTCCTTTACTCTCTGTTGGCCCTCACTGCTCCTGACACATTGGAGTGCATGGGTGCCAAATCCCACTCAATTTCCTGGAGTCCTTACTGGGTTAAACCTCCATTCTTTTCTGAAGCCTGTCTGCTTTATAGTGACCCTTAACACAGGTGAGACTGCCCTAGGATTGCTTGAGCCACAGTGTCTTGCAGAGTTTTTAGCAAAACAGCCCCTTTTTTTTTTAATCCCAGGACCCTTCCTCTAACTAGGAGTCAGACATGATGAGGTCATTTGAGGAGTAGGACCAAGGTACAAGTTTGAATAAAAAAAGTGCTGTAGTCAGAGTTCCTGCCTTACCTCTAAACACTAAGGTTTTATCTTCCTTCTCTTGTGAGATGATCTCTCCATGAAGGCTCCTGGCAGGCCTGTCCTACTGGTTCAGAAGACTCTCGGAGGACATTGCACAAAACAATGCAGGAAATAGATCTAAGAAACCAATCCTCATCTTTCTATCACTTCCCTTTCTGAAACATATGTAAAAATTCTTTAAAAGACTAATATATATATGATATATATAATATATATAACATATATATAATATATATAACATATTATATATATACATATATAGAAATATATGTATATATACTTTTTAGTGTATATATGTACATGTATGTATGGTATATATTTTTAGTGCATGTGTAAGTGTATATATATATATATATATATTTAGTCTTACAAAGGATATATATGAACACACACATATACACTTATATATATATGCATATATAAATGTATGTATACATATGTATACATATACACACTTAAGCATTATTTCTTAATTGGACTTCTTGAATTTTGCATCTCAATGTATTTCATTACATTCTTGATCAGTTACTTACATATAGTGGGCATTTAATAAACATTTGCTTAATTAGAATCTAGTGTTCTTGGCCCAGTTTTACTTCTGATTGCATAAAATTGACAACAATCTATTTCTGTGCAAACTATAACTTTCGTTTTCAAATAGGACCTAACAGGAAAGGGATTATTTCCCAAATCAGTCTATAAAATTATTGTAACAGGGCACAACTGACGTCTCAAACAGATCTTTACATTATAATCATCTGGAGTGCTTACTCATGCTCTTACATACACTCTGAATCAGAATTTCTGCATTTGCCCCTGACCCTCCATTTTGGGTTTTCCATGAAATCATTGTCTCCATTATTGCTTCATAAACTCTCACTACAGACACTGTTTCAGCCAAGAGCAGTGCAGAACAGGTCTCCTTATAATCAAAGAGCCAAATGGTTTATATTTCATAATTAAGGGCTCCTGAAGGTCAAAATGGTGTTTATAATAGCCTGAAAATTGTGTATCCACCAAGTAAATCTATGTGAACACTAAACATTTATCCTTGGCAGGAGGAAAAAAAAAAAGAAAAAGAAAACAACAAATTGTTATCCACCTATAAAATAGGCAAATGTTTGTTTCCAATACTCAATTTTTTTCAAGATGTAGGGATTCTGATACTCAATGAGAGAGTAAATTGCTACATCCATAGTTTTTGCTTCTATTCACAATAAGTACCAAAAGCTGTACATTTTGCATATACCATGACTGAACAATTCAACTGTAGGAAAATAGTCATAGTGGTGAGCAAATGTTTAGCTATACACGTTTTTATTTAAAGATTTCACATATTTTCAAGGATTTTTTAAACCTAAGGATCAAGTACATGTACCGTCCAATCAAAAGGAAATGAACACAGACTCCTATTCACCAAGTACACAAAAATACATCCCACATGGATTAAAGATGAAAATGTAAAGAACAAGGAGCACCTGGATTGCTCAGCCAGTGGAGCATGTGACTCTTCATCTGGGGTTTGTGAGTTTGAGCCCCACATTGTGTGTAGAGATTACTTAAAAATAATTTTTTTAAAAAAAGAAAGAAAATGTGAAGAATACGAATAATATATTGCAATGCAAATTAACTAAAAATGTATAATCTTGTGATGTCATTATCTTCTTAGTCATGAAAAAATTCCAGAATTATGAAGGAAAAAATATAAAAGGTCCACATACAAGAAATAGGCTGTGAGAAAGTATTTTTAATACCATGACAGACAATGGGAAAATATCTCTATAACCCCAATAGCTTTTTCAAATGGAAAAGAAAAAGGTAAACAAACCAATAAAAATATGTACATACCATATGATCCAGCACTTCCACTTCTTTGTATTACCATAGAGATATATGTACACACATGCACAGGAAAGCATAGATAGATGTTTATTTTGTCACTGTTTGTAAGTGCCAATATTATAGAAATAGCCTAGGTCATCAAAAGGGAAAGGTCAAATAAACAGTGGTCTATTTATGCCAAGAAAACTACACAGAAGTTAAAAAGAATGAGATTCTTATATTGAAGCATCTTCAGGAATATTGTTAAGTAAAGACATTACATACTTTCATGTTGTTATTGTCACAAATAATATTGTCACAAATAATGAATTACCTAGTCCATTTTAATATACTGCTTTAACCATACCTCCAATTTAAGTCTTCTCCTTACAATTAAACACTCACCAGTTTGATGGATATCCATCTAGAAATTAATGTATTTTTTTAATTTTAATTAAATTTACATTATGACTTTCAGGAGTTCTTAATTAGGAATCATAAGACATTATAAGGAGAATCCTTTTGCACAACTCAGCTAAAACAGGATATATGGTGAGTGTGCATATTAACATAGCTTTATAATTATTGTTTTATGCATTTGTCTTTTATGTTATATAGGGAAAAAAGAGGAGTTATAAACCAAATATGAAAAAAAACTATTTGCTTTTATATTTACCTGTGTAGTTACCTTTACTGTTGTTATTTCTTTATATGACTTTAAGTTACTTGTGTCTCTCTCTCAGCATGAAAGTCTTATAGGAGTTTTCAGACGTCTGTAAACACAAATACAGATGAATCTATTTTCTATAGTATGAATGTAGCTTGCATTATTAAAATCATTCCCCATTACTCAAAATTTAAGTTATTTTTATGCTTTGCCTACTAAAAATAATTCTGTCTGCAATGAACATGTTTGCACATATATTCAAATTATTGGTGCTTATATTTCTATAGAATGGTTTCTGGAAAGTAAAAATGTACATGATCCTTTACATTTTCCAGCCTCCCTTGCACATATGTTGGGGCCATCAAATGTAACATAAGACACTTCTAAGGCTTTTAAACAATTCAGAGTGATCTCTCCATCTCCTTTCAGTAACCTTGGAAACCATGTGTGCCATCTGGAACACATGACTGTGAGATGAATGCAGGCTGGATACCTGAATAATCAATGGAGCGAGCCATACAGGAGAACCAATAACTCTCATTAAACTATGACAGGAATGAGTAATAAACTGCTTTAAAAACCACTGAGATAGCCTAGTTCACCTTAATATACTGCTCTACCCACACTTCCAATTTCAATCCCCTTCCCACAATTAAACACTGATCAGTTTGATGGATATCCATCTAGAAATTTATATATTTCTGTTTTGCATTTTATAAAGTTTATTTATTTATTTTGAAACAAAGAAAGAGCGTGCATGCATTTGAGTGGGGGATGGGCAGAGAGAGGAGAGAGAGAATCCCAAGCAGGCTCTGTGTTGTTAGCACAGAGTCCAACTGCGGGGCCAATTCCACAAACCCTGAGATCATGACCTGAGCTGAAACCCTGAGTCAGAGGATTAACTGACTAAGCCACCCAGGCATCCCCTGTTTTGCATTTTCATTAAATATTATAACATTACATCTACTGTCCTATTGTTTTTACTCAACAATATTCCTGGAGATGCTTCAATATAAGAATCTCATTTTTTAAATTACTGTGTAGTTTTCTTAGTATAGATAGACCACAGTTTATTTGACCTTTTCCTTTTGGTGACTTAAGCTATTTCTAGTATTTTGGTTCTTGGAAGCAATGCCATAAAAAGCATCTATTTATGCTTTCCTGTGCACATATGTGTATATATCTCTATGATAATATAAAGCAGTGAAAGTGCTGGATCATATGGTATGTGTGTATTTTACTGGTTTGTTTACCTACCAGAATGTATACCATAAACATATCCATCACCTCCAAAGTCTTGATGAGTATTGATCCAAAAATCCTCAAAGAAATACTAACAAACTAAGCCAGCAGAATATTAAAATATTTACTTCATGAAGAATTGAGGTTAACCCACGAAATTCAAAGGTGATTCAACATATGAAAATAAATTAATGTAATATATATTAAATTAATATAAGAAAGGAAAACACATTATTGTATCAACTGATACAAAAAAGAAGCATTTAGCAAACTCCAATACCCTTTCATGATAAAAACAGTCCATAAACTAGGAACATAAGCAGACTGTGTCAACATAATAAAGGGAATTTATGAAAAATTCAATGCTAGTTTATATTCAATAGTGAAATATTGAAAGTTTTCCATGTAAGATCGCAAATAAGTCAAGGATGTTTGCTTTCACAAGTTTTGTACTGGAAGTCCCAGACAGAGAAATTAAGCAAGAAAAAAATAATTGAATCCAAACTGGAAATAAAGAAGCAGAAATTATCTTTGTCAATGGCATGGTCTTATATATAGAACATCCCAGGGGCGCATGGGTGGCTAGGTCGGTTAAGCACCCTCCTTCAGCTTAGGCCATGATCTCAAGGTTTGTGAGTTTGAGCCCTGCGTTGGGCTCTGTGCTGACAGCTCAGAGCCTGGAGCCTGCTTTGGATTTTCGGTCTCCTTCTCTCTCTACCCCTCCCCCACTTGTGCTCTGTCACTCTCTGTCTCTCAAAAATAAATAAACGTAAAACTTTCAAAAAAATCCAAATAATATGCAAGAAGGCTACCGGGACTCATAAATGAATGTGGTAAATTGCAGGATACAAGATCAGCCATCCAAAATTGGTTGTATTTCTATACACTAGCAATGAGCAATCCAACAATGAAATTACAAAAACAATTCTATGTACAAAAGCATGAAACATAATAAATACTCATAAATAAATTTAACCAAGGTATCTCAAGATTTGTACACTGAAAAATGACAAAATTGATAAAAGTAATTAAATAAGTCCTAAATAAATGGAAAGATGCCACATGTTCATGGATTGGAAGATTCAGTATTTGTTAAGATGGTAATAATTCCCAGAGCAATCAAAAAATTCAATGCAATCCCTATCAAAATAAGAAAAGTCTATTTTCCAGAAATGGAAAAGATGAGAATAAAATTCATATGGAATTGCAAGAAATCCCAAATAGACCCCAAAAAATCTCAAAAAAAGGTAGGAAGACTCATACTTTCTTATTTTAATACCCTGCAGGGGCACCTGGGTGGCTCAGTCAGTTAAGTGTTCGACCCTCGGTATTGGCTCAGGTCATGATTTCATGGCTCATGAGTTTGAGCCCCACTGTCAGCACAGAGCCTGCTTGGGATTCTCTCCCTTCATCTCTGCCCCTCCCTTGCTTGTTCTCTCTCTCTCTCTCTCTCTCTTTCTCTCTCTCTCTCTCAAAACTAAATTTAATAAAAAATAAAAAATAACACCCTACAAATTTATAGTCATCAAAACAGTGTACTACTGGCATAAGGATAGACATTTAGATCAATGGAATAGAACTGAGAGTCCAGAAATAAGCCCATACATCCATCGTCAATTAATTTTGGACAAGGGCGACAAGTCCATTCAATGGGAGAAAGAAACAACAGTGATGAGACAACTGAATATCCATATGCACAAGAATGAGATTAGACTTACCTCATGTTATCTCAAAAATAAACTCAAAATGGATTAAAGACACAAATATAAGAGCTAAAACCATAAAATGTTTGGAAGAAGACTAGGAATAAATCTTCATGACCTTGTATTTGGCAATGGATTCTTAAAAATGACACCTAAAGCATCAAACACACACACACACACACACACACACACAGTAGATAAATTAATTGGACTTCATCAAGATTAAAAACCTAATGCACCAGATGACACTTTCAAGGAAGTGAAAAAACATCCTACAAAATGGGAGAAATGTTCATAAATCATGTATCTGATAAGGGTCTAGTATCCAAAATATATAATGAGCTACAATTCAACAACAAAAAGACAAACAACCCAATTAAAAAATCAGCAAAGGACTTTAATAGACTTTTCCCCCAAAAAAGATACACAGTTAGCTCAAAGTAACACAGAAATATGTTCAAAATTATTAGTCATTAGGTAAATGCAAATCAAAGCCACAGTGAGATTCCTCTTTAAACTCACTAAGATGGCTCTAATCCATTAAAATAAAAAGAATGTGTTGGTGAGGACATGGAGAAATTGTAACCCTTATGAATTGCTGGTGGGAATGTAAAATGGCACAGTCTCTGTAGAAAACAATTTGGCAGTTTTTAAAGTTAAACATAGAATTACTTGATGACCCAATAATTTCATTCCTAGGCATGAACCCCAAAGAATTTAAAATAAGTTTTCAAATAATGTGTATACACAAATGTTTATAGAAGCACTATTAACAACAGCCTGAAGGTGGAAACAACCCAAATGTCCATTAACTGATGAGCTGATAAACAAAATGTAGATTTTCCCCGGGAAGATGGCGGCGTAGGAGGACGCTGGGCTCTCCGCGCGTCCTGCTGATCACTTAGATTCCACCTACACCTGCCTAAATAACCCAGAAAACCGCCAGAGGATTAGCAGAACTGAGTCGCCGGAGCCAAGCGCAGACGAGAGGCCCACGGAAGAGGGTAGGAAGGGCGGCGAGGCGGTGCGCGCTCCACGGACTGGCGGGAGGGAGCCGGGGCGGAGGGGCGGCTCACCGGCCAAGCAGAGCCGCGGAGTCTGGCTTGCAAAAGCGGAGGGGCCTGACGGACTGTGTTCCCACAGCAAGCGCGACTTAGCGTCTGGGAGGTCATAAGTTAACAGCTCTGCTCGGAAAGCGGGAAGGCTGGAGGACAAAGGGAGGGAGAGCTGCTGAGCCCCCGACGACAGAGCTCAGTTTGGTGGGGAACAAAGGCGCTCACCAGCGCCATCTCCCCCGCCCATCCCCCAGCCAAAATCCCAAAGAGAACCAGTTCCTGCCAGGGAACTTGCTCGCTCCGCGCAAACACCCAACTCTGGGCTTCTGCGGAGCCAAACCTCCGGCAGCGGATCTGACTCCCTTCCGCTGCCACAGGGCCCCTCCTGAAGTGGATCACCTAAGGAGAAGCCAGCTAAGCCTGCCCCTCCTGCCCCCGTGCACCTTGCCTACCCACCCCAGCTAATACGCCAGATCCCCAGCATCACAAGCCTGGCAGTGTGCAAGTAGCCCAGACGGGCCACGCCAACCCACAGTGAATCCCGCCCCTAGGAGAGGGGAAGAGAAGGCACACACCAGTCTGACCATGGCCCCAGCGGTGGGCCGGGGGCAGACATCAGGTCTGACTGCGACTCCGCCCACCAACTCCAGTTATACACCACAGCACAGGGGAAGTGCCCTGCAGGTCCTCACCACGCCAGGGACTATCCAAAATGACCAAGCGGAAGAATTCCCCTCAGAAGAATCTCCAGGAAATAACAACAGCCAATGAACTGATCAAAAAGGATTTAAATAATATAACAGAAAGTGAATTTAGAATAATAGTCATAAAATTAATCGCTGGGCTTGAAAACAGTATAGAGGACAGCAGAGAATCTCTTGCTACAGAGATCAAGGGACTAAGGAACAGTCACGAGGAGCTGAAAAACGCTTTAAATGAAATGCAAAACAAAATGGAAACCACCACAGCTCAGATTGAAGAGGCAGAGGAGAGAATAGGTGAACTAGAAGATAAAGTTATGGAAAAAGAGGAAGCTGAGAGAAAGAGAGATAACAAAATCCAGGAGTATGAGGGGAAAATTAGAGACCTAAGTGATACACTAAAAAGAAATAATATACGCATAATTGGTATCCCAGAGGAGGAAGAGAGAGGGAAAGGTGCTGAAGGGGTACTTGAAGAAATAATAGCTGAGAACTTCCCTGAACTGGGGAAGTAAAAAGGCATTGAAATCCAAGAGGCACAGAGAACTCCCTTCAGACGGAACTTGAATCGATCTACTGCACGACGTATCATAGTGAAACTGGCAAAATACAAGGATAAAGAGAAAATTCTGAAAGCAGCAAGGGGTAAACGTGCCCTCACATATAAAGGGAGACCTATAAGACTCGTGACTGATCTCTCTTTTGAAACTTGGCAGGCCAGAAAGAATTGGCACGGGATTTTCAGTGTGCTAGACAGAAAAAATATGCAGCCGAGAATCCTTTATCCAGCAAGTCTGTCATTTAGAATAGAAGGAGAGATAAAGGTCTTCCCAAACAAACAAAAACTGAAGGAATTTGTCACCACTAAACCAGCCCTACAAGAGATCCTAAGGGGGACCCTGTGAGATAAAGTACCAGAGACAACACTACAAGCATAAAACATACAGACATCACAATGACTCTAAACCCGTATCTTTCTATAATAACACTGAATGTAAATGGATTAAATGCACCAACCAAAAGACATAGGGTATCAGAATGGATAAAAAAACAAGACCCATCTATTTGCTGTCTACAAGAGACTCATTTTAGACCTGAGGACACCTTTAGATTGAGAGTGAGGGGATGGAGAACTATTTATCATGCTACTGGAAGCCAAAAGAAAGCTGGAGTAGCCATACTTATATCAGACAAACTAGACTTTAAATTAAAGGCTGTAACAAGAGATGAAGAAGGACATTATATAATAGTTACAGGGTCTATTCATCAGGAAGAGCTAACAATTATAAATGTCTATGCGCCAAATACCGGAGCCCCCAAATATATAAAACAACTAGTCATAAACATAAGCAACCTTATTGATAAGAATGTGGTAATTGCAGGGGACTTTAACACCCCACTTACAGAAATGGATAGATCATCTAGACACATGGTCAGTAAAGAAACAAGGGCCCTGAATGAGACATTGGATCAGATGGACTTGACAGATATATTTAGAACTCTGCATCCCAAAGCAACAGAATATACGTTCTTCTCGAGTGCACATGGAACATTCTCCAAGATAGATCATATACTGGGTCACAAAACAGCCCTTCATAAGTTTACCAGAATTGAAATTATACCATGCATACCTTCAGACCAAAATGCTATGAAGCTTGAAATCAACCACAGAAAAAACTCTGGAAAACCTCCAAAAGCATGGAGGTTAAAGAACACCCTACTAACGAATGAGTGGGTCAACCAGACAATTAGAGAAGAAATTAAAAAATATATGGAAACAAACGAAAATAAAAATACAACAATCCAAACGCTTTGGGACGCAGCGAAGGCAGTCCTGAGAGGAAAATACATTGCAATCCAGGCCTATCTCAAGAAACAAGAAAAATCCCAAATACAAAATCTAACAGCACACCTAAAGGAAATAGAAGCAGAACAGCAAAGGCAGCCTAAACCCAGCAGAAGAAGAGAACTAAAAAAGATCAGAGCAGAAATAAACAATATAGAGTCTAAAAAAACTGTAGAGCAGATCAATGAAACCAAGAGTTGGTTTTTTGAAAAAATAAACAAAATTGACAAACCTCTAGCCAGGCTTCTCAAAAAGAAAAGGGAGATGACCCAAATAGAGAAAATCATGAATGAAAATGGAATGATTACAACCAATCCCTCAGAGATACAAACAATTATCAGGGAATACTATGAAAAATTATATGCCAACAAATTGGACAACCTGGAAGAAATGGACAAATTCCTGAACACCCACACTCTTCCAAAACTCAATCAGGAGGAAATAGAAAGCTTGAACAGACCCATAACCAGCGAAGAAATTGAATCGGTTATCAAAAATCTCCCAACAAATAAGAGTCCAGGACCAGATGGCTTCCCAGGGGAGTTCTACCAGACATTTAAAGCAGAGATAATACCTATCCTTCTCAAGCTATTCCAAGAAATAGAAAGGGAAGGAAAACTTCCAGACTCATTCTATGAAGCCAGTATTACTTTGATTCCTAAACCAGACAGAGACCCAGTAAAAAAAGAGAACTACCGGCCAATATCCCTGATGAATATGGATGCAAAAATTCTCAATAAGATACTAGCAAATCGAATTCAACGGCATATAAAAAGAATTATTCACCATGATCAAGTGGGATTCATTCCTGGGATGCAGGGCTGGTTCAACATTCGCAAAACAATGAACGTGATACATCACATTAATAAAATAAAAGAGAAGAACCATATGATCCTGTCAATCGATGCAGAAAAGGCCTTTGACAAAATCCAGCACCCTTTCTTAATAAAAACCCTTGAGAAAGTCGGGATAGAAGGAACATACTTAAAGATCATAAAAGCCATTTATGAAAAGCCCACAGCTAACATCATCCTCAACGGGGAAAAACTGAGAGCTTTTTCCCTGAGATCAGGAACACGACAGGGATGCCCACTCTCACCGCTGTTGTTTAACAGAGTGCTGGAAGTTCTAGCATCAGCAATCAGACAACAAAAGGAAATCAAAGGCATCAAAATTGGCAAAGATGAAATCAAGCTTTCGCTTTTTGCAGATGACATGATATTATACATGGAAAATCCGATAGACTCCACCAAAAGTCTGCTAGAATTGATACATGAATTCAGCAAAGTTGCAGGATACAAAATCAATGTACAGAAATCAGTTGCATTCTTATACACTAACAATGAAGCAACAGAAAGACAAATAAAGAAACTGATCCCATTCACAATTGCACCAAGAAGCATAAAATACCTAGGAATAAATCTAACCAAAGATGTAAAGGATCTGTATGCTGAAAACTATAGAAAGCTTACGAAGGAAATTGAAGAAGATTTAAAGAAATGGAAAGACATTCCCTGCTCATGGATTGGAAAAATAAATATTGTCAAAATGTCAATACTACCCAAAGCTATCTACACATTCAATGCAATCCCAATCAAAATTGCACCAGCATTCCTCTCGAAACTAGAACAAGCAATCCTAAAATTCATATGGAACCACAAAAGGCCCCGAATAGCCAAAGGAATTTTGAAGAAGAAGACCAAAGCAGGAGGCATCACAATCCCAGACTTTAGCCTCTACTACAAAGCTGTCATCATCAAGACAGCATGGTATTGGCACAAAAACAGACACATAGACCAATGGAATAGAATAGAAACCCCAGAACTAGACCCACAAACGTATGGCCAACTCATCTTTGACAAAGCAGGAAAGAACATCCAATGGAAAAAAGACAGCCTCTTTAACAAATGGTGCTGGGAGAACTGGACAGCAACATGCAGAAGGTTGAAACTAGACCACTTTCTCACACCATTCACAAAAATAAACTCGAAATGGATAAAGGACCTGAATGTGAGACAGGAAACCATCAAAACCTTAGAGGAGAAAGCAGGAAAAGACCTCTCTGACCTCAGCCGTAGCAATCTCTTACTCGACACATCCCCAAAGGCAAGGGAATTAAAAGCAAAAGTGAGGGGCGCCTGGGTGGCGCAGTCGGTTAAGCGTCCGACTTCAGCCAGGTCACGATCTCGCGGTCCGTGAGTTCGAGCCCCGCGTCGGGCTCTGGGCTGATGGCTCAGAGCCTGGAGCCTGTTTCCGATTCTGTGTCTCCCTCTCTCTCTGCCCCTCCCCCGTTCATGCTCTGTCTCTCTCTGTCCCAAAAATAAATAAACGTTGAAAAAAAAATTAAAAAAAAAAAAATAAAAGCAAAAGTGAATTACTGGGACCTTATGAAGATAAAAAGCTTCTGCACAGCAAAGGAAACAACCAACAAAACTAAAAGGCAACCAACGGAATGGGAAAAGATATTTGCAAATGACATATCGGACAAAGGGCTAGTATCCAGAATCTATAAAGAGCTCACCAAACTCCACACCCGAAAAACAAATAACCCCGTGAAGAAATGGGAGAAAACATGAATAGACACTTCTCTAAAGAAGACATCCGGATGGCCAACAGGCACATGAAAAGATGTTCAGCGTCGCTCCTTATCAGGGAAATACAAATCAAAACCACACTCAGGTATCACCTCACGCCAGTCAGAGTGGCCAAAATGAACAAATCGGGAGACTATAGATGCTGGCGAGGATGTGGAGAAACGGGAACCCTCTTGCACTGTTGGTGGGAATGCAAATTGGTGCAGCCGCTCTGGAAAGCAGTGTGGAGGTTCCTCAGAAAATTAAAAATAGACCTACCCTATGACCCAGCAATAGCACTGCTAGGAATTTATCCAAGGGATACAGGAGTACTGATGCATAGGGGCACTTGTACCCCAATGTTCATAGCAGCACTCTCAACAATAGCCAAATTATGGAAAGAGCCTAAATGTCCATCAATTGATGAATGGATAAAGAAATTGTGGTTTATATACACAATGGAATACTACGTGGCAATGAGAAAAAATGAAATATGGCCTTTTGTAGCAACGTGGATGGAACTGGAGAGTGTGATGCTAAGTGAAATAAGCCATACAGAGAAAGACAGATACCATATGGTTTCACTCTTATGTGGATCCTGAGAAACTTAAAAGGAACCCATGGGGGAGGCGGAGGAAAAAAGAAAAAAAAAAAAAAGAGGATAGAGTGGGAGAGAGCCAAAGCATAAGAGACTGTTAAAAACTGAGAACAAACTGAGGGTTGATGGGGGGTGGGAGGGAGGGGAGGGTGGGTGATGGGTATTGAGGAGGGCACCTGTTGGGATGAGCACTGGGTGTTGTATGGAACCAATTTGACAATAAATTTCATGTAAAAAAAAATAAAAAATAAATAAATAAATAAATAAATAATTAAAAAAAGCATAAAAAAACCAAAAAAAACCAAAATGTAGTACATTCATAAAATGGAATATTATTCAGCCCTAAAAAAGGAATGAAGTACTGATAACTTGCTATTTTCAAGTTACATTTTCAAGGTACATTTTTCAAGGAGTGAACCTTGAAAAAATTATGCTAAGTGAAAGAAACCAAACGTGAAAGGTCACCTATTGGATGATTCTATATATGTCAAATGTCAGAATATGTAAATCCAATAAAGACAAAAAAACAAATTAGTGGTTTCCAGGGCTGGGAAAGGGCAGAAGAGGGAGTAACTGTTTAATTGGTAAAGGGAAAACTTTGGAGGGTAATAAAAACGTTTTAGAACCAGATAGAAGTGAACAATGTGAATATAGTAAATTCCACTTAAAATAGTTCATTTTATTTTATGTGAATTTCTCCTCAATATAAAATTAAACATTTTAATTATTATAAATATTTCCAAATTTTTCTCCTAAGAGGTTGTAACCAATTAACAGTTGCATCAAAAATGCATGAGAGTCTCTGCTCCTCCTCACCATCACCAGGACTGTGTTAAAAACTTTTTTGATCTCTAGTCTTTCAGACTAACTCAGCTCATGAAGACTGGCCCTTTCTCTAAACTTTTTTTTGTTCTTTACCTTTTAGTCCACAATCATCCTCTAAATATGTTCGTGTTAAAGGGTTTTAACCTACCTTGTCAAAACATCATTTCCTACAGGTCAGTTTTATCGTCTTAAACCTAGCTCAGCACTAGAAAAATAGTGGATGCTTTCCATTTGTGTTTTTTTATATTTATACCCATGGAGTTATACCTGTGTTGAAGATATTATTCTAACTTTACTGAGAAAAAAAAACTGAGGCTCAAAAATTTTATGTAACACATTTTAACACTGGAGTGTGTCAAACCTGATATTCTAGCTCCAATTTACTTATTGTTTTATATGTCCTCCTTATGAATTGATGAGACTTACTTATCAATGTCTATACATTCACGTTTTGATGGCCATTCTATGTTGTACATATATGGAGGTTCACTTAATGACAATCCCTGGTGAAGATGAGGATGGCAATGAACTCTTGTCTCTCAGACTGAGAAGTCTAGGTCCAGGAGCTACATGGACTGACTATTGTCCAAGTCAGCATAGTATAGAATAACACGAAATTTAAATATTTGTTTAGCTTTTTCTGCTGAATTTGAAAGGCAATCTTTATCATATTCTAAAAACCACGTTGTCCTAGATCTGTGTCAAACTCCAAATACTATTCATTAGTTATTTTCTCTACTCTCAGGGAACCACATTTAAAAATTTATTAATTTATCTCGCAGTACAAGTTTGCTTCTATTATTTATTTTCATCAATTTTTGGCCCCTTTTGAGTATTTATTTATTTATTTATAATTTACATCGAAGTTAGTTAGCATGTAGTGAAATAATGTTTTCAGGAGTAGATTCCAGTTATTCATCCCCTATGTATAACACCCAGTGCTCATCACAAGTGTCTTCCTTAATGCCCCTTACCCATTTAGCCCATCTCCCAACCCACAACCCCTCCAGCAACCCTCAGTTGATTCTCTGTATTTAAGAGTCTTTTATGTTTTGTCCCCCTCCCTGGTTTTATATTATTTTTGCTTCCCTTCCCTTATGTTCATCTGTTTTGCATCTTAAATTCCAAATATGAGTGAAGTCATATGATATCTGTGTTTCTCTGACTGAATTATTTTGCTTAGCATAATACCCTCTAGTTCCATCCACGTTGTTGCAAATGGCAAGATTTCTTTCTTTTTGACTTCCAAGTAATACTCCATTGTATATGTATGTGTATCTTCTTTATCCATTCATCTGTCGATGGACATTTGGGCTCTTTCCATACTTTGGCTATTGTTGATGGCACTGCTATAAACACTGGTGTGCATGTGTCCCTTCATAACAACACACCTGTATCCTTTGGATACATACCTACTAGTGCAATTGCTGGTTCATAGGGTAGTTCTATTTTTAACTTTTGAGGAAACCTCGGTGTTTTCTATAGTGGCTGCACCAGTGTGCTTTCCCACCAGCAGTGCAAAAGAGATCCTCTTTCTCCACATCCTCACCAACATCTCTTGTTGACTGAGTTGTTAATTTTAGTCATTCTGACTGGGGTGACATGATATCTCTTTGTGGTTTTAACTTATATTTCCCTGATGATGAGTGATATTGAGCATTTTTTCATGTGTCTATTAGCCATCTGGATGTCTTCTACGGTAAAGTGTCTATTCATGTCTTTTGTGCATTTCTTCACTGGATTATTTGTTTTTTGGGGTGTTGAGTTTGATAAGTTTTTCATAGATTTTGGATACTAACCCTTTATCTGATATGTCATTTGCAAATATCTTCTACCATTCTATTGGTTGCCTTTTAGTTTTGCTGATTGTTTCCTTCACTGTGCAGAAGATTGTTATTTTGATGAGGTCCCAGTAGTTCATTTTTGGTTTTGTTTCCCTTGCCTCCAGAGACGTGTTGAGTAAGATGTTGCTGTGGCCTAGGCCAAAGAGTGTTTTGCCTGCTTTCTCCTCCAGGATTTTGGTAGCTTCCTGTCTTACGTTTAGGTCTTTCATCCATTTTGATTTGATTTTTGTAGGCATAAGAACATGGTCCAGGTTCATTTTTCTGCATGTCACTGTCCAATTTTCCCAACACCATTTGCTGAAGAGACTGTCTTTATTCCATTGGGTATTCTTTCCTGCTTTGTCAAAGATTAGTTGGCCATACGTTTGTGGGTCCATTTCTGGGTTCTTTATTCTGTTCCATTAATCTTTGTGTCTGTTTTAGTGCCAGTACCATACTGTCTTGATGATTACAGCTTTGTAATACATCTTGAAGTCCGGGATTGTGATGCCTCCAGCTTTGGTTTTCTCTTTCAAGATTGCTTTGACTATTTGGGGTCTTTTCTGGTTCCATACAAATTTTAGGATTGTTTGTTCTAGCTCTGTGAAGAATGCTGGTGTTATTTTGATAGGGATTGCATTGAATATATAGACTGCTTTGGGTAGTATTGACATTGTAACAATATTTGTTCTTCCTATCCATGAGCATGGGATATTTTTTCCATTTTTTTTGTGTCTTCTTCAATTTCTTTCATAAGCTTTCTATAGATTTCAGTGTATAGATTTTCCACCTCTTTGGTTAGGTTTGTTCCTAGGTATATTATGGGTTTTGGTGCAATTGTAAATGGGATCGATTCCTTGATTTCTTTTTCTGTTGCTTCATTGTTGGTGTATAGGAATGCAACCAATTTCTGTGCATTGATTTTATATCCGACCACTTTGTTGAATTCATGTATCAGTTCTAGCAGGTTTTTGGTGGAATCTTTTGGATTTTCCATGTACAGTATCATGCCATCTGTGAAGAGGGAAAGTTTGGCTTCCTCCTTGCCGATTTGGATGCTTTTCATTCTTTTTTGTTGTCTGATTGCTGAGGCTAGGATTTCCAATACTACCTTGAATAACAATGGCAAAAGTAGACATCGTTGTCGTGTTCCTGACCTTAGGGGGAAAGCTCTCAGTTTTTCCCCACTGAGGATATTATCTGTGGGTCTTTTGTATATGGCTTTGTGATCTTGAGGTTTGATCCTTCTATCCCTACTTCCTTTATCATGAAAGGATGCTGTATTTTGTCAAATGCTTTCTCTATTGAGAGGATTATGTGGTTCTTGCCCTTTCTTTTATTGATGTGTTGTATCACATTGATTGTTTTGCAGATATTGAACCAGCCCTGCATCACAAGTATAAATCCCACTTGGTCATGGTGAATAATTCTTTTAATGTATGGTTGGATTTGGTTGGCTAGTATCTTGTTGAGGATTTTTGCATCCATGTTCATCAGGAAATTGTTCTGTAGTTCTCCTTTATCATGGGGCCTTTGTCTGGTTTTTGAATCAATGTAATGCTGGCTTTATAGAATGAGTTTGGAAGTTTTTCTTTCATTTCTATCTTTTTTGGAACAACTTCAAAATAATAGGTGTTAACTAGTCTTTAAATGTTTGGTAGAATACCCCTGGAAAGCCATCTGGCCCTGGACTCTTGTGTTGAGGGAGATTTTTGATTACTAATCTGATTTTCTTACTGGTTATGGGTCTGTTCAAATTTTCTATTTCTTCTTGTTTCAGTTTTGGTACTTTATATGTTTCTAGGAATTTGTCCATTTCTCTCAGGTTGCCCAATTTATTGGCATATAATTGTTCATAATATTCTATTATTATTGTTTGTATTTCTGCAGTGTTGGTTGTGATCTGTCCTCTTTTGTTCTTGATTTTATTTATTTGGGTCCTTTGCTTTTTATTTTTGATCAAACTGGCTAGTGGTTTATCAATTTTGTTAATTCTTTCAAAGAACCAGCTCCTTGTTTCATTGATCTGTTCTACTGTTTTGTGTCTGTTTTTTTTTTTTTTTTATTTCGATAGTATTCATTTCTGCTCTAATCTTTAGTAGTTCCTGTCTTCCACTGATTTGGGGTTTTATTTGCTGTTTTCTGTCCAGCTCTTTATTTAAGCTGTGAGGTTAGTTTGTGTATCTGAGACCTTTCTTCCTTCTTTAGGAAAGCCTGGGTTGCTATATACTTCCCTATTATGACTGTCTTTGCTGCGTCCCAGAGGTTTCGGGCTGTGGTGTTATCATTTTCACTGACTTCCATGTACTTTTTAATTTCCTTTTTAATTTCGTGGTTAGCCCATTCATTCTTTAGTAGGAGGTTCTTTAGTCTATAAGTGTTTGTTGCTTTCCAATTTTTTTTTCTTGTGGTTGATTTCAAGTTTCATAGCATTGTAGTCTGAAATATGCAAGGTATGATCTTGATCTGTTTGTACTTGTTGAGGCTGATTTGTGTCCCAGTATGTGACCTATTCTGGAGAATGCTCCATGTTCACTCATGAAGAATGTGTATTCTGCTGCTTTAATATGGATTCTTGTGAATACATCTGTTAAGTCCTTCCAGTCCAGTGTGTCATTCAAAGCCATTGTTTCCATGTTGATTTTCTGTTTAGATTATCTATCCATTACTGTAAGTGGGGTGTTGAAGTCCCCTACCATTATGGTATTATTATGAATGAGTTTCTGTATGTTTGTGATCAATTGATTTATATATTTGGGTGTCTCACTTTGGGGGCATAGATGTTTATAATTGTTAGGTCTTCTTGGTGGATAGACCCCTCAATTATGATGTAATGCCCTTCTTCATCTCTTGTTACAGTCTTTATTTTAAAATCTAGATTGTCTGATAACAGTATGGCTACTCTGGCTTTCTTTTGGCAACCATTAGCATGATAGATGGTTCTCCATCTAGGTACTTTCAATCTGAAGGTGACTTTAGGTCTCAAATAGGTCTCTTGTAAAAGGCATATAGATGGATCTTTTTTCTTATCCATTCTGGTACCCTATGTCTTTTGTTTGGAACAATTAGTCCATTGACATATAGAGTGAGTACTGAAAGATATGAACTTATTGCCATTGTGTTGCCTGTAGAGTTGGAATTTCTGGTGGTGTTCTCTCGTCCTTTCTAGTCTTTTTTGCTTTTGGTCTTTTTTGTTTTGTTTCATCTTTTCTCCCCTCAGAGATTCCCTCATTAAAATTCTTGCTGGGCTGGTTTAGTGGTCATGAACTCCTTTAGTTTTTTTGTCTAGGAAACTTTTTATCTCTTCTATTTTGAGTGACAGACTTGCTGGATAAAGAATTCTTGGCTGCATATTTTTTCTGATTCAGCACATTGAATATATCATGCCATTCCTTTCTGGCCTGCCAAGATTCTGTGGATAGGTCTACTGCAAATCTGATCTGTCTTCCCTTGTAGGTTAAGAACTTTTTTTTTCCCCTTGCTTTTTTCATGATTCTTCCCTTGTCTGTGTATTTTGTGAATTTGCCTATGATATGCCTTGTTGATGGTCAGTTTTTGTTGAATCTTATGGAAGTTCTTTGTGCTTCCTGGGTTTTGATGTCTGTGTCTTTCCCCAGGTTAGGAAAGTTTTCCACTATGATTTGCTCACATAAACCTTCTATAGCTTTTTCTATCCCTTCATCTTATGGAACCCCTATGACTTGGATGTTATTCCTTTAATGAGTCACTGAATTCTCTAATTCTTGTATCATGCTCTTTTGCCTTTGTTTCCCTTTTATTCTCCTTCATTAAATTTGTATTTTAATTACAGTCAGTTAGCATGCAGTGTTATATAAGTTTCAGGTGTACAATAAAGTGATTCAATAAGTCTTTTAAAATTGTTTTTAAATGTTTATTTATTTTTGAGAGAGAGAGGAGAGAGAGAGAGAGAGAGAGAGAGAGAGAGAGAGAGAGAGAAAGAGGCATAGCATAGTGTAGCATAGCATAGCATAGCATAGCATGAGGGGCAGAGCAAGAGGGAGACACAGAATCCAAAGAAGGCCTCAGGCTCTGAGCTGTCAGCACAGAGCCTGACACAGGGTTCAAAACCACAAACTGTGAGATCATGTCCAAAGTCAGAAGCTCAACTGACTGAGCCACCCAGGCGCCCCAGTGATTCAATAAGTCAACATACATTACTTAGTGCTCATTATGATAAGTGTACTCTTAAATCCCCTTCACCTATTTCACCCACCCAACACCCATCTCTCCTCTGGTAGCCATCAATTTGTTCTCTATACTTAAGAGTCTGTTTTTGGTTTTTCCCTTTGCCCTTTGTTTTGTTTCTTAAATTCCACATATAAGGGAAATCATATGGTATTTGTCTTTCTCTGACTGACTTATTTCACTTAGTATTATACTGTCCAGCTACATCTATGTTGCTGCTAATGGCAAGATTTCATTCTTTTTAATGGCTGACACTATTCCACTGTGTGTGTGTGTGTGTGTGTGTGTGTGTGTGTACCACATCTTCTTTAGTCATGTATCTATCGATTGACATGTGGACTGCTTTCATAATTTGGCTATTGTAAATAGTGCTGGAATAAACATAGGGGTGCATATGTCTTTTCAAATCAGTGTTTTCATCCCATTTGGGTAAATACTCAGTAGTGGAATTACTGGATAATATGGTATTTTAGTTTGTAAAGTTTTCAGGAAGCTCCATATTGTTTTCTACAATGGCTGTAATAATTTGCATTCACACCAACAGTGCAAGAGGATTCCTTTTTCTCCACATCCTTACCAACACTTGTTGTTTCTTATGTTGTTGATTTTAGCCATCCAGGTTGTCTGCCAGTCATTTGGTGTGTGGTGGTATCTCACTGTGGGTTTTTTTTAATGTTTGTTTATTTTGAGAGAGAGATAAAGAGTACAAGTGATGGAGAGGTAAAGAGGGAGGAAGAGAGAGACAGGGAGAGAGAATCTCAAGTAGGCTCCACACTGTCAGTGCAGAGCCTGACATGGGGCTCAATCTCACAATTGTGAGATCATGATTGAGCTGAAATCATGAGTCAGATGTTTAAGTGGCTGAGCCACCCAGGCGCCCCTTATTGTGGCCTTGATTTGCATTTTCCTGATGATAAGTGATGTTGATCATCTTTTCATGTGTCTGTTGGCCACCTGGATGTCTTCTTTGGAGAAATGCCTGTTCTCGTCTTCTGCCCATTTTCAACTGGATTATTTGGTTTTGTCGTGTTGAGTTGTATAAGTTCTTTATATATTTTGGATACTAACACTTTATCGGATTTGCAAATATCTTCTCCCATTCGGTAGGTTGTCTTTTATAGTTTTGTCGGTTGTTTCCTTTGCTGTGCAGAAGATTTTCATTTTGATATAGTCCCAAAAGTTTATTTTGATTTTGTTTCCCTTGCCTGAGGAGAAACACCTAGAAAAATGTTGCTGTGGCCGATGTCAGAGAAATTACTGCCTGTGCTCTCTTCTAGGATTTTTATGGTTTTGAGTCTCACATCTAGATTTTTAATGCATTTTGAGTTTATTTTTGTGTATGGTGTAAGAAAGTGGTCCAATTTTTTTTTTATTTTGCATGTAGCTGTCCAGTTTTTCCAGCACCATTTGTTGAAGAGACTGTCTTTTTCCCATTGCATATTGTTTCCTTCTTTGTTAAAGATTAATTGGCCATATAATCATGGATCTATTTCTGGGATTTCTATTCTATTCCATTGATCTACATGTCTATTTTTGTGCCAGTACCTTACTGTTTTGAATACCACAACTTTGTAGTAGAACTTGAAATCTGGGACTGTAATACCTCTAGTTTTGTTCTTCTTTTTTAGGATTGTTTTGCCTGTTCAAGGTCTTCTCTAGTTCCATAAAAATGTTAAGATTATTTGTTCTAGTTCTGTGAAAATGTTGTTGAGATTTTGATAGTAATTTCATTAAATCTGCAGATTGTTTTGGGTAGTATGGGCATTTTTACAATATTTCTTCTTCCAATCCATAAGCATGGAATGTCTTTTAATTTTTTCTTATTTAAAAAAAATGTTTATTTATTTTTGAGATAGAGAGACAGAGACAGAGAGACAGAGAGACAGAGAGACAGAGTGTGAGCCAGGGAAGGACAGAGAGAGAGGGAGACACAGAATCCGAAGAAGGGTCCAGACTCTGAGTTGTTAGCATAGAGCCCGACGCAGGGCTTGAACTCACAAACTGCGAGATCATGACCTAAGCTGAAGTTGGATTCTTAACCAACCGAGCCACCCAGGCACCCCAATGTCTTTCTCTTTGTGCCATATTTAATTTATTTCATTAATGTTTTATAGTTTTCAGAATACATTTCTTTCACTTCCTGGTTAATTTTATTCCCAGATATTTTATTATTTTTGGTGCAATTGTAAATGGGATTGTTTTCTTAATTTCTCTTTCTGCTGCTTCATTATTAGCATGTAGAAGCACAATGGATTTCTGTACACTAACTTTGTATCCATTCATATTGAACCCTACTGAATTCATCTATCAGTTGTAGTAGTTTTTTTTTTTTGAGTCTTTAGGGTTTTGTTTATTTAGTATCGTGTTATCTGCAAATAGTGAACATTTTACTTCTTTCTTACCAAATTTGGATGCCTTTTATTACTTTTTCTTCTATGATTGCTGTGACATAGGTACTATGTTGAATAAAAGTGGTGAGAATGGGCATCCTTTTCTTGTTCTTGACCATAGAAGAAAAACTCTCAGTTTTTCCCCATTGAGTATGATGTTTACTGTGGGTTTTCATATAGGGTTTTATTATTTTGTGGACTTATTATGTTATGGTGCAATTATATGCTCATATTTTAAATGCACAAAAATAAATATATGTATGTTGTTACAGAAATGCATATGTACTGCATATGTTAACTTTCAATTTACTTTAAAAATATTTATTTATTTTGAGAAAAAGATTGAGCACATGTGAGGGAGGGGAAATGAGAGAAGGAGAGAATCCCAAACAAGTTCCTCACTGTCAGTGTAGAGCCTGACACAGAACTCAATCTCACAAACCATGAGATCATGACCTGAACCAAAAATCAAAAGTTGGACATTTAACTGACTGAGCCACCCAGGCGCCCCTCAATTTACCTTTTTTATTTTTATGTATGTATAATATAATGGTTACTTCCATTTCTAAATGGTACATACTATTGTTGTAGTTTGAATTGTTTTAACGGAATCATCAAGTTTGTCTTCTTTATCCTCTATTGCAACTAGGTGGAAAAATGTTTGGCTCATGAGAGTGTGCACACACATGTGTGAATGTGCATGTGTTTGTGCATGTGTTTGGATGCATGTCTGCTATTGCCTAGAACAATCCTCTCTTTCTGTTCCTTCGTTGCTGCTTTTCACTTGTTGTGTCTCTTTGTACATTCAAGTCCAAGTCAAAGGATTGAAGCTAGGTATCCAGATCTATAAACTTTGGCATTGTAAGTCATTGCGACTAGCATTAAATACTTCCTAGGATGAGTACCTAAGAATGAGGTTTACAAGCTGAAGGGAATGCATATTTTAAATACTTAGCAATTGCTTAAATATGTACTTTCCAGAAAGGTTGACCAGTTCAGGTTCCATGACTTGGAAATAAGTGAGAAAGACCTTGGGGTTAAGTGCAGAACATGTTGAAAAGTGCTTACATTGAGCCTGCTTTAAGGTGATAACCACCGTCAAAAGACTTAACCCCCACCCCCCACCCCCCACCCCCAAGGAGGAACAAAGGGACTTCTAGCAAGGCAGCATGAGATAGGCCAGGGTGATTGTAAGGACACAGGACTTAGGTTCAGTCTGATTGTTCTGTCTTCTTTACCTTCATTTAGGTTCTTCCCACTCTCTGGGGCTCTTGTCAAGGTCTTTTTCCTCCTTGAAGTTTTCTCTGATTATTTTGTGCTAACTGGCCATTGCCATCTCTGAGTTCCTAATGGCCTAGCAGTACACCCTTTCCTTTAGATTCGTCCAAATAGTCTCTTATGAAGGAGGTTCTGCCTTTTCAGTTATCTCATCTATTTTACCCTTAGTGTGAACCCACAAGGAATGTGGCTCACTCTCAAGATACACTTGGAGAAGAGGCACAAGCGGGTTTGGGATTTGGGCTTCAGGTCTTTGGAGCAGTATATCCTAGGGTCTTAGGTGTGTAGAGTGTGGTTTAAATGGAAATTAGTGAAGACTCCAAGTAGACATAACTTGGCCCATTGATTCTTCACTACTTGGAATAAAGAATCCAGAGGAGGGTCAGATGCTGACTCTTTGAAAGTGGGGCTTTGGGCTAAGACTTTTTCTGCTCAGAATCTAAGGAGATAATGTCTTTGGAAATACTGCTTAAATTCTTTAGTTTTATATATATACATATATATATGTATAAAACTTTAGTTTTTATATTTATATAATAATATATAATTATATAATAAAATATATATTTATAATTTATATTTATATTTATATTTGTTATATTTAAATATATTTATAATATATTTATATTTATATTTATTATTATGTTTATAATAATATATATATATATATATATAATTATATAAAATAATAATGAAAATATCTCCCTTGTGGTTTTGGGAGTATAACATGAGATAATGGGGGCATTAGCTGGGTGGCTTAGTTGGTTGAGTGTCTCACTCCTGATTTTGGCTCAGGTCACGATTCCAAGGCTGTGAGATCGAGCCCCACATTGGGCTGAGCATGCAGCCTGCATAAGATTCTTTCTTTCCTTCTGCTCTCTCCCTCTCTCCAAAAAAAGGGGAGAAATTGGAATAGTATCTATAGTGTCTACCTCATGACCTACACATATATGTCACCTCAAAAAGTTTCATGTTTTTAAAGAAAAAATGATAGCTGTTATGAGCAATTGACATTTATTGAGCATACTAGCGCATACAGAAAGCTGCTATTGATTGTCTAGCCAACAAAAATTATTTTGTCAGCATTCTAAACAGTACATGCTCTACTACAGAGTATTTTATTCCAGAGGTCTGGCCCAGTGCACCAGGCAGGGAGCTTACACATGAGTGGGGCAAGAAAATGTGCTAGAAATAAATAAGTATATGTTTTACCTGTATCCTGTCCATGTTTCATACACTGGCATACCTCATAGATATCACAAGTTTAGTCCAATACTGCAATAAAGGAAGTCAAGTGGAATTTTTGTTTTTTCAGTGAATATAGAAGTTATGTTTACACTCTAGTGTAGTACAAGTGTGCAATAGTATTATGTCTAAAAATATGTACATATCTAATTAAAATACTTCATTGTTAAAAATTGCTAACAATCATCTTTGTTTTCAGTGATTCTTTCTTTCTTTCTTTCTTTATTTCTTTATGTATTTATTTTTTGCTAGAGGAGGATCTTGCTTCAATGTTGGTGGCTGCTGATTTAACAGGGTAATGGTTGCTGAAGTTCGGAGCGGCTGTGGTAATTTTTTTAAAAAGTAGGCTCCACACCCAACATGGGGCCCAACCAGCCCTTGAACTCATGACCCTGAGCTCAAGACCTGATCTGAGATCAAAAGTTGTATGCTTAACCTACTGAGCCGCCAAGATGCTCCAGCTGTGATAATTTTGTAAAAGATAGCAATTAGAAGTTTGCCACATTGGATGACTTTTTCTCTTATGAGCAATTTCTCTGTAGCATGGAATAACATTTTACCCACAGTAGAACTTCTTTCAAAATTGGAGTCAATCCTCTCAAACCCTGCTGTTGCTTTATCAAGTCAGTTTATATAATATTCTAAATCTTTTATTTCCATTTCAACAATCTTCACAGCATCTTCATCAGAAGTAGATTCCATCTCAAGAAACCAACTTTCTTTGTCCATCTATAAGAAGCAATACTTGATCCATTAAAGTTTTATCATGAGATTGCAGCAATTCAGTACTATTCAGGATCCACCTTTAATTATAGTTCTCTTGCTACTTCCACCACATATGCAGTTAGTTCCTCCATTGACGTCTCAAAGTCATCCATGAGGGTTGGAATCAACTTCTTCCAAACTCCTGTTAGTGTTGATATTTTGACCTCTCCCATGAATCACAAATGTTCTTAATGGCATCTAGAATGCTGAATCTAGCTCTCTAGCTATGAAAGTATTAGATGGCATCTTCTTCCAATAGAAACCTATTTTGTCTGGATTGGAAATCTGTTCTTCAGCATAGCCATATTCATTAATTATCTTATCTAGATCTTCTGCATAACTATCTTATCTAGATCTTCTGCATAACTTGCTGCAGCTTCTACAACAGCACTTGTTCTTTCACCTTGTACTCATGTTATGGAGACAGCTTCTTTCCTTAAACCTCATAAACCAATCTCTACCAGCTTTAGACTTTTCTTCTGCAGCTTCCTCACCTCTCCCAGCCTTCATAGAATTGAAGAGACAGGGTTTTGCTCTGGATTGGACTATCTTGAGGGAATGTTGCTGCTGATTAGATCTTCTATCCAGACCCCTAAAACTTTCTTCATATTAGCAGTAAGACTGTTTCACTTTCTTGTCATTCACATGCTCATTGCAGCAGCTTTTTTAATTTCCTTCAAGAGTTTTTCATTTACACTTACAACTTTACTAATTGATGCAAAAGGCCTATCTTTCAGCCTGTCTTGACTTTCAACATGCCTTCCTTACTAACCTTAATCATATCTCACTTTTGATTTAAAATGAGATATATAACTCTTTCTTTCACTTGAACATGTAAAGACCATTGTAGGATTATTAATTGGCCTAATTTAAATGTTGTTATGTCTCAGGGAATAGGAATTCCTGAGGCTGGGGAGAGAGATAGGGAATGGTTGTTTGTTGGAGTAGTCAGAACACACATACATTTATCAATTATTTTTTCCTTCTTATATGGGTACAGTTTGTAGCCCCCTAAGTGATTACAATAATAACATCAAAGATTTCTGATTACATTTCAACATGACAAATAGAATAATAATGAAAAAGCTTGAAATACTACAAAAATTATGAAATGTGACACAGAGACACAAAGTGAGGAAATTCTGTTGAAAAATAGACCTGATAGACTTGTTCAGTGGAAAGTTGCCACAAACCTTCAATTTATAAAGAATGCTATGCCTGCAAAGTTCAATCAAGTAAAGCACAACAAAACAAGGTATGCCTGTACAATATTAGAACTAGTAGCATAAAGAGGGGCTGGCTGAAGATCCAGAATCATAACAAAACTTCTTTTTTTCTATCGCTACAAATACCTGCATATTTTTTTTTACTAGAATGACCCCACTACAAAAATGCAATATCCCTGCTTATACCACACACACACATACACACACCTTTGATGAAATTTTAGGTGATCTATAAACCTCAGTGAGTTGCCCAGTTTAGGTTAATTAATCTGGTCAGCATCTGAGAGTTATTTTGGAAACTGGCCTCAGTCTGGGTGAGGGGCTCCCGGGGAGACGGTTTGGTAGGTGACAACATTGAAGTAAGGCTAGGTTCCTCCTAGGTTTCTAGAAATGTGGAATTCTGGAGTAGAAGACCCAGCAGACTGTACTCCATAATCCAGGTGGGATACAATACACAGGATCTTGGGCAGTTTCGACCTGGGCACCATGAATAATAAAAGCAGAGAACAGACAGCTTTGGCAGGGATGGGGGCAGAGTGGTAGGTAGTATAGAACTTTCCTGGTAATCGGGGAATGGTGAACTCTAGTCACAAGTTGGTGGTGATGCCAATTATAGCCCCATGAATTGGAGGACAGTTTAAAGGCAGTGAACTAGGGTGGGTGTAGATGATGGGGGCAGTATGGTACATGTCCCAGATCAGAAGGATTTAGTATTTTAAAAACCTGAAAACTTTTATTTTGTATGTAGCCTATCAAACATACTTTGTGCTTGATGCAAATTAGTACAATGAAGGTAATGTTATTTATTTCTCTTGAAACGAATAATTTTATTTGGGAAATGTGTATTTTTCCTACCTTCAATATTTTCTTTCAACTAAAAAAAACCTTTTTATTAAATTTTCTGATTAACAAAATGAACCTGATTGGGAAGAAAAGAAAGAAACAAACAAACAAAAAAAAAAACAACATTAAAAAGAAAAAGCCTTTGATTCTATTCAACCCATCTTGACACCCTGCTCTGTATTAATTTCATGCATGCCCAAAGCCCAGGCAAAATAAATATCAGTGAATGCTGAGAAAAGAGGTGGACTTAGGAGGTCAATGTCTGGGAAGCAAAGGAATGAAAGACAAAATTTGTCAGAAAAGATGTGCCAATGGCCAATAACCCTAAGAGAAATTATAGCCCCTCTCTGGTAAACAGAGAAAGGAAAATTAATGCCATAGGGAGGGGCACTAAGAAATAAGCACAAGTTAATAAAGCAACCAAGAGTGAGCTAATGGTCAAAAAAGAATACAAACAAAGCTTCAGTCAACGGATTGAATGTTAGGAGAAACAACATAGTCACAACAGATTTTCAGATCATGTCAACTTCATAATTTTTTAAATTTTGGTAATATAGGTAATATATATAAACATATAACTTTCCATTTAAGCCATATTTAAGTATACAAATCAGTGACATTAATTTCATTCACAATTTTGTGCAACCATCACTCCTATCTATTTCTGAAACTATTTCATGAACCCAAGCAGCAACTGTACCCATTAAGCAATAATTCCCATTTTCCCCTCCCCCAATCCTGTAATCTCCAATCTACCATCTGTTTCTATTAGTTTGCCTATTTTAGATATCTTATATAGGTTGAATCATACAGTATTGCTTTTTGTTTCTGGATTACTGCATTTAGCATATTTTTCGAAGATTCATCCATGTTTGTAGCATGTTTCAGAACTTCATTTTTGTAGGCAAATATTATTCTAATGTATATATGTATATATCACATTTTGTTTATACATTCATCTGTTGATGGGAATTTGGATTGTTTCCATCTATTTCCTATTGTGAATAAGACTGCAATTAATATTCGTGTACAAATATATGTCTGTGTCCCTGTGTTCAATTTTCTTCGGTGTATATCTAGGAATGGAAATGCTTGGCCATATGGTAATATATATTTAACTTTTGAAGTAACTGCCAAACTGTTTTTCCACAGCAGCTTCACCATTTTACATTCCTACCAGCAATATACAAATATTCCAATTATCCACACATCCTTGTCAAGACTTGTTATTTTCCGTTTTTATTATACTTCTTTTCCATTTTTTATTATACCTATATCTAGCAGTGTGTGGGTGTGAAGTGGTATCTCATCGTGCCTTCACTTTGCATTTTGCTAATGATAAAAGATGTTGGACACATTTTCATGTACTTCTTGGTCATTAAGTATCTTCTTTGGAGATTTAAGTCCTTGCACCATTTTTAATTTGCTTGTTTGTCTTCTTGATTATTTGTAAGAGGTTTTTTTTTTATATTTTAAACATTAAAACATTCAATTGTGGTCAGAAAAGATATTCTGTATTCCTCTAATTTTTTCAAATGCATTGATATTTTATTGTGGCCTAAATTATGTTCCATACTGGAGCATGTTCCATGTGCACTGAAGAAGAATGTTTATTCTTCTGTTGTTGTGTAGCATGTTCTATATATATCTGTTAGGTCTAGTTGGTTTATAATATTGTTCGAGTCCTCCATCTTTACTGGTCAGTTGTCTAGATATTTTATCCATTATTGAAACTGGGGTATTGAATTCTCCAAGTATTATTCTAGAACTACTTGTTTATTTCTTCAATTCTGTCATGTGTGCTTCACATATTCTTGGGATCTTTCATTTCCTATATATATGTTTTTAATTGTTATATTTTTTGATGAATTTAACTTTTTAGAAATACATAATAATTTTATTTTGTCACTTGTAACAGGTTTTTAAACTTAGAATATAATAATATAGATACTACAGTCTTTTGCTAACTATTCACATGAAATATGTTTTACCATCCTTTCACTTTCAATTTATATGTGACTTTGGATCTAAAGTGAGTTTCTTTTTTTAAGTTTATTTATTAATTTTGAGAGAGAGAGCCCACAAGTAGGGGAGGGGCAGAGAAAGAGGAAGAGAGAGAATCCCAAGCAGACTCCTCTCTGTCAGCATGGAGCCTGATGTGGAGCTTGAACTCTCCACAAACCATGGGAGTGTTACCTGGTCTGAAATCAGGAGTCTGATGCTTAACCAACTGAGCCACGCAGGTGCCCCTTGAGTTTCTTATAGACAGCATATAATTAGATCATGAATTTTTTTCCATTATGCCAATCTCTCCACCTTTTGATTGGAGAGTTTAATCTATTTACCTTTCAAATAATGGCTAATAAGGAAGGGCTTACTGCTACCATTTTTTCCTGTATGTCTTATCCTTTATTTTGGTCCTCATTTCCTCCATTATTTCTTCCTTTCTGTTTAGTTGATTTTTGGTAGTAAGCTATTTTTTCCCCTTATCATTTTTTTGTGTCTAATTTTAGATATTTGTGGTTACCACAGAGGTTACATTGAATATACCAAATCTGTAACAATCCAGTTTGAATTTATATCACCTTGATTTCAATAGTGTACAAAATCTCTGCTCCTATAGAACTCTGTCTACCTCTTTTATGTTTTGTCACAAATTACATATTTACCAATGTGTATCTAATAACATATATTCATAATTATTTTATGCATGTTTCTTTTTTATATCAAGCAGGCAGTAAAAAGTGAGTTATAAACCAAAAATACAACAATACTGGCTTATATATTTGCCCATAATTTACCTTTACCAGAGATCTTTATTTCTTCATATGATATTGAGTTACCATTTGATGTCCTTTCATTTGATGAACACCTTTTACTATTTCCTGTGGGGCAGGTTTCTTGGTAACAAACTCCCCCAGTTTTTGTTTTTCTGAGTATGTCTTAATTTTTCCCTCATTTTAAAAGGAGAGTTGTACTTGATATAGAATTTATGGTTTACAGTTTCTGTTTAATTTCAGCACTTTAAATATGTCATTGCACTACCTTCTGATCTCCATGGTTTCTGGTGAGAAATTACATAATAATCTTATTATCTTTAACTTGTGAGAAGTCACTATTCTTGTTGCCTTCAAGAGTCTCCTTGCCCCTCAACAGTTCAATTTTTTTGTCTTCGTGTAGATCTCTTTTTGTCTATCCTACTTGGATTTGTTGAGCTTCTTTGATGTGTAGATTTGTTTTTCATCAAATTTTGTAGTTTTGGCCATTATTTATATTTCATCTTGAGTCAGTTTCAGTAGTTTGTGTTTTATATGTATGTGTACATTTAATCTGTTATTGACTTTGTTGGCATATAGTTGTTTATAATAGTCCCTTATAACCCATTTTCATTTTAGTAAAGTTGATAGTATTGTCCCCTCTTTTATTCTTGATGTTAGTAATTTGTCTTTTCTCTTTTCTTCAATCTAGTTAAAGTTTGTCAATTTCATTCCTCAAAGAAATAATTTCTGGTACTTTTAATTTTCTCTAATGTATTTCACTAATTTTTTTTCTGTAAGTGTTGATATTCTGCCTTTAGGTTGTTTTCAGATTAATTTGCTCTTCTTTATCTAGAGTTTCATTTGTTTTTTTGTTTTGTTTTGTTTTGTTTTAGAAAATTGAGTTTTCAGCCTTTCTTTCTTTCTTTCTTTCTTTCTTTCTTTCTTTCTTTCTTCTTTCTTTCTTTCTTAAGTAAGCTTTATGCCAAATGTTGAGCTTGAGCTCACAACCCTGAGATCAAGAGTCCATTCTCTACTGACTAAACCAGCCAGGTGTCCACAGCCATTATTTCTTTGGTTACTTTTTCTACCCTTTTCTTTTCCCTTTTCTTCAGGTACTCTCATTGCACATATGTTGGTATGCTTAAAGGTGTCTTACATTTTTTTGTCTCTGATCATTTTTCTTCATTCCTTTTTATCTTTCTTCTTCAGAATGCATAATGCCATTCTTCAACTTCACTCATGTTTTCTCATTTTGGTTGAAATCTGTTGAACACCTCCAATGAATTTTTCATTTTCATTATTATATTTTTCAAATCCAACGTTTCTATTTTGTTTTTTTTTATTTTTAAAATCTTTATTATATTTTCTATTTCATAATATATTGTCTTCATATCTTCCATTACTTCATTAAGCATGATTTTTTTTAGTGTTGGAAGATATTTATGATTTGAAATCTTTGTAGGTTCAGTCTGACATGTGGACCTTCTCACAGGCAGTTTGTGTTGCTTTCGCTTTCCTATGTATGGATCTCATATTCCTCTTTGTTTGCATTGACGATGACACTCTTATTGACCAAAGTTAATCAGGCTCTTTTGAGCCCTCTTCTTGTTAGGCCTTGTCGTTGGACTGTCAAGATTAGTTTTAGCAAAAAGTCCTATTGATTCCAGTTTTAGCAATAATCCTGATAAGCTAGTTTAGCAAGAATCTTTCACCCTTGAAATTTAATTAAGTTCTTCCTCCACCCTTGATATCTAATCAAGTTTCTCTTAGTAATTTTAATTCAATGACTTTTTCTCCCTGTCAATTGATAATAAAAATCCCCTGCTGGGAGTTAAGAAGGGAGAGTAATAGGGGGTCCCTATGCTTGCCTCATCCCTTGAACAGAGCTAATAAAATATTAAATCATTCTGAACATTCAAAGAATTGATCTGAAAACTGAAAGAACAAACTGCACAACTAGAAATTGAAAAGAGGTCATATTGTGGAAGGTAGGAGGTGTGGAGCCATGATGAAGGGGAGAAAAGAATTGCCAGTGCTGCAGAGGGGAAGACTCCTGATCACAGAGAGTGGATAGAAATAGAGTAAGAGAGGGGGAAAGAGCAATGTGCAGGGGATTACACAGGAAAAACACTTTCTTAAAACCATTGACTGGAAAAATGAGAAGGGCTGATTATTATTGAAAGTTTTTTATAAACAAGGGAGCTCAAAGTCAGAAGCTTTAGAGGTCTGTGACATCGCTGGGGTGGAGCCTTATGGGTATAGTGGTACTCCTGTGAAGAAGGAGGGCAGAAGCCAGGGAGTGGACAGCATGATCTGATGATCCCCTAGGTTGAGGAAAGGCACTTCCTCTTCTTGGAGTGCATTTGGGAGAGGGGACACTGCTTCTCAGGTGCAAAGAGCCAGCAGGTGCCATTGAGCTGTCCTGTTCATTAACATAGGTGCAGAAGCACCTGCTGAGGGGAGCTAACATGGACACTGGCTTTTTGCTCTCCTCTACCATAAACTCCAAGCCCCTGTGTGTTCATGCAACTGCCCTTCTGAGACAAACTGGCACCAGCCACAGTGTGGCAAAACCCTCCCCCAGAGGATCAGCAAGGGTCCACATTGCACCAGGTCCCTAAAATTTGGAGTTTTGAAGCCAAACCAGAATGTATGAGATTAAACACAGGAGCACTGTGCCACTGAGTGGGCAGATGACTTGGCCACAGATAGGGTGTAGGCAGGGATCTGAGGGATCCTTAGGTCACATAAGGGGAGATTGTTCTTATGTGAAGGCTTTCTGAAGAGCAGTGGGTGCAAAATTTCCTCTCCTGGGATGAGGGAGAAGTCTGATACCAATTTTATTCCCTGCCAATCAGCACAGACCCTCAGACTTCAGTGAGCAGCATAGCACCCACAGTGGAGGCTTGAGCCACTTACAATAAGCCCCGTCTCCCTGCACTGCCTAGGTGTTTTGTTTTTGTTTTTCTTTAACACAGCAAGTGTGCCTGAGAACCAGAGCAAAAGTGGGCCGCTCCCCCAGAAATCCACCACAAACTTCCCATATGCACCAAGTCTATTGACCATAGAGTTCTGCAAAACTTAGGGTCTAGTGGGAATTGAATCTAGCCCTTTTTTAAATATGAAACGTATTGTCAAATTGGTTTCCATACAACACCCAGTGCTCATCCCAACAGGAGCCCTCCTCAATGCCCATCACCCACCCTCCCTCTCTCCAACTCCCCATCAACCTTCAGTTTATTCTCAGTTTTTAAGAGTCTCTTATGCTTCGGCTCTCTTCCTCTCTTTTTTTTTCCTTCCCCTCCCCCATGGTCTTCTGTTAAGTTTCTCAGGATCCACATAAGAGTGAAAACATGGTATTTGTCTTTCTGTGATGACTTATTTCACTTAGCATAGCACTCTCCAGTTCCATCCAAGTTGCTACGAAAGGCCATATTTCATTCTTTCTCATTGCCAAGTAGTATTCCATTGTGTATATAAACCACAATTTCTTTATCCATTCATCAGTTGATGGACATTTAGACTTTTTCCATAATTTGGCTATTGTTGAAAGTGCTGCTATAAACATTGAGGTACAAGTGCCCCTATGTATCAGCACTCTTGTATCCCTTGGGTAAATTCCTAGCGGTGCTATTGCTGGGCCATAGGGTAGATCTATTTTTAATTTTTTGAGGAGCCTCCACACTGTTTTCCAGAGAGGCTGCACCAGTTTGCATTGCTACCAACAGTGCAAGAGGGTTCCTGTTTCTCCACATCTTCTCAAGCATCTATAGTCTCCCCACATCCTCTCCAGCATCTATAGTCTCCTGATTTGTTCATTTTAACCTTTTTAAACAAGTAGACCAAAATATACCTAGTTAAAATGCACTGGAAAAGGTCTAAACACTCTCTACTGTAGGCGAGGTGAAACTCTGGGCTGATTTGAGGGAAAGAGCATCCGAAACACAACAGCAAAGTGTACACAGCATACACCAGAAACACTTCTTTAAGCTCCAAGTCCTGGTCAGTATATGTAATCTTCTTAATATACCCATTACTCTCAGGAGCATGTTTCTCAGGAAACATAACAGGATTTCTAACACACAGAAAAGAGACACCTAGACCAAGACTGAAGAATCCATCCCAAAATGCCAAGATAGAGGAATTCATCACAAAGAAAGCACAGGGAAAGGTGATGGCCAGCAATCTAATCCAAACAGATATAAGTAGTATGTCTGAATGAGAATTTAAAACAACAATCATCAGGGTACTACTTGGGCTTGAGAGAAACATACAAGACACCAGGGAGTCCCTTAGCACAGAGATGAAAGACCTAAAAACTAGTCAGGCCAAAATAAAAAAAAATGGTATAACTGAAATGCAACAGTGGCTGTATGTAATGACCACAAGGATTGGAGAAACAGAGGAACTACGTGATATAGAAGATGAAATTATGGAAAATAATAAAACTGAGAAGCGAAGGAAAGAAAAATATTAGATCATGGATGTAGACTTGGGGAATTCAGTGACTCCATAAAGCTTAATAGCATTCATATCATAGGAGTTCCAGAAGAAGAGAGGGGAAAAGAGGCCAAAAGGTTTATTTCATCAAATTATAGATTAAAATTTCCCTAATCTGGGGAAGGAAAAAAACATCCAAATCCAGAAGGCACAGACAGCTCCCATCAAAATCAACAAAAGCAGGCAAACACCAAGACATATTATAGCAAAATTTGCCAAATACAGAAAAGGAAAATACCCAGCGAGCAGTAAAGGAAAAGAAATCCCAAACTTACAAGAGAAGACAAATAAGATTAGCAGCAGACCTATCCACAGAAACTTGGCAGACCAGAAGGGAGTGGAGTGATATAGTCAATATGATAAATGAGAAAAATATTCATCTAAGAATTCCTTATCCAGCAAGGCTTTCATTCAGAATAGAAGTAGAGATAGTTTCCCAGAAAAACAAAAACTAAAGGAGTTTGTGATCACTAAACCAACCCTGCAAGAAATATTAAAGGGGACTCTTTGAGTGGGAAAGTAAGACCAAAAGCAACAAAGACTAGAAAAGAACAGAGAAAATCTCCAGAAACAATGACTTAACAAGTTATACAATGGCACTAAATTCATATTCATCAATAATCACTCAGAATGCAAATGGAATAAATGCTCTAATCAAAAGACATAGTGTATCAGAGTGGATAAAAAAGCAAGACTCATGTATATACTGCCTACAAGATATTCATTTTAGACTTAAAGACACCAGCAGATTGAAAGTGAGGGGATGGAGAACAATTTACCATGCTAATGGACATCAATAGTAAGCCACAGTAGCCATAATTATATCACAAAAACTAAAATTTAAACTAAAGAGTGTAACAAATAATGAAGGGCACTATATCGTAATAAAGAGGTCTATCCAACAATAAGATTTAACAATTGTAAATATTCATGCCCCCAAATTGGACTAACCCAAACATATAAAACAATTAATAACAAACATAAAGAAACTCATTGATAATAATACGATAATAGTAATGGACTTTAACACCCCACTTACAACAATGGACAGATTCTCTAAGCAGAAAACCAGCAAGAAAACAATGGCTTTGAATGACACACTGGACCAGATGGACTTAATAGATATATTTAGAACATTTCAGCCTAAAGCAGCAGAATACATATTCTATTCCAGTGCACATGGAATATTCTCCAGAATAAATCACATACTGGGTCAAAAATCAGGCCTCAACAAACACAAAAGGAATGAGATCATACCATGCATATTTTCTGACAACAATGCTATGAAACTTAAAGTCAATCACAAGAAAATATTTGCAAAGACCACAAATATATGGAGTATAAAGAACATATACAAAAGAATGAATGAGTTACGCAGAAATTTAAAGATGAACTAAAGAAATACATGGAGGGGGAAGATGGCAGCATAGGAGGACACAGGGCTCACCTCATCCTGCCGATCACTTATATTCCACACACATCTGCCTAAATATCCAAAAAACCACCAGAAGAATAGTAGAATGGACTCTCCAGAGCCAAGCATAGACAAGAGGCCCACAGAAGAGGGTAGGAGGGGCGGAAAGGTGGTGAGTGCTACAGGGACTAGAGGGAAGAAGACAGGGCACCGAAGGGGGAGTCCACCCTGCAAGGCAGAGCCCCCACTTTTGCAGGCTTGCAAAAGCGGAGGGGCCTGATTCTGTGAGTTCTGACAGCCAGTGGGACTTAACATCTGGAATGTTAAAAGTGAACAGCTGTAAATGAGGTGAAAAATAAAATGCAGGAGGGCATAGCAGGGATTGAAGAGGCAGGGGAGAGAACAGGTGACTTAGAAGATAAAATTATGGAAAAAGAAAAAGCTGAGAAAAAGAGAGATAAAAAAAACCTAGGAGTATAAGGTGAGAATTAGAGAATTAAGTGACACAATAAAATGGAACAGTATGCGTATAATAGGAATTCCAGAAGCAGAAGAAGAGAGAGAAAGGGGCAGAAGGTGTACTTGAACAAATCACAGCTGAGAACTTCCCTGATCTGGGGAAGGAAAAAGGCAGTGAAATCGAAGAGGCACAGAGAACACCCTTCAGACATAACTTGATCTTCTGAATGACATATCATAGTGAAACTGGCAAAATACAAGGATAAAGAGACAATTCTGAAACCAGCTAGGGATAAACACACTATAACGTACAAAGGGAGACCCATAAGAGTAAGGGCAGACCTACCTACTAGAACTTGGCAGGCAAGAAAGGAATGGCAGGAAATCTTCAATGTTCAGTGTGATGAACAGAAAAAATATGCAGCCGAGAATCCTTTATCCAGCAAGTCTGTCATTCAGAATAGAAGGAGAGATAAAGGTTTTCCCAAACAAAAACGGAAGGAATTCATCACCACTAAACCAGCCCTATAAGAAATCCTAAGGGGGACTCTGTGAGTGAAATGTTGCAAGGACCACAAATCAGCAAAGACATCACTACAAGCATGAAACCTACAGACATGACAACGACTCTAAACCCATATCTTTCCATGATAACACTGAATGTAAATGGACTAAATGCTCCAACCAAAAGACATAGGATTTCAGAATGGAAAAAAAAAGAAGACCCATCTCTTTGCTGTCTACAAGAGACTCATTTTAGACCTGAGGACACCTTCAGATTGAAAGTGAGGACATGGAGAACTATCTATCATGCTACTGGAAGCCAAAAGAAAGCTGGAGTAGCCATACTTATAACAGACAAACTAGACTTTAAATTAAAGTCTGTAACAAGAGATGAAGAAGGGCATCATGTAATAATTACAGGGTCTATCCATCAGGAAGAGCTAACAATTATAAATGTCTATGCACTGAATATGGAAGCCCCCAAATATATAAAACAATTAATCACAAACATAAGCAACCATATTGATAAGAATGTGATAATTGCAGGGGACTTTAATACTCCACTTACAACAACGGATAGATCAGCCAAACACACGGTCAATACAGAAACAAGGGCCCTGAATGATACATTAGATCAGATGGACTTGACATATATTTAGAACTCTGCATCCCAAAGCAACAGAATATACTTTCTCCTCGAGTGCACATGGAACATCTCCAAGTTGGATCACATACTGGGTCACAAAACAGCCCTTCATAAGTATACAAGAATTGAGATCATACCATGCACACTTTCAGACCACAATGCTATGAAGCTTGAAATCAACCACAGGAAAAAGTCTGGAAAACTTCCAAAAGCATGGAGGTTAAAGAACACCCTACTAAAGAATGAATGGGTCAACCAGGCAATTAGAGAAGAAATTAACAAATATATAGAAACAAATGACAATGAAAATACAAAAAACAAACGCTTTGGGATGCAGAGAAGGCAGTCCTGAGAGGAAAATACACTGCAATCCAGGCCTATCTCAAAAACAAGAAAAATCCCAAATACAAAATCTAACAGCACATCTAAAGGAAATAGAAGCAGAACAGCAAAGACACCCCAAACCCAGCAGAAGAATAGAAATAATAAAGACCAGAGTAGAAATAAGCAATACGGAATCTAAAAAAAGAAAAAAAAAACTATAGAGAAGATCAATGAATCCAAGAGTTGTTTTTTTGAAAAAATAAACAAAATTGATAAACGTCTAGCCAGGCTTCTCAAAAAGAAAAGGGAGATGACCCAAATAGATAAACTCATGAGTGAGAATGGAATTATTACAACCAATCCCTCATAAATACAAGCAATTATCAGGGAATACTAGGAAAAATTATATGCCAACAGACTGGACAACCTGGAAGAAATGGAAAAATTCCTAAGCATCCACACATTTCCAAAACTCAAACAGGAAAAAATAGAAAACTTGAACAGACCCATAACTAGCGAAGAAATGGAATCAGTTATCAAAAATCTCCCAACATATGAGTCCAGGACCAGATGGCTTCCCTGGGGAATGCTACCAGACATTTAAAGCAGAGATAACTCTTATCCTTCTCAAGCTTTTGCAAAAATTGAAAGGGAAGGAAAACTTCCGGACTCATTGTATGAAGCCAGCATTCGTTTGATTCCCAAACCAGACAGAGTTCCGGCAAAAAAAGAGAACTATAGGCCAATATCCCTGTTGAATATGGATGCAAAAATTCTCAATAAGATACTAGCAAATCGAATTCAACAGCACATAAAAAAAAATTCTTCACCGTGATCAAGTGGGATTCGTTCCTGGGCTGCGGGCCTGGTTCAACATTCGCAAATCAATCAATGTGACACATCACATTAATAAAAGAAAAGTGAAGAACCATATGATCCTGTCAATCGATGCAGAAAAAGCATTTGACAAAATTCAGCATTCTTTCTTAATAAAAACCCTCAAGAATGTCGGGATAGAAGGAACATACTTAACCATCATCAAAGCCATTTATGAAAACACACAGCTATTATTACCCTCAAAGGGGAAACTGAGAGCTTTCCCCTGAGATCAGGAACACGACAGGGATGTCCACTCTCACCGCTGTTGTTTAACATAGAGTTGGAAGTGCTAGCATCAGCAATCAGACAAAAAAAGGAAATCAAAGGCATCAAAATTGGCAATGATGATGTCAAGCTTTCACTTTTTGCAGATGACATGATACTCTACATGGAAAACCCGACAGACTCCACCAAAAGTCTGCTAGAACTGATACGTGAATTCAGCAAAGTTGCAGGACACAAAATTAAAGTACAGAAATCAGTTGCATTCTTATACACTAATAATGAAGCAACAGAAAGACAAATAAAGAAACTGATCCCATTCACAATTGCACCAAGAAGCATAAAATACCTAGGAATAAATCTAACCAAAGATGTAAAAGATCTGTATGCTGAAAACTATAAAAAGCTTATGAACAAAATTGAAGAAGATACAAAGAAATGGAAAACATTCCGTGCTCATGGATTGGAAGAATAAATAATGTTAAAATATCAATACTACCCAAAGCAATCTACACATTCCAAGCAATCCCAATCAAAATTGCACCAGCATTCTTCTTGAAGCTAGGACAAGCAATCCTAAAATGTGTATGGAACCAAAAAAGACCCCGAATAGTCAAAGTAATTTTGAAAAAGAAGACCAAAGCATTAGGCATCACAATCCCAGACTTTAGCCTCTACTACAAAGCTGTAATCATCAAGACAGCATGGTATTGGCACAGAAGCAGACACATAGACCAATGGAATAGAATAGAGACTCCAGAATTGGACCCAAAAAAAGTATGGCCAACTAATCTTTGACAAATCAAGAAAGAATATCCAATGGGAAAAAGTCAGTCTCTTTAACAAATGGTGCTGGGAGTACTGGACAGCAACATGCAGAAGATTGAAACTAGATGACTTTCTTACAACATTCACAAAAATAAACTCAAAATGGATAAAGGGCCTGAATGTGAGACAGGAAACTATCAAAATCCTAGAGAAGAAAGCAGGAAAAAACCTCTCTGACCTCAGCCGTAGCAATTTCTTACTCGACACATCTCCAAAAGCAAGGGAATTAAAAGCATAAATGAACTATTGGGACCTCATCAAGATAAAAAACTTCTGCACTTCAAAGGAAACAATGAACAAAACTAAAAGGCAACCGAATGAATGGGAAAAGATATTTGCAAATGCCATATCAGACAAAGGGCGAGTATCCAAAGTCTATAAAGAACTCACCAAACTCCAAACCCGAAAGACAAACAATCCAGTGAAGAAATGGGCAGAAAACATGAATAGACACTTCTCTAAAGAAGACATCCAGATGGCCAACAGGCACATGAAAAGATGCTCAACGTCACTCCTCATCAGGGGAATACAAATCAAAACCACACTCAGATACCACCTCACGCCAGTCAGAGTGGCTAAAATGATCAAATCAGGAGACTATAGATGCTGGTGAGGATGTGGAGAAACAGGTGCACAGGTGGGTATGCAAACTGGTGTATCCACTCTGGAAAACAGTGTGGAGGCTCCTCAAAAAATTAAAAATAGATCTTCCCTATGACCCAGCAATAGCACTGTTAGGCATTTACCCAAGGGATACAGGCGTATTGATGCATAGGATCACTTGTACCTCAACGTTTATAGCAGCACTTTCAACAATAGGTAAATTATGGAAAGAGCCTAAATGTCCATCAACTGATGAATGGATAAAGAAACTGTGGTTTATATACACAATGGAATACTACTTGGCAATGAGAAAGATCGAAATATGGCCCTTTGTATCAACCTGGATGGAACTGGAGAGTGCTATGCTAAGTGAAATAAGTCATAGAGAGAAAGATCGATACCATATGTGTTCACTCTTATGTTGATCCTGAGAAAGTTAACAGAAACCCATGGGGGAGAGGAAGGAAAAAAAAAGTTAGGGAGAGAGCCAAACCATGAGACTCTTAAAAACAGAATAAACTGAGGGCTGATGGGGAGTTGGAGGGAGGGGAGGGTGGGTGATGGGCAGTGAGGAGGGCTCCTGTTGGGATGAGCACTGGGTGTTGTATGGAAACCAATTTGACAAAAGTTTCATATTAAAAAAATAAAATAAAATATTTTTTTAAATTTAATAAAATAAAATAATTTTCAATATAAAAAAAATACATGGAAACAAATAAAAATGAAAACAACAGTCCAAAACCTTTGGGATAAAGCAAAAGTAGTCATAAGAAGGAAATGCATAGCAGTCAAGTTTACATCAAGAAGGAAGAAAAGTCTCAAATACACAACCTAACCTTGCATCTAAAGGGGCTGGGAAAGGAGAAGCAAATAAAGCCAAAAGCCAGGAGAAGAAGGGAAATAATAAAGATTAGAGCATAAATAAATGATAGAGAAACAAACAAACAAAAAAAACAGACCAGTGAAACTAAGAACTGGATCTTTGAAAGAATTAATAAGATTCATAAATCTCTAGCCATTCTTATCAAAAAGAAAAGAGAAAGGACCCAAATAATTAAAATCACAAATGAAAGAGGAGAGATCAAAACCAACACCTAAACGTACATAAATACAGAAAACTACAACAGAATATTATGAAAAATGATCTGCCAACAAATTGGTAAATTTGGAAGAAAAGGATGAATTCTGAGAAACATAAACTACCAAAACTAATACAGGAAGAAAAGAAAATTTGAACAGACCCATAACCAGGAAAGAAATTGAACCAGTAATAAAAAATATCTCAATAAGTAAAAGTCCAGAGCCAGATGTCTTCCCAGGGGAATTCTACCCAACATTTAAAGAATAGTTAATACCTATTCTTCTTGAACTATTCTAAAAAATAAAACTGGATGAAAAACTTCCAAACTCATTCTACAAGGTCAACATTACCTTGATTCCAAAACCAAAGATCCCACTAAAAAAGGGAATTATATTCCCATATCCCTGATAAACATGAATGCAAAAAATCTCAACGTGATACAAGCATATCAAATCCTACAGTACATTAAAAGAATTATTGACCATGGTAAAGTTGGATTCATTCTTGGATTGCAAGGAATTTGAATATTCTCAAATCAATCAACGTGATACACCACATTAATAAAGGGTAAGAACCATATTGATCTTTTCAATAGATGCAGAAAAAGCATTTGTCAACGTACAGCATCCATTCTTGATTAAAACCCTCAACAAAGTAGGGATAGAGGGAACATCCCTCAACATCATAAAGGCCATATACAAAAGACCCACAGCTAATATTATCCTCAATAAGGGAAAACTGTCTAACAAGACAGTGATGTCCACTCTTACCATTGTTATTTAACATAGTACTAGAAATCCTAGCCTCAGCAATCAGACAACAAATGGAAATAAAAATCATCCAAATTGGCAAGGAAGAACTCAAAACTTCACTATTTGCAGATGACACGATACTCTATGTAGAAAACCCAAAAGACTTCACCAAAGAATTGCTAGAAATGATACATGAATTCATTAAAGTTGCAGAATACAAAATCAATGTACAGAAATCTATTGTATTTCACCACACCAATAATGAAGCAGCAGAAAGAGAAATCAAGGAATTGATCCTATTTACAATTGTACCAAAAAAACCATAAGACACCTAGGAATAAAACTAACTAAAGAGGCAAAAGACCTGTATTCTGAAAACTATAGAATACTTATGAAGGGAATTGAAAAGGACACAAAGAAATGAAAAAAAAATTCCATGCTCATGGATTAGAAAAACAAATATTGTTAACATGTCTATACTTCCCAAAGAAACCTACACATTTAATGCAATTATTATCTGAATACCAACAGTATTTTTTACAGAGCTAAAAGAAACAAACATGAAGTTTGTATGGAACCACAAAAAAACTTGAATAGCCAAAACAATCTTGAAAAAGAAAACTAAAGATAGAGGCATCATAATTCTGGACTTCAAGTTATATTACAAGGCTGTAGTCATGAAGACAATATGGTACTGGCATAAAAACAGACACATAGATCAATGGAACAGAATAGAAAGCCCAGAAATGGACCCACAACTATATGGTCAACTAATCTTTGACAAGGCAGGAAAGAATATCCCATGGAAAAAAGACAGTCTCTTTAACAAATGTGTTAGGAGAACTGGGCTACAACATACAAAGAATGAAAATGGACCACTTTCTTATACCATACAGAAAAATTAATTAAAAATGGAGGAAAGACCAAAATGTGAGACAAAAAACCATCACAATCCTGGAGGAGAACACAGGCAGCAACCTCTTTGACCCCAGCTGTAGTAATTTCTTATTAGACACATCTCCTGAGGCAAGGAAAACAAAAGCAAAAATTAACTATTGGGACTTATCAAGATAAAAAGGTTCTGGACAGTGAAAGAAACAATCAGCAAAACTAAAAGACCACCTACAGAATTGGAGAAGACATTTGCAAATGATATATCTGATAAAGTATTAATATACATAATTTATAAAGAGCTTATCAAACTCAACACCCCCCCCAAAAAAAAAACAAAGAATCTGTGAAGAAATGGTCAAAAGACATGAATAGACATTTTTCCAAAGAAAACATACAACGGGCTAATAGACACATTAATAAATATTAAACATCACTCATCATCAGGGAAATACAAATCAGAATCCTGATGAGATACCATCTCAGGCCTGTCAGAATGGCTTAAATTAACAACACAGGAGATATTGGCAAGGATGTGGAGAAAGGGGAAACCTCTTTCACTGTTGGTAGGAATGCAAATTGGTGTAGCCACTCTGGAGAACAGTATGGAGGCTCCTCAAAAAGTTAAAAATATAACTACCCAATGCCTCAGCAATTGCACTACTAGATATTTACCCAAAGGATACAAAAATACTGTTTCAAAGGGCACATGCATCTGTATGTTTATAGTGGTAGCAACATCAACATCCAAACTATGGGTAGAAGTGAAATGTCCACTGACTGATGAATGGATAAAGAAGATGTTGTATGTATGTATGTATATATTATATGTAATATATATATATATATATATATATATATAATATCCAGTCATCAAAAGAAATTATATCTCGCCATTTGCAATGATGTGGATGGCAGCAGAATGTGTTAAGCTAGGTTAAATAAGTCATTCAGAGAAAGACAAATACCATATGAATTCATTCATATGTATAGCTTAAGAAACAAAACAGGTGATCAAAGGGGAAGAAAAAAAAAGGGAAGGAAAAACCATAATAGACTCTTAACTATAAAGTAAAAACTGAGGGTTGCTGGAGGGGAGGTGGGTGGGGGATAGGTTAAGTGGGTGATGGTTATTAAGGAGGGCACTTGTGTTGATCACTGGGTGTTATATATAAGTGATGAATCACTAAATTTTACTTCTGAAACCAATATTTCACTATATGTTAACTAACTAGAATTTAAATAAAATCTGTTGAAATCTGTACTGCTTAGGTAGTATATTTTAAAATCTTTGAATACTGATTTGACTCCCCACCTTCTACAGTATTTGTTTTGGTTGTTGTTCTCTTGCTTGTTTTGTGACTTGACTAGGTTAGGTTAGTGAAGCTATTTCCCCCACCGTGTGAACATTTTGGTATCACTCCTCAGGGGGTTCAGATGGGCATGTGCACAGTCCTCCTGTGATTACAGTGGTTTCTGTCAACACTCTTTTTGATTGTCTCTTTCTCTGATCTCTGTATTAATCTGTTTGTTTCATTTGGTATTACACCTGGCTTGTTAGGCTCCACTAAGTATAGGGTGATTGCTCTGTTTTCATCAAAGCCATGGGGCATAAAATGGTCAATAGTCTGATCCTATTAAATTCAATCAGGTGTAGTTTTTGTGGACAGTTCTAGAACTTTATTCAGACCCTCAGTAGACTCTTATTTACTAACTCTCTCCCTAATTCTCACTGGTGTACTAGCTGGCCTATAGTTTAACTTGTTGCTTTTAATTAAAGGAAGATATTGTTGTACAGTATATGCTTAAGCTTGATCTTCCTTAGACTGTGTTTCAAATTGAGTCAGCTCTTCTAGGGAGAGCATAAAAGCTCTCTATTTTTATGGACTACTTCTCTCCCTGGGCAAAGACTGTGAGCTGCTACACTGGGCAGTTTTTATTATTATTGTGTTGTTGCTGTTGTTGTTGTTGTTGTCATTTCTTCTGATATGAGACCTCTACTCTAAGAGCAATGAAGGGTGAGGGTAACCAGGACCTCTTTACTCTTGGTCTGCCTTTTTGGGTAAAGCCTTTGTCTTTTGGGTAGTGACTGCTGGAAGGGAATCCATAACTTCTTAGTCACATTCACTAAGAATTTAGTTTCTTCAACTCTAATTTATAGGGGAAAAGAAATGCTTGTGACTTGCCAACCTAAAACCTTGATTGGGAACTGAGGGGAAAGGAAGCCCTGTAATTTTGGCCATGGCTCCAGAGTAGAGTTTCTGTTATGATGAGCTAAGGATGAAGAGGAAGAAGGGAACAGGTCCTGGTTCAAATGCCAGAAATCCTTGTTGTTTTTACCAAGTTTGGGTAGATTTTCCTTGAATAAATGTTTCCTCATTTACTGTTTAGCCTTAGGACAATTTCTAAATAATTAAATGGTTTTTTTAAATAGTTTGTTCTGCTCTGTTTGTTTAACTGTTGAGTGAGTCTTCATAGGTCTTCCTGTTGTCATCACAAAAGTGGACATTATGTCACATTTTTTTTTCATGGCAATTCGATTAATTTAATAGATATAGGACTTACAGGATTTTCTATTTCTTCTTTTTTTCTATTTTGGTAAGTTATGTTTTTTAATAAGTTCATAGATTAATCTAAATTTTTAAATTTATTGGTATGGGGCACCTGGGTTGAGGTTCAACCTCAGCTGGTTGAGTCCCCTACTATGGCTCAGGCCATGATCTCATGGTTTGTGAGTTCTAATCCCACATCGGGCTTGTTGCTGTCAATGCAGAGCCTGCTTCACATTCTCTGTCCTCTCTCTGACCCTGCTCTGCCCTGCCCTGCTCTCTCTCTCCCTCTCTCCTTCAATCCAATAATCAGGAAAGTTAGGTGTATAAATATATATAGGAATGTGCATATACAAATAGAGACATAAAGAAATTCACCACTGGTGACATTTGGAAATAGATGTGAGATTAAAGGCAAATTTTTTGTTGTTAATTACTTCAATGTCAGTTTTTACATTTTATTTTATTGTACAGTTCCAATCTTATTGCAGTTAAAACAATTCTGACTGGGGCACCTGGGTGGCTCAGTCAGTTAAGCGCCCAACTCTTGATCTCGGCTCAGGTCATAATCTCACAATTTGTGAAATAAAGCCCCGTGTGGGGGTCTGCACTGACAGCATGAAGCCTGACTGGGATTCTCTCTCTCCTTTTCTCACTCCCCCTTCCCCCATTCATGATTCTTCTTCCTCTTTCTCACTCTCAAAATAAATAAACCAAAAAACCCAATTCTGACCATATGTTATCATGTTAATTTGGAATATGTAGAAAAGAATGTAATAATAATATTCATAACATACTTTTTATGTTCACCATGTTACAAACAGTGTTCTAAGCTATTTACAGGTACTAAAAAATCTATTCCTCAGAATAAACCTGTGAAGCTACACTATTAATGTACCCATTTAACACAGAAGATAATCGAAACACATAGAAGTTAAGCAAATTACCTGAGGTTGTATAGCTAGCAATTTGCAAAACCTGAAGAGAAAACCGTTGGGATCCAAGGACGCCTGGGTGGCTCAGTCGTTAAGCCTCTTATTTCTGCTCAGGTCATGATCGCTCAGTTCGTGAGTTTAAGCCTCGTGTCAGGCCCTGTGCTGACAGCTCATGGCCTAGAGCCTGCTGTGGATCCCATTTCCCTCTCTCTACCCGTCTCCCACTAGCACTCTGTGTGTCTCTCTCTCTCAAAAGTAAAGGAACTTTTAAAAATTAAAAAAAAAACTGTGAGGCTCAAGATGAATGCTCTCAGCTTCTCAATAAAAGAAATGATAAATTTATCAAAATAATCTTCAGAGAACATGAGAAGGGTAGGTGAACCCGCTGGTAAAGATTTTGGTGTTTGGATTGGTGGTCACATGGGTGAAAAAGCTCCTGAATCTGGAGCACCACCCCCACCTTCTTCTTTACTTGTAGTCAGTGTTTTGGGTTTTTTTGTTTTTGGTTTTAGTCTTTAGTTTTTTTGTTTTTGTTTATTTGCTTGTGTTATTTGTGTGTTTTCGTGTGTTTATCTCCTGTTTGTCTTTCTGTTTTCCTTTACAAGGATACTCCAAGGAACAAAACAAAGCACACCTGGTGGAGGGTCCAAAATATCACTATGAGTAGGGTAATAAAATAACCAAAGTCACAGCAACAGAGAGAAAGTAACAATCTCTGAAAAAAAACATCTCTTGAAGGGCCAGGCCCTGGACAGTGTATGACCCAACTTTAATATAGCAGTGCTCGCAGGTGCAGAGTACACAATAAGCTTTAAAAACACATAAGGGGTCTCGTGGACAGGGCGAGAGGGAAGATGGCGATGTAGGAAGATCCTGGGCTCACCGAGTCCTGCTGATCACTTAGATTAAACCTACACCTGCCTAAATAACCCAGAAAACTGCCAGAAGACTTGCAGAATGGATTCTCTGGAGCCAAGCACAGATGAGAGGCCCACAGAAGAGGGTAGGAAGGGTGGAGAGGTGGTGTGATCTTCACGGAATGGCGGGAGGGAGAAGGGGCAGAGAGACAGCCCACCGGCCAAGCAGAGACCCCGAGTCTGGCTTGCAAAAGTGGAGGGGCCAGACAGAGTGTGTTTGGAGAGCAAGCGGGACTTAACATCTGGAAGGTTATAAGTTAACAGCTCTGCTCAGAGAGCAGGAAGGATAGAGGACAATGGGAGGGAGAGTTGTTGGGCCCTGGATGACAGAGCTCAGCTTGGCGGGGAACAAAGGCACTCGCCACCGCCATCTACCTCACACATCCCCCAACCAAAATCCCAAAGGGAACCAGTTCCTGTCAGGGCAATTGCTTGCACCTTGCAAACACCCAATGCTGTGCTTCTGTGGATCCATCCCTCCTGCAGTTGTGAGTCTGACAACCTCCCGGTGCCGCAGGGCCCCTCCTGAAGAAGATCACCAAAGGATAAGTGAGCTGAGCCTCCACTCCCACCCCTGTGCATCTTGTGGATCCACCCCAGCAAATACACCAGATCCCCAGCACCACAAGCCTGTCAGTGTGCAAGTAACCCAGATGGGCCATGCCACCCCACAGTGAATCTCGCCCCTAGGAGAGGGGAAGAGAAGATACACACTAGTCTGACTGTGGCCCCAGCAGTGGGCTGGGGGCAGATATCAGGTCAGACTGTGGCTCCACTCAACAACCCAAGTTATTAAAGACAGCACAGGGGAAGGGCCCTGCAGGTCCGCACCACTACAGGGACAACCCAAAATTACATAACAGAAGAATTCCCCTCAAAAGAATCTCCAGGAAATAACAACAGCTAACGAACTGATCAAAAAGGATTTAAACAATATAACAGAAAGCAAATTTGGAATAATAGTCATAAAATTAATCACTGGCTTGAAAACAGTATAGAAGACAGCAGAGAATCTATTGCTACAGAGATCAAGGGACTAAGGAACAGTCAGGAGAAGCTAAAAAATGCTATAAACGAACTGCAAAATAAAATGGAAACGACCACAGCTCAGATTGAAGAGGCAGAGGAGAGAATAGGTGAACAAGAAGATAAAATTATGGAAAAGAAGAAGCTGAGAAAAAGAGAGATAACAAAATCCAGGAGTATGAGGGGAAAATTAGAGAACTAAGTGATGCACTAAAGAGAAATAATCTACACATAATTGGTATTCCAGAGGAGGAAGAGAGAGGGAAATGTGCTGAAGGTGTACTTGAAGAAATAATAGCTGAGAACTTCCCTGAACTGGGGAAGGAAAAAGGCATTGAAATCCAAGAGGCACAGAGAACTCCCTTCAGACGTAACTTGAATCGATCTTCTGCACGACATATCATAGTGAAATTGGCAAAATACAAGGATAAAGAGAAAATTCTGAAAGCAGCTAGGGATAAACGTGCTCTAACTTATAAAGGGAGACCGATAAGACTTGTGACGGATTTCTCTACTGAAACTTGGCAGGCCAGAAAGGAATGGCAGGAAATCTTCAATGTGATGAACAGAAAAAATATGCAGCCGAGAATCCTTTCTCCAGCAAGTCTGTCATTTAGAATAGAAGGAGAGATAAAGGTCTTCCCAAACAAACAAAAACTGAAGGAATTCGTCACCACTAAACCAGCCCTACAAGAGATCCTAAGGGGGATCCTGTGAGGGAAAGTACCAGAGACATTGTTACAAGCATGAAACCTACAGACATCACAATGACGCTAAACCCATATCTTTCTATAATAACACTGAATGCAAATGGACTAAATGCACCAAACAAAAGACATAGGGTATCAGAATGGATAAAAAACAAGACCCATCTCTTTGCTGTCTACAAGAGATTCATTTTAGACCTGACGACACCTTCAGATTGAAAGTGAGGGGATGGAAAACAAAAAAGAGGTTAGAGTAGAAGACAGCCAAAGCATAAGAGACCCTTAAAAACTGAGAACAACATGAGGGTTGATGGGGGGTGGGAGGGAGGGGAAGGTGGGTGATGGGCATTGAGGAGGGCAACTTTTGGAGTGAGCACTGGGTGTTGTATGGAAACCAATTTGGCAATAAACTTCATATATTGAAAATGGTATTATAAATAACTAATTCTAACACTGAAATAAAATCTAGATTAATAAAAAAAAAAGTAAGGGGATGGAGAAATATTTATCATGCTACTGGAAGTCAAAAGAAAGCTGGAGTAGCCATACTTATAGCAGACAAACTCGACATTAAGTTAAAGGCTGTAACAAGAGATGAAGAAAGGCATTATATAAAAATTACAGGGTCTATCCATCAGGAAGAGCTAACAATTATAAATGTCTATGCCCCGAATACAGAAGCCCCCAAATATATAAAACAATTACTCACAAACATAAGCAACCTTATTGATAAGAATGTGATAATTGCAGGTGACTTTAACACTCCACTTACAGAAATGGATAGATCATCTAGACACACGGCCAATAAAGAAACAAGGGCCCTGAATGACACATTGGATCAGATGGACTTGACAGTTATATTTAGATCTCTGCATCCCAAAGCAACATAATATACTTTCTTCTTGACTGCACGTGGAACACTCTCCAAGATAGATCACATACTGGGTCACAAAACAGCCCTTCATAAGTATACAAGAATTGAGATCATACATTCACACTTTCAGACCACAATGCTATGAAGCTGGAAATCAAACACAGGAAAAAGTCTGGAAAACCTCCAAAAGCATGGAGGTTAAAGAACACCCTAGTATAGAATGAATGTGTCAACCAGGCAATTAGAGAAGAAATTAGAAAATATATGGAAACTAATGAAAATGAAAATACAAGAATCCAAATGCTTTGGGATGCAGTGAAGGCAGTCCTGAGAGAAAAATACATTGCAATCCAGGCCTATCTCAAGAAACAAGAAAAATCCCAAATACAAAATCTAACATCACACCTAAACGAAATAGAATCAGAACAGCAAAGAAAGCCTAACCGACCAGAAGAAGATGAACAATAAAGATCAGAGCAGAAATAAACAATGTACAATCTAAAATAACTGTACAGCAGAACAACGAAATCAAGAGTTGGTTTTTTGAAAAAATAAAAAAAATTGATAAACGTCTAGCCAGGCTTCTCAAAAAGAAAAGGGAGATGACCCTAATAAAATCATGAATGAAAATGGAAGTATTACAACCAATCCCTCAGAGATACAAGCAATTATCAGGGAATACTAGGAAAAATTATATACCAACAAACTGCACAACCTGGAAGAAATAGACAAATTCCTAAACATCCACAAACTTCCAAAACTCAATCAGGAGGAAATAGAAAGCTTGAACAGACCCATAACCAGTGAAGAAATTGAATCAGTTATCAAAAATCTCCCAACAAATAAGAGTCCAGGACCAGATGGCTTCCCAGGAGAGTTCTACCAGACACTTAAAGCAGAGATAATACCTATCCTTCTCAAGCTATTCCAAAAAGTAGAAAGGGAAGGAAAACTTCCAGACTCATTCTAGGAAGCCAGTATTCCTTTGATTCCTAAACCAGACAGAGACCCAGTTAAAAAAGAGAACTACAGGCCAATGTCCCTGATGAATATGGATACAAAAATTCTCAATAAGGAACTCGCAAATCGAATTCAACAGCATATAAAAAGAATTATTCACCATGATCAAGTGGGATTCATTCCAGGGATGCAGGGCTGGTTCAACATTCACCAATCAATCAACGTGATACATCACATTAATAAAAGAAAAGAGAAGAACCATATGATCCTGTCAATCGATGCAGAAAAGGCATTTGACAAAATTCAGCACTCTTTCTTAATAAAAACCCTTCAGAAAGTCGGGATAGAAGGAACATACTTAAACATCATCAAAGCCATTTATGAAAAGCCCACAGCTAACATCATCCTCAATGGGGGAAAACTGAGAGCTTTTTCCCTGAGGTCAGGAACACGACAGGGATGTCCACTCTTACCACTGTTGTTTAACATAGTGTTGGAAGCTCTAGCATTAGCAATCAGACAACAAAAGGAAATCAAAGGCATCAAAATTGGCAAAGATGAAGTCAAGCTTTCGCTTTTTGCAGATGACATGATATTATACATGGAAAACCCGATAGACTCCACCAAAAGTCTGCTAGAACTGATACATGAATTCAGCAAAGTTGCAGGATACAAAATCAATGTACAGAAATCAGTTGCATTCTTGTACACTAACAATGAAGCAACAGAAAGACAAATAAAGAAACTGATCCCATTCACAATTGCACCAAGAAGCATAAAATACCTAGGAATAAATCTAACCAAAGATGTAAAAGATCTGTATGCTCAAAACTATAGAAACCTTATGAAGGTAATTGAAGAAGATATAAAGAAATGGAAAAACATTCCGTGCTCATGGATTGGAATAAGAAATATTGTTAAAATGCCAATAGTACCCAAAACTATCTACACATTCAATGCAATCCCAATCAAAATTGCACCAGCATTCTTCTTGAAGCTAGGACAAGCAATGCTAAAATTCATATGGAACCACAAAAGGCCCCGAATAGCCAAAGTAATTTCGAAGTTGAAGACCAAAACGTTAGGCATCACAATCCGAGACTTTAGCCTCTACTACAAAGCTGTAATCATCAAGACAGCATGGTATTGGCACTAAAACAGACACATAGACCAAAGGAAGAGAATAGAAATCCCATAAATAGACCCACCAACATCTGGCCAACTAATCTTTGAGAAAGCAGAAAAGAACATCCAATGGGAAAAAGACAGTCTCTTTAACAAATGGTGCTGGGAGAACTGGACAGCAACATGCAGAAGATTGAAACTAGACCACTTTCTCACACCATTCACAAAAATAAACTGAAAATGGATAAAGGACCTCAATGTGAGACAGGAAACCATCAAAACGCTAGAGGAGAAAGCCGGAAAAGACCTCTCCGTCCTCAGTCATAGCAATTTCTTACTTGACACATCCCCACAGGCAAGGGAGTTAAAAGCAAAAATGAATTACTGGGACCTTATGACGATAAAAAGATTCTGCACAGCAAAGGAAACAACCAACAAAACTAAAAGGTGACCAATGGAATGGGAAAAGATATTTGCAAATGACATATCAGACAAAGGGCTAGTATCCAAAATGTATAGACAGCTCACCAAACTCCACACCTGGAAAACCAAAAGTCCAGTGAAGAAATGGGCAGAAAACATGATAGACACTTCTCTAAAGAAGACATCCGGATGGCCAACAGGCACATGAAAAGATGCTCAACGTCGCTCCTCATCAGGGAAATACAAATCAAAACCACACTCAGCTATCACCTCACGCCTGTCAGAGTGGCCAAAATGAACAAACCAGGAGACTATAGATGCTGGAGAGGATGTGGAGAAATGGGAACCCTCTTGCACTGTTGGTGGGCATGCAAATTGGTACAGCTACACTGGAAAGCAGTGTGGAGGTTCCTCAAAAAACTAAAACTAGAACTACCCTGTGACCCAGCAGTAGCACTGCTAGGAATTTACCCAAGGGATACAGGAGTACTGATGCATAGGGGCACTTGTACGCTGATGTTTATAGCAGCACTCTCAACAATAGCCAAATTATGGAAAGAGCCTAAATGTCCATCAACTGATGAATAGATAAAGAAATTTTGGTTTATATACACAATAGAGTACTACATGGCAATGAAAAAGAATGAAATAGGGTCCTTTGTAGCAACGTGGATGGAACTGGAGAGTGTGATGCTAAGTGAAATAAGCCATACAGAGAAAGACAGATACCATATGGTTTCACTCTTAATGTAGATCCTGAGAAACTTGGCAGAGCACCATGGGGGAGGGGAAGGAAGAAAAAAAAAAGATTTTAGAGTGGGAAAGAGCCAAAGCATAAGAGACTCTTGAAAACTGAGAACAAACTGAGGGTTGATGGGGGTTGGGAGGGAGGGGAGAGTCGGTGATGCTTATTGAGAAGTGCACCTTTTGGGATGAGCACTGGGTGTTGTATGGAAACCAATTTGACAATAAATTTTATATATGAAAAAATAAAATAAAATAAAATAAAATAAAATATGTCTCTTGTAGGCAGCATAAAAATAAATAAATAAATAAATAAATAAATAAATAAATAAAATAAAATAAAAACACATAAGGGAGAGAAAACTATGAAAAATGATGAAATGGAAGAATTCTCAAAAGAAATTCCAGGAAATAGCAACAGTTTACAAACTGATCAAATCCGATTTCAGCAATATAATGGAACAAGAATTTAGAATAATTGTCATAAAATTAATCGCTGAGCTTGAAAAAAGCATAGATGAAAGCAGAGTATCTATTGCTACAGAGACCAAGGAACTAAGACATAGTTATGATGAATTAAAAAATGCTATAAATTAGGTGAAAATGAAATGGAGGTGGCCACAGTGCGGATTAAAAGAGGCAAAGGGGAGAATCGGTGAATTAGAAGATAAAACTATGGAAAAAGAGGAGTCTGAGAAAAAGAGAGATAGAAACAATTCAGGAGTACAATGGGAGAGTTAGAGAACTAAGTGATGCAATCAAACGGAACAATATCTGTATCATAGGAATTCCAGAAAAAGAGGAGACAGGGAAAGGGGCAGAAGTTGTATTTGAACAAATCATAGCTGAGAACTTCCCTGATCTGTGGAAGGAAAAAGGCATTGAAATCCAAGAGGCACAGAGAACACCCTTCAGACGTAATTTGAATCGTTCTTCTGCATGACATATCATGGTGAAACTGGCAAAATACAAGGATAAAGAGACAATTCTGAAAACTGCTAGGAATAAACACGCTATAAGGTACTAAGGGAGACCCATAAGAGTAAGGGCAGACCTAGCTACTGGAACTTGTCAGGCCAGAAAGGAATGGCAGGAAATCTTCAATGTTCAGTGTGATGAACAGAAAAATATATGCAGCTGAGAATCCTTTATCCAGCAAGTCTGTCATTCAGAATAGAAGGAGAGATAAAGGTTTTCCCAAACAAAAACGGAAGGAATTCATCACCACTAAACCAGCCCTACAAGAGATCCTAAGGGGGACTCTGTGAGTGAAATGTTACAAGGACCAAAAAGTACCAGAGACATCACTACAAGCATGAAACCTACAGACATCACAATGACTCTAACGCATATCTTTCTATCAAAACACTGAATGTAAATGGACTAAATGCCCCAACCAAAAGACATAGGGTATCAGAATAGAGAAAAAAAACCAAGACCCATCTATTTGCTGTCTACAATAGACTCATTTTAGACCTGAGGACACCTTCAGATTGAAAGTGAGGGGATGGAGAACTATCTATAAGGCTACTGGAAGTCACAAGAAAGCTGGAGTAGCCATACTTATAGCAGAAAAGCTAGACTTTAAATTAAAGGCTATAACAAGTAATGAAGAAGGGCATCATGTAGTAATTAAAGGGTCTATCCATCAGGAAGACTAACAATTATAAATGTCAATGCACCGAATATGGGAGCCACAAATATATAAAACAATTAATCACAAACATAAGCAACCTTATTGACAATAATGTGGTATGATTATGATTTGCCTCCCTCTATGTTTATAACTATTATTTTTTCCCTTCCCCCATGGTCTTCTGTTAAGTTTCTCAACTCCACATATGAGTGAAAACATATGTGTCTTTCTCTTATTGACTTATTTCACTTAGCATAATACACTCCAGTTCCATCCACATTATTGCAAATGGCAAGATTTCATTTTTTTTGACTGATAAGTAATACTACATTGTGTGTGTATATATACATATGTATATGTGTGTATATATACATATGTATATGTGTATATATATATATATATATATATATATATATATACCACTTCTTTATCCATTCATCAGTTGATGGACATTTGGACATTTGAGATCTTTCTACAATTTGGCTATTGTTGATAGTGCTGCTATAAACATTTGGGTACATGTGCCTCTATGAATCAGCACTCTTGTATCCTTTGGATAAATTCCTACTAGTGCTATTGCTGGGTCATAAGGTAATTGTATCTTTCATTTTTTGAGGAACCTCCACACTTTTTTCCAGAGTTGCTGCACCAGTTTGCATTCCCACCAACAATGCAAGAGAGTTCCCCTTTCTCCACATCCTCACCAACATCTGTTGTTTCCTGAGTTGTTATTTTTAGCCATTCTGAACCCTATGAGGTGGTATCGCAATGTAGTTTTGATTTGTTATTTCCTTGATGATGAGCAATGTTGAGCATCTTTTCATGTGTCTGTTAGCCATTTGGATGACTTCTTTGGCAAAATGTCTATTCATGTCTTCTGTCCATTCTTCACTGGATTATTTGTTTTTCAGGTGTTGAGTTTGTTAAGTTCTTTATGGATTTTGGATACTAACCTTTTATCCAATATGTCATTGGCAAATATATTCTCCCATTCTGTAGGCTGTCTTTTAGTTTTGTTGATTGTTCACTTTGCTGTGCAGAAGCTTTTTATATTGATGAGGTTCAAATAGTTCATTTTTGCTTTTGTTTCCCTTGCCTTCAGAGACGTGTCAAATAAGTTGTTGTGGCCGATGTCAAAGAGGTTGTTGCCTGTTTTCTCTTCTGGGATTTTGATGGTTTCCTGTCTCACATTTAGGTCTTCCATCCATTTTGAATTTATTTTTGTGTATGGTGTAAGAAAGTGGTCCAGTTTCATTTTTCTGCATGTTGCTGTCCAGTTTTCCCAGCACCATTTACTAAAGGGACTGTTTGTTTTTCACTGGATACTTTTTCCTTCTTTGCCAAAGATTAGTTGGCAATACATTTGTAGGTCCAATTATGGGGTCTCTATTCTACTCCATTGGCCTATGCACCTGTTTTTGTGCCAATACTATACTGTCTTGAAGATTACAGCTTTGTAGTAGAGGCTAAAGTCCACGACTGTGATGCCTCCTGCTTTGGTTTTCTTTATGGGCATTACGTTGGGTATTTGGGGTCTTTTGTGGTTCCATACAAATTTTAAGATTGTTTGTTCTAGCTTTGAGAAGAATAGTGGTGCTATTTTGGTTATGATTGCATTGAATGTGTAGATTGATTTGGGTAGTATCAACATTTCAACAATATTTGTTCTTCTAATCCATTAGCATGAAATGTTTTTTCCATTTCTTTGTGTCTTTTTCAATTTCTTTTACAAGGTTTGTATAGTTTTCACTGTACAGATCTTTTACCTCTTTTGTTAGGTTTATTCCTAAGTATTTTATTGTTTTTTGATGCAATTGTAAATGGGATCTATTCCCTGATATCTGTGTCTGTTGCTTCATTGTTAGTGTACAGAAATGCAACTGATTTGTGTACATTGATTTTATATGCTGTGACTGCTGAATTCATGTATCAGGTCTAGAAGTTTTTGGTGTAGTCTTTTGGGTTTTCCATGTAGAGTATCATGCCATCTGTGAAAAGGGAAAGTTTGACTTCTTTGCCAATTTGGATGCCTTTTATTTCATTTTGTTGTCTGATTACTGAGGCTACAACTTCCAACACTATATTAAACAACAGTTGTGAGGGGCGCCTGGGTGGCTCAGTCAGTTAAGCGTCCGACTTTGGCTCAGGTCATAATCTCGCGGTTCGTGAGTTCAAGCCCTGCATCAGGCTCTGTGCTGAGGGCCCAGAGCCTGGAGCCTGTTTCAGATTCTGTGTCTCCCTCTCTCTCTGACCCTCCCCCGTTCATGCTCTGTCTCTCTCTGTCTCAAAAATAAATAAACGTTAAAAAAAGAATAAAAAAAAAAAACCAACAGTTGTGAGAGTGGACATCCCTGATATCAGGGGGAAAGCTCTCAGTTTTTCCCCACTAAGGATTATATTTGCTGTGGGCATTTCATATATGGCTTTTATGATGTTAAGTTATGTTCCCTCTATCCTGAGTTTCTTGAGAGTTTTTTATTAAGAAAGTATACTGTAGGAAGATGGCGGCGTAGGAGGACTCTGGGCTCACTGGGTCCTGCTGATCACTTAGATGCCACCTACACCTGGCTAAATAACCCAGAAAACCGCCAGAAGACTAGCAGAACGGAGTCTCCGGAGCCAAGTGCAGACGAGAGGCCCACGGAAGAGGGTAGGAAGGGCGGAGAGGCGGTGCGCGCTCCAGGGACTGGCGGGAGGGAGAAGGGGCGGAGGGGCAGCCCACCGGCCAAGCAGAGACCTCGAGTCTGGCTTGCAAAAGCGGAGGCGCCAGACGGAGTGTGTTCGGACAGCAAGCGGGACTTACCATCTGGAAGGTTATAAGTTAACAGCTCTGCTCGGAGAGCGGGAAGGCTGGAGGACAACAGGAGGGAGAGTTGTTGAGCACCGGGATGGGACAACAGAGCTCAATTTGGTGGGGAACAAAGGCGCTCGCCAGCGCCATCTCCCTCGCCCACCCCCCAGCCAAAATCCCAAAGAGAACCAGTTCCTGCCAGGGAACCTGCTTGCACATCGCAAACACCCAACACTGTGCTTCTGCTCAGCAATCCCTCCAGCGGCGGGTCTGACTCCCTCCTGGTGCCACAGGGCCCCTCCCGAATCGGGTCACCAAAGGAGAAGCGAGCTAAGCCTGCCCCTCCCGCCCCCGTGCACCTTGACGATCCACCCCAGCTAATACACCAGATGCCCAGCACCACAAGCCTGGCAGTGTGCAAGTAGCCCAGAAGGGCCACGCCACCCCACAGTGAATCCTGCCCCTAGGAGAGGGGAAGAGAAGGTACACACCAGTCTGACTGTGGCCCCATCGGTGGGCAGGGGGCAGACACCAGGTCTGACTGCGACCCCGCCCACCAACTCCAGTTATTCAAGACAGCACAGAAGTGCCCTGCAGGTCTGCACCACTCCAGGGACTATCCAAAATGACCGAACGGAAGAATTCCTTTCAAAAGAATCTCCAGGAAATAACAACAGCTAACCAACTGATCAAAAACGATTTAAAAAATATAACAGAAAGTGAATTTAGAATAATATCATAAATTAATCGTTGGGCTTAAAAAACAGTATAGAGGACAGCAGAGAATCTCTTGCTACAGACATCAAGGGACTAAGGAACAGTCAGGAGAAGCTAAAAAATGCTATCAACGAGCTGCAAAATAAAACGGAAACAACCACGACTCGGACTGAAGAGGCAGAGGAGAGAATAGGTGAACTAGAAGATAAAATTGTGGAAAAAGAGGGAGCTGAAAAAAAGAGAGATAAAATAATCCAGGAGTATGAGGGGAAAATTAGAGAACTAAGTGATGCACTAAAGAGAAATAATCTACGCATAATTGGTATCCCAGAGGAGGAAGAGAGAGGGAAAGGTGCTGAAGATGTACTTGAAGAAATAATAGCTGAGAACTTCCCTGAACTGGGGAAGGAAAAAGGCATTGAAATCCAAGAGGCACAGAGAACTCCCTTCAGACGTAACTTGAATCGATCTTCTGCACGACATATCATAGTGAAACTGGCAAAATACAAGGATAAAGAGAAAATTCTGAAAGCAGTGAGGGATAAACGTGCCCTAACACATAAAGGGATACCTATAAAACTCCTGACTGATCTCTTTTCTGAAACTTGGCAGGCCAGAATGGAATGGCAGGAGATCTTCAATGTGATGAACAGAAAAAATATGCAGCCGAGAATCCTTTCTCCAGCAAGTCTGTCATTTAGAATAGAAGGAGAAATAACGTATTCCCAAGCAAACAAAAACTGAAGGAATTCGTCACCACTAAACCAGTCCTACAAGGTACTCTAAGGGGGATCCTGTGAGATAAAGTACCAGAGACATCGCTACAAGCATAAAACATACAGACATCACAATGACTCTAAACCCGCATCTTTCTATAATAACAGTGAATGTAAATGGACTAAACGTGCCAACCAAAAGACATAAGGTATCAGAATGGATAAAAAACAAGACCCATCTCTTTGCTGTCTACAAGAGACTCATTTTAGACCTGAGGACACCTTCAGCTTGAGAGTGAGGGGAGGGAGAACTATTTACCATGCTACTGGAAGTCAAAAGAAAGCTGGAGTAGCCATACTTATATCAGACAAACTAGACTTTGAATTAAAGGCTGGAACAAGAGATGAAGAAGGGCATTATATAATAATTTAAAGGGTCTATCCATCAGGAAGAGCTAACAATTATAAATGTCTATGCACCGAACACGGGAGCCCCCAAATATATAAAACAATTAGTCACAAACATAAGCAACCTTATTGATAAGAATGTGGTAATTGTAGGGGACTTTAATACTCCACTTCCAACAATGGATTGATCATCTAGACACATGGTCAATACAGAAACAAGGGCCCTGAATGATACATTGGATCAGATGGACTTGACAGATGTATTTAGAACTCTGCATCCCAAAGCAGCAGAATATACTTTCCTCTAGAGTGCACATGGAACATTCTCCAAGATAGATCACATACTGGGTCACAAAACAGTCTTTCATAAGTAGAAAAGAATTGAGATCATACCATGCACACTTTCAGACCACAATGCTATGAAGCTTGAAATCAACCACAGGAAAAAAATCTGGAAAACCTCCAAAAGCATGGAGGTTAAAGAACACCCTACTATAGAATGAGTGTGTCAACCAGGCAATTAGAGAAGAAATTAGAAAATATATGGAAACTAATGAAAATGAAAATATAACAATCCAAATGCGTTGGGATGCAGCGAAGGCAGTCCTGAGAGGAAAATACATTGCAATCCAGGCCTATCTCAAGAAACAAGAAAAATCCCAAATACAAAATCTAACAGCACACCTAAAGGACATAGAAGCAGAACAGCAAAGACACCCCAAACCCAGCAGAAGAAGAGAAATAATAAAGATCAGAGTCGAAATAAACAATAAAGAATCTAAAAAAACTGTAGAGCAGATCAATGAAACCAAGAGCTGGTTTTGTGGAAAAACAAACAAAATTGATAAACGTCTAGCCAGGCTTCTCAAAAAGAAAAGGGAGATGACCCAAATAGATAAAATCATGAATGATAATGGAAGTATTACAACCAATCCCTCAGAAAGACAACCAATTATCAGGGAATACTATGAAAAATTATATGCCAACAAACTGGACAACCTGGAAGAAATGGACAAATTCCTAAACATCCACACGCTTCCAAAAGTCAATCAGGAGGAAATAGAAAGCTTGAACAGACCCATAACCAGCGAAGAAATTGAATCAGCTATCAAAAATCTCCCAACAAATAAGAGTCCAGGACCAGATGGCTTCCCAGGGGAGTTCTACCAGACGTTTAAAGCAGAGATAATACCTATCCTTCTCAGGCTATTCCAAAAAATAGAAAGGGAAGGAAAACTTCCAGACTCATTCTAGGAAGCCAGTATTCCTTTGATTCCTAAACCAGACAGAGACCCAGTTAAAAAAGAGAACTACAGGCCAATGTCCCTGATGAATATGGATACAAAAATTCTCAATAAGGAACTCGCAAATCGAATTCAACAGCATATAAAAAGAATTATTCAGCATGATCAAGTGGGATTCATTCCTGGGCTGCAGGGCTGGTTCAACATTCACCAATCAATCAACGTGATACATCACATTAACAAAAAAAAAAAAGAGAAGAACCATATGATCCTGTCAATCGATGCAGAAAAGGCATTTGACAAAATCCAGCACCCTTTCTTAATAAAAACCCTTCAGAAAGTCAGGATGGAAGGAACATACTTAAACATCATCAAAGCCATTTATGAAACGCCCACAGCTAACATCATCCTCAATGGGGAAAAACTGAGAGCTTTTTCCCTGAGGTCAGGAACACGACAGGGATGCCCACTCTCACCGCTGTTGTTTAACAGAGTGTTGGAAGTTCTAGCATCAGCAATCAGACAACAAAAGGAAATCAAAGGCATCCAAATTGGCAAAGATGAGAAGGAAAAAGAAGATGGCGGCGTAAGAGGACGCTGGGCTCACCGCGCGTCCTGCTGATCAATTAGATTCCACCTACACCTGCCTAAATAACCCAGAAAACCGCCAGAGGATTAGCAGAACGGAGTCGCCGGAGCCAAGCGCAGACGAGAGGCCCACGGAAGAGGGTAGGAAGGGCGGCGAGGCGGTGCATGCTCCACGGACTGGCGGGAGGGAGCCGGGGCGGAGGGGCGGCTCGCCGGCCAAGCAGAGCGCCAGAGTCTGGCTTGAAAAAGCGGAGGGGCCTGACGGACTGTGTTCCGACAGCAAGCGCGACTTAGCCTCTGGGAGGTCATAAGTTAACAGCTCTGCTCGGAAAGCAGGAAGGCTGGAGGACAAAGGGAGGGAGAGCTGCTGAGCCCCCGGACAACAGAGCTCAGTTTGGTGGGGAACAAAGGCGCTCGCCAGCGCCATCTCCCCCGCCCATCCCCCAGCCAAAATCCCAAAGAGAACCAGTTCCTGCCAGGGAACTTCCTCGCTCCGCGCAAACACCCAACTCTGGGCTTCTGCGGAGGAGCCAAACCTCCGGCAGCGGATCTGACTCCCTCCCGCTGCCACAGGGCCCCTCCTGAAGTGGATCACCTAAGGAGAAGCGACCTAAGCCTGCCCCTCCTGCCCCTGTGCACCTTGCCTACCCACCCCAGCTAATACGCCAGATCCCCAGCATCACAAGTCTGGCAGTGTGCAAGTAGCCCAGACGGGCCACGCCACCCCACAGTGAATCCCGCCCCTAGGAGAGGGGAAGAGAAGGCACACACCAGTTTGACTGTGGCCCCAGCAGTGGGCTGGGGGCAGACATCAGGTCTGACTGCGGCCCCGCCCACCAACTCCAGTTATACACCACAGCACAGGGGAAGTGCCCTGCAGGTCCTCACCACGCCAGGGACTATCCAAAATGACCAAGCGGAAGAATTCCCCTCAGAAGAATCTCCAGGAAATAACAACAGCTAATGAGCTGATCAAAAAGGATTTAAATAATATAACAGAAAGTGAATTTAAAATAATAGTCATAAAATTAATCGCCGGGCTTGAAAACAGTATAGAGGACAGCAGAGAATCCCTTGCTACAGAGATCAAGGGACTAAGGAACAGTCACGAGGAGCTGAAAAACGCTTTAAATGAAATGCAAAACAAAATCGAAACCACCACAGCTCGGATTGAAGAGGCAGAGGAGAGAATAGGTGAACTAGAAGATAAAGTTATGGAAAAAGAGGAAGCTGAGAGAAAGAGAGATAAAAAAATCCAGGAGTATGAGGGGAAAATTAGAGAACTAAGTGATACACTAAAAAGAAATAATATACGCATAATTGGTATCCCAGAGGAGGAAGAGAGAGGGAAAGGTGCTGAAGGGGTACTTGAAGAAATAATAGCTGAGAACTTCCCTGAACTGGGGAAGGAAAAAGGCATTGAAATCCAAGAGGCACAGAGAACTCCCTCCAGACGGAACTTGAATCGATCTTCTGCACGACATATCATAGTGAAACTGGCAAAATACAAGGATAAAGAGAAAATTCTGAAAGCAGCAAGGGGTAAACGTGCCCTCACATATAAAGGGAGACCTATAAGACTCGTGACTGATCTCTCTTTTGAAACTTGGCAGGCCAGAAAGAATTGGCACGAGATTTTTAGTGTGCTAGACAGAAAAAATATGCAGCCGAGAATCCTTTATCCAGCAAGTCTGTCATTTAGAATAGAAGGAGAGATAAAGGTCTTCCCAAACAAACAAAAACTGAAGGAATTTGTCACCACTAAACCAGCCCTACAAGAGATCCTAAGGGGGACCCTGTGAGACAAAATACCAGAGATATCACTACAAGCATAAAACCTACAGACATCACAATGACTCTAAACCCGTATCTTTCTATAATAACACTGAATGTAAATGGATTAAATGCGCCAACCAAAAGACATAGGGTATCAGAATGGATAAAAAAACAAGACCCATCTATTTGCTGTCTACAAGAGACTCATTTTAGACCTGAGGACACCTTTAGATTGAGAGTGAGGGGATGGAGAACTATTTATCATGCTACTGGAAGCCAAAAGAAAGCTGGAGTAGCCATACTTATATCAGACAAACTAGACTTTAAATTAAAGGCTGGAACAAGAGATGAAGAAGGACATTATATAATAGTTACAGGGTCTATCCATCAGGAAGAGCTAACAATTATAACTGTCTATGCGCCGAATACCGGAGCCCCCAAATATATAAAACAATTACTCATAAACATAAGCAACCTTATTGATAAGAATGTGGTAATTGCAGGGGACTTTAACACCCCACTTACAGAAATGGATAGATCATCTAGACACATGATCAATAAAGAAACAAGGGCCCTGAATGATACATTGGATCAGATGGACTTGACAGATATATTTAGCCCTCTGCATCCCAAAGCAACAGAATATACTTTCTTCTCGAGTGCACATGGAACATTCTCCAAGATAGATCATATACTGGGTCACAAAACAGCCCTTCATAAGTTTACCAGAATTGAAATTATACCATGCATACTTTCAGACCACAATGCTATGAAGCTTGAAATCAACCACAGAAAAAAGTCTGGAAAACCTCCAAGAGCATGGAGGTTAAAGAACACCCTACTAACGAATGAGTGGGTCAACCAGGCAATTAGAGAAGAAATTAAAAAAATATATGGAAACAAACGAAAATGAAAATACAACAATCCAAACGCTTTGGGACGCGGCGAAGGCAGTCCTGAGAGGAAAATACATTGCAATCCAGGCCTATCTCAAGAAACAAGAAAAATCCCAAATACAAAATCTAACAGCACACCTAAAGGAAATAGAAGCAGAACAGCAAAGGCAGCCTAAATCCAGCAGAAGAAGAGAAATAATAAAGATCAGAGCAGAAATAAACAATATAGAGTCTAAAAAAACTGTAGAGCAGATCAACGAAACCAAGAGTTGGTTTTTTGAAAAAATAAACAAAATTGACAAACCTCTAGCAAGGCTTCTCAAAAAGAAAAGGGAGATGACCCAAATAGATAAAATCATGAATGAAAATGGAATTATTACAACCAATCCCTCAGAGATACAAACAATTATCAGGGAATACTATGAAAAATTATATGCCAACAAATTGGACAACCTGGAAGAAATGGACAAATTCCTGAATACCCACACTCTTCCAAAACTCAATCAGGAGGAAATAGAAAGCTTGAACAGACCCATAACCAGCGAAGAAATTGAATCAGTTATCAAAAATCTCCCAACAAATAAGAGTCCAGGACCAGATGGCTTCCCAGGGGAGTTCTACCAGACGTTTAAAGCAGAGATAATACCTATCCTTCTCAAGCTATTCCAAGAAATAGAAAGGGAAGGAAAACTTCCAGACTCATTCTATGAAGCCAGTATTACTTTGATTCCTAAACCAGACAGAGACCCAGTAAAAAAAGAGAACTACCGGCCAATATCCCTGATGAATATGGATGCAAAAATTCTCAATAAGATACTAGCAAATCGAATTCAACGGCATATAAAAAGAATTATTCACCATGATCAAGTGGGATTCATCCCTGGGATGCAGGGCTGGTTCAACATTCGCAAATCAATCAACGTGATACACCACATTAACAAAAAAAAAGAGAAGAACCATATGATCCTGTCAATCGATGCAGAAAAGGCCTTCGACAAAATCCAGCACCCTTTCTTAATAAAAACCCTTGAGAAAGTCGGGATAGAAGGAACATACTTAAAGATCATAAAAGCCATTTATGAGAAGCCCACAGCTAGCATCATCCTCAATGGGGAAAAACTGAGAGCTTTTTCCCTGAGATCAGGAACACGACAGGGATGCCCACTCTCACCGCTGTTGTTTAACATAGTGCTGGAAGTTCTAGCATCAGCAATCAGACAACAAAAGGAAATCAAAGGCATCAAAATTGGCAAAGATGAAGTCAAGCTTTCGCTTTTTGCAGATGACATGATATTATACATGGAAAATCCGATAGACTCCACCAAAAGTCTGCAAGAATTGATACATGAATTCAGCAAAGTCGCAGGATACAAAATCAATGTACAGAAATCAGTTGCATTCTTATACACTAACAATGAAGCAACAGAAAGACAACTAAAGAAACTGATCCCATTCACAATTGCACCAAGAAGCATAAAATACCTAGGAATAAATCTAACCAAAGATGTAAAGGATCTGTATGCTGAAAACTATAGAAAGCTTATGAAGGAAATGGAAGAAGATTTAAAGAAATGGAAAGACATTCCCTGCTCATGGATTGGAAAAATAAATATTGTCAAAATGTCAATACTACCCAAAGCGATCTACACATTCAATGCAATCCCAATCAAAATTGCCCCAGCATTCTTCTCGAAACTAGAACAAGCAATCCTAAAATTCATATGGAACCACAAAAGGCCCCGAATAGCCAAAGGAATTTTGAAAAAGAAGACCAAAGCAGGAGGCATCACAATCCCAGACTTTAGCCTCTACTATAAAGCTGTCATCATCAAGACAGCATGGTATTGGCACAAAAACAGACACATAGACCAATGGAATAGAATAGAAACCCCAGAACTAGACCCACAAACGTATGGCCAACTCATCTTTGACAAAGCAGGAAAGAACATCCAATGGAAAAAAGACAGCCTCTTTAACAAATGGTGCTGGGAGAACTGGACAGCAACATGCAGAAGGTTGAAACTAGACCACTTCCTCACACCATTCACAAAAATAAACTCGAAATGGATAAAGGACCTGAATGTGAGACAGGAAACCATCAAAACCTTAGAGGAGAAAGCAGGAAAAGACCTCTCTGACCTCAGCCGTAGCAATCTCTTACTCGACACATCCCCAAAGGCAAGGGAATTAAAAGCAAAAGTGAATTACTGGGACCTTATGAAGATAAAAAGCTTCTGCACAGCAAAGGAAACAACCAACAAAACTAAAAGGCAACCAACGGAATGGGAAAAGATATTTGCAAATGACATATCGGACAAAGGGCTAGTATCCAGAATCTATAAAGAGATCACCAAACTCCACACCCGAAAAACAAATAACCCAGTGAAGAAATGGGCAGAAAACATGAATAGACACTTCTCTAAAGAAGACATCCGGATGGCCAACAGGCACATGAAAAGATGTTCAGCGTCGCTCCTTATCAGGGAAATACAAATCAAAACCACACTCAGGTATCACCTCACGCCAGTCAGAGTGGCCAAAATGAACAAATCAGGAGACTATAGATGCTGGCGAGGATGTGGAGAAACGGGAACCCTCTTGCACTGTTGGTGGGAATGCAAATTGGTGCAGCCGCTCTGGAAAGCAGTGTGGAGGTTCCTCAGAAAATTAAAAATAGACCTACCCTATGACCCAGCAATAGCACTGCTAGGAATTTATCCAAGGGATACAGGAGTACTGATGCATAGGGGCACTTGTACCCCAATGTTCATAGCAGCACTCTCAACAATAGCCAAATTATGGAAAGAGCCTAAATGTCCATCAACTGATGAATGGATAAAGAAATTGTGGTTTATATACACAATGGAATACTACGTGGCAATGAGAAAAAATGAAATATGGCCTTTTGTAGCAACGTGGATGGAACTGGAGAGTGTGATGCTAAGTGAAATAAGCCGTACAGAGAAAGACAGATACCATATGGTTTCACTCTTATGTGGATCCTGAGAAACTTGGCAGGAACCCATGGGGGAGGGGGAGGAAAAAAGAAAAAAAAGAGGTTAGAGTGGGAGAGAGCCAAAGCTTAAGAGACTGTTAAAAACTGAGAACAAACTGAGGGTTGATGGGGGGTGGGAGGGAGGAGAGGGTGGGTGATGGGTATTGAGGAGGGCACCTTTTGGGATGAGCACTGGGTGTTGTATGGAAACCAATTTGACAATAAATTTCATATAATAAAAAAAAAAAAAAAAACAAATTGGCAAAGATGAAGTCAAGCTTTCGCTTTTTGCAGATGACATGGTATTATACATGGAAAATCCGATAGACTCCACCAGAAGTCTGCTAGAACTGATACATGAATTCAGCAAGTTTGCAGGATACAAAATCAATGTATAGATATCAGTTGCATTCTTAAACACTAATAATGAAGCAACAGAAAGACAAATAAAGAAACTGATCCCATTCACAATTGCACCAAGAAGCATAAAATACCTAGGGCTAAATCTAACCAAAGATGTAAGAGATCTGTATGCTGAAACTATAGAAAGCTTATGAAGGAAAGTGAAGAAGATGTAAAGAAATGGAAAAAACATTCCATGATCATGGATTGGAATAAGAAATATTGTCAAAATGTCAATACTACCCAAAGCTATCTACAAATTCAATGCAATCCCAATCAAAATTGCCCCAGCATTCTTCTCCAAACTAGAACAAGCAATCCTAGTATTCATATGGAACCACAAAAGGCCCTGAATAGCCAAAGTAATTTTGAAGAAGAAGACCAAAGCAGGAGGCATCACAATCCCAGACTTTAGCCTCTACTACAAAGCTGTAATCATCAAAACAGCATGGTATTGATACAAAAGCAGACATATAGACCAATGGAAGAGAATAGAAACCCCAGAACTAGACCCACAAACGTATGGCCAACTAATCTTTGAGAAAGCAGGAAAGAACATCCAACGGAAAAAAGACAGTCTCTTTAACAAATGGTGCTGGGAGAACTGGACAGCAACATGCAGAAGGTTGAAACTAGACCACTTTCTCACACCATTCACAAAAATAAACTGAAAATGGATAAAGGACCTGAATGTGAGACAGGAAACCATCATATCGGACAAAGGGCTAGTATCCAAAATCTATAAAGAGCTCACCAAACTCCACATCCGAAAAACAAATAACCCAGTGAGGAAATGGGCAGAAAACATGAATAGACACTTCTCTAAAGAAGACATCCGGATGGCCAACAGGCACATGAAAAGATGCTCAACGTCGCTCCTCATCAGGGAAATACAAATCAAAACCACACTCAGCTATCACCTCACGCCAGTCAGAGTGGCCAAAATGAACAAATCGGGAGGCTATAGATGCTGGCGAGGATGTGGAGAAACGGGAACCCTCTTGCACTGTTGGTGGGAATGCAAATTGGTGCAGCCACTCTGGATAACAGTGTGGAGGTTCCTCAAAAAATTAAAAATAGACCTACCCTATGACCCAGCAATAGCACTGCTAGGAATTTACCCAAGGGATACAGGAGTACTGATACATAGGGGCACTTGTACCCCGATGTTTATAGCAGCACTCTCAACAATAGCCAAATTATGGAAAGAGCCTAAATGTCCATCAACTAATGAATGGATAAAGAAATTATGGTTTATGTACACAATGGAGTACTACGTGGCAATGAGAAAGAATGAAATATGGCCCTTTGTAGCAACGTGGATGGAACTGGACAGTGTGATGCTAAGTGAAATAAGCCATACAGAGAAAGACAGATACCATGTATTTTCACTCTTATGTGGATCCTGAGAAACTTAACAGAAACCCATGAGGGAGGGGAAGGAAAAAAAAAGGAGTTTAGAGTGTGAGAGAGCCAAAGCATAAGAGACTCTGAAAACTGAGAACATACTGAGGGTTGATGGGGGGTGGGAGGGAGGGGAGGGTGGGTGATGGGTATTGAGGAGGGCACCTTTTGGGATGAGCACTGGGTGTTGTATGGAAACCAATTTGAGAATAAATTTCATATATATAAAAAAAGAAAGTATATTGTATCTTGTCAAATCCTTTTTCAACATCCTTTGACAGGGTTATATGGTTCTTATCTTTCTTTTAATATGATGTATCACATTGATTGATTTGCCAATATTGAACCAGCTCTGCAGCCCAGGAATGAATCCCACTTGATCATGGTTAATAATTCTTTTAATATACTGTTGAATTTGATTTGCTAGTATATTATTGAGAATTTTTGCATCCATGTTCATTAGGGATATTGGCCTGTAATTCTCGTTTTTAGTGGAGTCTTTGGTTTGGGAATCAAGGTAATGCTGACTTCATAGAATGGGTTTGGAAGGTTTCCTTCTGTTTCTAGTTTTGTAACAGCTTGAGAAGAATAGGTACTAGCTCTGCTTTAAATGTCTGGCAGAATTCCCCTGGAATGCCATCTGGCCCAGGACTCTTATTTGTTGGGAGATTTTCGATAACCAGTTCAATTTCTTCACTGGTTATGGGTCTGTTTCTTCCCATTTGACTCTTGGTAGTGTGTGGATATCTAGGAATTTGTCCATTTCTTCCAGATGTCCAGTTTGTTGGAATATACTTTTTCATAGTATTATCTAATAATGTTTGTATTTCTGTGGTGTTGTTTGTAATCTCTCGTCTTTCATTTGTGATTTTATCTATTTGGATCCTCTTTCTTTTCTTTTCTTTTTTTTTTTTTTTAATTCTTTTTTTCAACGTTTATTTATTTTTGGGACAGAGAGAGACAGAGCATGAACAGGGGAGGGGCAGAGAGAGAGGGAGACACAGAATCGGAAACAAGGCTCCAGGCTCTGAGCGGTCAGCACAGAGCCCGATGCGGGGCTCGAACTCACGGACCGCGAGATCGTGACCTGGCTGAAGTCGGACGCTTAACCGACTGCGCCACCCAGGCGCCCCCCTCTTTCTTTTCTTTTTGAGATGTCTGTCTAGGGGTTTATCAATTCTGTTTATTCTTTCAAAAACCGAGATCTTAGGGGCATTGATGTGTTCTACTGTTTTTTGTTTTTTGTTTTTGTTTTTTTTGGTGGGGGTAGATTCTATATTGTTTATTTTTGCTCTAATCTTTATTTCTCTTCTTCTGCTGGCTTTGGAGTTTCTTTGCTGCTCTGTCTCTAGCTCCTTTAGGTGTGAGGTTAGATTCTGTATTTGAGATTTTTCTTGCTTCTTGATATAGGCCTAGATTGTGATGCATTTCCCTCTTAGGACTGCCTTTGCTGCCTCCCAAAGGGTTTGGACTGTCATGTTCTCATTTTCATTTGCTTCCATATCTTTTATAAGTTCTTCTTAAATTTCCTGGTGAACCCATTCATTCTTTAGTAGGATGTTCTTTAACTTTCATGTACTTAGAGGCTTTCCAATTTTTTTTTCTTGCGGTTGATTTCAAGTTTCCAAAGCGTTGTGATCTGAAAATATGCATGGAATGATCTCAATTCCTTTATATTTTTTGAGCGCTGTTTTGTGACCCCCCCCCCATGTGATCTATTTTGGAGAATGTTCCGTGGCACTCAAGAAGAATGTGTCTTCTGTTTTTGGATGAAAGGATCTGAATATATCTGTTAAGTCCATCCAGTCCAATGTGTCATTCAGAACCATCGTTTCCTTACTGTTTTTCTGCCTAGATGATCTGTCCATTGCAGCAAGTGAAGTATTAAATTCCCCTACAAGCACAGTATTGCTATCTATACATTTATTTATTTTCGTGATTAATTGATTTATATATTTGGGTCCCCTTGCTGGGGGCATACATATTTACAATTGTTAGCTCTTCTTGATGGTTAGACCCCTTAATTATGATATAATGCCCTTCTTCAATTCTTGTTAGTCTTTGTTTTAAAATCTAGTTTGTCTGGGGGTGCCTGGTTGGCTCAGTTGGTTAAGCATATGACTTTGGGTCAGGTCATGATCTCATGGCTTATGGGTTTGAGCTCTGTATCGTGCTCTGTGCTAACAATTCAGAGCCTGGATCCTGCTTTGGATTCTGTGTCTCTCTCTCTTTCTGCCTCTCCCCCTGTTTGTACTCTGGATCTCTCAAAAATAAAATAAACATTAAGAAAAATCTAGTTTGTCTGATATAAGTATGGCTACTCTGGCTTTCTTTTGACATCCCATAGCATGATAGATGGTTCTCCATCCCTTCATTTTCAATCTGCAGGTGTCCTCAGATCTAAAATGAGTCTTTTGTAGGCAGCATATAGATGGATATTGTTTTTCTTATTTTAATCCATTCTGATAGTGTATGCCTTTGATTGGGGAATTTAGTCCATTTACATTCAGAGTGATCATTGAAAGATACGGATTTAGTGTCATTGTGTTATCTGTAGGTTTTGTACTTGTGGTGTTATCTCTGGTCTCTGTAGTTTTGCTGTTTCTACTCTCAGTGTACCCTTTAGGATCTCTGGAAGGGCTGGTTTAGTGGTCAGGAACTCCTTTAGCTTTTGTTTGTCTGGGAAAGCCTTTATCTCTCCTCCCATTCTAAATGACACCCTTGCTGGATAAAGGATTCTTGGCTGCATATTTTTCCTATTCAGTGCTTTGAATAGTTCCTGCCACTCCTTTGTGGCCTGAGTGGGCGAGAGTTTCTTAAACCCTGGCCTAAGCTTGGCCAGGGGGCCATCATGATGGGGATGGGAAGGCAGGCAGGCAGCAACCCTGCAGCAAGGCTAAGCTAGGCTCTTTCTGAGCTCCCTGGAGGTAAGGAGGCCAGAGGTGAGAGGCCTAGCAGGCTACATCCTTCTAACAGAACATAACTGAAACAATTATTTATGAAACCATTATTTGTGTTTCTCTAAAATGGGACAAAAATAAGACAGTTAGGCTCTACTGGGACTAATTTACTGAACATATAAAGTGTTGATTTGTTTTAGAAAAATTTAGGCTTAAAATTTCCAAACTAATAGCCTGTATTAAAAAAAATATATTCAAGAAGCGTTATTAGAACATTTTCTAATTGACAAATATAAACATGACCAAGTTATGAAGGATTTCTTATTTAATAGAACATTTTATTTTTTATCATAAATTACTTTTCTCCCCAAAGAGTATGTCTTAAACATTGTGAACATTCAGCATGTTTTAAAATTTTTCCCTTGCTTTGTAACTGATGGAAAATATTTTCTATTGGTTATATGTTAATTTAGCCAAATAGCAAGGCACTACTGTGAAAAGAGAAATCTTGGGATACTCATTATTTTCCCTTCCAAAATGTAACTGTTGTATTTCTTTAATGTAAAAACAAAGCATTTTAAGTTTAAAAAATGGAATAGAAAGTATGTAAAAGAAAGTTAGTGTTCCACTTTCCACTGCCAGCCTCCTTTCCTGATACCTAACTTTATGCCTATTTAGGTGAAAGCAAGGACCTCAGGGGGAAAATAATGACAATGATGAGACGAGGCCTAGAGAAGGAACAGGTTGGGGGCAGGAGAAACAAGAGAAAGAACTAATTCCATAAGAATTGCAAATGGACAGTAACTCCAAGAGGAAATGCTGCTTCTCATTGACGATCAGAAAAGCCAAAGACTGTATCTTATTTCCTGAAATGCCAAGGTGGAAAAAGAGACATTCCATATCCAGGGTGATGGAGTAGGGGATGAAGGTTCCTGCTGCCCTACCTATACTCCTCTGTGACATGGCTGTCACATGACTGGAGTCTATCTGGGCCCAAGTCCCTTTTTCTTTTGTATCCTCTGAGTAATAATTCCTGCTGCAGAGGAGGAAAAACTTCAAGACAAGGAATAAGGGCAAAGCAACTATTGAGGAACGCTGTAGGTTTGTGTTCCTACTGGAGCAGGCTGGTGTAACTCTGGTCCTGCAATGGCTGGCAGCTGAGCGCAAAACCCCCAACTGGGTCAATCCTCATTTTTGACACCCCCTTTTTACCAAAACTCCATTGTGGTTGGTCTTGGGGACAAGCAGCATATGAATATGGATATATGGGTATACTCTGGAAAGCTCTAACTTCTACAAGCCTCGCTCCCTGTGTCCCATGCTGATTTTGGTGCAAAACATTTTGGTAGTAAGGGTGCGGAAACAAATCACAGGAGAAGGCAATAGAGAGACATGGAACGCAAAAGTTCTATTTTAAGTAGTGCCCCCTCTTGCACCATTGTGGGTATTTAAAAGACCAGGAGTACCAGGGCAGAGGGTGGCTTTGGAGAAAGAGGATGGATAAGGAGTGACAAAGTTAGGATACAAAGTGCTGGGAGATGAGGGGTGGGTGACGGGTCTGCAGCTTGCTCTTGGCTGCAGCAGCACAGGTTCCCCTCACCCCATCCCTCTGCAAGCCTGAGGGTCAGAGAGTCAGGGCTGCACACCTTCCAGTGAGAATGCATAGGTGGAGGGGGAGGAGACTGCAAGGATAAGCACTGGTGCATGCGACTAAGTGTGGTGGAGATGGGAACACACCCTTTCTGAGCCCCTCCTCCCTCCAGGTCTTCCTTTTTGGTGCCTGCAGTAGTCCTGAGGAAGGATCTACAGGAAAAATGGTGAGCTTCAGAGGAGGAAGGAGAGAGGAGCCAGTGGAAGGGAGGAGGCTGTGACTGGATTCCCCACTAGAGGGCGCAAGAGTCCTCTCAGGTGAAAAAAATAGAATTAAAAAAAAAAAAACAAAACACAAAACTCTTGATATCAGAATCTTGAAAGGTGCCTAGTAAGGCCTCTGTCCCAGGGCGGAGATTTCCACCAAGCTTTCAGTCCTTTTGCTTTCCTATTGTCTTCTAGAAGTAATGGAGTCTAAAGGGAATAAATGGGCGGGACAGGGGGAGGGATTTCAACATGGAAAATATCCTCCAGGAAAAAAGGAAGAGGGAAGAAAGGGAGGGTGAGCAGGTCTCTCTGCAGAATGAAGAGGAAGCTCCTCCTATGGGAGGGAATGAAGGCCAAGAGCCAGAAGTCAACAATGGAGTTAGACTCCACTTTCCCAGGATCTTAGAAGAGGGGTGCCCAGGAGTCTTGTCAGTTACATTAACATCATAGATGGAGGGGCACCTGGGTGGTTGAGTCGGTTAAGCATTCGATTTCATCTCAGGTCATGATCTCACAGTTCCTGGGTTTGAGCCCCGCGTGGAGCTGTATGCTGACAGCTCAGAGCCTGCAGCTTGCTTTGGATTTTGTGTCTCCCTCTCTGTCTGCCACGCCCCCCCCCCCATCCGCACTCTGTCTCTCTCTCAAAAATAAGTAGACATTAAAAAAAAATCATAGATGGAGATGTAGATGATATACAATGGTTCGTGGAAGAGATGAAAGAGTTAAATTCAGGTAAATGAAGTTAAGGTATAGTCCACATGGCCTCAGTGGGGACTACCCTCATCATGAAAACCACGTTGAATTTTCCTTTATGCCTTAAAAACTGAGATTTTCTCTGGAAATAATACTTTTCAAGCTTGTTTTCTGTTTCTTTGCCTTTTCTTGATGTAATTTTGCTAACTCAGTTGCTTCAAAACTTTTAGTATTGCCAGCTTCTATTTGAATATTGCATTCTGACTAATCAACAGAGCTTTGTCAGCAGAGGTGTTTCACACATTTGAATAGAAAGATGTTCATTATTTATTTATTTTAGTATTGTTGACTCACAATGTTACATTAGTTTCAGGTGTACAGTTCATTATGTATTTTTAAACTGAAAAAGTGGGTGGGAAGGAGGGGAGGGTGGGTGATGGGTATTGAGGAAGGCACCTTTTGGGATGAGCACTGGGTGTTGTATGGAAACCAATTTGACGATAAATTTCATGTTTAAAAACAAATTACAATTAAATTAAAATATATAAAGTGAAAAATTTACAAATCAATGTGTAAATTTGTTGTTGCTTCATTTTTTAATCATGTATTTTGTATTGAACAAAGATTATTAAGTATATATACTAAAATGGGACTGTTTATCTTTATATGGCATAATCATAAATGATTAAACATTTTTTTTCTCTTTCAGAACCATGCTTTCCCAGAATTTGTATGTATTACTGGTATCCCTACATATAATAAAAAATAGTTAAAGTAATATGTTAATAAGCTTTAAAAAAAAAAATGCCATTCAAGGTTCTGTGGAGGTGGGGAGGGGTCAGGAGCCAGTTAAAGCCCTGGGGGTCGGGTGCCAAAGTAATTAAAATTTTTAAAAAGTACCATTTAAATATTTTTTTTTCAACGTTATTTATTTTTGGGACAGAGAGAGACAGAGCATGAACAGTGGAGGGGCAGAGAGAGAGGGAGACACAGAATCGGAAACAGGCTCCAGGCTCCGAGCCATCAGCCCAGAGCCCGACGCGGGGCTCGAACTCACGGACCGCGAGATCGTGACCTGGCTGAAGTCGGACGCTTAACCGACTGCGCCACCCAGGCGCCCCTAAAAAGTACCATTTAATAAAAACTTGTTGAAAGAACAAAAAGTGCATTTCAAATTATTTTTTAGGATTTCTTTTTTTTTTAATTTGTTTGTAATGTTTATTTTTGAGAGACAGTGAGAGACAGAATACAAGTAGGGGAGGGGCAGAGACAGAGGGAGATGCAGAATCTGAAGCAGGCTCCAGGCTCTGAGCTATCAGCACAAAACCCAACATGGGGCTTGAGCCCATGAACCATGAGATCATGATCTGAGCTGAAGATGGACGCCTAACCGACTAAGCCACCCAGGTGCCCCTATTTTTTAGAATTTATTAATCAGCACTATAAGCCCTAGTGTTTATTACCATGACATTACTTTAAAGGGTCACCCTTATCACCTATGAAAAGGAAATACTATTTGCCTCTGGAGCTGCTCAGTGGATCAGATGAGGTATTGAACACGTGAACTATGTTAGCTTGGACCCTACCACACTCCCCTGCCTTCAGAAACCCGAACCCCACAGATACTCAGGGAGGGCTGAGAGATTACTAATATGTGCCAAGGACAAGTTCAGACAGCTAAAAAGTGGGTACCACCCTTCCCTGGACTCTGTCATTTCTTCTAGACACTACTGTCATTTCATCCTCATGTTTTCCCCTCTGTTGACAGTGTTTGATGTGTTGGAGTCTTCAAAGTAACAAAACTCCACTGATTTCTACTGTTACACTTATGAGGGTGGGTACCACACAAACATGCTTCAGCAATTAATATCTCAACCCAAGGTTTTAGTAAAAATAGGCTTTTTCTGTTTTACTTGTAAGTCCTCTGCTCTCCAGAAACTCAGATATGAGTCCATTTGGATGGAGAATTCTGGGTCAAGACATGAATATAAGACTTCATTAATAAAGTAAATGATGAATAATATAAAATGATAGCTTGAACAGTTGGATCCAGCCATTGTTATCATGTTTTTAAGTTCATTTATTTATTTTAAGAGAGAGAAAGCAGAGGAGGAGCAGAGAGGGAGAGAGAATCCTAAGCAAGCCCCTCCTGTCAGCACGGAGCCTGACACAGGGTTGGATCCCAGAACCATGAGACCATGACCTAAGCCAAGATCAAGAGTCAGAAACTTAACCTACTAAACCACCCAGGCACCTATATTATCTTAATTATAATAAAGACTATGTTGGCTTTCTATATATTTTAGCAGTGGAACTTTCAAGAATAATCTTCAGATGGTGACAGCATTGGCTTTTTTATGCCTCTCATGATCTTGCCAGAGATGACTTCTGGGCAGACCCATCCACTAGGGCAGCAGGCATACAAGAAGTGTATAAATTACAGAGATTTTCACCTTATTAGATCAAAACTGAGTAACACCCCTAAAACCTGATCTTATTCCTACATGAAGGAGTTTAAAATATTTTGTAAGATTAAAAAAATCCGGGGGTGCCTGTGTGGTTTTGTCAGTTAAGCTTCCCACTCTTGGTTTTGGCACAGGTCATGATCTTACATTTGTGGGTTTGAGCCCCATGTTGGGCTCTGCGCTGACAGTGCAGAGCCTGCTTGGGATTTTCTCTCTCCCTTTCTCTCTGCCCCTCCCATGTTCTGTCTCTCCCTCTCTCTCTCAAAATAAAGAAACTTTAAAAAAAAAATCAATAAAAGTGATATCAGTTACTCCTCTGCAAAATTGTGCCATTCTTATAGCAAGTACAGTTTCTTTATCAACCTTATATTCCTAATGCCTGTTGCAATGTTTGACATATTGTAAATGTTGAATAAATGTTCACTATGGACATTATGACTCTGGGGATCCTTAAGTCCTTGATCCAGTTCTGACTCTTGACTAAAGAACATCAAATAATTCATTTCATTTCTCTAGAGGCAAAGATTTGCATTTCTTAAGGAGTCTAGTAGGGTCTGGATGGCATGCCAAATTAAAACATGAATAAAATTTAGTGTGATTTTCAAGTGTGTCACAGACTGCTTGCTTTAGAATTTTCTCTCTCTTGCTAACAATGTAGACTTTGGCACTCCTTCCTACATTCTGTGAATCAACACGCTTCCAATTGGTCCCCAAAACATATGTTATTATCATGCTCCCCTGAGAGATTCTGATGTGGACTAATGCTGGAGAACCACTGGTAGTGCAGCAGAACTACAATTACATTAAGTGTCATTTTAGTCCATTGGGGCTGTAGTAACAAAAATACTATAGGCTGGGTGGCTTAAATAACAGAAATTTATTTCTTATATTTCTGGGGGCTGCAAAGTCCAAGATCAAGGCCCTGGCAGATTTGGTATCTGGAGATGGTCCACTTCATGTTTTACAGACTGCCAGTCTCCTTTCTTTCCATATCAGGTAAAGAGCAAGGGAGAATGCTGGGGCCTCTTTTATACTGGCATCAATCCCATTCATGAGGGCTCCACCCTCGGGACATAATCACTTTCCAAAGACCCAAACTCTGATTACCATCCATGGGGGATTAAGTTTCAACATATTAATTTGGTATGGAGGAGACAAATTTAGTCTATGGTAAGTCTAAATATGCTTAGAAAAAGACTGCAAGGAAATACATCAAAATGTCAGAGATCCTAGCAATACACATACCACATGACCTAAATTGTCTTATTCTATGTTAGTATCTATTTTGTTAAATCACTCAACATTTCTCAGATTGGAAAACATCATAAAACACATATGTAGAATTTATGTGACAGTTATATTTTTTTCTCAGAAAAGTGTTTCTGAATCAATGGTGTATGTTGCTGATGCTGCACAGGTCTTTCTCCTCTTTGATGAAGTTTATTCCTAGGTATCCTATTTTTTTTTTTTTTTTGGTGCAATTGTAAATGGGATTGATTCCCTTAGTTTCTCTTTCTGCTGTTTCATTATTAGTGTGCAGAAATGCAACATTCATTTTGTATTCCGTGACTTTACTGAATCCGTTTATCAGTTCTAGCAGTTTTTGGGTGGAGTCTTTTGTGTTTTCTATGTAAAATATCATGTCATCTGCAAGTAGTCAAAGTTTGATTTCTTCCTTGCTGATTTGTATGTCTTTTATTTCTTTTTGTTGTCTGCTGTGACTAGAACTTCCAGCACTATGTTAATTAACAGTGGTGAGAGTAGACATCCCTGACTTGTTTCTGACTGTAGAGGAAAAGCTCTCAGTTTTTCCCATGAGGATGGTATTAGCTGTAGACCTTTCATAAATAGCTTTTATGATGTTAAGGTATGTATGTTCCTTCTATCCCTAATTTCTTGAGGGTTTTTATTAGGAAACAATGCTTATTTTGTCAAATGATTTTTCAGCATCTATCGAAGGGATCATATAGTTCTTATCCTTTCTTTTATTAATGTGGTGTAGTACGTTGATTGATTTGCAAATATTGAACCAGCTCTGCAGCCCATGAATAAATTCCACTTGATTATGGTGAATGATATTCTTAAAGTATTATTGGATTCACTTTGCTAGTATTTTGAGAATTTTTGCATCTGTGTTCATCAGAGATATTGGCCTATACTTCCCTTTATTAGTGGAGTCTTCCTCTGGTTTTTGTATAAAGGTAATGCTGGCCTCATATAATGAATTTGGAAGTTTTCCTTCATTTTCTATTTTTTGGAATAGTTTGAGAAAATTAAGTATTGACTTTTCTTTCAATGTTTGGTAGAAACTGCCTATAAACCCATCTGGCCCTGGACTTTTGGTTTTTGGGAGTTTTTTGATTACTGATTCAATTTCTTTGCTGATTTTCAGTCTGTTCTGGTTTTCTATTTCCTCATGTTACAGTTTTGGTAGTTTGTATGTTTCTAAAAATGTAGCCATTTCTTCTAGATTGTCCAATTTGTTGGGATATAGTTTTTCATGATATTCACTTATAATTGTTTGTACTTCTGTGGTTTTGGTTGATATTTGTCCTTTCTCATTTGTGATTTTATTCATTTGGATATTTTCTCTTTTCTTTTTGATATTCTGGCTAGAGGTTTATCAACTTTATTAATTTTTTTCAAAGAACCAGTTCCTTGTTTCATTGATATGCCCTATTGTTTTTTTAGTGTCTATGTCATTTATTTCTGCTCTAATCTTTATTATTTCCTTCCTTTCACTGGATTTAGGCCCTGGTTGTTGTTCCTTTTGTAATTCCCTTAGGTGTAAGATTAGGTTGTTCATTTATTTTTTGCTTTTTGAAGTAGTCCTGTATTACTATAAACTTACCTCTTAGGACCAATTTTGTTGCATCACAATGATTTTGGACTATTGTGCTTTAATTTCCATTTGCAATATTTTTATTTATTCTTTAATTTCTTGGTTGACCCATTCATTGTGAAGTAGCATTTAATTTAACCTCCATGTATTTCCAGATTGAAAAAAAAATGTTTACTTACTAATTTTTAAGAGAGAGAGAGTCAGAGACAGAGAATCCCAAGTGGGATTGAACCCATAAATTGTGAGATCATGACCTGAGCCGAAATCAAGAGTCAGATGCTTAATGTACTGAGCCACCAAGGACCCCTCCAGATTTTTTTGGTGTGTGTGTGGTTGACTTCTAGTTTCATAGCACTGTGGTCAGCAAAGGTGCATGGTATGACTTCAAACTCTCTGAATTTGTTGAGCCTTATTTTGTGGCCTAATATGTGATCTATTCTGGAGAGTGTTCATTGTGCACTTGAAAAGAATATGTATTCTGGTGCTTTAGGATGAAATGTTCTGGATATATCTGTTAAGTCCATCTGGTCCAGTGTGTCATTCAATACCACTGTTTCTTTGTTGATTTTCTGTTTGGATGATCTGTCCATTGATGTAAGTGGAATGTTAAAGTCCCCTACTATTATTGTATTACTATTGATTATTTCCTTTGTGCTTGTTATTGTTTTATATATTTGGGTGTTCCTATGTTGACTGCATAAATATTTACAATTATTATATCTTCTTGTTGCATTGTCCTCTTTATTATTATACAGGGTCCTTCCTTGTTTGTCTCTTGTTACAGTGTTTGTTCTAATGTCTATTTTGTCCAATATAAGTATCGTTACCCCAGCTTTCTCTTGACATCCATTTGCATATTTTTTTCTCCATCCCCTCACTTTCTTTTTTAAAAATGTTTAATGTTTATTTATTTTTGAGAGAGAGAGAGAGAGAGAGCAGGGAAGGGGCAGAGAGAGGGAGACACAGAATCTGAGGCAGGCTCCAGGCTCTGAGCTGACAGCACAGAGCCCGACATAAGTCCCAAACTCACGAACTGTGAGATAGTGACTTGAGCCAAAGTCGGATGCTCAACCAACTGAACCACCCAGGCACCTCTCCATCCCCTCACTTTCAACATGAAGGTGTCTTTATGTCTGAAATGAGTGTTTTGTAAGTAGCATATAGATGGGTCTTGCTTTTTTTTATGCCCTCTATCATCCTATGTCTTCTGATTGGGGCATTTATTTCACGCACAATATACTTTTTAAGATTCTCTCAGACTCACAATTTCTCTGTTCTTATACTTGATGTGAATGTTATATAACCATCTCATAAGTTTGTTTTTACTTGGGATAATGAGGGACAGAGTGGAGACTTAGACCCAACTGGTACTCACAGTTTCCAACACCTAGACTTTTAAAGACTGAGCTATATTACTTCTGTAATATTGCAAGCCCTCTCTCTTCTCAGTCTTCATGTTCTTGGCTGATCCAATCCACTTCTATCAATTCCACATCTCTGGCCCAGAGTGCTCTCTGGCCCTACAGACATTTACCCAATTTTCAAGTGTAATTCTCTTTCTGAATGTCCCAAGTGTACCTCAATATAAATATGTCCAAACTTTGTTCTACCATTTATCAAGATTAGCACTGTTTCTCTGTCCCAGACTTCCTGTTCAGTGATGTTCAAGGCACAGTGCTGGCTCTGCTCACAATGTTGCCTTTTACTCTACTTTTCAAGTTTTTCCAATAGATATACAAGTTTTGCTAAAGCAGGAAAACAAATACAGTCATTATTTTTAAAAACATGTTACGAGAGCACACAATACCTATTCATTTTTGAAAATGTGTATAGATCAAAAACATTGAAGGAATGTACCTACCATATTTCTCTCCCATGAAATATGCATCCATACAACAACTATGTATCTCCTGTTATTGTTGAGGGGTGTCTTAATTTTCTACTGGATAGTTTCTCTGTATACCCTTGTATCCTCTACTTTATAGTTCCTACTCCCTCATAATTACATCTTTCTGATAACATGGACTTACTATGAAGACCTGTTAAGCCCTCAATATGAAGGACTACATTGTTTTCCTTTGTTATTTCCCTTTATGGTTCCCAGAATTAGTATCCTGATTATCTTCATTATGCTCAGTTTTATGCAATGCGAGAAAAACATGGCTCCCTTTAAAAGGAACAATAAAATTGGAATTTACCACTACTAAAATATCTAGGAAAAAGTAACATAATTTTAAAATTATATTTGAGAAAATAGATGGCTGTCTCCAGCTGTTCTGATAATCATTCTTTAAATTATTTTATTTATTTACTTACTTACTTATTCAATATGAAATTTATTGTCAACATGGTTTCCATACAATACCCAGTGCTCTTCCCAACAAGTGACCTCCTCAATGCCCACACCCACCCTCCCCTCCCTCGCACCCCCCACCAATATATACTTTCTTCTCGAGTGCACATGGAACATTCTCCAAAATAAATCACATACTTGGTCACAAAACAGCACTTAATAAGTATAAAAAAATTGAGATCATACTATGCACACTTTCAGACCAGAATGCTATGAAGTTTGAAATCAAAAACAGGAAACAGTCTGAAAAATCTTCAAAAGCATGGAGGTTGAAGAACACCTTACTATAGAATGAATGGGTCAACCATGTAATTAGAGAAAAAAATTAAAAAATATATGCAAACAAATGAAAATGAAAAGAGAACAATCCAAACCCTTTGGGATGCAGCGAACGCAGTCGTGAGAGGAAAAAATACACTGTAATCCAGGCCTATCTCAAGAAACAAGAAAAATCCCAAATACAAAATCTAACAGCACACCTAAAGGACATAAAAGCAGAACAGCAAAGACACCCCAAACCCAGCAGAAGAAGAGAAATGATAAATACCACAGCAGAAATAAACAATATGAAATCTAAAAAAAAAAAAACCAAAAAACTGCAGAGCAGATCAATGAAACCAAGAGTTGGTTTTTTAAAAAACTAAACAAAATTGAAAAACCTCTAGCCAGGCTTCTCAAAAAGAAAAGGGAGATGACCCAAATAGATAAAATCATGAATGATAATGGAATTATGACAACCAATCCCTCTGAAATACAAGCAATTATCAGGGAATACTGTGAAAATTTATATGCCAACAGACTGGACAACCTGGAAGAAATGGACAAATTCCTAAGCACTTACACACTTCCAAAACTCAAACGAGAAGAAATAGAAAACTTGAACAGACCCGTAACCAGCGAAGAAAATGAATCAGTTATCAAAAATCTCCCAACAAATAAGAGTCCAGGACCAGATGGCTTCCCAGGGGAATGCTACCAGACATTTAAAGCAGAGATAATACCTACCCTTCTCAAGCTGTTACAAAAAACAGAAAGGGAAGGGAATCTCCCAGACTCATTCTATGAAGCCAGCATTCCTTTGATTCCCAAACCAGACAGAGACCCAGCAAACAAAAGAGAACTACAGGCCAATATCCCTGATGAATATGGATGCAAAAATTCTCAATAAGGAACTCGCAAATTGAATTCAACAGCATATGAGAAGAATTATTCACCATGATCAAGTGGGATTCATTCCTGGGCTGCAAGACTGGTTCAACATTCACAAATCAATCAATGTGATACATCACATTGATAAAAGAAAAGTTAAGAACGATATGATCCTGTCAATCGATGCAGAAAAACATTTGACAAAATTCAGCACCCTTTCTTAATAAAAACCCTCGAGAAAGTTGGGATAGAAAGAACATACTTAAACATCATCAAAGCCATTTATGAAAAACCACAGCTAATATCATCCTCAATAAGGAAAAACTGAGAGCTTTCCCCCTGAGATCAAGAACACGACAGGGATATCCACTTTCACCGCTGTTGTGTGAGATATCACCTCACGCCGGTCAGAGTGGCTAAAATGAACAAACCAGGAGACTATAGACACTGAAGAGGATGTGGAGAAACAGGAACCCTCTTGCACTGGTGGCAATGCAAACTGGTGCAGCCACTCTGGAAAACAGTGTGGAGATTCCTAAAAAAACTAAAAATAGAACTACCCTAAGACCCAGCAATTGCATTACTAGGTATTTACCCAAGGGATACAAGAGTGCTGATCCATAGGGGCACTTGTACCCCATGTTTATAGCAACACTTTCAACAATAGCCAAATTATGGAAAGAGCCTACCTGTCCACCAACTGACAAATGGGTAAAGAAGATGTGGTTTATATATATAATGGAATACTACTTGGCAATGAGAAAGAATGAAATCTAGCCTTTTGTAGAAACATGGATCGAACTGGAGAGTGTTATGCTAAGTGAAATACGTCAGTCAGAGAAAGACAGATACCATATGTTTTCACTCATATGTGGATCCTGAGAAACTTAACAGAAGACCCGGGGTGGGGGGGAAAAGGTGGGGGAAAAAAGTTACAGAGAGGGAAGGAGGAAAACCATAAGAGACTCTTAATTCCGGAAACAAACTTAGGGTTGATGGTGAGTGGGAGAGAGGGGAGGTGGGTGATCAGCATTGAGGAGGGTACCTGTTGTGATGAGCACTGGGTGTTGTATGGAAACCAATTTGACAGTAAATTACATAAAAAAAGAATAAATGTTAAGTAAAATAAGTAAATAAAATTTTAAAATAAATTCAGGAATGAATCCCACTTGATCATGGTGAATAATTCTTCTCATATGCTGTTGAATTCAATTTGCGAGTTCCTTATTGAGAATTTTTGCATCCATATTCATCAGGGATATTGGCCTGTAGTTCTCTTTTGTTTGCTGGGTCTCTGTCTGGTTTGGGAATCAAAGGAATGCTGGCTTCATAGAATGAGTCTGGGAGATTCCCTTCCCTTTCTGTTTTTTGTAACAGCTTGAGAAGGGTAGGTATTATCTCTGCTTTAAATGTCTGGTAGCATTCCCCTGGGAAGCCATCTGGTCCTGGACTCTTATTTGTTGGGAGATTTTTGATAACTGATTCATTTTCTTCGCTGGTTACGGGTCTGTTCAAGTTTTCTATTTCTTCTCGTTTGAGTTTTGGAAGTGTGTAAGTGCTTAGGAATTTGTCCATTTCTTCCAGGTTGTCCAGTCTGTTGGCATATAAATTTTCACAGTATTCCCTGATAATTGCTTGTATTTCAGAGGGATTGGTTGTCATAATTCCATTATCATTCATGATTTTATCTATTTGGGTCATCTCCCTTTTCTTTTTGAGAAGCCTGGCTAGAGGTTTTTCAATTTTGTTTAGTTTTTTAAAAAACCAACTCTTGGTTTCATTGATCTGCTCTGCAGTTTTTTGGTTTTTTTTTTTTTTAGATTTCATATTGTTTATTTCTGCTGTGGTATTTATCATTTCTCTTCTTCTGCTGGGTTTGGGGTGTCTTTGCTGTTCTGCTTTTATGTCCTTTAGGTGTGCTGTTAGATTTTGTATTTGGGATTTTTCTTGTTTCTTGAGATAGGCCTGGATTACAGTGTATTTTTTCCTCTCACGACTGCGTTCGCTGCATCCCAAAGGGTTTGGATTGTTCTCTTTTCATTTTCATTTGTTTGCATATATTTTTTAATTTTTTTCTCTAATTACATGGTTGACCCATTCATTCTATAGTAAGGTGTTCTTCAACCTCCATGCTTTTGAAGATTTTTCAGACTGTTTCCTGTTTTTGATTTCAAACTTCATAGCATTCTGGTCTGAAAGTGTGCATAGTATGATCTCAATTTTTTTATACTTATTAAGTGCTGTTTTGTGACCAAGTATGTGATTTATTTTGGAGAATGTTCCATGTGCACTCGAGAAGAAAGTATATATTGGTGGGGGGTGCGAGGGAGGGGAGGGTGGGTGTGGGCATTGAGGAGGTCACTTGTTGGGAAGAGCACTGGGTATTGTATGGAAACCATGTTGACAATAAATTTCATATTGAATAAGTAAGTAAGTAAATAAATAAAATAATTTAAAGAATGATTATCAGAACAGCTGGAGACAGCCATCTATTTTCTCAAATATAATTTTAAAATTATGTTACTTTTTCCTAGATATTTTAGTAGTGGTAAATTCCAATTTTATTGTTCCTTTTAAAGGGAGCCATGTTTTTCTCGCATTGCATAAAACTGAGCATAATGAAGATAATCAGGATACTAATTCTGGGAACCATAAAGGGAAATAACAAAGGAAAACAATGTAGTCCTTCATATTGAGGGCTTAACAGGTCTTCATAGTAAGTCCATGTTATCAGAAAGATGTAATTATGAGGGAGTAGGAACTATAAAGTAGAGGATACAAGGGTATACAGAGAAACTATCCAGTAGAAAATTAAGACACCCCTCAACAATAACAGGAGATACATAGTTGTTGTATGGATGCATATTTCATGGGAGAGAAATATGGTAGGTACATTCCTTCAATGTTTTTGATCTATACACATTTTCAAAAATGAATAGGTATTGTGTGCTCTCGTAACATGTTTTTAAAAATAATGACTGTATTTGTTTTCCTGCTTTAGCAAAACTTGTATATCTATTGGAAAAACTTGAAAAGTAGAGTAAAAGGCAACATTGTGAGCAGAGCCAGCACTGTGCCTTGAACATCACTGAACAGGAAGTCTGGGACAGAGAAACAGTGCTAATCTTGATAAATGGTAGAACAAAGTTTGGACATATTTATATTGAGGTACACTTGGGACATTCAGAAAGAGAATTACACTTGAAAATTGGGTAAATGTCTGTAGGGCCAGAGAGCACTCTGGGCCAGAGATGTGGAATTGATAGAAGTGGATTGGATCAGCCAAGAACATGAAGACTGAGAAGAGAGAGGGCTTGCAATATTACAGAAGTAATATAGCTCAGTCTTTAAAAGTCTAGGTGTTGGAAACTGTGAGTACCAGTTGGGTCTAAGTCTCCACTCTGTCCCTCATTATCCCAAGTAAAAACAAACTTATGAGATGGTTATATAACATTCACATCAAGTATAAGAACAGAGAAATTGTGAGTCTGAGAGAATCTTAAAAAGTATATTGTGCGTGAAATAAATGCCCCAATCAGAAGACATAGGATGATAGAGGGCATAAAAAAAAGCAAGACCCATCTATATGCTACTTACAAAACACTCATTTCAGACATAAAGACACCTTCATGTTGAAAGTGAGGGGATGGAGAGGTGCCTGGGTGGTTCAGTTGGTTGAGCATCCGACTTTGGCTCAAGTCACTATCTCACAGTTCGTGAGTTTGGGACTTATGTCGGGCTCTGTGCTGTCAGCTCAGAGCCTGGAGCCTGCCTCAGATTCTGTGTCTCCCTCTCTCTGCCCCTTCCCTGCTCTCTCTCTCTCTCTCTCTCAAAAATAAATAAACATTAAACATTTTTAAAAAAGAAAGTGAGGGGATGGAGAAAAAAATATGCAAATGGATGTCAAGAGAAAGCTGGGGTAACGATACTTATATTGGACAAAATAGACATTAGAACAAACACTGTAACAAGAGACAAACAAGGAAGGACCCTGTATAATAATAAAGAGGACAATGCAACAAGAAGATATAATAATTGTAAATATTTATGCAGTCAACATAGGAACACCCAAATATATAAAACAATAACAAGCACAAAGGAAATAATCAATAGTAATACAATAATAGTAGGGGACTTTAACATTCCACTTACATCAATGGACAGATCATCCAAACAGAAAATCAACAAAGAAACAGTGGTATTGAATGACACACTGGACCAGATGGACTTAACAGATATATCCAGAACATTTCATCCTAAAGCACCAGAATACATATTCTTTTCAAGTGCACAATGAACACTCTCCAGAATAGATCACATATTAGGCCACAAAATAAGGCTCAACAAATTCAGAGAGTTTGAAGTCATACCATGCACCTTTGCTGACCACAGTGCTATGAAACTAGAAGTCAACCACACACACACCAAAAAAATCTGGAGGGGTCCTTGGTGGCTCAGTACATTAAGCATCTGACTCTTGATTTCGGCTCAGGTCATGATCTCACAATTTATGGGTTCAATCCCACTTGGGATTCTCTGTCTCTGACTCTCTCTCTCTTAAAAATTAGTAAGTAAACATTTTTTTTTCAATCTGGAAATACATGGAGGTTAAATTAAATGCTACTTCACAATGAATGGGTCAACCAAGAAATTAAAGAATAAATAAAAATATTGCAAATGGAAATTAAAGCACAATAGTCCAAAATCATTGTGATGCAACAAAATTGGTCCTAAGAGGTAAGTTTATAGTAATACAGGACTACTTCAAAAAGCAAAAAATAAATGAACAACCTAATCTTACACCTAAGGGAATTACAAAAGGAACAACAACCAGGGCCTAAATCCAGTGAAAGGAAGGAAATAATAAAGATTAGAGCAGAAATAAATGACATAGACACTAAAAAAACAATAGGGCATATCAATGAAACAAGGAACTGGTTCTTTGAAAAAAATTAATAAAGTTGATAAACCTCTAGCCAGAATATCAAAAAGAAAAGAGAAAATATCCAAATGAATAAAATCACAAATGAGAAAGGACAAATATCAACCAAAACCACAGAAGTACAAACAATTATAAGTGAATATCATGAAAAACTATATCCCAACAAATTGGACAATCTAGAAGAAATGGCTACATTTTTAGAAACATACAAACTACCAAAACTGTAACATGAGGAAATAGAAAACCAGAACAGACTGAAAATCAGCAAAGAAATTGAATCAGTAATCAAAAAACTCCCAAAAACCAAAAGTCCAGGGCCAGATGGGTTTATAGGCAGTTTCTACCAAACATTGAAAGAAAAGTCAATACTTAATTTTCTCAAACTATTCCAAAAAATAGAAAATGAAGGAAAACTTCCAAATTCATTATATGAGGCCAGCATTACCTTTATACAAAAACCAGAGGAAGACTCCACTAATAAAGGGAAGTATAGGCCAATATCTCTGATGAACACAGATGCAAAAATTCTCAAAATACTAGCAAAGTGAATCCAATAATACTTTAAGAATATCATTCACCATAATCAAGTGGAATTTATTCATGGGCTGCAGAGCTGGTTCAATATTTGCAAATCAATCAACGTACTACACCACATTAATAAAAGAAAGGATAAGAACTATATGATCCCTTCGATAGATGCTGAAAAATCATTTGACAAAATAAGCATTGTTTCCTAATAAAAACCCTCAAGAAATTAGGGATAGAAGGAACATACATACCTTAACATCATAAAAGCTATTTATGAAAGGTCTACAGCTAATACCATCCTCATGGGAAAAACTGAGAGCTTTTCCTCTACAGTCAGAAACAAGTCAGGGATGTCTACTCTCACCACTGTTAATTAACATAGTGCTGGAAGTTCTAGTCACAGCAGACAACAAAAAGAAATAAAAGACATACAAATCAGCAAGGAAGAAATCAAACTTTGACTACTTGCAGATGACATGATATTTTACATAGAAAACACAAAAGACTCCACCCAAAAACTGCTAGAACTGATAAACGGATTCAGTAAAGTCACGGAATACAAAATGAATGTTGCATTTCTGCACACTAATAATGAAACAGCAGAAAGAGAAACTAAGGGAATCAATCCCATTTACAATTGCACCAAAAAAAAAAAAAAAATAGGATACCTAGGAATAAACTTCATCAAAGAGGAGAAAGACCTGTGCAGCATCAGCAACATACACCATTGATTCAGAAACACTTTTCTGAGAAAAAAATATAACTGTCACATAAATTCTACATATGTGTTTTATGATGTTTTCCAATCTGAGAAATGTTGAGTGATTTAACAAAATAGATACTAACATAGAATAAGACAATTTAGGTCATGTGGTATGTGTATTGCTAGGATCTCTGACATTTTGATGTATTTCCTTGCAGTCTTTTTCTAAGCATATTTAGACTTACCATAGACTAAATTTGTCTCCTCCATACCAAATTAATATGTTGAAACTTAATCCCCCATGGATGGTAATCAGAGTTTGGGTCTTTGGAAAGTGATTATGTCCCGAGGGTGGAGCCCTCATGAATGGGATTGATGCCAGTATAAAAGAGGCCCCAGCATTCTCCCTTGCTCTTTACCTGATATGGAAAGAAAGGAGACTGGCAGTCTGTAAAACATGAAGTGGACCATCTCCAGATACCAAATCTGCCAGGGCCTTGATCTTGGACTTTGCAGCCCCCAGAAATATAAGAAATAAATTTCTGTTATTTAAGCCACCCAGCCTATAGTATTTTTGTTACTACAGCCCCAATGGACTAAAATGACACTTAATGTAATTGTAGTTCTGCTGCACTACCAGTGGTTCTCCAGCATTAGTCCACATCAGAATCTCTCAGGGGAGCATGATAATAACATATGTTTTGGGGACCAATTGGAAGCGTGTTGATTCACAGAATGTAGGAAGGAGTGCCAAAGTCTACATTGTTAGCAAGAGAGAGAAAATTCTAAAGCAAGCAGTCTGTGACACACTTGAAAATCACACTAAATTTTATTCATGTTTTAATTTGGCATGCCATCCAGACCCTACTAGACTCCTTAAGAAATGCAAATCTTTGCCTCTAGAGAAATGAAATGAATTATTTGATGTTCTTTAGTCAAGAGTCAGAACTGGATCAAGGACTTAAGGATCCCCAGAGTCATAATGTCCATAGTGAACATTTATTCAACATTTACAATATGTCAAACATTGCAACAGGCATTAGGAATATAAGGTTGATAAAGAAACTGTACTTGCTATAAGAATGGCACAATTTTGCAGAGGAGTAACTGATATCACTTTTATTGATTTTTTTTTTAAAGTTTCTTTATTTTGAGAGAGAGAGGGAGAGACAGAACATGGGAGGGGCAGAGAGAAAGGGAGAGAGAAAATCCCAAGCAGGCTCTGCACTGTCAGCGCAGAGCCCAACATGGGGCTCAAACCCACAAATGTAAGATCATGACCTGTGCCAAAACCAAGAGTGGGAAGCTTAACTGACAAAACCACACAGGCACCCCCGGATTTTTTTAATCTTACAAAATATTTTAAACTCCTTCATGTAGGAATAAGATCAGGTTTTAGGGGTGTTACTCAGTTTTGATCTAATAAGGTGAAAATCTCTGTAATTTATACACTTCTTGTATGCCTGCTGCCCTAGTGGATGGGTCTGCCCAGAAGTCATCTCTGGCAAGATCATGAGAGGCATAAAAAAGCCAATGCTGTCACCATCTGAAGATTATTCTTGAAAGTTCCACTGCTAAAATATATAGAAAGCCAACATAGTCTTTATTATAATTAAGATAATATAGGTGCCTGGGTGGTTTAGTAGGTTAAGTTTCTGACTCTTGATCTTGGCTTAGGTCATGGTCTCATGGTTCTGGGATCCAACCCTGTGTCAGGCTCCGTGCTGACAGGAGGGGCTTGCTTAGGATTCTCTCTCCCTCTCTGCTCCTCCTCTGCTTTCTCTCTCTTAAAATAAATAAATGAACTTAAAAACATGATAACAATGGCTGGATCCAACTGTTCAAGCTATCATTTTATATTATTCATCATTTACTTTATTAATGAAGTCTTATATTCATGTCTTGACCCAGAATTCTCCATCCAAATGGACTCATATCTGAGTTTCTGGAGAGCAGAGGACTTACAAGTAAAACAGAAAAAGCCTATTTTTACTAAAACCTTGGGTTGAGATATTAATTGCTGAAGCATGTTTGTGTGGTACCCACCCTCATAAGTGTAACAGTAGAAATCAGTGGAGTTTTGTTACTTTGAAGACTCCAACACATCAAACACTGTCAACAGAGGGGAAAACATGAGGATGAAATGACAGTAGTGTCTAGAAGAAATGACAGAGTCCAGGGAAGGGTGGTACCCACTTTTTAGCTGTCTGAACTTGTCCTTGGCACATATTAGTAATCTCTCAGCCCTCCCTGAGTATCTGTGGGGTTCGGGTTTCTGAAGGCAGGGGAGTGTGGTAGGGTCCAAGCTAACATAGTTCACGTGTTCAATACCTCATCTGATCCACTGAGCAGCTCCAGAGGCAAATAGTATTTCCTTTTCATAGGTGATAAGGGTGACCCTTTAAAGTAATGTCATGGTAATAAACACTAGGGCTTATAGTGCTGATTAATAAATTCTAAAAAATAGGGGCACCTGGGTGGCTTAGTCGGTTAGGCGTCCATCTTCAGCTCAGATCATGATCTCATGGTTCATGGGCTCAAGCCCCATGTTGGGTTTTGTGCTGATAGCTCAGAGCCTGGAGCCTGCTTCAGATTCTGCATCTCCCTCTGTCTCTGCCCCTCCCCTACTTGTATTCTGTCTCTCACTGTCTCTCAAAAATAAACATTACAAACAAATTAAAAAAAAAAGAAATCCTAAAAAATAATTTGAAATGCACTTTTTGTTCTTTCAACAAGTTTTTATTAAATGGTACTTTTTAGGGGCGCCTGGGTGGCGCAGTCGGTTAAGCGTCCGACTTCAGCCAGGTCACGATCTCGCGGTCCGTGAGTTCGAGCCCCGCGTCGGGCTCTGGGCTGATGGCTCGGAGCCTGGAGCCTGTTTCCGATTCTGTGTCTCCCTCTCTCTCTGCCCCTCCACTGTTCATGCTCTGTCTCTCTCTGTCCCAAAAATAAATAACGTTGAAAAAAAAATATTTAAATGGTACTTTTTAAAAATTTTAATTACTTTGGCACCCGACCCCCAGGGCTTTAACTGGCTCCTGACCCCTCCCCACCTCCACAGAACCTTGAATGGCATTTTTTTTTTTAAAGCTTATTAACATATTACTTTAACTATTTTTTATTATATGTAGGGATACCAGTAATACATACAAATTCTGGGAAAGCATGGTTCTGAAAGAGAAAAAAAATGTTTAATCATTTATGATTATGCCATATAAAGATAAACAGTCCCATTTTAGTATATATACTTAATAATCTTTGTTCAATACAAAATACATGATTAAAAAATGAAGCAACAACAAATTTACACATTGATTTGTAAATTTTTCACTTTATATATTTTAATTTAATTGTAATTTGTTTTTAAACATGAAATTTATCGTCAAATTGGTTTCCATACAACACCCAGTGCTCATCCCAAAAGGTGCCTTCCTCAATACCCATCACCCACCCTCCCCTCCTTCCCACCCACTTTTTCAGTTTAAAAATACATAATGAACTGTACACCTGAAACTAATGTAACATTGTGAGTCAACAATACTAAAATAAATAAATAATGAACATCTTTCTATTCAAATGTGTGAAACACCTCTGCTGACAAAGCTCTGTTGATTAGTCAGAATGCAATATTCAAATAGAAGCTGGCAATACTAAAAGTTTTGAAGCAACTGAGTTAGCAAAATTACATCAAGAAAAGGCAAAGAAACAGAAAACAAGCTTGAAAAGTATTATTTCCAGAGAAAATCTCAGTTTTTAAGGCATAAAGGAAAATTCAACGTGGTTTTCATGATGAGGGTAGTCCCCACTGAGGCCATGTGGACTATACCTTAACTTCATTTACCTGAATTTAACTCTTTCATCTCTTCCACGAACCATTGTATATCATCTACATCTCCATCTATGATTTTTTTTTAATGTCTACTTATTTTTGAGAGAGAGACAGAGTGCGGATGGGGGGGGGGGCGTGGCAGACAGAGAGGGAGACACAAAATCCAAAGCAAGCTGCAGGCTCTGAGCTGTCAGCATACAGCTCCACGCGGGGCTCAAACCCAGGAACTGTGAGATCATGACCTGAGATGAAATCGAATGCTTAACCGACTCAACCACCCAGGTGCCCCTCCATCTATGATGTTAATGTAACTGACAAGACTCCTGGGCACCCCTCTTCTAAGATCCTGGGAAAGTGGAGTCTAACTCCATTGTTGACTTCTGGCTCTTGGCCTTCATTCCCTCCCATAGGAGGAGCTTCCTCTTCATTCTGCAGAGAGACCTGCTCACCCTCCCTTTCTTCCCTCTTCCTTTTTTCCTGGAGGATATTTTCCATGTTGAAATCCCTCCCCCTGTCCCGCCCATTTATTCCCTTTAGACTCCATTACTTCTAGAAGACAATAGGAAAGCAAAAGGACTGAAAGCTTGGTGGAAATCTCCGCCCTGGGACAGAGGCCTTACTAGGCACCTTTCAAGATTCTGATATCAAGAGTTTTGTGTTTTGTTTTTTTTTTTTTAATTCTATTTTTTTCACCTGAGAGGACTCTTGCGCCCTCTAGTGGGGAATCCAGTCACAGCCTCCTCCCTTCCACTGGCTCCTCTCTCCTTCCTCCTCTGAAGCTCACCATTTTTCCTGTAGATCCTTCCTCAGGACTACTGCAGGCACCAAAAAGGAAGACCTGGAGGGAGGAGGGGCTCAGAAAGGGTGTGTTCCCATCTCCACCACACTTAGTCGCATGCACCAGTGCTTATCCTTGCAGTCTCCTCCCCCTCCACCTATGCATTCTCACTGGAAGGTGTGCAGCCCTGACTCTCTGACCCTCAGGCTTGCAGAGGGATGGGGTGAGGGGAACCTGTGCTGCTGCAGCCAAGAGCAAGCTGCAGACCCGTCACCCACCCCTCATCTCCCAGCACTTTGTATCCTAACTTTGTCACTCCTTATCCATCCTCTTTCTCCAAAGCCACCCTCTGCCCTGGTACTCCTGGTCTTTTAAATACCCACAATGGTGCAAGAGGGGGCACTACTTAAAATAGAACTTTTGCGTTCCATGTCTCTCTATTGCCTTCTCCTGTGATTTGTTTCCGCACCCTTACTACCAAAATGTTTTGCACCAAAATCAGCATGGGACACAGGGAGCGAGGCTTGTAGAAGTTAGAGCTTTCCAGAGTATACCCATATATCCATATTCATATGCTGCTTGTCCCCAAGACCAACCACAATGGAGTTTTGGTAAAAAGGGGGTGTCAAAAATGAGGATTGACCCAGTTGGGGGTTTTGCGCTCAGCTGCCAGCCATTGCAGGACCAGAGTTACACCAGCCTGCTCCAGTAGGAACACAAACCTACAGCGTTCCTCAATAGTTGCTTTGCCCTTATTCCTTGTCTTGAAGTTTTTCCTCCTCTGCAGCAGGAATTATTACTCAGAGGATACAAAAGAAAAAGGGACTTGGGCCCAGATAGACTCCAGTCATGTGACAGCCATGTCACAGAGGAGTATAGGTAGGGCAGCAGGAACCTTCATCCCCTACTCCATCACCCTGGATATGGAATGTCTCTTTTTCCACCTTGGCATTTCAGGAAATAAGATACAGTCTTTGGCTTTTCTGATCGTCAATGAGAAGCAGCATTTCCTCTTGGAGTTACTGTCCATTTGCAATTCTTATGGAATTAGTTCTTTCTCTTGTTTCTCCTGCCCCCAACCTGTTCCTTCTCTAGGCCTCGTCTCATCATTGTCATTATTTTCCCCCTGAGGTCCTTGCTTTCACCTAAATAGGCATAAAGTTAGGTATCAGGAAAGGAGGCTGGCAGTGGAAAGTGGAACACTAACTTTCTTTTACATACTTTCTATTCCATTTTTTAAACTTAAAATGCTTTGTTTTTACATTAAAGAAATACAACAGTTACATTTTGGAAGGGAAAATAATGAGTATCCCAAGATTTCTCTTTTCACAGTAGTGCCTTGCTATTTGGCTAAATTAACATATAACCAATAGAAAATATTTTCCATCAGTTACAAAGCAAGGGAAAAATTTTAAAACATGCTGAATGTTCACAATGTTTAAGACATACTCTTTGGGGAGAAAAGTAATTTATGATAAAAAATAAAATGTTCTATTAAATAAGAAATCCTTCATAACTTGGTCATGTTTATATTTGTCAATTAGAAAATGTTCTAATAACGCTTCTTGAATATATTTTTTTTAATACAGGCTATTAGTTTGGAAATTTTAAGCCTAAATTTTTCTAAAACAAATCAACACTTTATATGTTCAGTAAATTAGTCCCAGTAGAGCCTAACTGTCTTATTTTTGTCCCATTTTAGAGAAACACAAATAATGGTTTCATAAATAATTGTTTCAGTTATGTTCTGTTAGAAGGATGTAGCCTGCTAGGCCTCTCACCTCTGGCCTCCTTACCTCCAGGGAGCTCAGAAAGAGCCTAGCTTAGCCTTGCTGCAGGGTTGCTGCCTGCCTGCCTTCCCATCCCCATCATGATGGCCCCCTGGCCAAGCTTAGGCCAGGGTTTAAGAAACTCTCGCCCACTCAGGCCACAAAGGAGTGGCAGGAACTATTCAAAGCACTGAATAGGAAAAATATGCAGCCAAGAATCCTTTATCCAGCAAGGGTGTCATTTAGAATGGGAGGAGAGATAAAGGCTTTCCCAGACAAACAAAAGCTAAAGGAGTTCCTGACCACTAAACCAGCCCTTCCAGAGATCCTAAAGGGTACACTGAGAGTAGAAACAGCAAAACTACAGAGACCAGAGATAACACCACAAGTACAAAACCTACAGATAACACAATGACACTAAATCCGTATCTTTCAATGATCACTCTGAATGTAAATGGACTAAATTCCCCAATCAAAGGCATACACTATCAGAATGGATTAAAATAAGAAAAACAATATCCATCTATATGCTGCCTACAAAAGACTCATTTTAGATCTGAGGACACCTGCAGATTGAAAATGAAGGGATGGAGAACCATCTATCATGCTATGGGATGTCAAAAGAAAGCCAGAGTAGCCATACTTATATCAGACAAACTAGATTTTTCTTAATGTTTATTTTATTTTTGAGAGATCCAGAGTACAAACAGGGGGAGAGGCAGAAAGAGAGAGAGACACAGAATCCAAAGCAGGATCCAGGCTCTGAATTGTTAGCACAGAGCACGATACAGAGCTCAAACCCATAAGCCATGAGATCATGACCTGACCCAAAGTCATATGCTTAACCAACTGAGCCAACCAGGCACCCCCAGACAAACTAGATTTTAAAACAAAGACTAACAAGAATTGAAGAAGGGCATTATATCATAATTAAGGGGTCTAACCATCAAGAAGAGCTAACAATTGTAAATATGTATGCCCCCAGCAAGGGGACCCAAATATATAAATCAATTAATCACGAAAATAAATAAATGTATAGATAGCAATACTGTGCTTGTAGGGGAATTTAATACTTCACTTGCTGCAATGGACAGATCATCTAGGCAGAAAAACAGTAAGGAAACGATGGTTCTGAATGACACATTGGACTGGATGGACTTAACAGATATATTCAGATCCTTTCATCCAAAAACAGAAGACACATTCTTCTTGAGTGCCACGGAACATTCTCCAAAATAGATCACATGGGGGGGGGGTCACAAAACAGCGCTCAAAAAATATAAAGGAATTGAGATCATTCCATGCATATTTTCAGATCACAACGCTTTGGAAACTTGAAATCAACCGCAAGAAAAAAAAATTGGAAAGCCTCTAAGTACATGAAAGTTAAAGAACATCCTACTAAAGAATGAATGGGTTCACCAGGAAATTTAAGAAGAACTTATAAAAGATATGGAAGCAAATGAAAATGAGAACATGACAGTCCAAACCCTTTGGGAGGCAGCAAAGGCAGTCCTAAGAGGGAAATGCATCACAATCTAGGCCTATATCAAGAAGCAAGAAAAATCTCAAATACAGAATCTAACCTCACACCTAAAGGAGCTAGAGACAGAGCAGCAAAGAAACTCCAAAGCCAGCAGAAGAAGAGAAATAAAGATTAGAGCAAAAATAAACAATATAGAATCTACCCCCACCAAAAAAAACAAAAACAAAAAACAAAAAACAGTAGAACACATCAATGCCCCTAAGATCTCGGTTTTTGAAAGAATAAACAGAATTGATAAACCCCTAGACAGACATCTCAAAAAGAAAAGAAAGAGGGGGGCGCCTGGGTGGCGCAGTCGGTTAAGCGTCCGACTTCAGCCAGGTCACGATCTCGCGGTCCGTGAGTTCGAGCCCCGCATCGGGCTCTGTGCTGACCGCTCAGAGCCTGGAGCCTTGTTTCCGATTCTGTGTCTCCCTCTCTCTCTGCCCCTCCCCTGTTCATGCTCTGTCTCTCTCTGTCCCAAAAATAAATAAACGTTGAAAAAAAGAATTAAAAAAAAAAAAAAAGAAAAGAAAAGAAAGAGGATCCAAATAGATAAAATCACAAATGAAAGACGAGAGATTACAAACAACACCACAGAAATACAAACATTATTAGATAATACTATGAAAAAGTATATTCCAACAAACTGGACATCTGGAAGAAATGGACAAATTCCTAGATATCCACACACTACCAAGAGTCAAATGGGAAGAAACAGACCCATAACCAGTGAAGAAATTGAACTGGTTATCGAAAATCTCCCAACAAATAAGAGTCCTGGGCCAGATGGCATTCCAGGGGAATTCTGCCAGACATTTAAAGCAGAGCTAGTACCTATTCTTCTCAAGCTGTTACAAAACTAGAAACAGAAGGAAACCTTCCAAACCCATTCTATGAAGTCAGCATTACCTTGATTCCCAAACCAAAGACTCCACTAAAAACGAGAATTACAGGCCAATATCCCTAATGAACATGGATGCAAAAATTCTCAATAATATACTAGCAAATCAAATTCAACAGTATATTAAAAGAATTATTAACCATGATCAAGTGGGATTCATTCCTGGGCTGCAGAGCTGGTTCAATATTGGCAAATCAATCAATGTGATACATCATATTAAAAGAAAGATAAGAACCATATAACCCTGTCAAAGGATGTTGAAAAAGGATTTGACAAGATACAATATACTTTCTTTTTTTATATATATGAAATTTATTCTCAAATTGGTTTCCATACAACACCCAGTGCTCATCCCAAAAGGTGCCCTCCTCAATACCCATCACCCACCCTCCCCTCCCTCCCACCCCCCATCAACCCTCAGTTTGTTCTCAGTTTTCAGAGTCTCTTATGCTTTGGCTCTCTCACACTCTAAACTCCTTTTTTTTTCCTTCCCCTCCCTCATGGGTTTCTGTTAAGTTTCTCAGGATCCACATAAGAGTGAAAATACATGGTATCTGTCTTTCTCTGTATGGCTTATTTCACTTAGCATCACACTGTCCAGTTCCATCCACGTTGCTACAAAGGGCCATATTTCATTCTTTCTCATTGCCACGTAGTACTCCATTGTGTACATAAACCATAATTTCTTTATCCATTCATTAGTTGATGGACATTTAGGCTCTTTCCATAATTTGGCTATTGTTGAGAGTGCTGCTATAAACATCGGGGTACAAGTGCCCCTATGTATCAGTACTCCTGTATCCCTTGGGTAAATTCCTAGCAGTGCTATTGCTGGGTCATAGGGTAGGTCTATTTTTAATTTTTTGAGGAACCTCCACACTGTTATCCAGAGTGGCTGCACCAATTTGCATTCCCACCAACAGTGCAAGAGGGTTCCCGTTTCTCCACATCCTCGCCAGCATCTATAGCCTCCCGATTTGTTCATTTTGGCCACTCTGACTGGCGTGAGGTGATAGCTGAGTGTGGTTTTGATTTGTATTTCCCTGATGAGGAGCGACGTTGAGCATCTTTTCATGTGCCTGTTGGCCATCCGGATGTCTTCTTTAGAGAAGTGTCTATTCATGTTTTCTGCCCATTTCCTCACTGGGTTATTTGTTTTTCGGATGTGGAGTTTGGTGAGCTCTTTATAGATTTTGGATACTAGCCCTTTGTCCGATATGATGGTTTCCTGTCTCACATTCAGGTCCTTTATCCATTTTCAGTTTATTTTTGTGAATGGTGTGAGAAAGTGGTCTAGTTTCAACCTTCTGCATGTTGCTGTCCAGTTCTCCCAGCACCATTTGTTAAAGAGACTGTCTTTTTTCCGTTGGATGTTCTTTCCTGCTTTCTCAAAGATTAGTTGGCCATACGTTTGTGGGTCTAGTTCTGGGGTTTCTATTCTCTTCCATTGGTCTATATGTCTGCTTTTGTATCAATACCATGCTGTTTTGATGATTACAGCTTTGTAGTAGAGGCTAAAGTCTGGGATTGTGATGCCTCCTGCTTTGGTCTTCTTCTTCAAAATTACTTTGGCTATTCAGGGCCTTTTGTGGTTCCATATGAATACTAGGATTGCTTGTTCTAGTTTGGAGAAGAATGCTGGGGCAATTTTGATTGGGATTGCATTGAATTTGTAGATAGCTTTGGGTAGTATTGACATTTTGACAATATTTCTTATTCCAATCCATGATCATGGAATGTTTTTTCCATTTCTTTACATCTTCTTCACTTTCCTTCATAAGCTTTCTATAGTTTCAGCATACAGATCTCTTACATCTTTGGTTAGATTTAGCCCTAGGTATTTTATGCTTCTTGGTGCAATTGTGAATGGGATCAGTTTCTTTATTTGTCTTTCTGTTGCTTCATTATTAGTGTTTAAGAATGCAACTGATATCTATACATTGATTTTGTATCCTGCAAACTTGCTGAATTCATGTATCAGTTCTAGCAGACTTCTGGTGGAGTCTATCGGATTTTCCATGTATAATACCATGTCATCTGCAAAAAGCGAAAGCTTGACTTCATCTTTGCCAATTTGTTTTTTTTTTTTTTTTTATTATATGAAATTTATTGTCAAATTGGTTTCCATACAACACCCAGTGCTCATCCCAAAAGGTGCCCTCCTCAATACCCATCACCCACCCTCTCCTCCCTCCCACCCCCCATCAACCCTCAGTTTGTTCTCAGTTTTTAACAGTCTCTTAAGCTTTGGCTCTCTCCCACTCTAACCTCTTTTTTTTCTTTTTTCCTCCCCCTCCCCCATGGGTTCCTGCCAAGTTTCTCAGGATCCACATAAGAGTGAAACCATATGGTATCTGTCTTTCTCTGTACGGCTTATTTCACTTAGCATCACACTCTCCAGTTCCATCCACGTTGCTACAAAAGGCCATATTTCATTTTTTCTCATTGCCACGTAGTATTCCATTGTGTATATAAACCACAATTTCTTTATCCATTCATCAGTTGATGGACATTTAGGCTCTTTCCATAATTTGGCTATTGTTGAGAGTGCTGCTATGAACATTGGGGTACAAGTGCCCCTATGCATCAGTACTCCTGTATCCCTTGGATAAATTCCTAGCAGTGCTATTGCTGGGTCATAGGGTAGGTCTATTTTTAATTTTCTGAGGAACCTCCACACTGCTTTCCAGAGCGGCTGCACCAATTTGCATTCCCACCAACAGTGCAAGAGGGTTCCCGTTTCTCCACATCCTCGCCAGCATCTATAGTCTCCTGATTTGTTCATTTTGGCCACTCTGACTGGCGTGAGGTGATACCTGAGTGTGGTTTTGATTTGTATTTCCCTGATAAGGAGCGACGCTGAACATCTTTTCATGTGCCTGTTGGCCATCCGGATGTCTTCTTTAGAGAAGTGTCTATTCATGTTTTCTGCCCATTTCTTCACTGGGTTATTTGTTTTTCGGGTGTGGAGTTTGGTGATCTCTTTATAGATTCTGGATACTAGCCCTTTGTCCGATATGTCATTTGCAAATATCTTTTCCCATTCCGTTGGTTGCCTTTTAGTTTTGTTGGTTGTTTCCTTTGCTGTGCAGAAGCTTTTTATCTTCATAAGGTCCCAGTAATTCACTTTTGCTTTTAATTCCCTTGCCTTTGGGGATGTGTCGAGTAAGAGATTGCTACGGCTGAGGTCAGAGAGGTCTTTTCCTGCTTTCTCCTCTAAGGTTTTGATGGTTTCCTGTCTCACATTCAGGTCCTTTATCCATTTCGAGTTTATTTTTGTGAATGGTGTGAGGAAGTGGTCTAGTTTCAACCTTCTGCATGTTGCTGTCCAGTTCTCCCAGCACCATTTGTTAAAGAGGCTGTCTTTTTTCCATTGGATGTTCTTTCCTGCTTTGTCAAAGATGAGTTGGCCATACGTTTGTGGGTCTAGTTCTGGGGTTTCTATTCTATTCCATTGGTCTATGTGTCTGTTTTTGTGCCAATACCATGCTGTCTTGATGATGACAGCTTTATAGTAGAGGCTAAAGTCTGGGATTGTGATGCCTCCTGCTTTGGTCTTCTTTTTCAAAATTCCTTTGGCTATTCGGGGCCTTTTGTGGTTCCATATGAATTTTAGGATTGCTTGTTCTAGTTTCGAGAAGAATGCTGGGGCAATTTTGATTGGGATTGCATTGAATGTGTAGATCGCTTTGGGTAGTATTGACATTTTGACAATATTTATTTTTCCAATCCATGAGCAGGGAATGTCTTTCCATTTCTTTAAATCTTCTTCCATTTCCTTCATAAGCTTTCTATAGTTTTCAGCATACAGATCCTTTACATCTTTGGTTAGATTTATTCCTAGGTATTTTATGCTTCTTGGTGCAATTGTGAATGGGATCAGTTTCTTTAGTTGTCTTTCTGTTGCTTCATTGTTAGTGTATAAGAATGCAACTGATTTCTGTACATTGATTTTGTATCCTGCGACTTTGCTGAATTCATGTATCAATTCTTGCAGACTTTTGGTGGAGTCTATCGGATTTTCCATGTATAATATCATGTCATCTGCAAAAAGCGAAAGCTTGACTTCATCTTTGCCAATTTTGATGCCTTTGATTTCCTTTTGTTGTCTGATTGCTGATGCTAGAACTTCCAGCACTATGTTAAACAACAGCGGTGAGAGTGGGCATCCCTGTCGTGTTCCTGATCTCAGGGAAAAAGCTCTCAGTTTTTCCCCATTGAGGATGATGCTAGCTGTGGGCTTCTCATAAATGGCTTTTATGATCTTTAAGTATGTTCCTTCTATCCCGACTTTCTCAAGGGTTTTTATTAAGAAAGGGTGCTGGATTTTGTCGAAGGCCTTTTCTGCATCGATTGACAGGATCATATGGTTCTTCTCTTTTTTTTTGTTAATGTGGTGTATCACGTTGATTGATTTGCGAATGTTGAACCAGCCCTGCATCCCAGGGATGAATCCCACTTGATCATGGTGAATAATTCTTTTTATATGCCGTTGAATTCGATTTGCTAGTATCTTATTGAGAATTTTTGCATCCATATTCATCAGGGATATTGGCCGGTAGTTCTCTTTTTTTACTGGGTCTCTGTCTGGTTTAGGAATCAAAGTAATACTGGCTTCATAGAATGAGTCTGGAAGTTTTCCTTCCCTTTCTATTTCTTGGAATAGCTTGAGAAGGATAGGTATTATCTCTGCTTTAAACGTCTGGTAGAACTCCCCTGGGAAGCCATCTGGTCCTGGACTCTTATTTGTTGGGAGATTTTTGATAACTGATTCAATTTCTTCGCTGGTTATGGGTCTGTTCAAGCTTTCTATTTCCTCCTGATTGAGTTTTGGAAGAGTGTGGGTATTCAGGAATTTGTCCATTTCTTCCAGGTTGTCCAATTTGTTGGCATATAATTTTTCATAGTATTCCCTGATAATTGTTTGTATCTCTGAGGGATTGGTTGTAATAATTCCATTTTCATTCATGATTTTATCTATTTGGGTCATCTCCCTTTTCTTTTTGAGAAGCCTTGCTAGAGGTTTGTCAATTTTGTTTATTTTTTCAAAAAACCAACTCTTGGTTTCGTTGATCTGCTCTACAGTTTTTTTAGACTCTATATTGTTTATTTCTGCTCTGATCTTTATTATTTCTCTTCTTCTGCTGGATTTAGGCTGCCTTTGCTGTTCTGCTTCTATTTCCTTTAGGTGTGCTGTTAGATTTTGTATTTGGGATTTTTCTTGTTTCTTGAGATAGGCCTGGATTGCAATGTATTTTCCTCTCAGGACTGCCTTCGCCGCGTCCCAAAGCGTTTGGATTGTTGTATTTTCATTTTCGTTTGTTTCCATATATTTTTTTAATTTCTTCTCTAATTGCCTGGTTGACCCACTCATTCGTTAGTAGGGTGTTCTTTAACCTCCATGCTCTTGGAGGTTTTCCAGACTTTTTTCTGTGGTTGATTTCAAGCTTCATAGCATTGTGGTCTGAAAGTATGCATGGTATAATTTCAATTCTGGTAAACTTATGAAGGGCTGTTTTGTGACCCAGTATATGATCTATCTTGGAGAATGTTCCATGTGCACTCGAGAAGAAAGTATATTCTGTTGCTTTGGGATGCAGAGGGCTAAATATATCTGTCAAGTCCATCTGATCCAATGTATCATTCAGGGCCCTTGTTTCTTTATTGATCATGTGTCTAGATGATCTATCCATTTCTGTAAGTGGGGTGTTAAAGTCCCCTGCAATTACCACATTCTTATCAATAAGGTTGCTTATGTTTATGAGTAATTGTTTTATATATTTGGGGGCTCCGGTATTCGGCGCATAGACAGTTATAATTGTTAGCTCTTCCTGATGGATAGACCCTGTAACTATTATATAATGTCCTTCTTCATCTCTTGTTCCAGCCTTTAATTTAAAGTCTAGTTTGTCTGATATAAGTATGGCTACTCCAGCTTTCTTTTGGCTTCCAGTAGCATGATAAATAGTTCTCCATCCCCTCACTCTCAATCTAAAGGTGTCCTCAGGTCTAAAATGAGTCTCTTGTAGACAGCAAATAGATGGGTCTTGTTTTTTTATCCATTCTGATACCCTATGTCTTTTGGTTGGCGCATTTAATCCATTTACATTCAGTGTTATTATAGAAAGATACGGGTTTAGAGTCATTGTGATGTCTGTAGGTTTTATGCTTGTAGTGATATCTCTGGTATTTTGTCTCACAGGGTCCCCCTTAGGATCTCTTGTAGGGCTGGTTTAGTGGTGACAAATTCCTTCAGTTTTTGTTTGTTTGGGAAGACCTTTATCTCTCCTTCTATTCTAAATGACAGACTTGCTGGATAAAGGATTCTCGGCTGCATATTTTTTCTGTCTAGCACACTAAAAATCTCGTGCCAATTCTTTCTGGCCTGCCAAGTTTCAAAAGAGAGATCAGTCACGAGTCTTATAGGTCTCCCTTTATATGTGAGGGCACGTTTACCCCTTGCTGCTTTCAGAATTTTCTCTTTATCCTTGTATTTTGCCAGTTTCACTATGATATGTCGTGCAGAAGATCGATTCAAGTTCCGTCTGGAGGGAGTTCTCTGTGCCTCTTGGATTTCAATGCCTTTTTCCTTCCCCAGTTCAGGGAAGTTCTCAGCTATTATTTCTTCAAGTACCCCTTCAGCACCTTTCCCTCTCTCTTCCTCCTCTGGGATACCAATTATGCGTATATTATTTCTTTTTAGTGTATCACTTAGTTCTCTAATTTTCCCCTCATACTCCTGGATTTTTTTATCTCTCTTTCTCTCAGCTTCCTCTTTTTCCATAACTTTATCTTCTAGTTCACCTATTCTCTCCTCTGCCTCTTCAATCCGAGCTGTGGTGGTTTCGATTTTGTTTTGCATTTCATTTAAAGCGTTTTTCAGCTCCTCGTGACTGTTCCTTAGTCCCTTGATCTCTGTAGCAAGGGATTCTCTGCTGTCCTCTATACTGTTTTCAAGCCCGGCGATTAATTTTATGACTATTATTTTAAATTCACTTTCTGTTATATTATTTAAATCCTTTTTGATCAGCTCATTAGCTGTTGTTATTTCCTGGAGATTCTTCTGAGGGGAATTCTTCCGCTTGGTCATTTTGGATAGTCCCTGGCGTGGTGAGGACCTGCAGGGCACTTCCCCTGTGCTGTGGTGTATAACTGGAGTTGGTGGGCGGGGCCGCAGTCAGACCTGATGTCTGCCCCCAGCCCACTGCTGGGGCCACAGTCAAACTGGTGTGTGCCTTCTCTTCCCCTCTCCTAGGGGCGGGATTCACTGTGGGGTGGCGTGGCCCGTCTGGGCTACTTGCACACTGCCAGGCTTGTGATGCTGGGGATCTGGCGTATTAGCTGGGGTGGGTAGGCAAGGTGCACAGGGGCAGGAGGGGCAGGCTTAGGTCGCTTCTCCTTAGGTGATCCACTTCAGGAGGGGCCCTGTGGCAGCGGGAGGGAGTCAGATCCGCTGCCGGAGGTTTGGCTCCTCCGCAGAAGCCCAGAGTTGGGTGTTTGCGCGGAGCGAGGAAGTTCCCTGGCAGGAACTGGTTCTCTTTGGGATTTTGGCTGGGGGATGGGCGGGGGAGATGGCGCTGGCGAGCGCCTTTGTTCCCCACCAAACTGAGCTCTGTTGTCCGGGGGCTCAGCAGCTCTCCCTCCCTTTGTCCTCCAGCCTTCCTGCTTTCCGAGCAGAGCTGTTAACTTATGACCTCCCAGAGGCTAAGTCGCGCTTGCTGTCGGAACACAGTCCGTCAGGCCCCTCCGCTTTTTCAAGCCAGACTCTGGCGCTCTGCTTGGCCGGCGAGCCGCCCCTCCGCCCCGGCTCCCTCCCGCCAGTCCGTGGAGCATGCACCGCCTCGCCGCCCTTCCTACCCTCTTCCGTGGGCCTCTCGTCTGCGCTTGGCTCCGGCGACTCCGTTCTGCTAATCCTCTGGCGGTTTTCTGGGTTATTTAGGCAGGTGTAGGTGGAATCTAATTGATCAGCAGGACGCGCGGTGAGCCCAGCGTCCTCTTACGCCGCCATCTTCTTTTTCCTTCTCATCTTTGCCAATTTGGATGCCTTTGATTTCCTTTTGTTGTCTGATTGCTGATGCTAGAACTTCCAACACTCTGTTAAACAACAGCGGTGAGAGTGGGCATCCCTGTCGTGTTCCTGACCTCAGGGAAAAAGCTCTCAGTTTTTCCCCATTGAGGATGATGTTAGCTGTGGGCGTTTCATAAATGGCTTTGATGATGTTTAAGTATGTTCCTTCCATCCTGACTTTCTGAAGGGTTTTTATTAAGAAAGGGTGCTGGATTTTGTCAAATGCCTTTTCTGCATCGATTGACAGGATCATATGGTTCTTCTCTTTTTTTTTTTTGTTAATGTGATGTATCACGTTGATTGATTGGTGAATGTTGAACCAGCCCTGCAGCCCAGGAATGAATCCCACTTGATCATGCTGAATAATTCTTTTTATATGCTGTTGAATTCGATTTGCGAGTTCCTTATTGAGAATTTTTGTATCCATATTCATCAGGGACATTGGCCTGTAGTTCTCTTTTTTAACTGGGTCTCTGTCTGGTTTAGGAATCAAAGGAATACTGGCTTCCTAGAATGAGTCTGGAAGTTTTCCTTCCCTTTCTATTTTTTGGAATAGCCTGAGAAGGATAGGTATTATCTCTGCTTTAAACGTCTGGTAGAACTCCCCTGGGAAGCCATCTGGTCCTGGACTCTTATTTGTTGGGAGATTTTTGATAGCTGATTCAATTTCTTCGCTGGTTATGGGTCTGTTCAAGCTTTCTATTTCCTCCTGATTGACTTTTGGAAGCGTGTGGATGTTTAGGAATTTGTCCATTTCTTCCAGGTTGTCCAGTTTGTTGGCATATAATTTTTCATAGTATTCCCTGATAATTGGTTGTCTTTCTGAGGGATTGGTTGTAATACTTCCATTATCATTCATGATTTTATCTATTTGGGTCATCTCCCTTTTCTTTTTGAGAAGCCTGGCTAGACGTTTATCAATTTTGTTTGTTTTTCCACAAAACCAGCTCTTGGTTTCATTGATCTGCTCTACAGTTTTTTTAGATTCTTTATTGTTTATTTCGACTCTGATCTTTATTATTTCTCTTCTTCTGCTGGGTTTGGGGTGTCTTTGCTGTTCTGCTTCTATGTCCTTTAGGTGTGCTGTTAGATTTTGTATTTGGGATTTTTCTTGTTTCTTGAGATAGGCCTGGATTGCAATGTATTTTCCTCTCAGGACTGCCTTCGCTGCATCCCAACGCATTTGGATTGTTATATTTTCATTTTCATTAGTTTCCATATATTTTCTAATTTCTTCTCTAATTGCCTGGTTGACACACTCATTCTATAGTAGGGTGTTCTTTAACCTCCATGCTTTTGGAGGTTTTCCAGATTTTTTTCCTGTGGTTGATTTCAAGCTTCATAGCATTGTGGTCTGAAAGTGTGCATGGTATGATCTCAATTCTTTTCTACTTATGAAAGACTGTTTTGTGACCCAGTATGTGATCTATCTTGGAGAATGTTCCATGTGCACTCTAGAGGAAAGTATATTCTGCTGCTTTGGGATGCAGAGTTCTAAATACATCTGTCAAGTCCATCTGATCCAATGTATCATTCAGGGCCCTTGTTTCTGTATTGACCATGTGTCTAGATGATCAATCCATTGTTGGAGGTGGAGTATTAAAGTCCCCTACAATTACCACATTCTTATCAATAAGGTTGCTTATGTTTGTGACTAATTGTTTTATATATTTGGGGGCTCCCGTGTTCGGTGCATAGACATTTATAATTGTTAGCTCTTCCTGATGGATAGACCCTTTAAATTATTATATAATGCCCTTCTTCATCTCTTGTTCCAGCCTTTAATTCAAAGTCTAGTTTGTCTGATATAAGTATGGCTACTCCAGCTTTCTTTTGACTTCCAGTAGCATGGTAAATAGTTCTCCCTCCCCTCACTCTCAAGCTGAAGGTGTCCTCAGGTCTAAAATGAGTCTCTTGTAGACAGCAAAGAGATGGGTCTTGTTTTTTATCCATTCTGATACCTTATGTCTTTTGGTTGGCACGTTTAGTCCATTTACATTCACTGTTATTATAGAAAGATGCGGGTTTAGAGTCATTGTGATGTCTGTATGTTTTATGCTTGTAGCGATGTCTCTGGTACTTTATCTCACAGGATCCCCCTTAGAGTACCTTGTAGGACTGGTTTAGTGGTGACGAATTCCTTCAGTTTTTGTTTGCTTGGGAATACGTTATTTCTCCTTCTATTCTAAATGACAGACTTGCTGGAGAAAGGATTCTCGGCTGCATATTTTTTCTGTTCATCACATTGAAGATCTCCTGCCATTCCATTCTGGCCTGCCAAGTTTCAGAAAAGAGATCAGTCACGAGTTTTATAGGTATCCCTTTATGTGTTAGGGCACGTTTATCCCTCACTGCTTTCAGAATTTTCTCTTTATCCTTGTATTTTGCCAGTTTCACTATGATATGTCGTGCAGAAGATCGATTCAAGTTACGTCTGAAGGGAGTTCTCTGTGCCTCTTGGATTTCAATGCCTTTTTCCTTCCCCAGTTCAGGGAAGTTCTCAGCTATTATTTCTTCAAGTACATCTTCAGCACCTTTCCCTCTCTCTTCCTCCTCTGGGATACCAATTATGCGTAGATTATTTCTCTTTAGTGCATCACTTAGTTCTCTAATTTTCCCCTCATACTCCTGGATTATTTTATCTCTCTTTTTTTCAGCTCCCTCTTTTTCCACAATTTTATCTTCTAGTTCACCTATTCTCTCCTCTGCCTCTTCAGTCCGAGTCGTGGTTGTTTCCGTTTTATTTTGCAGCTCGTTGATAGCATTTTTTAGCTTCTCCTGACTGTTCCTTAGTCCCTTGATGTCTGTAGCAAGAGATTCTCTGCTGTCCTCTATACTGTTTTTTAAGCCCAACGATTAATTTATGATATTATTCTAAATTCACTTTCTGTTATATTTTTTAAATCGTTTTTGATCAGTTGGTTAGCTGTTGTTATTTCCTGGAGATTCTTTTGAAAGGAATTCTTCCGTTTGGTCATTTTGGATAGTCCCTGGAGTGGTGCAGACCTGCAGGGCACTTCTGTGCTGTCTTGAATAACTGGAGTTGGTGGGCGGGGTCGCAGTCAGACCTGGTGTCTGCCCCCTGCCCACCGATGGGGCCACAGTCAGACTGGTGTGTACCTTCTCTTCCCCTCTCCTAGGGGCAGGATTCACTGTGGGGTGGCGTGGCCCTTCTGGGCTACTTGCACACTGCCAGGCTTGTGGTGCTGGGCATCTGGTGTATTAGCTGGGGTGGATCGTCAAGGTGCACGGGGGCGGGAGGGGCAGGCTTAGCTCGCTTCTCCTTTGGTGACCCGATTCGGGAGGGGCCCTGTGGCACCAGGAGGGAGTCAGACCCGCCGCTGGAGGGATTGCTGAGCAGAAGCACAGTGTTGGGTGTTTGCGATGTGCAAGCAGGTTCCCTGGCAGGAACTGGTTCTCTTTGGGATTTTGGCTGGGGGGTGGGCGAGGGAGATGGCGCTGGCGAGCGCCTTTGTTCCCCACCAAATTGAGCTCTGTTGTCCCATCCCGGTGCTCAACAACTCTCCCTCCTGTTGTCCTCCAGCCTTCCCGCTCTCCGAGCAGAGCTGTTAACTTATAACCTTCCAGATGGTAAGTCCCGCTTGCTGTCCGAACACACTCCGTCTGGCGCCTCCGCTTTTGCAAGCCAGACTCGAGGTCTCTGCTTGGCCGGTGGGCTGCCCCTCCGCCCCTTCTCCCTCCCGCCAGTCCCTGGAGCGCGCACCGCCTCTCCGCCCTTCCTACCCTCTTCCGTGGGCCTCTCGTCTGCACTTGGCTCCGGAGACTCCGTTCTGCTAGTCTTCTGGCGGTTTTCTGGGTTATTTAGCCAGGTGTAGGTGGCATCTAAGTGATCAGCAGGACCCAGTGAGCCCAGAGTCCTCCTACGCCGCCATCTTCCTACAGTATACTTTCTTAATAAAAAACTCTCAAGAAACTCAGGATAGAGGGAACATAACTTAACACCATAAAAGCCATATATGAAATGCCCACAGCAAATATAATCCTTAGTGGGGAAAAACTGAGAGCTTTCCCCCTGATATCAGGGATGTCCACTCTCACAACTGTTGGTTTTTTTTTTTTATTCTTTTTTTAACGTTTATTTATTTTTGAGACAGAGAGAGACAGAGCATGAACGGGGGAGGGTCAGAGAGAGAGGGAGACACAGAATCTGAAACAGGCTCCAGGCTCTGGGCCCTCAGCACAGAGCCTGATGCAGGGCTTGAACTCACGAACCGCGAGATTATGACCTGAGCCAAAGTCGGACGCTTAACTGACTGAGCCACCCAGGCGCCCCTCACAACTGTTGTTTAATATAGTGTTGGAAGTTGTAGCCTCAGTAATCAGACAACAAAATGAAATAAAAGGCATCCAAATTGGCAAAGAAGTCAAACTTTCCCTTTTCACAGATGGCATGATACTCTACATGGAAAACCCAAAAGACTACACCAAAAACTTCTAGACCTGATACATGAATTCAGCAGTCACAGCATATAAAATCAATGTACACAAATCAGTTGCATTTCTGTACACTAACAATGAAGCAACAGACACAGATATCAGGGAATAGATCCCATTTACAATTGCATCAAAAAACAATAAAATACTTAGGAATAAACCTAACAAAAGAGGTAAAAGATCTGTACAGTGAAAACTATACAAACCTTGTAAAAGAAATTGAAAAAGACACAAAGAAATGGAAAAAACATTTCATGCTAATGGATTAGAAGAACAAATATTGTTGAAATGTTGATACTACCCAAATCAATCTACACATTCAATGCAATCATAACCAAAATAGCACCACTATTCTTCTCAAAGCTAGAACAAACAATCTTAAAATTTGTATGGAACCACAAAAGACCCCAAATACCCAACGTAATGCCCATAAAGAAAACCAAAGCAGGAGGCATCACAGTCGTGGACTTTAGCCTCTACTACAAAGCTGTAATCTTCAAGACAGTATAGTATTGGCACAAAAACAGGTGCATAGGCCAAAGGAGTAGAATAGAGACCCCATAATTGGACCTACAAATGTATTGCCAACTAATCTTTGGCAAAGAAGGAAAAAGTATCCAGTGAAAAACAAACAGTCCCTTTAGTAAATGGTGCTGGGAAAACTGGACAGCAACATGCAGAAAAATGAAACTGGACCACTTTCTTACACCATACACAAAAATAAATTCAAAATGGATGGAAGACCTAAATGTGAGACAGGAAACCATCAAAATCCCAGAAGAGAAAACAGGCAACAACCTCTTTGACATCGGCCACAACAACTTATTTGACACGTCTCTGAAGGCAAGGGAAACAAAAGCAAAAATGAACTATTTGAACCTCATCAATATAAAAAGCTTCTGCACAGCAAAGTGAACAATCAACAAAACTAAAAGACAGCCTACAGAATGGGAGAATATATTTGCCAATGACATATTGGATAAAAGGTTAGTATCCAAAATCCATAAAGAACTTAACAAACTCAACACCTGAAAAACAAATAATCCAGTGAAGAATGGACAGAAGACATGAATAGACATTTTGCCAAAGAAGTCATCCAAATGGCTAACAGACACATGAAAAGATGCTCAACATTGCTCATCATCAAGGAAATAACAAATCAAAACTACATTGCGATACCACCTCATAGGGTTCAGAATGGCTAAAAATAACAACTCAGGAAACAACAGATGTTGGTGAGGATGTGGAGAAAGGGGAACTCTCTTGCATTGTTGGTGGGAATGCAAACTGGTGCAGCAACTCTGGAAAAAAGTGTGGAGGTTCCTCAAAAAATGAAAGATACAATTACCTTATGACCCAGCAATAGCACTAGTAGGAATTTATCCAAAGGATACAAGAGTGCTGATTCATAGAGGCACATGTACCCAAATGTTTATAGCAGCACTATCAACAATAGCCAAATTGTAGAAAGATCCCAAATGTCCAAATGTCCATCAACTGATGAATGGACAAAGAAGTGGTATATATATATATATATATATATATATATATATACACCCACACACACATATACATATGTATATATACACACACAATGTAGTATTACTTATCAGTCACAAAAAATGAAATCTTGCCATTTGCAATAATGTGGATGGAACTGGAGTGTATTATGCTAAGTGAAATAAGTCAATAAGAGAAAGACACATATGTTTTCACTCATATGTGGAGTTGAGAAACTTAACAGAAGACCATGGGGGAAGGGAAAAAATAATAGTTATAAACAGAGAGGGAGGCAAATCATAAGAGACTTTTAAATACAGAGAACAACCTGAGGGTGGAAGGGGTGGGGGGAGGGGAAAATGGGTGATGGGCATTGAGAAGGGCACTTGTTAAGATCACACACACACACACACACTTCGATATATATATATATATATATATATATATATATATATACCGAAACTCTCAACTCTCATTCACCCACTGACCATATCAGTTAACCTAGACCTGGTGTTCTCAACCTAGGAAGTCTATGGACCACCTGAAATTCTAAGCTAGTTTGTGCATGATTGGGGTTAGTGGGGTACATGAAATTTTGTGGGGAAAGGGTTGTACCTTAATAACCTGAGATGAGGAAGCTGAAACTATGAGGAAGAGACAAGACATAGGAGGAGAAGGGGATGTGAGAGGAAGGGAGAATGAGACAGCAGCTGAGCCAAGTTAATGGCAGAGCTCTACGCGCTGGTCCTGACAACTAGAGGTCAATTAGAAACTGGCTTTTGGTTCTCAGATTCCCTTAAGATAATAGTGTGCTTTCCTGTTCCTTAAATGCTTACCATGGATCCTGCTTCAGCTGAGCTCGCCTAAGTATCTATTCCTTACAACTAATGAGACTAACTGAAACAACAGTTATCTGTAATAAAACATTCTTAAAAATCAACAAAATAACAGTAGTTATCACTACCAGAAAACCGGTGAAAAGGTATCAAAAAGGTATTGACCATAGAATACATCTATATGGAGAACAAGTATAAGTTATAAGACTCACTAGCGGTCAAAACATACAAGTTAAAACTTCAAGGTACTCTTATTCACCAGTCAAGGTGAGTAATATTTTCTAAAAAATCAGGAGGGGAGCCAAGATGGAGGAACAGCATGGAAGTTTTTTGTGTGTCTCGCGTCCATGAAATACAGCCAGACCAACACTAAACCATCCTGCACACCTAGAATACTGATTTGAAGATTAACACAACAATTGCACAACCTGAACCACAGAATTCAGCAGGTACACAGCGCGGAGAGGTGAACATGGGGAGAGAGAATCTGCAGCAAGCAGGGAGCCGCTTTTGCAGGTGGAGAGAGGATGGAGATGGGGGGAGAGAATATGGGAAAAGCATCCCTCCCCAAAAGAAGTTGGAGAGAAAGTGGAAAATTAGAAACAGCCGCAGGGACTAAACTAAAAAGGGAGAAAGGAGAAAGGAGAGGGTTTAAATTCCATTAAGACTGAAAAGAAAGGAAGCACAGAGTCTGCAACTCCACAGCTCAATATCTGGCTATGCTCTGGTGGAAAGGGTGAATTCCCAAGACCAGAGCAGGGTCTAGGATGTTCTTAAGCCACACGGGGAAAAGCAGTTCCACTGCTGGAAGAACATTTGGTAGAGACTATTGAGGCCACCTGGTCCCAGCAGACCCCAGAGAACAGCCACAGTTGCTGGTGCTGGAACAAGGTCATTAAGGGTGAAGCCTAGTGTCAGATGTGTGTTGTGATATTCCATAATCCCTGAAATGCTGCTGATACACTATCTCATGAACTTTTTTCTGGGGTGGGCTGGCACCTGGCCACAGTCATGGGCATGGGTAGCAGCAAGGTCCAGCAAGTGTTCCTGGGTGCAGCCGATATTCAGCCATTGCTCATTAAGCCATTGCTCAGTGAGACCCTCCTGCAGAGAGTCGGAACAGGTCAAAGCCACAGTCTTTCAGAAGTAAGGGGCTGGGTAAAACAGCAGCATCTGAGACAAAACTGGGGAGAGAGGTACTGCCAGGGGCTTGGTCACGGACAGTGAAAAAGTGGGGAGTGGACAGAAGCTGAAGATAGAAGATGGGTGCACAATTGCTGCTTGGGGAGAACAGAGTTCCGATACTAGAGAACGGATATCTGACCAAAACACACCTAGGATCTAGCATCATTTATTCGATATTTTGTGTAAGTGTTTTTAATTTTTTAATTGTAATATTTTTTAATTTTAATTTTTTCAATTTAAATTTTTCTACCCCATTAATTCCTTTTTCTCCCTTCACAATGACGAAATGAAGGAATTCACCCCAAAAGAAAGAGCACAAAGAAACGACAGCCATGGATTTAACCAACACAGATACAAGCAAGGTGTCTGAACCAGAATTTACAATCACAATAATAAGAATACTAGCTGGAGTAAAAAATAGATCAAAATCCCTTTACGTGGAGATTAAAAAGAAGTAAAAACTACTCGGGATGAAATAAAAAAATGCTATAACTAAGCTGCAATCACGGATGGATGCCATGGCGGCAAGGATGGATGAGGCAGAACAGAGAATCAGAGATATAGAGTACAAACTTATGAAGGAGAAACATAGAAAATGAAGCAGAAAAATAGAGGGATATTAAGACAAAAGAGCATGACTTAAGAATTAGAGAAATCAGTGATTCATTAAAAAGGAACAACACCAGAATCATAGGGGTCCCAGAAGAGGAACAGAGAGAAATATGGGTAGAAGGGTTTTGGGAGCAAATCACAGTGGAAAACTTTCCTAACCTGGGGAAAGACACAGACATCAAAATCCAGGAAGCACAGAGGATCCCCATTAGATTCAACAGAAACCGACCATCAACAAGGCATATCATAGTCAAATTCACAAAATACTCAGGAGAGAATCATGAAAGCAGCAAGGGAAAAAATATCCCTAACCTACAAGAGAAGACAGATCAGGTTTGCAACAGACTTATCCACAGAAATTTGGCAGGCCAGAAAAGAGTGGCAGGATATATTCAATGTGCTGAATCAGAAAAATATGCGGCCAAGAATTCTTTAGCCAGCAAGGCTGTCATTCAAAATAGGAGAGATAAAAAGTTTCCCAGACAAACAAAAAGTAAAGGCGTTTGTGACCAATAAACCAGTCATGCAAGAAATCTTAAGGGGGACTCTCTGAGGGGAAAAAAGATGAAAATATAAATAAATAAATAAATAAATAAATAAATACCAAAAGCAACAAAGATTAGAAAGGGCCAGAGAACACCATCAGAAACTCCAACCCTACAAGCAACATAATGGCACTAAATTCACAACTTTCAGTACACACTCTAAACATCAATGGACTCAATGCTCCAATCAAAAGACATAGGATAACAGAATGGATAAGAAAACAAGATCCATCTATGTGCTGTTTACAAGAGACCCACTTTAGACCTAAAGACACCTTCAGATTGAAAATAAGGGGATAGAGGGGCGCCTGGGTGGCTCAGTCGGTTAGGCGTCCGACTTCGGCTCAGGTCACGATCTCGCGGTCCGTGAGTTCGAGCCCCGCGTCGGGCTCTGGGCTGATGGCTCAGAGCCTGGAGCCTGTTTCCGATTCTGTGTCTCCCTCTCTCTCTGTCCCTCCCCCATTCATGCTCTGTCTCTCTCTGTCTCAAAAATAAATAAAAAACATTAAAAAAATTTTTTTTAAATAAAAAAGAAAATAAGGGGATGGAGAACCATCTATCATGCTAATGGTCAACAAAAGAAAGCTAGAGTAGCCATACTTATCAGACAATATAGACTCTAAAATAAAGACTGTATCAAGAGACGCAGAAGGGCATTATATCATAATCAAAGGGTCTATCTACCAAGAAGACCTAACAATTATAAATATTTATGCACCAAATGTAGAAGCACCCTAATATATGAATCAATTAATCACAAATATCAAGAAACTCATCGATAGTAATACTATAATAGTAGGAGACTTCAACACCCCACTCATAGCAATGGACAGATCATCTAATCAAAAAATCAACAAGGAAACAATGGCTTTGAATGACACATGGAAGAGATGGACTTAGCAGATATATTTAGAACATTTCATCCTAAAGCAGAAGAATATACATTCTTCTCCAGTGCACATGGAACATTCTCCAGCATAGACCATATACTGGGACACAAAGCAGACCTAAACAAGTACAAAACGATCGAGGTCATACCATGCAATTTTCAGATCACAACGCTATGAAACTCAAAATCAATGACAAGAAAAAATTTGGAAAGGTAACAAATACTTCGAGACTAAAGAACATCCTACTAAAGAATGAATGGGCTAACCAAGAAGTTAAACAGGAACTTAAAAAGTTCATGGAAGCCAATGAAAATGATAACACCACAACCCAAAACCTCTGGGACGCAGCAAAGGCGGTCATAAGAGGAAAGTATATACTAATCCAGACCTTCCTAAAGAAGGAAGAAAGATCTCAGATACACAACCTAAGCTTACACCTTAAAGAGCTGGAAAAAGAACAGCAAATAAAACCCAAAACCAGCAGAAGACAAGAAATAATACAGATTACAGCAGAAATTAATGCTATTGAAAACAAACAAACAAACAAAACAGTAGAACAGATCAATGAAACCAGAAGCTGGTACTTTGAAAGAGTTAACAAAATTGATAAACCACTAGTCAGTTTGATCAAGAATAAAAAGGAAAGCACCCAAATAAATAAAATCAAGAATGAAAGAGGAGAGATCACAACAAACACAGCATAAATAAAAACAATAATAAGAGAATATTATGAGCAATTATACACCAATAAAATGGGCCATCTGGAAGAAATGGACGAATTCCTAGAAACATATACACTACCAAAACAGGAAGAAATAGAAAATTTGAACACACCCATAACCAGTAAGGAAATCGAATTAGTAATCAAAAATCTCCCAAAAAGCAAGAATCCAGGGCCAGATGGCTTTCCAGGGGAATTCTACCAAAAATTTAAGGAAGAGTTAACAACTATTCTCTTGAAGCTGTTCCAAAAAAATAGAAATAGAAGGAAAACTTGCAAACTCTTTCTATGAAGCCAGAATTACCTTGATTCCAAAACCAGACAGAGACCCCACTAAAAAGGAGAACTGTAGACCAATTTCCCTGATGAACATAGATGCAAAAATCCTCAACCAGATATTAACCAATCAGATCCAACAATACATTAAAAAAATTATTCACCACGACCAAGTGGGATTTATACCTGGGATGCAGGGCTGGTTCAATATCTGCAAAACAATTAACATGATTCATCACATCGATAAAAGAAAGGACAAGAACCATATGATCCTCTCAGTATATGCAGAGAAAGCATTTGACAAAATATAGCATCCTTTGTTGATAAACACCCTCAAGAAGGTAGGGATAGAAGAAGCATACCTCCAGATCATAAAAGCCATATTTGAATAACTTAATGCTAATATCATCCTCAATGGGGAAAAACTGAGAGCTTTCCCCCTAAGGTAAGGAACAAGACAGGGATGTCCACTCTTGCCACTGTTATTCAACGTAGTTTGGAAGTCTTAGCCTCTGCAGTCAGACAACACAAAGAAATAAAAGTCATCCAAATGGGCCAGGAGGAGGTCAAAATTTCACTCTTCGCAGATGACATGATACTCTATATGGAAAACCCTAAAGATTCCACCAAAAAACTGCTATAACTGATCCATGAATTCAGCAAAATTGTAGGATATAAATCAATGCACAGAAATCAGTTGCATTCCTATACACCAACAATGAAGCGACAGAAAGAGAAATCAAGGAATCGATCCCATTTGCAGTTGCACCAAAACCCATAAAATACCGAGAAATAAATCTAACCAAAGAAGTGAAACATTTATACACTGAAAACTATAGAAACCTTATGAAAGAAATTGAAGAAGACACAAAAATTGGAAAATGATTTCATGCTCCTGGATAGGAAGAACAAATATTGTTAAAATGTCAATACTTCCCAAAGCAATCTACATATTCAATGCAATCCCTATCAAAATAACACCAGCATTCTTCACAGTGCTAGAACAAATAATCCTAAAATTTGTATGGAACTAGAAAAGACCCCGAATAGCCAAAGCAATCTTGAAAAAGAAAACCAAAGCAGGAGGCATCATAATCCCAGACTTCAAGCTATACTACAAAGCTGTAATCATCAAGACAGTATGGTACTGGCACAAGAACAGACACTCAGATCAATGGAACCAAATAGAAAACCCAGAAATGGGCCCACAAACATATGGCCAAGTAATCTTTGACAAAGCAGGAAAGAATATCCAATGGAAAAAAAAAAAGACATTCTCTTCAGCAAATGGTACTAGGAAAACTGGACAGCGACATGCAGAAGAATGAACCTAGACTACTTTATTACACCATACACAAAAAATAAACTCAAAATGGGATGAAAGACCTCAATGTAAGACAGGAAGCCATCAAATCCTCGAGGAGAAAGCAGACAAAAACCTCTTTGACCTTGGCCACAGCAACTTCTTACTCAACATGTCTCCAGAGGCAAGGGAAGTAAAGAAAAAAATGAACTACTGGGACCTCATCAAAATAAAAAGTCTCTACATAGCAAAGGAAACAATAAGCAAAACTAAAAGGTAACTGAGAGAATGGAGAAGATATTTGCAAATTACATATGAGATAAAGGGTTAGTATCCAAAATCTTTAAAGAACTTATCAAACTCAACAGCCAAAAACCAAATAACCCACTGAAGAAATGGGCAAAGACATGAATAGACACTTCTCCAAAGAAGATATCCACATGGCCAAATGACACATGAAAAAATGCTCAACATCACCCATCATCAGGGAAATACAAATCAAAACCACAATGAAATACCACATTACACCTATCAGAATGGCTAACATTAACAACTCAAGCAACAACAGATGTTGGCAAGGACGAGGAGAAAGAGGATCTCTTTTGCATTGCTGGTGGGAATGCAAGCTGGTGCAGCCACTCTGGAAAACAGTATGGAGGTTCCTCAAAAAACTAAAAATACGACTACCCTACGACCCAGCAATTGCACTACTAGGTATTTATCCAAGGGATACAGGTGTGCTGTTTCGAAGGGACACATGCACCCCCATGTTTATAGCAGCACTATCAACAATAGCCAAAGTATGGAAAGAGCTCAGATGTCCAACAATGGATGAATGGATAAAGAAGATGTGATATATAGAGAGAGAGAATGGAGTATTACTCGGCAATCAAAAAGAATGAAATCTTGCCATTTGCAACAACGTGGATGGAACTGGAGAGTATTATGCTAAGTGAAACTAGTCAGTCAGAGAAAGACAAAAATCATATGACTTCACTCATATGAAGACTTCAAGAGACAAAACAGATGAACATAAGGGAAGGGAAACAAAAATAATATAAAAACAGGGATGGGGACAAAACAGAAGAGACTCATAAATATGGAGAACAAACTGAGGGTTACAGAAGGGGTTGTCAGAGGGGGGATGGGCTAAATGGGTAAAGGGTACTAAGGAATCTACTCCTGAAATCATTGTTTCACTATATGCTAACTAATTTGGATATAAATTTATAAATAAATAAATAAATAAATAAATAAATAAATAAAATTAAGTAATGGAACAAAAAAAAAATTATACCATCCATTTTATGTGAGGTTATTTGCATGGACTGTCAGTTCACTTTTAAATTGGTTAAATTACCTTGCAGGAGCAAGGTACATATACATTGAAAATTCATAAGATTTTTCAAATTTTTAGATCTAGCAACTTCAATTTTTGAAAATTTTCTGTAGGGAATAATAATGATTTTGTGCAAAGATTTCAGTGATGGTTTGGCTTAACATAGAAAAAAACAGAGGCAATCTAAATATTAAACAACAAGGAATTTACTAAATAAATTACTGTTAATTTTAACATGGTGACATACAATAATAATAAGTCTGAGTTATCTTAAAAATATGTATTTCATTGTTTTGTGTATGCAATTTAGGTGAACTGCACAAAATTTGGAATATATACAAGAATTATAGACATGGAAATCCATATACCCATTAAACTTACATACTAATAAATCGAAATACTTTTGTATGATTTCCCCCACTAACATTGTAACCTATGTTAATATTCTATGAAGTAGGGATGTATATATTTCAAAGGTAAATGTGACTGGGTGCGATTTTACTTTATATGCTAACTTTAGGATCCAGCCAGATGTAACTCAATTGCACTAACACATCAAATCAGGGATGATAATTGAGAAGAAAAGTCTGGAAGAGACATATAGATTTCGGTTGACAATACCTACTAAGCACCTAATTAGTATTGTTGAATGGATAAGTGGATAAAATATAAGTTTGAGAATCATCAAATACATAAAATGAGCATAGATTCTTGAGAGTTTTCTTTCCTTCTATATGCATTTTTTTTTTAATTTTTTTTCAACGTTTATTTATTTTTGGGACAGAGAGAGACAGAGCATGAACGGGGGAGGGGCAGAGAGAGAGGGAGACACAGAATCGGAAACAGGCTCCAGGCTCTGAGCCCTCAGCCCAGAGCCTGACGCGGGGCTCAAACTCACAGACCGCGAGATCGTGACCTGGCTGAAGTCGGATGCTTAACCGACTGCGCCACCCAGGCACCCCTCTATATGCATTTTTAAATATAACTAGGATAATTTTATGCACATTATTTTTTAACCTGCTTTTCAGTAATAATATTTATTGCCTTTATTTGCAAAAGTAAAGCATTTTCACTGGAAGAAATGATTAAGGAACTATAAATAAATGCTCCTTGTCAAGCAGAGCCAGAAATATAATCCTTTCTTTTTCTCTTCGTGCATAATTTTAAAAGAATCGGTAACTAAAACTATTTTATAATCTGCTTAAAATATTATATTATTGTCAACAATATTACTTTTCCTTGCAAAGATTATCCTAGAAAGAAAGGTTTCTCACCAGGTAAAATTTAGGGAAGAGATACTTCCTTTCCTATTTATGACTAGTACTACAGCTTGACTATCTCAAACTCAGATTGGAGGAAGGCATACTCACAGCATGCTAAGGAGAGCCTTATTTTGTTTTGTTTTGTTTTGTTTTGTTTTGTTTTATTATTTTTTTAAATATATTTATTTTGAGAGGGAGAGAGAATCTCAAGCAGGCTCTGCATTGTCAGTAGGGAGCCCTATGTGGGGCTGGAACTCACAAACCCTGAGATCATGACCTGAGATGAAATCAAGAGTCAAATGCTTAATAGTAACTGACTGAGCCACCCAGGTGCTCCTGGAAAGCCTCATTTTAATGCATACCAGGCACAAACAGGGCAAGCGAACCAAATGTGATGCATCCAAACATTGCAAGAACCCCACACCTCAAATAGGTAGTGGAGGTCTTAAATCAGATCCTACTCCACTAGAGAAGTACATGTGTGAAATATGTGCTATAAGATTGTACTGTTTGTGGACTATTCTTTATTGTAGAAGTTACACATACCCAGTGAGAAAATGTAAAAGAATCTACAAGGAAGTATGTAAAAAAAGTATATAAATTACCCATAAGCCCACCAACCATCCAATCATATCCACTTCTACTATTTTGGTGTATATTGTTCCATAATATTTCATATATATATATATACATATATATATATATGTATAACTTTTTAAATTTTCTTAATGTTTATTTTTGAGAGAGAGAAAGAGCATGAGTGGGGGAGGGGCAGAGAGAGAGGGAGACACAGAATGCAACGCAGGCTCCATGCTCAGAGCTGTCACCACAGCCTGATGCGGGGCTCAAACTCACGGACCGTGAGTACATGACCTGAGCTAAAGTCAGACGCTTAACTGACTAAACGACCCAGGCACCCCAACACACACATTAGTTTTTTTAATTAGATCCTCTGCAAGTTACATTTTGTAACACTTCCATTCCAATAAATATATGGTTGACTTATATTTGTAGGATATTTTATTTCTTCTCCATGTTTTCAAAGGTTTGTCTCATTTTTCTAAATATTATTAATACATGACTATTAAATATAAAATGTAAGTATATAAATGTGGGAGATGCAGGATAGAAGCATCAAAGGGAAAGACTTCAAAAGGGAAGGGCTGGAGAAGGTTCAAGGTCTTAGGACATGTTTACACAACTGAACAGCTGGGCTGAGGCTCATAAGGAACACCTAGAGCCATTAACATTGTCCAGGGCTGGATCCTCCTTCACACCTGACCTTTCCTAGTGTTATAGAAACCAATTAACTAGAAATTCAACCTTGAAAAGCTAAACCATTAGATTGATTAACACACTTGCTTAGCTGACTTTATGCACGTAGTCTTTAGCAATTATCCTAATAAAAAGAAGCTTCATTCTGGAGTCCGGGCCTCATTCCAACTCGAGTATGAGAACCTTCACTTAACCGCACTTTGTTTGTGGACTCATCTTTTGCAACTCAGGCCATACTCCCTGCAACATATAAATGCAACACTTAAGAAGTGAAAGTTGCCTTTATATTAAATACTCATTCTTAAATATGTCTTATGGGAATAGTTCAGTATATATTCATTTACATTTCTACTATGATATAGAAATACAGTAAGACCCCACGATAACATGACTTTTGATATACAGTAAAACCTTGGTTTGTGAGTATAACTCCTTCTGGAAACATGCTTGTAATCCAAAGCACTTGTATATCAAAGCGAATTTCAAGAACCATTGGCTCAGTTGTGAGCATGTGATGTTCAGCATTGTGTACTACTTGTATTGGAAGAGATTGCTCCTTTAACAAGTTCAATATTAGAAATGTTTGCTCATCTTGCAGAATATTCGCATTACAAGTTACTCGCAACCCAAGGTTTTACTGTAATATGATGGGCAATAGGGCCTAGAGAGAGGCGGAAATGAGAGGATAACATTTAAGCACCACTGCTGAGTAAACAACTGTGAAAAGGTGGTCTCAAAACACTGCTGAGTCCCTGATGGATTTAAGTTGTGCATCCAGCTAATTAAACAGGCTCATATCAGTCATTCATACATCTCTCAATAATATAACCTGGAATTTTATAGTAATTAATTTTGTGGACTTTATTATGTTATGGTGCAATTTAATTATATGCTTATATTTTAAATGCACAAAAATAAGGCACCTGGGCAGCTTGGTCGGTTAAGCATCTGACTCTCGACATTGGCTCAGTTCATGATCTCACAGTCCTGAGTTGGAATCCTGCAAATGGCATGGTGCTGGCAGCAGGAGCCTACTTGGCATTCTTCTCTACTTTTCTCTGCCCCTCCCCTTCTCTAAAAATAAATTAAGAAACTTAAAAAAAATGAATGCACACAAATAAATACATGTATGTTGTTACAGAAATGTAGTACTGCATATGTTAACTTTCTTTTTTTTTAATGCGAAATTTATTGTCAGATTGGTTTCCATACAACACCCAGTGCTCATCCCAAAAGGTGCCCTCCTCAATACCCATCACCCACCCTCCTCTCCCTCCCACCCCCCATCAACCCTCAGTTTGTTCTCAGTTTTTAAGAGTCTCTTATCCTTTGGCTCCCTCCCTCTCTAACCTCTTTTTTGCATATGTTAACTTTCAATTTACTTTAAAAAAAATTTTTAACGTTTATTCATTTTTTGATAGAGACAGAGTGCAAGTGGGGGAGGGGCAGAGAGAGAGGGAGACACAGAATCTGAAGCAGGCTTCAGGCTCTGAACTGACAACACAAAGCCTGACATGGGGCACAAACTCACGGACCGTGAGATCATGACCTGAGCTGAAGTCGGATGTTTAACTGACTTAGCCATGCAGGCACCCCACTTTAAATTTACTTTTTGAAAAAAAAAATGTTTATTTATTTATTTTGGGTAAAAGATAGAGCACAAGTGGGTGAGGGGCAGTGAAAGAGGAAGAGAATCCCAAGCAGGATCCTCACTGTCAATGTAGAGCCTGACACGGGGCTTTATCTCACCAACTGTGAGATCATGACCTGAGCCGAAACAAGAGTCGGATGCTTAACAAACAGACTGAGTCCCCCAGGCACCTCTAAATTTACCTCTTTTTTAACCAAATTTCATCAAATGAAATTTGTATGTATGTATAATATAATGGTTATTTTCATTTCTAAATGGTATACACTATTGGTGTAGTTTGAATTGTTTTAACAATATCATGAAGTTTGTTTCTTTATCGTCTATCACAATTATGTGGAAAACTGCTTGGCTCATGAGAATGTGCACACACATGTGTGAATGCGAATGTGTTTATGCACATGCTTGGGTGCATGTCTGCTACTGCCTAGAACAATTCTCTCTTTCTGTTCCATCATTGCTGTTTTTCACTTGTGGCTTCTCTTTGCATTCAAGTCCAAGTCAAAGGATTGAAGCTAGGAATCCAGATCTATAAACTTTGGCATTGTAAATCATTGTGACTACCATTAAATACTTTCTAGGATGAGTAGCTAAGAATGGGTTTACAGGCTGAAGGGAATGCATATTTTAAATACTTAGCAATTGCTTAAGTATGCACTTTCCAGAAAGGTTGACCAATTCAGTTTCCATGACCTGAAAATAAGTGAGAAATTCCTTGGGGTTAATTGCAGAACATGCTAAAAAGTGCTTGGGGCGTCTGGGTGGCTCAGTCGGGTAAGCATCTGGCTTAGGCTCAGGTCATGATCTTGCGGTTTGTGAGTTCGAGCCCTGCGTCCGGCTCTGTGCTGACAGCTCAGAGCCTGGAGCCTGCTTCAGACTCTGTGTCTCCCTCTCTCTCTGCTCCTCCCCTGTTCACACTTTGTGCCTCTCTCTCTCTCAAAAAATAAATAAAAACAGTTAAAAAATGTTAACCTAAGTCCCCCTAAGGAGGAACAAGTGGACTTCTACCCAGCAAGGCAGCATGAGACAGGCCAGGGCGATGGTAAAGACCCAGGGTCTAGGTTCAGTTTGTTCTCTTCTTTCCTTCCCACCCTCCATTTAGGTCCTGTGTACCTTCTAAGGCTCATGTCAAGGTCTTTTTCCTCCTTGAAGGTTTCTCTGATTATTTTGTGCTAACTGGCCATTGCCTTCTCTGAGTTCCTGTTGGCCTGGCAGTCCACCCTTTCCTTTAAATTCCTCCAAAGGAATCTCATGTCTTATGTGAAGGAGGTTCCTCCTTTTCAGTAGTGGTGTCATATCTGAAGAGTCTGACAGTTTGCTGCAAAAAATAATCCCCTTTTTAAAGGGATTTAATCAGTCTTGGTCCCTGCAGACCTCCTCTGATTCCGCTTATCAGTTCTGTAGCGTCATCAGCTTGTGCTGGTCGCAGTGAGATGTCCTTTAACTACTTGCTGTACCTTTAAATACTTGTGTCATTGCTTGACACCGGGCCCCTGCTTGACACAGGCTTCTGCTTGACATGAGAGAGTTCATTTTGCTTTCTACACTTACTAAGGGTCACACAGTCAGTTCTAGGTCTGGCCTGGGACTAACATATCTTGTCAAGCCAGTGTTCTGTCTGGGAGACCCAAACCATTATATCTTGGGTTTTCTGGTACTCAAATACACACGCTTCCCAGAAGACAGAATAATATGAAAGAAGAGTAAGTGAAATAAAACAACATGAGGTGAAGGTTTTTTTTCTTTCCACATAATCTATTAACCTCTTTAATCTGTCTCACAAAAAGGCAACAAACCTTATTTAAAAAAAAATACATGTGTGTCACCTCCTGTTATTTTTTAAATGTTACCTCTGAGAACTATGTAACTTTTATTGGAAAATTTGTGACTTAAAATAAAGACTGAAGTGAGGCTGAAAGGTAATCAATATTTGTTGAAGACTATATGAGCCAAAGGCTTTGAGCCAAGTATCATTTAGAACTTCCAAAAGTCAGTTCTATGAGGCATACGTTATTATTACCTTTCAGATGAGGAAATTTTGGATCATAATATGTACCTGACAATTGATGATTCTGTAGGCAGCACAGCTTCCTGGCAAATATCACTACCAAGGCTCTGGGGTCAAATATTACTTTATTTTTTTTTTTATTTTCAATCATTTTCCCCAAATGAAATCCTAATATAATAATAGCTTGCACTTTTAGAGCACTTACAATATGCCAGGAAATACTCCCAGGACTGCACATGTGTTCATACATTTAACTAATTTTGTCTTTGTTTTTTCCAACTATAAAAAAACATGTTACTTTTGTTTAAAAAAAAGAGAATATAAAAGCATTAAGAACAAAGCGAAAACTACATTTAAAAATCTCACTCCTGTCCCAGGCTCTTTTTTTTTTTTTTTTTTTTTTTTTACAAACCCTTGCCAAACCAACCTTGTACACAACAGCCAAGGACCAGACTGTATATGAAATGGAGGCTGGAGGAGGGGCGATGGGTGGAGGAGTTCTTAATCTTGGGAGCTGAAGGCACGAAGCGGCAATTCTTAAAAGAAGTAGAAAAGTTAGTAGCTCCAGAAAGAAAAGATGCAGCTATTCCCCAGTAGTCAGAAAGGCGAATAACATTTTGCCATTTCGGATAGGCAACAATAACAGAAGGACAAGGCCAGATGTATAACAGGGGAGGGCGCAGGGGGGCAGGCGCACTTCTGCCTCGCTTTTGGTTGGAGTGGAGATTGGGGACCCGAGCTCGCTGGTGACGTAGATCTCACGTGACCAGGAGTCGACGTGTACCGAAGTCCTGCTAGTCTGGTCCTTGTTCGCGTCTGGGTATCACCTTTTCTTTAGCAGGCAAACCGCAGAGCCTGAGGGCAGTGGAAAGAGGAGTTAACTTGACGGAATTCTGCAGGTTGGTATCAAAATAGGTGCTGCCTGGGGACTTCTAGGGTGGGAGTGGCTTAGGGCAGAGACCTGGTCAAAGCCATCTCTCCACCTCCTACCTCCAAGTCTACAGAAAGTGATGACCATTGGGAAAGGGCCTAGGGGTCCGGGAAGAAGGACAAGGAGAACTGTGATAGTTTAAAAATAATCATTCTCTGCCACTTCAGACTGCTTTCCCAACACCTCCCCTCCCCCCAACCCCTGCCCCAGTCTTAAAGATAGTTTGGAAATAATCTGCTTTTCTTACTCCTTGTCTGTTGGGAAATTCCAGCTAAATTGTACTGTGGGGCGGGGGTGGGGGTGGAAGAAGTGGGAGAAACAGAAAGTGGGAAAGTTGTCATAACCAAGTACCTTAATGAGGAAAAAGGTACAAGGTCCTGGTCGCCCCACCAAGCGTTCGCCCCTCCCCTACTGCCACCCCTCCCCCCATCTCCAACACATCCCACTCTACTCCCGTTTTCTGTTTGTTCGCAGGTCTGTTATTGTTAGCACTACACAAGGCTAGAAGAGGCAAGGAAGAAACTGTTCAGATCAGTACAGGTATATGAGGGAAATGTTATAAATACCCCTGGTGTCAAGGTGAGGCATGCGCATGTCAGAGGTCGTGGGCCCCACTCTTCCTACCCGCCCCCCCCCACACACACACCGCCTATTCTCCAACCTACGCTGTTCTAGGAGGGTGTTGGGTTTTGTCCGGCGTGGAAAAGTGGGGGGGTGGGGGGGAAGACCTTGAAAAAGGCTGCAGGGAGGGACAAGAGACAGGTAGGGAGGTAGAAAATGGAGGTAAGAGCCGCCGGCTCAGGGAAACTCTGATTGCTGATTGAGTCTCCCAAGTGGAAGATATTTGATGATAGCTCTGAATCAAAGAAAGACCTCTGTCCAGAGCACTGGTCCATTCACCAAATATTTGACTTATGGTCACCTTGCTTCCTAGCAGTAATTGTATTCAGAGAGGAATAAATCAAAAAAAAAAAAAAAAAAAAAAAGGAAAAGGAAAGAAGGAAGAAAGGAAGGGAGAGACTCACAAGATGAAATCCTGTCAAAAAATTGAAGGAAAACCAGAAAATGAGAGTGAACCAAAGCTTGAGGAAGAGCCAAAGCCTGAGGAAAAGCCAGAGGTGGAAGAAGAGCCAGAGGAGGAGGAAAAAACGGAAGGAACTTTTAGAGAAAGACTGATTCAGTCTCTGCAGGAATTTAAAGAAGATATACACAACAGGCATTTAAGCAAGGAAGATATGTTTAGAGAAGTGAGTGAAATAGAGGAGATAAGGAGAGTAAGAAACAAACTTATAGTGATGCGTTGGAAGGTTAACCGAAACCATCCTTATCCCTATTTAATGTAGTTTGCCTTGATTTTATTTTTTTCTGATATTAACATTGCCATTTAGCTTTCCTTTGATTTGCATTTTCTTGATATACCTTTTTCCATCTTTCTACTTTTAATTTGTTGCTATTAGTGATTTTAGATGCATTTCTTGTTAATCTGCATCTCATTTTTATCATATTTTGAACAATACAAAAAGTCTCTGCCTTTTAATAGGAGAGGTTTACTCATTTGTACAAAAAGAGGTTCCTGACAGGATATAAAATGAAAAAAAAAGTTACTAAGTAATATGTGAATATCATATTTTTGAAAGAAAGAATACATTTGTATATTACCTATATGCGCAGAAAAACGTGTGAAGGATGAAAGACAAAAAGTATAATCATTTGTAGGATTATGAGTAATTTTTTACTCTGCTTATTTGTATTTTTTCTTATTCCTAGAATGTACACACATTATTGTTAAAATAATAAAAGTTTTATAACAAAAAAGAAATAACTAACAGTATTTAATTTATTTCTAAACGCACTGGGGCACTTAATATTTGTTGAGAGAATTTTAGAAGCAAATGTGAATTGCAAATTACCACCAGAACACTTAGCTAGAAGAATAAATTTATATTTTTTCTCATCTGTAAAATAGAGACTCTGATCTCTAAGGGATATATGAGGACCAAATAAGGTAATCACTGTGAGCTCTATTTTAGCAGGTTTTTCCCCCCCATCAGCCCATGCAGGATCCCAATTCCCAAGGGATTTGTATCAGCTATTTGGGATGATAGAGAAAGTAGTTCTCACCTGTACTTAAGAATAAATCCAGGCAACTGTTAGGTGAGTGCCACCTTTATGTTCCTTTCCTTCTGTGCCTGCCCAACCTCCCTTTATTATCCCTTTGATATTGTCATGTATATTCGATAGTTCTGCCCCTTCATCCAGGCCCCTGCCTATGGGCTGATAATGTTCTGGAATTCTCAAATAGTGAAGCCTAACATATTTCTTTGGAACACCCAGTGGGCTGAATCCTCAGACCCACAGAAGGGGGGAGAATGTCCATTTCTTAAATTTACATAGTTATGCAGGGCAACTTGGGCCATATCTTATAGGTATCTTGACAGTTAAGACTCCGACACAATGCATCAATTTGGGGATTGGACCAGAAGACAAGTGTGAGTAACAGATGTTATGCTTTAATCAGAATTGCTTCTCTTTGAGTCTAAAGATTATGGTTTTATCTTCTGACTATTTCCTTAGGGTGAGTGATCTCTCCCAGAAGACTGGTGACAGGCCCTCCTCACCAGTTCCACAGATGCCTCTAGACCTGGGTAAATTTTAAAGGGAGGTTCTGCTTCAGATTCTGTGTCTCCATCTCTCTCTGCCTCACCACTGCTCGCACTCTGTCTCTCTCTCATAAATAAATAAACATTAAACAAATTAAAGGGACGTTCAAGTCAGATTTGGGGATAGTGCCATCCTTACCTGGAAATGTGAAAGTGCTATGTAAAACTGTGTATATCTGCATCCAAATCTACGTACCTATATAGATATCTGTATATGTATATATGGCTCACAGTTTTTCCAGTAGTGTGTTATTTTATTTTTCTGTGATGCTCTTTTTTGGGCAATTCATGACTTTAGACTATTCTTCAAAGTTGTAACAACCTGATGGATGCTAGTCGGGCTGGATTCTGACTGGAGTAAGAAGTTTCCAGGGGCTCACTAAGTCAGTTTTCTAAGACAAGATGGATCCAATCCCCTGGCACTCAAAGGAGTGGTACTCAGGTAGGATATAGAAAGGCTCATTCAAACCACACTCCTCTCCATGGTGGGTCTGACTTTGGTTTCTCTGATTCAGATGAAGCAGGCACTAGACTCTCCTTTGCTGATGACCAGGCTGTCCTGGATATACTTACCTGGAGGATGACAAAAGTCCCTATGGCAGGTCAGAGCACTAGACTTCCTTTCTTCCTTTTATTTTCCTTCACAAGGGTACTTGATGAGAACTTTTTATATGGAAGAAGACCTCAAAATTGACTAACTAAAAGCATTGGTTGTGATAGTCTGTCCGAGCCATGACAACTGTGGATGCAATCAGGTTGGGGTTAGAGGGCCTGGTGGTAGGTGGGAATAATTTTAGATTTTAGATAGTACACAAATATATTATATATATATATATATATATATATATATATATATATATAATTGTGATGTCCATGTGTTTATTTGAATGTATATTAATGAATACTCTGTTTCAGGCAAATGATTATAGTATAGATTCAGGGTGTTGTTATAAAGTTTCCTTTTAAAAAATAGTATTCAAATTAAGTTAGTAAGTCACTTTGAAGACAGACATGAGGTAGAACACAATACTAATAGCAGAGGTGGTACACAGATGTGGCAAAAATCATCTTAGTGGGAAACGTTCCCCTAGCATAACTGATTTAGGGATAATATCTGGAAACACCTGTCAAGAATTATGCCATCTGGGATTTTACCCTACTTACAAATTAACAAATTAACCTGCTACTGTTTAATGGATACTGGCAAAAGATGACTAGAATCCCAGGTCAGAGATTATAATATTACTCATGGCAAAAGCCATAGCCAGAGCTTCATATTGGTTTGTGTTATTTCTCCATGATCTTCAAGTTCCATGGGGTGACACAGGCTCTTTTATGGATGTCCGCACATGCAGTGCTTTGTGTAACAGGAAAGAAACCTTGTATTTGGAGATCTTATCACTTTCATGGTAAACAAAAGCAAGCCTGCTCTGTGTCCAGGGAAAGATGTTACCTTGTTCTTCCAAGTTGCTTGTTGCAAACACAACTCTGACACATGGCCTGCCTGCGTAGAGTGGTCAGGGTCTTACATTCTTGGTATACCCAATAAAAATGTGCAGGGATGCTCAGAATTCAAAGCAGATTGACTCTCCCAGTAACGGTTTTCTCTGTGTAGTAAATTTTAATTTTTTAAAGGTTTATTCATTTTTTAGAGACAGAGACAGAGCATGAATGGGGGAGGGGTAGAGAGAGAGGGAGCCACAAAATCCAAAGCAGGCTCCAGGCTCTGAGATGTCAGCACAGAGCCCGATGCGGGGCTCGAACCCACAAACTGTGAGATAATGACCTGAGCTGAAGTCAGACACTCAACCAACTGAGCCACCCAGGCACCCCTCTGTGCAGTAAATTTTAATGTGAATGGCAAGCCTTTCCTAACATCACAAATTTGGATTTATAATTCCAAGGTAAATAAAGCAGATAATGCATTATACTGTAGAGTGTCAACAGGGCATTTGTAACTTTCTAATTTTTACTTAATACACAGAATTTTGAATGAATCCCAATTAACTGAAAAGAACAACTAAGAAACTAAAAGTAAATAGTCTATGAGGAACTTTAATGTTACAATAAGACATAGCTACCATGATGCACAAAATAAAAGTAGAGGAGCACAACCAATGCATTTATCAGGATGCTAATGACAGGAGTAATTTTATGCAAATTTTTTCACTGAGAAACTGATAGGAGAGTGTGTGTTTAAAAGCCAGCCTCAAATCCCATACACACATAATCATCGTTGCCTCTATAAAAGGAAAAGGCAAAAGCCAAGAGAAAAACTGGTCTGTTCCCTTTACAAGCAAAGTTAAAGGTAGGGTAAGGGTTGAGGGAGGGTGGGGCATCTCACACATAACAGTGTCCAAAAGCAGTTATTTGATGCTCTGACACCAGCGTTTTGCAACAGCCTTAGCAAAAACAGCTGCACCATTTGATGGATAATTTAGTTGGGTATGGAGTGTCTTTTGTGTACTTATTAGCCATTTGTACATTTTACTTTGAGAAATGTCTATTCAAATATATTGCCTGCACCCCACTCCCCGCAGTATTTTCAGTACAGTGTGGGTAAAGAATCTTTAAAGGAATAAGGTAGATCCATATGTACTACACGTTCACTATGCTGTGATTAAAAGAAAAATGAAGGACAGGAGATATAGTATAAAAATACATACACACACATACATATCCATACCCACAAACATCAAAATGAAGCCCTTTAGCTCACTAAAAGGAGTGATCATGTCTTTCTTTTATTAATTTTTTTTAATGTTTATTTATTTCTGAGACAGAGAGAGACAGAGCATGAGTGGGGGAGGGGCAGAGAGAGAGGGAGACACAGAATCAGAAGCAGGCTCCAGGCTCTGAGCTGTCAGCACAGAGCCCAATGTGGGGCTCGAACTCACAAACCCTGAAATCATGACCTGAGCCGAAGTCGGTCGCTCAACTGACTGAGCCACCCAGGCGTCCCGATCATGTCTTTTTAAATGGCATTTTGATATCTCACCAAGCTTCCTGCTATCTGGGTTTTTAAGAAATAATTATTTTTAAAAATTTCTCCTAATGGATAATTGTACCATCCTTGCTTTGTAACTGTCAAAATTTTTTCTTGGACCTAGAGTCCTTTTCCCTTCCATGAACTCTCAGTCCTTTCCAGATGTTATATCATTAGCCTACTATTTAATAAAAAATGAAAGTGAAGCTAAGAGAAAGTGTCTTGGCCAAGGTCACCCAGCTATTAAATGCAATCAATGCCTGCCTAAGATCAAAGCCCTTGCTCCTAATATTTACTCTGTAACAGTTGGTATTTAATAAATATTAACAACAACAACATCATCCAACATCACTGTGATGCTGAAAGAATTCCTGTTATTTCTTCAAAGGTCCATTCCCTTTTGAGTCCTGATCTTGGTTCCCACGGTTCTCCCTGACTGAAGCATTCTCTCAATCACTCCTCACACACTTAGCCTGGATAACCCTTACTCATCCATCTCAGAATGGATGTTACTTCTTTTTTAAAAACTTCTTTTTTTATTGAGATATAATTCACATACCAGACAATTCACCTACTTAAAGTGCACAATTCAGTGGTTTTTACTATATTTAGATATGTGCAACTATCACCATAGTCAATTTTAGAACATTTTCAAGTCAAAAACAAACACCATAACCTTAGCTATGACCCCTCCTCCCATGTCTCTGTCCCTCCAGCTCTAAGAAAATACTAATCTACATTCAGACTCTACATATTTCCCTATCTTGGACATTTCATAAGAGTGTGCTTGTAAAAAATGTCTTTGTGACTGGCTTCTTTTACTTAGCATATGTTTTCAAGGTTCATCAATTGTGCAGCAATTTCTTTTTATGGCTGAACAATATTCTATTGTATGGATATGCCACATTTTGTTTATCCATTAATCCATTGATGGATATTTGGGCTGTTTCCATCTTTTACTTATTATGAATAGTGCTGCTATGAACAAGTTTTATGAGGACTCATGTTCTTATTTCACTTGGGTAGATATCTGGGAATTTAATTGCTGGATCATACAGTAATTCCGTGCTTAATTGTTTCAGGAATTGCTATACTATTTTCTAAAATGGCTGAACATTTGACATTCCCATCAGCAGTGTGTAAGGGTTCCATTTTCCCCATATTATTAAGAACACTTTTTATTATCTGACTTTTGGATTCTAGCCATTTTAATGGGTGAAATGGTATCTCATTGTGGTTTTGATTTGCATTTCCCTGATGACTAATGATGTTGGAAATTTCTTCATGTGTTGATTGGCCATTTGTATATCTTATTTGGAAAAATGTCTATTCAAATACTTTGCCCATTTTAAATTGGGATGTTTGCCTTTTTATTATTGAGTTACAAGTTTTTATTTCATTTACAAGTTCATATCAAATATATGACCTGTATATATTTTCTCCCATTCTGTGGGGTTGGCTTTTCACATTCCAGATGGTGTATTTTGATGCTCAAAAGATTTTAGTTTTGATGAAGTTCAATGTAGTTTTTCTTTTGTTGGTCATGCTTTTGGTGTCATATCTAAGAATCCTTTGCCATATCAAAGGTCATGAAGATTTACCCCTATGTTTTTTTTTAAACAATTTTTTAAATGTTTATTTATTTCTGAGACAGAGACAGACAGAGCATGAGTCGGGGAGGGGCAGAGAGAGAGGAAGACACAGAATCAGAAGCAGGCTCCAGGCTCTGAGCTGTCAGCACAGAATCTGACTCAGGGCTCGAACTCACAAACCGTGAGATCATGACCTGAGCCGAAGTTGGTTGCTCAACCAACTGAGCCACCCAGGCTCCCCTATTTTTTTTTCTAATAGTTGTATTATTTTATATTTTATATTTAGATCTCTGATTTATTTTTAGTTATTTTTTTTGTGTATCCTGTGAGGTAGGGATCTAATTTTATTAGTTTGCAAGTTACTAATTGTTCTAGCACTATTTGTGAAAGGATGATTTTTTTTCCATTGAATGGTCTTGGCACCTTTGTTCAAAATTGGCTGACACATGGTTTTATTTCTGCACTCTTGGTTCAATCCCACTGATCTATATGTCTATTTTGTATGAGTATCACATGGTCTTGATTATCATTGCTTTGTAGTAAGCTTCAAAACCAGAAAATGGTTTGATGTACTTTACTGTTTTCCAAGATTGTTTTGGCTATTTAAGGTTCCTTGCAATGCCATAAATTTTAGAATCAGTCCATCAACTTGCACGAAGTAATCAGATGGGATTCTGAAAGGCATTGCACTGAATCTGTAGATCAATTTGGGGAGTATTGCCATTTTAACAATATTAAAATTTTAAATCCAGGGGCTCCTGGGTGGCTCAGTCAGTTAAGCGTCCGACTTCAGCTCAGGTCATGATCTTGCAGTTTGTGAGTTTGAGCCCCGCATCAGGCTCTGTGTTGACAGTCCAGAGCCTGGAGCCTGCTTCAGATTCTGTGTCTTCCTCACTCTCTGCCCCTCCCCCACTCGTGCACTGTGTCTATCTCTCAAAAATAAACATTAAAATTTTTTTAAAAACATTTTGAATTCATGAACATGGGATACCTTTTTCCATTTAATTGCATCTTTTTTTTTTTTCTTAAGTAAACTCTATGACTAGTGTGGGCTTGAACTCATGTCTGTGAGATCAAGAGTCACATGTTCTACCAACAGAGCCAGCCAGGTGCCCCAAATTTTATAGATTCATTTTTTGGTAATCTCTACATCCAACATGGGGCTCGAACTCATGACCCACGAGATCGAGTTGCATGCTCTTCTGACTGAGCCAACGAGGCACCCCGTCTTCTTTAATTTCTTTCAATAATGTTTTGTAGTATTCAAAATATAAATTTTGGACTTTCCTTATTAAATTTATTTCTAAGTATTTTATTCTTTTGATGCTAGTATACATAGAATTGTTGTCTTAATTTCCTTTTCAGATTGTTCATTGCAAGTGTATAGAAACGTAACTGAGTTTAGTATATTGACTTGCATCCTACAACCATGCTGAAGTTACTTGTTCTATTAGTTTATCAGTGGATCCCATAAAACTTTCTATGTACAAGATCATGTCATCTGTAAATATAGTTCTACTTCTTATTTTTCAATCTGGATGCTTTTCATTTGTTTTTCTTGACTAATTGCCCTGGCTAAAACGTTCAGTGCAATGTTAAATAGAAATGGTGAGAACACACATCTTTGTCTTGTTTCTGATCCTACGGGTAAGGCATCCAGTATATTCAGCACGAAGTCTGATGCCAGCTGGGGTTTTTGGTAATGGATGCCCTTTATCATGTTGAGGAGGTTCCTGATTTAGGGATGTTAAACCAACCTTGCATTCTGGGATAAATCCCATGTAGTCGTGATGTGTAATTGCTTTTTTACGTTACCAGGATTGTTTTCCTCATATTTCTTTGGGGGATTTTTGCATCCATTTCTATAAGAGATTCTGGTCGATAGTTTTTCTTGTCATGTCTTTGTCTGGTTTTGTCTGGTATTAGTGTAATACTGATCTCATAAAATGAGAGCTGTATTCTTTCATTTTCTATTTTTTGGAAGAGTCTGTGAAAGATTCTTCTTTATTTTTTTAAATGTTTTTATTTTTATTTTTGAGACAGAGAGAGACAGAGAATGAGCAGGGGAGGGGAAGAGAGAGAGAGAGACACAGAATCCAAAGCAGGCTCCAGGCTCTGAGCTGTCAGCACAGAGCCTGACATGGGGCTCAAACTCATGGAGTGTGAGATCATGACCTGAGCTGAAGTCGGATGCTTAACCGTCTGAGCCACCCAGGTGCCCCAAAAGATTCTTCTTTAAATGTTTGGTAGAATTCAGTAGTGAAGACATGTAGGCCTACATTTTCTTTGTAGGTAGTTTTATTATTATTATTATTACTTATTCAATCTCTTCACTTGCTATAAATTTCTTCAGATTATCTATTTTTTCTTGAGATAGTTTTGGCAGTTTGTGTATTTCTGGTAATTTGTCCATTTCACCTAAGTTATCTAATATAATGGAATACAGTATTTTATATTATTCCTTTATGATCCTTTTTCATATCGATAAGGTCAGTAGTCATGACCTTTTTTTAAATTTCTGATTCTAGTAAATTGAGTTCTCTCTCTCTCTCCTCTCTCTCTCCTCACCCCTACCTCCATCAGTCTAGCTGAAGTTTGTCAATATTATTGATCTTTTCAAAGAACCAGTTTTGGTTTCACTAGTTTTCTCTACTTGTTCCATTCTCCATCTCATTAATTCATGCTCTACTTATTATTATCCCACTTTCTACTTGCTTTATGTTTAGTTTGCTCTTTTTTCCCCACAGTGTCTTAAGGTGGAAAGTTAGGATTTTGATTTGAGACCTTTCTTCTTTTTTAATATAGACATTTAAAACTATATATTTCCCTCTAAGCTCCATCCCAGAAGTTTGGAATATTGTATATTATGATACCAAAGTTCCATTCCATAAGCTTTGATATGCTGTATGTTGTGTCTCATTTTCATTCATTTCAAAGTATTTTCTGATTTCCTTTTTGATTTGTTGTTTGATGCACTGGCCATTTAAGAATGTTTTGCTTAATGTCGAGATATCCATGAGTTTCCTATTTTTTTTCTGTTATTGATATGAAATATTATTCAATTATGGTCAAAGAACATATCTTGTATCATTCCTAACCGTTAAATTTATTTGAGGTTTGTTTTATGGCCTATCACATGGTCTACCATGAATAATGTTCCATGTGTATTTAAAAGAATGTGCATTGGGGCGCCTGGGTGGCGCAGTCGGTTGGGCGTCCGACTTCAGCCAGGTCACGATCTCGCAGTCCGTGAGTTCGAGCCCCGCGTCGGGCTCTGGGCTGATGGCTCAGAGCTTGGAGCCTGTTTCCGATTCTGTGTCTCCCTCTCTCTCTGCCCCTCCCCCGTTCATGATCTGTCTCTCTCTGTCCCAAAAATAAATAAAAAAAAAAACGTTGAAAAAAAAATTTAAAAAAAAAAAAATAAAAGAATGTGCATTATGCTGTTGTTGAGTGGGATATTCAACATATCTATTAGGTCTAGTTAGTACATGGTGTTCTTAAGTCTTTTATTTCCTGGTTGATCTTCTTCCCATTTGGTCTATTTATTATCAAAAGTGGGGTATTAAAGTCTCCCAACTATTATTGTTGAATTGTCTATTTTCCCTTCATTTTTGTCACTTTTTTCTCATGTATTTTGTTGCTTATAATTGTTATATATTCCTTTTGGATTGAGTCTTATCATTATAAAATGTCCCTCTTGCTTCTGGCTTTTGTTCTGGCATTGGAAACAAATCGGAACAAATTCCAAGAACTTGGAAGCCGTCGCTCCATCCTAACAACCAGTAAACACTGAACAAACTGAAAAACAACTACTCTTCTTAGATCCATTAGAGAACTGAGGTCACTGAGCAAATCATTGCTCCAAAAAAGGAGACACAGACAGGCAAATACAGAGAATTATAGTTTGTTGGCACAAAATCCATGAACAGAAACTTCTTCAGGAAACCAGTACTGAGGTAGGAAAACCTAAACTAAAATCAACAAATTGCCAGAAGTTCAATGTGGACATGTCCAGAGAGGCTTAGTCTTAGGGGGTGCTTCCACACTTTTATGAGTTTTACCTCCAGAAGCCCTGGGAGGTTCTCACAGTGAAGACTCTAGAATATCCTCTTGTGCTTCTGACAAAGGGAGAGGAAAAGTAGCTGTTTTTTTTTTAATTTTTTTTTTAATTTTTGATATTTATTTATTTTGAGAGAGACAGAGAAAGAGTGTGAGCAGGCAAGGGGCCGAGAGAGGAAGACATAGAATCCAAAGCAGGCTTCAGGCCCTGAGCTGTCAGCACAGAGCTTGATGTGGGGCTTGCACTCATGAACCACGAGATCATGACATGAGCTGAAGTCGGATGCTTAACCGACTAAGCCACCCTGGAGCTCCAAAAGGTAGCTGTTTTTAAAACATGTGGAGCATTCTAGTCTTTGTAAGAAGGCTTTCCCTCAAGAGAAACTGTTTCACCAAGCCTAACCTACTAGAATTCTAACCTACTAGAATTTTATCAGAGCCCAGCTGACATGGAGGAAGGGAAATATCCAAATCCAATCCCCTCTATCCATCCTGTCTCACCTAAGTAAAGGTGGGGTAGGCAACTGAGAAGCACTTGTGAAGGCCGCAGCCCTGACCATACGCAGATGTTAGGCTCATCTAATTTCCAGTTTCAATAATGCCTTTGGGCATCAATTGCTCTGTAGACTAATTGAATCAAATTGGGTTCCTTTGAAGGAAGAGTTCCAAAGGTCAGTGTTTGATATTTGTTCCAATCCAAGGAGGAATACTCTTCCCAACCATGTCCTTCTGTGGCTCTTTAAAACAATATAGCCAGGCCACAGTTAACTGGTATCTTCATCGAATATATTAATCACTCCCCAAATGCCTCCGCCATAACCATCACTGTTTTTAGAGCACTCGTGGCTTGAATCTCTCCATGCTCTGTTCAAAATTAAGTTTCATCAGGAAAATGTTAGAACCTATAAGCCTTATGATTTTTTTCTCTTCCCAGGCAAAATCTCTGCACCTGGACTCTGGATCTGGGAGTGAGGACAATGGCATTCTTCTTTCAGAATGACACTTCTGCTTTAGGAGCTAATGTCTCAGTGGAGATAGAAAGGAAACAGCAGCCTGAGGTTCTCTCAGCAGCCTGAGGCTTACTTTTCATAGTGTGAAACCATACCTTGAGCCAAGCCAAAAGCAAATAGGGCACCTGTATTCTCAATCGTGTCACACCCACGGGACAACCCCCATTCCATCAGTGAGGGCTGGTTGGAAGGAGAGAGCACTCCCCTCTCAACTGCACTCACCTGGAGATTCTCACAGTGAACACTCTAGAATATCCCCTTTTTATAATTTTCACCAGTTTCACTGGAGAGTAGGTCACCAGAGCTCTTCATGCTGTCATGCCAGAAACTGACCTTCTACACATTGCTTCTTCCTGGAAAACTTCCCTGGGAACTGGATTAAGTCCTCATACTCAGGGTTCCAACTGCCCCTTCAGTACTTACTACACTTTTCCTCTGGCTTCCTCCCATTAAATCATGAACTCCAAAAGAATATAAAGGCTATATCTACTGTGTTCTCTTTTATATCTCCAGGGCCTTGCCTAGCACATAGTAGATGCTCAATAAATTATGGTTGCACTGGGGTGCCTGGGCGGCTCAGTTGGTTAATTGTCCAACTCTTTATCTTGGCTCAGGTCATGATCTCATGGTTGGTGAGTTTGAGCCCTGTGTCCAGCCCCACGATGGCAGTGCAGAGCCTGCTTGGGATTCTCTGTCTCGATCTCTCTCTGCCCCTCCCTTGCTCACTCTCTATCTCACTCTTTCTCAAAATAAATAAATAAATAAATAAATATTTTTAAAATGATGGTTGAACTGAAAGTATAGTTCTTATATTTTTAAAGTTTTACTTTTAAAAGTTTATTTATTTTGAGAGAGAAAAAGAGTGCTTGTGTGCGCAAGCAGGGAAGGGACAGAAAGGGAGAGAGAGAGAGAATCCCAAGCAGTCTCCACACTGTCAGCATGGAGCCTGAAGTGGTGCTTGAACTCCCAGAACTGCGAGATCATGACCTGAGCCAAAATCAAGAATAGGATGCTCAACCGTGGGAAGCCACCCAGATGCCCCTTGTTCTTATATTTTTCTTACGTGGAAAGTGCTAAGTCCCGGGAATCAGTACTCCTAAATATGGTACTGAGATTGAGACATGAAATGGGCAGGCAGTGTCTAGCATAGAAAAAGTCTCAAACAATAGACAGATAAAAGAATGAATGAGATATAGATTTGGGATTTATTAGTAAATGAAACTGAGTAGAGGTTAACAGCATGGATTTAGGAAATAGGCTATATGAATTTGAATTCCTTCCTTATTATTTCTTTATCTGTTGTTTAGCCTTGCTGTCCTGAAATTCCCTTATTTATAAAATGGAGGATAGTATTAGCACCTACCTCATAGGATTTGGGGGAGAATAAAATAATGAATATATATATATATATATATACACACACACACAACAATGCCTGGCATATATCAACATTTATAGAAGTACTGTTTATTTTCACCACTATGTATATTTGAGAAAACTAGGATAATTCTATACAGGTTATTTCTAAACCTAAATTTAAAAGAAAAATAATTAATGATATTTTATTCTACTCATAAAAAGGTTACATTTTCCTTGAAGATAAATTAGAAGATAGGAGTAATCAACACCTGATGACCAGCATCAGAAATACACCTTTAATCTCAAAGATGAGGACAACTAAATGGTTGGGGATGAGGGAGGAGTAGAGGCACCAAGTCGCTAGGCATAGGTTTCTAAGTATAAAATATAGTACAAGAAAGATACTGTCATGCTACTAATTCCTGAGTGTCAGATTCATGATGGGAAGTGTAGCCCCTGACTCAGGAGCTAGGGTACGGGTATAAAGGAGGGAGGAGAAAGGGAGGGTAAGAAGAGGTGTGCCTGCATATGTGTGATAAAGAGAGAGTTTACTCTTTAATTAGAGATATATAAAAAATCAACTACCAACACATAAAAATTACCAGTTTTACTAGTCTTTAAAAAGAATTTCTTGCTTATTCTCATATCTACCTGATTTATTATAGAATATTTGGAAAATGTGGATAATCATAAATTAGAATATTTAGGACTTTGGCTTATCACCCATCACCACAAAAGCCAAAAGCAATTATAAATAAAATATTAGTGTATTTCCTTTGATTTTATATACATTAGGTATAAACCTGTAAGATATGTGATATGTGTGTATGTGATTTTGTGTGTGTGTGCGTGTGTGTGTGTGTGTGTAGAAACAAATAGTATTAACAAAGAAATCATAGGTGGCTCTATTTCTAGTTCTGCCACTATTTTCTTTGGTAAACCGAGGCAAGCCTCTTAATTTTTCTGTATCTCAGTTTCCCAATTTCTAAAATAGGCTCTTGGATGAAAATAATTCTAAAGTTGTTACAGTTTTGACAATACATAATTTGTGAAAGCTTAGGACTGCTAGTGATACTGTAAATCATACTCTGTAATTCCAAAATTGGGCAAAGGCATAGAAGACATGACTATAAAATCCAATGTTCTATAAGTCTGCTAATCCATTATTTTGGCCTTACAGTTTATTTCATTCTATTTCCAATCCTTTCTGATGACATTGTACATCAGTACCTAATTGGTACACAGGTGAATAATTGTGGACAAACATCGTAAACTTTTTTTCTTGTAAAAATTAATTTCTTAGAAATCCTTAAGACAGGAAAAATATGGGTGGAACAAGGTGTGGAAATTCCATTTTAGGTCCTACACAAAACTTATTTTGTACTTAACAATTGTAATCAAACAAGTGTCACTTAACACATTGACTGCCTTGTCTAGCTGGAGGGTAAGAAAGGGATTGTAAGAGCCACATATCAGTAAGGTATGTGATGGTTTTAGAACATGGCTACAGATTATTTGGCATCCCTCCTATCAAAAGTTGTAATCTATAGTCCCTCCTCTTGAATCTGACAAGAGGATTTATGATTGTTTTGACCAGTGGAGTACAGAATTTGATCCTATGTGACTTCCAAGTTTAGGTCATAAAAGGCCATATAGCTTCCACCTTGTTTACAGGGAAGATTTGCTTTAAAAGCCCTGAGATGGCCATGTTGGATAGGCTGTATGTGGAAACTTTGGTTGACAGTCCCACTTGAACCTGTCCTTAAGCCATCTCAGTCTGTTCCAGGATCCAGCTGTTTGAGTCATCTACAGCCTTTCAAGTTACCCTCAGCCAAGCCATCCTAGTTGAGGCCACAGACGTCCTAAAGCAGAGTAGTCCCTGATATGTATTTTCTGAACTTCTGACTCACAGTGTCTGTGAGCATAAACATCAGTTATAGTTTACACCAGTGAATGTTGGGGAAGTTGTTACCTATCAATAGCAAATTGGAAGAGATATGTGTCATGCTGCACATGATAGCCACAAGCACACAATAGTAAAGAAGCCAATGTGTTATTCAAGTCAGCCAAATGGAATTGGGCAAGTGTGAGAAAAGGTGATAAAACAAATGCAGAGTTTTAACTTAGCGGTTCATTTGGTGGGGGGAGGGGTGGGAATTCATGTAAATTTTTGTATTTCTCGTATCTCATGGGAAAAAAAAAGAATTTTTTTTTCTCCAGTTTAACCAGATTCCTGCTCAGCTGGCTTCACTTACCTGTGACCATATGAGTTACAACCCCTGAACCAAAAGCGTCTACTGGGCACTATGACCTTGCTAGGTGCTAAAATTGTATCATGAGCAGAATTTACATAGGACTATCAACAGTAAGGCAAGGTAAATTCACCTCATGAACATTGATGTATAAGTTTCCTGATACTCCTCTAAGTTCATCCACAAGTCTAGGGGAAAGTAGGAATGATGCTAGCTGAAGTCTGAAACTAGAAGGGTCAAGGGAATTCTCCTGGCCCACACATAGTCCAGTTCAATTAATCAGTTTAGGAAACTATTTGGGCCATAACTTATTTTCCACCAGAGTCTTAAACAAGAGGAGTGAGTGGCCATGGGTCTTTGGTGTTTCAAGATATCATCTGCAGTCTCTGAAATAAAAAGAATAATATAACTCAGCTGTCTAATAGATAATGATGTTCTGTATATTTGTTGCTTTCACATTCAGACATCTCAGCCTTAAAGCTTTATTATTTCAGATTAGATCTCTTGAATGGAATGCATTACCTATCAAATGTTCCAAATTCTTACAGTAGCACCCTTAAAATTTCATCAGGTCCATTCTCAATTCTTCAAAGTTATTGGCATCAAAGTTATACTGGCCATAACTTATAGAGATGTTAGAGATAGAGTAGGCATAATTTCCCATATATTTAATACTTAGTTTCAATTTAATAAGTGCTTAAATTTATTTATTAAAAAATTTTTTTTAATGTTTATTTTTGAGAGAGAGAGAGAGAGAAAGACAGAGCATGAGCTGGGAGGGGAAGAGAATCTGAAGCAGGCTCCAGGCTCTGAGCTGTCAGCACAGAGACTGATGCAGGACTCAAACTCACAAATCACGAGATCATGACCTGAACCAAAGTAGGACGATTAACCCACTGAGCCATCCAGGTGCCCCAATAAGTGCTTAAATTTAGAGAAAATGAGAGAACTACAATAAGATTGCAGCAATGAAGCATCAGGAATATAGAACTATTCTAGGCTGGAACAGAGATACCCATACCCACAGAGTCCACCAGGTCTCAGACTACCATCTCCCAAGTGTGGAATTCACCCAGGAGAGAACAATAGGATACTAACTACAATCCAACTGGGTGCATTTCCAGCCAAATACATGTGAGCTGTATCATGGCAACATGCAAAAATATTTCAGCAAAGAGTTTTCTCTGATGGGATACTAATCCAATATCTCCACAATTTGATTAAAGGAAAACTGTTTAAGGCAAAATCACACAACAAGGTTTGTTCCCCCCCAATAGCTGTCTCAATCGTGCTCTTTCTGTCAAGCCCCTCCCCTCTTTCTACTGGGCAATGGGCTTCTTTAACTACATCTTAATCCTGTTCCCCAACTTCTTAGTCACTTTTACTTACTAAAATAGTCTCAGTTGGACTGTTAAAAATTTGGGGTGTGTGGGTGGCTCGGTTGGTTAAGCGTCCAACTTCGGTTTATGTCACGATCTCATTCTTTGTGAGTTCCAGCCCTGTGTCAGGTTCTCTGCTGACAGCTCAGAGCCTGGAGCCTGCTTCAGATTCTGTATCCCTCTCTCTCTTCCCCTCCCCCACTCGCACTCTGTCTCTTGCTGTCTCAAAAATAAACAAACATTAAATTTTTTTTTTAAATTTGGCTCTAAGTATTTTAAAATACCAATCTCAGTTTTAATTCAGAATCCTTCTCATCCCTGTAGGATATATATATATATATATATATATATATATATATATATATATATCTATATCTATATCTATCTATCTTCTATATCTATCTACAGTTATATCTGTAGATATAGAGATTGATTGATTGATTACAAGTTCTTGACTCCAACGATTATGGAGGCTGTGAAGTCCCACAGTGTGCTGTCTGTAACCTGGAGAGCCAGGAAAGCCAATAGTGTAGTTCAAAGGCCTGAGATCTGGAGAGCTGAGGTGTAGATACCAGTCTGAATTAGAAGTCCTCAGAACCAGGAATACCAAGGGCAGAAGATCAGTGTCACAGCTCAAGCATTCAGATAGAGAACAAATTCAATCTTCCTCTTCCTTTCTGTTCTATTCAGGCTCTCAGTGGATTGGCTGGTCCTCACCCACATTGGGGAGGGCCACCTGCCTTACTCAGTTCACCAGTTCAATTACAAACCTCTTCCAGAAACACCCTCACAGACATGCCCAGAAATAATGTTTAACCAGGTATATGGACATCCTGTGGCTTAGTCATGACACATAAAATTAACCATCACCACCCTCCCTCCTTCCTTGTGTTTACTCAGATGAGTTGAGTTTGAAGGATGGGGATACAAAGACAACTCTTTATCTGGCTACCTAGTTAGTAAGACTGCTATCCCTATATGATTAATCATCACTGAGGTTCAAGGTTTTTTTCTTAAGTTTGTTTATTTTGAGAGAGAGAGAGAGAGAGAGAGAGAGAGAGTACACAGGTGCACAAGCAGTGAGGGATGGGTAGAGAGAGGGAGAGAGACAGAATCCCAAACAGGCTCTGCACTGTCAGCACAATGAACTGGGGCTTGAACTCACTAACTGTGAGATCATGACCTGAGCTGAAATCAAGAGTCTGACAATTAAGTGACCGAGTCACCCCGGTGCCCCTCAAGTTTAATTTCTATAGAGCCTTATGATGAGGACTCACACCCAAGCAGCTTCCTTAGGTTTTGTTGGCACCTTGGAAGACTGGGACACACCTTGCATGTGACTCCTAGCTGATGACCCTGGAAAGGCATTACTGTGATTCATAGGTCTCTTTGCCCTACTCTGTAACAGTTTATGGTAAGCCTTTATCTAAATAATTCCCCTCCCTAGTTCCAATCCCAGAGCCTGTAGGCATGATAGGATTTATTTCTCATGCCTCTCCAGAATTGAGAAGTTAGGTAGGGGGTCAATCCTAGCTCTTTTTCTACCTGGCAATACCACCACATCATCTTTCCAAAATGTTATTTCCAGTATCCTTGTAGCTTGTAGGTAGCTCAAAATCCCAGTGGTAAAGCAGAGGAATGAGAAATAAACCTTACCATCTTGTAGATATCCCTAAACTTTATGTGCAATTCTTTTGGGATTCCATTCCCTTACCATCTACCATAATCACAGGAGATAAGGAGAGGGGATAGGTTCTTTCTACAAACATTGCACTTCTCAAAATGTGAACCCAGTCTCCTCTTTCCCAGCACAATACTACCTTTCTATTATTTCAGGGTAAGAGCGATAAAACTAGTTCATTCTCCCTCTGTCCTTGAGGGCACATGAGTCTCTAACTAAGACTCTTGTGTCCTTCTAACTCAGCCTTGGGAAATTTTAAATTTTGTTCTCAGCAGGCTGTTAGCTATCTCCAAATTCTAAGACAATTCCAAGGACAAGAAAAGATCTCAATCAACACCTCCAACATGTTAGTAAAGATAACATCATTTCCAGGACATTTTTCACCTATCTTTAAAACATCAGTTCATTATGGGGCGCTGGGTGGCTCAGTCGGTTAAGGGTTAAGCGTCTGACTCTTGATTTTGGCTCAGGTCATGATCTCATGGTTTAGGAGTTCGAGCCCTGCATCAGGCTCTGCACTGCCACTGCTTGGGATTCTCTCTCTCTCCCTCCCTTCGTATCCCTCCCCACCAAAATAAATAAATAAACTTAAAAAAAAGCATTGTTTAAAAAAAATCACTTCATTATAACCAATCTCCCATGTAGCTTAATATCTGATCTGGAAAAATACATAAATGTATATTTTCATCTAAGAAAATTTGGTAGTTTCAAACAAAAGGCATTCAAGATGGATCAAAAAGACAACAGCACAGCATTTAGTCACTGAGATAAATAAAAATCCTCTTTTTAAACTTTATTGTCAATAGTTATTTCAAGGAATTCATTCTAGGTAATTCCTAATTTTCATAAAAGCTTTTTTGTATTGCTCTAAATACAGTCCCCTGAATGAAAAACAACTACTTAGCCTCAGTAGTGGATGCATTCAGTCAGCAAATATTCACTAATCACCTACTTTGTACAAGGAACCCTATAAGCCATTGCGTATGCAAAGTAGAATAAAGCAAGACATGTTTTGGGCCCTCGTGGATTTTAAAAACAAGTGGATTTAGCTAAGGAAAGAATTATGCTCTGCCTACTCTTCAAATCTTGTTAGAAACTATCTAATAATGGTAAAAAAAAAAAAGCCAAGTTTTATTGAAGATTTATTAGGCTCTGTGTAAGTACTTGATTTACTTCCAACAATCCCTGTTTCACAGAGGAAGCACAGAGACCTTAATAAGTAATTGATCAAAAGTCACACTTCAAGTAAGTAGCAGATATGATTTACCACACAGCTCATGTTTTCAATCAGCATCAATTCAGCCAATGTCGTTAATAGACCTATCTGTATGAAGAGTTATGAACTGTTAAACAGAATCCAGGAATCACTATCATTCCTTTAAAAGACATTTTTGGGTGTGATTATGTAATTTAAGCTTTTGGAACTTGTTAAAAAGAAAACCACAAGCCACAAATGGCATCACTTAGATTAAGGCCCCAAGTCAGTAAACCAAGAATTAATACTTAACCTAACTGCAGTTTTGACTCCCTAGGAATGTAACCTTTAACCAGTCTGTCAGGAATTTTCTGGTGAGTACCAATAAGGTAATCCATCACATGGACCCTCTTCATCCTCCCAAAGTAAAATCAGGTAATCCACGTACTAAGATCCTTTTGTCTCCAAATGAAGGTGGCTTCAAGTAAAATAATCCTCTTTTCTGTTTAGGACTTCCCCATCCTGCCCTCAAAAACCTTTCTTTTCCTGTAGCCTATTGGAGCCCCGCTCTGTTTGCTAGCTGAGATGCTTCTTAATTATTTAATAAAACCAATTAAATCTTCAAATGTACTTGGTTGAATTTTGTTTTTCAACAAGCTATATATAAAAATATCTCCAAAAGTACATATGTGTAATTGTATATATCTCTAAAACCTCAAACTATGTATGCACTAGGCATATACTCTTCCTTTATTCAATATCCCAACTAGCTTAGCAGGCTAGGAGATTACATAGGAGTTTGGAACCAAAACCAGAGGCAGTAAGCACTTGTCTGACCTGTCTTGCCTCAATGCACATAACTTTTGGTTCCTTTATCACAACTAACACCTGCTAAATATTTTTTATAATAAATGCAGCTTTCCTAAAGATATCTGCTTTCTAACTGTGATAAAATTTATTTAGTTACTTCAAGGTAGAGAAAGGAACATTTACACTCAAGGTGAGTTTCAGTCTAAAGTTTAGTTGCTTCACATACCCTCTGTTTATTTCTAATATTTTTTGAAACACTTACATCAAAAGGCAGATGGCTTTGGAAGTAGTTTCTGCATATTGTATACTACTGATTATTCTAAGGAGATATTTGTAGGGATGGTTTGGAAAGTTTGTAAAGAAAAGAAAGGAGTTAAAAGGCTTCTTTTCTCCAAAGACTATGGTATCAAAAACGTCACAAATTTACATTAAATGACCAATATCTGACAACTGGACTTCTCCCTAAATATTTACAGATCGTTTTGAAAATACCAACTGATGCCACTTTTTTCAAAGTAAAAATTTGAAACGAGGTAGTATGTCTCAAAGCGGATGTTAATGTTGTATGGAACGCAGATAAAATATTTTGTGTGATACAGGTGAATATAATGAATGGGGCTTTTTCATTCTGCACGATGAAGCATTCTTTTTTCCAAAACTGAAATCTTACAATTTTTAATTTTTTGTGGTATGCTGACTTTTTACAAATGGAAATAAAGAGAAATTCTCCCGACGAATTCACTCTTTGCCTCTCTTTCTGACAAGTCCCTTGCTCCCTCCCCACCCCAGCCCACTTTCTAAATTTCCTGGAAAGGTGTGAATTCAGGGGGCGCGATGGCCCCCAGTGGAGTTGCAACTGCTGAGATGCAGGTGGGGGAAGTGGGGGCGTGGTCAGTGAGGGGAAGGGAACAGGCCAAAAGGGCATAAACCCTGGCCAAGTCGGGAGTGGGAAGGGCGAGAGTGTTGCAGACCCGCCAGGGTAACCTGAGAATGGTTGACTCCAACCGCTGGAAGATGAGGCACTAGTGGGTCTTCAGATTGGAGAGGACCAAGCTGAGCGACAGGAAGGTGCGCGCTGGGGCTCTGCGCAGAAGCAGAAGGAGCGGATTGCGTGTGCGTGTGCACTCGGCGAGGGGTGGGGGCGGGCACTCCCGCCGCACTAGCCGCCGGAGTTGGGGGGGGGGGGGTAGCTCCTAGGTGACGCGGGGCCCTCACGTGACCTGGAGCTGCAGAGCGACGCAGACTTCGGTGCAGTCGTCACTCCCACCTGGGTACCAGCTCCCCGCTGCCCTGCGCCGGACTGGCTGGCACTGGGCCCAAGGAAAGCGGAGCAGGTGAGGGCTCCAGGGCCCGCGCGCTAACGCCAGGGCGACAACAGCAGGCCTACCCCTCAGGGAGGCGTAAAGGATCACCGCAGCGGGTCCCGGCCAGGTTTCTCCACACCCAGCATTCTTGGGAACATCAGTAGTGGCCCCCTGGGGTGGGGGTGCTGGAGCGGCCGGGAGGGCAGCCAAGCCACTAAGAGTGATGGGAAATCACCTCCGAGTTCGTACAGGAAAATGGTGAACCTCTGAGGCGGGCTGGGGGAGGCTAGGGGTTGGGGCTGGAGATGCGGATGGGGGGTGGCCAGGCGGTCCGGGACCCTGAAGGGACCAGGTGGTGGCTGGTCGCGCCAAATGCTTCGCCACAGTCCAGGATCCCTCCACCCCGGCCCTCTGCAGGTCTGAGGGTCTAGGTGTCAAGTGTCGCGGCGGCGCACGCACGGCGAGAATCGGGTGAAAGAGGAGACTGCAAGGATAGGCCCAGGTCGGTGCGGGGGGACAGCGTGGGGGGCGGGTGCAGAGCCCAGTTTGAGATCCCCTCCCAATTCCCCCATCCCTGTCCCCTGTCCTCCATTTCGGTGCCTGCGGAGCTCGGGGAAAGAATCCTGGGAAAGGAAAAATGGTGGGCTTTAGGGGAGGGAGGGAGAAAGGAGAGAGCTGGAGGGAGAGGCTCGAATTGGAGGCCCCCTAGAGGACGTCTGAAGCTCCTAAGGTGGGGGAAATTAACAAAAACAAAACCAAAACAAAACAAAAAACACCTTTGCTATCAGAGCTCTGAATCCTGCTGGTCAGTACACCAAGCATTCAGTCTCTCTCCTTGCCTTTGTTTTACTTGTGTTCAAAGAAAAACAACCAGGAAAAAAATCTCATGGCAAATATCCACCAGGAAAACCAAGAAATGGAGCAGCCCATGCAGAATGGAGAGGAAGACCGCCCTTTGGGAGGGGGCGAAGGCCACCAACCTGCAGGAAATAATAGACGGGGACAGGCTCGCCGACTTGCTCCTAATTTTCGATGGGCCATACCCAATAGGCAGGTCAATGATGGGATGGGTGGAGATGGAGATGATATGGAAATGTTCATGGAGGAGATGAGAGAAATCAGGAGAAAACTTAGGGAGCTGCAGTTGAGGAATTGTCTGCGTATCCTGATGGGGGAGCTCTCTAATCACCATGACCATCATGATGAATTTTGCCTTATGCCTTGACTCCTGCCATTTTCCATGAGATTAATACTGTGATTCACACTGTTTTCTTCTTGCATTTTCCTGATAACACCTTTACTGATCCGTTTGCTGTGAACCTTACGTAATGTGTCAGGTGGGTTCTGTGTTACCAGATTCCAATTGGAAATTGCCTTGGCACCCAGTCTAAGTTTCTGTCAACAGTAGAGTCACGCATTTGCATGGAAAAGTATAAAGTAATAAAGCAATTAAAAAGCAATCTATACATTCATTATTGTCTCATTTAAAAGCATATGTATATATTATATGACCCCCCCATACAAAAAAACAGAAATCAGATGTCCCATGGTGTTAATTGGGTCACATTTCTCTGTAGTTGGGTAATATGTGACTTTTTTCCTTTTATTACCTGGAGTTTTAGAAGTGAAAACAGTTTTTCAATGAGTCTGAATGTAGTACAGGTATGTAATACTGGTTCAACAAACCTTAAAGTAAACTCTTAAGTATTTTCCGGTTTTACCTGGAAGTATAAAGCCTCTCTTTATTACAGATGTATTCCTTTAAAGAGTCAGTTTTCTCTTCTGTGGAATGGGGAATAATGCTTGGCTTACAGGGCTTTTGAGTGGAATAGATGAGGTGTGAAACTTGGGCTGCTCCTATGGAACTCGATCTGGTACTTGGGAAGGACTAAAGGGAGTGTTCACCTATGCTCACAAGTCCAGAGGGCAAAAATAGGTGGCTTCCACCTTGTCATTCCTCTGATATTTGCAATACTGCTCCCTTGATCACTGCCATTCCTGTTGGGTATACTTTCCTTCCTGCTGGGTCCTGATTCTGTTTCTGTTGCTGATGTGTGTCCTCAAGGTAACAGAATCCCACTGATTTCTCTCCAGTCCCCAGTGTGCTGCTAATCCCTGCCCTCTTGACTCCTATAAAAGTCTGAAGAATGTCTTTCTCCCCACTTTAAAGTTATATTTATCCAAGTGAGTACGATTCAATGGTTCATGGTCTTTTGTTGGTTCTTAACAAAATAGCCCTTTTTGGTATTATTTTCATGATCTTCTTCCAAGGACTCAGACATGAATAAACTAGGGCCTACCTCAGGAGACATATCTAGATGTCTCACCACAGTGTGTCCAGAATTGCACTGCTTCAAACCTCCAAAACAGATCAAAAGCTTTGTTTTGCCTGTGTTTCTACCCTTCGTAGGGATTTTCTCAAAAGAGAGCCTGGGAAGGCCAACTCAACCAGTTGAACAGACTTACCCGGAAAACCTCTAAATCACATTAGGGGGACACATTTTAAACCTAAAACACACTTCCGTTTATATCCCTTCCACCCTGGAAAAATGAAATTGCTTTGTAAATTCTTAAAAACTATATTAAATATTTGGCATAATTTTTACGTGAGTGTATGCCCTTCTTGTGACTAATTTTGTCTTTATCATCTTGGAGCTTAGTTTCTAGTGTAGTGCCTGACATAGTAGATATTCAATTAGTAATCATTTTCATTGGTTAATTAACTATAATGGAGTTACGAACCCAGCTTAATATTGTTCCTGTCCTTAATTAAATGTCCTAAGGCAAGTCACTGTTTATTTGGAAAGTATTTTAATTTCCAAAGGAACATGGCGAGTCTCTAACCCAAAATCTAATTTTTTTTTTAGACCTGGAATGTATCAGTGCTTATGTAAACACAGATCCCTTATTTGCATCATAATTACCTAGGGAAAATGTTAAAAATGATGACACTTGTATACTCTTCCCACTTTTAACCCCCTTCCCCTTATCTTCTCTTGAATCACCTGATCAGGAACTACTGTTGTGACAGTTCCTGAGGTGATTCTGATGCATCTGAGTTATGACAACATAGGCATAATGGTAATTACACCATTTTACAGTATCATCTCAATTACCTTGCTTATTTGATAATACAATAAATATGCCTTTCCAAAATATAGTATTTCTAAAATTAGATTGCATTAAAGCATCAATATATATTTATAAACCAATACTGCTTTTTATCTTTCCAAATATCTTATAAAGCTAATGCATTATCATGAATCTATTATTAATAATTATGTAATAATTATTAAATAAGTTAGGCATTATCATTTCTATGCAAGCCTGTACCCTTTTACACCAATGATTTTGTTTTAATCACCCTGGATTTCAGTTTCTAGTACAGTACCTGGTACAGTAAATATTCAATAACATAATCATTTATGCTTTTGTTAATTATTAATATTAAATTTCTTAACAACTGTAATTTACCTAAAATAATATGTAGCAACAATTAGTGGGTCTTTGTGGGTGATTTACTTATTTATTTATTTATTTATTTATCTTTTTACCATTTATTTATTATTGAGAGACAGAGACAGAGCATGAGCATGGGAGGGGCGAAGAGAGGAGGAGACACAGAATCTGAAGCAGGCTCCAGGCTCTGAGCTGTTAGCACAGAGCTGGACGTGGGCTGAACTCACAAACCGGTAGATCCTGACCTGAGCCAAAGTTGGATGCCTAACCAACTGAGCCACCCAGGTGCCCTTGTGGGTGGTTTATTCCTTTACACCCTCACATTTTAAAAGTTTCTGTGTGGAACATTTAAAAGTGTAATACTTCCATAATTATTTTTGTAATACAAGGTTATTACACATATTTGGGTTATGCAGAAAATATAAGGAAGAATATAAACAAAACCATAAGTTAATTGTCCAAAGAAAATACTTGTATTTTTTTTTTTTTTTTTACTATTATATTTAGTCATGATAAAGCCAGGCTCAGCTTCTTAGGAGGAATACTTCCTTTTTCAAAACCCTCCAATGAAACACATTTAGTTTGTTATGTTTATTTTTTTAATCTTCTCTCATCAAAACTAATTGGATCACATTTGAACAACTTTCAATTAGCTTCTGTTTTTTAAAACTGTGAAAATAAGTCTTCATGTTTTCTTTTTTTATTTTTTTTTTATTTTTTTTTTAAATTTTTTCTTTCAACGTTTATTCATTTTTGGGACAGAGAGAGACAGAGCATGAACGGGGGAGGGGCAGAGAGAGAGGGAGACACAGAATCGGAAACAGGATCCAGGCTCTGAGCCATCAGCCCAGAGCCTGACGCTGGGCTCGAACTCCCGGACCGCGAGATCGTGACCTGGCTGAAGTCGGACGCCTAACCGACTGCGCCACCCAGGCGCCCCAGTCTTCATGTTTTCTAAGGTCAATTCTCAGTTGGCAGATTGGGACCATTAAGTGAATACATTTAATAAAACTGAACAGAATTATTTGTTTATGAAACTTAAAAGTCTCATAAGTAGAAAAAGGACTAGATTGCATGAATGAAATGGACAAAATACCATGTCTGTTTTCTGTCACCTTTCCTGACATCACATATATCATGTAATAAACATGCTGATTTTGATTAGAAATACTCCATTTTAAAATTTTCAAGCAGATTGCATGTAATGTAGTTGCTATCTCATGTGTGATCAGTTGTAATGCTTTCTAAGTGATATAAATCTACATAAGCAAATATGTATAGGCATCCCTATCAATTCAATTATTTCCTGTTTAGAGATTTACTCTTAGAAGCTGACAGAAAATATTTTTTATTTAGTGAATTTCATATGAAGAGAGAAATCCTCAGATATATGACAATTAAAAATCATCATTTTCGCACAAATGAAAAGAACGTTATTGTGTTTAATTGTAAATTATGCATGCTAAAGTGGCATTTGTTGTTGCTTTGGAACAGAAGAAAAAATGTGTTAAGAAAAAAATTTAGAGGGAAGGAGTATGAGTGGGGGAGAAGCAGAGGCAAAGGGAGAGAGATTCTCAAGCAGTCTCCATGCCCAGTGTGGAGCCCCCACGCAGGGGTTAATCTCACAACTGTGAGATCATGACCTGAGCCAAAATCAAGAGTCAGATGCTCAACTGGCTGGGCCACTCAGCCTCCCCCTTAAGAAAAATTTTAATCTTATTTTCAACACCCTGTTTCCTTTACTGAGCTCACATGAGTATAAATTAATTTTAGATTTTTTATGTATTTCTCCTAATTTCATAAGTATTACTTAATTTCCTTTTATATTAAAGTTTGATTTTTAAAAGAGGAAACAAACTAAATGTGTCAAAGACAGTGAAGAACTTTATGAAAACTTGTTGAAAAAACAAACAATAAATTTCAAATTACTTTGGAATTATTTAGCTAGTAATATAAACTTAGTAGCTATTATCATGACAATGCCTCAGTTCATTTTACTCTATTCATTGGTAAAATGGAGATAATTTCCAGGGCTGCTGTGAGAACTAAAAGAGGTAAAGAACATGTAAGCTGTGTTTTAATTGTTTATGTTCATCAGCACATGCAGGATAAAAGGCCTTCAGATTCCCCTCAGTTGTTGGAAGTGGCATACAAACTATGCCACAAGCCAACTTCATTCCTCTACTGTGGTGAACCAACCCCCCCGCCCCACTTGCCACATCACTACAGATTTCTCCAGACACCTAAATGTGCCAGTGTTCCAGTTTGTCTACTACAGAGGTTTGCATGAAGACCTTCTACCTGATTTAGAGCACTAGTTTATGTAGGTACTATTTTGGTGATTCTTGGACTATGTTATGTTTATATTTTTAGCAAAGAGGCCTTTTTTCCAGTGTTTGTTTGTGGTTTTGTGTGCAGCCAGTCCTCTTTTCTCCATAATATTCAGATATTAGGGGCTGAGTCTTGATTTTTATCTATTCTGATGATTTCTGTCATGTGATTAGAGGGCTTAGACCATTTCCATTTAAAGTAATCATTAATATTGTTGTCCAACAACTTGGTAATCCTCTCTTCATTTTTTCAGTCTTTTTTCCCCTGTGTATTTCATTTTGAATTATTTCTATTGCTATGTCTTCATGTTCACTACTCTTTTCTTCTGTAATGTCTAATATGCCATTAACCCTGTCTAACATGTATTTCATTTCAGACATTGTAATTGTTATCTCTAGGTGTTCAATTTGGATATCTCAAATTTTTTATATTCCATGTCTCTACTAAACGTGTTCAGTCTTTCCTTCAGCTTCTTGAATGTATGCAATGCAGTTATACTGTTTGTTTTAATGTCCTTCTCTAATTCTACCATCTTTTTCATATCTTGGTCATTTTTGATTAATTTTTCTCCTCATGATGGGTTAGATTTTCCTGCTTCTTTGCAGGCTTCATAATTGTTGTTTGGATGCCACACATTGTTAATTTTAACTTTTGAGTGCTAGATATTTTGGGATCCCTGTAAATATATTGGTTTTTATTCTGGGACACAGTTAAGTTACATGTAAACAGTTTGATATTTTAGGTTCTTGATTTTAATCTTTGTAAGGCTGGACCATAGTAGTGTTTAGTTTAGGGTTAATTGTACTCCACTAATGAGGAAAAATCCTCCTGAGTACTCTTTCTGATATCCCATGAATTATGAGGTCTTCAACTCTAGCTATTATTCCTAAACATGTGTAAACTTAAATTGTTCCCTTTAATCCTTTTGTGGTGTTCTTTTCTTGGTTTGGGGTAGTTTCCTCACAAGCATTTAATGATCAGTACTCAGTACTCAGATAATTATTCATATGAGATCAGGTGTGCTCTGGGTGGTATGGCCATAGACTATTCAGATAATTATTCAAAGAGGACCCTCTTCAGGTCATCAAAATTCTTTCTCTGTGAGCTCTTTTTTTTTTTTGGTACTCTTACCTGAAAACTCTAGCTGCCTTGGCCTCCCTAGGTCCTAATTTCTTCTCCTAATCTATGGAATACCCCTGGGCTCTCCCTGGATTCTCACTCCTTGCACTGTGGCCTGAAAACTTTCTCTAGGAAGTAGGCTGGAGCAATCATAAGAATAACCTCATTTCTTCCCAGTCTCTCAGGGATCATAGATCTTGTTGCTCAGTGTCCACTGACTTCAGAATAGTTGGTTCATAGATTTTTATTCAGCTTTTTAGTTATTTCAGATCGGAAGGTAATTCTAGTCTCTGTTACTCTATCCTGGTCAGGAGCAGAACGGTGTATGTTACAGATGTTGTAATCTGATCAAGTAAGTAAAGGTGTATAAATATATATGGGAATGTGCATATACAAATAGAAAAGACATAAAAGAATTCATCACTGATAGATTTTGAAAATGATTGTGTGATTTAAAACGATTTTTTTGTTATTTACTTCGATGTCTGTTATTTTAAATTTTTTACACTTCCATCTTATTGCCACTAAAACAATTCTGAATATATATGTCATCATGTTAATGCAGAATATGCAGAAAATAATGGTAATAATAACAATACTCATAACATATTTTTAGTGTGCACCATATTCCAGAGTGTTCTAAGCTGTTTATAGGTGCTAACCACTTTATTCCCCCAAAGAACCTGTGAGGGCTATACCACTAATGTCCCCACTTTATATAGGAGGGAATTAAGGCACATGGAGATGAAGCAAATTCCCTGATTGTACATTTAGTAAGTTGCAAAACCTGGAGATAGCCAAAACTCTTGGGCTCTAGAATCAGTGCTCTCAGCCTCTTAACAAAACAAGTAATAAATCCATTAAAATTTTCATTGGAACAACTGGAGACAGTTACCTATGTTCTGAAATATAATTTAAAAATTATGTTTTTTCTAGATATTTTAGTAGTGGCAAATCCCAAACCCATTGTTTCTCCTAAAAGGAAATATTTTCTCTCAAACTAAATAAAACTGAGCATAATAGACAAAATCAGGCAATTGATGTTGGAAACCAAAAAGGAAAGAAGCAAAGGAAAAAAAAATGTAGTCTCTGATATTAAGGACTTGAGAGGTCATCATAGTAAATCCATCTTTTATGAAAAAGTTGAAATTAGGAGGGAGCAGAAACTCTGAAGAAGAAGTAAAAACACAGAGAAAAGCTATCCAGTAGAAAATTAACACACCTCTCAGTAATGGGAGAAGATAGGCATTTGCTGTATGAATGCATATTTTATGGGAAAGAAAAAGACAAGTGGATTCCCTTCAATGTTTTTGATCCATACACATTTTCAAAATGAATAGGTATTATGTGGTAAATAATGTCTCCTAACTTGTTTTAAAAATAATGACTGGATTTATTTTCCTCTTTATATATTTAAACTTTTTTTTTTAAATGTACTTATTTATATTCAGGTGGAGGAAGACAGAGAGAGAGGGAGAGAATGAGAATCCCACGTTCAATGCGGGGCTCGACCTCACGAGAATGTGAGATCATGACCTGAGCGGAAATCAAGACTCAGATGCTTAACCTCAGACGCTTAACCGACTGTGTCACCCAGGAACCCAGATTTATTTTCCTCTTAAGACAAACTTGAATATCTATTGGAGAAACATATACAGCAGAGGAATCCTTTACATGTTAGCAAATGATGTTTTATTTTATTAGTTTTATAAGATGTTCTTTGGGGCACATTCCTTTGCAAGTTCCTGTGGGAGTTATTTAAAAGATAACAAAATGTAGGTTTTGGGGATTTTCTACATAGGCAATCATCTCATCTGCAAATAGGGACAGTTTTCTTTCTTCCTCTATTTCTTCTTTTCCAATTTGTATGCCTTTCATTTCATGTTCTTGCCTTCCTGCAATGGCTAGACCTTCCAACACTATGTTGAATAAGAGTTAAGAGAGCAGACATTGTCTTGCTCCCTATCTTAGAGAGACAGACAGCATTCAGTCTTTTACCATTGAGTATAGTCTTATCTGTAAGTGTTATGAGGCTACTTATGAAATGCTAAGAGGCGTGTTGACTGCACCAGGCTATAGCCCCAAAGGAGTTCATGTTAAGCTAAGGGAAAGTAGAGGCAACCAGAGAAATCATCCCATGTCCCCAAGTTGTACACCCAGGACTAAAGAAGACTGTCACATTCTCTGTCCACTAGGGAATATCCTAAGGATTGCAGTTTGTGTCTGGGGGTTATATGGCCTGGGTATGAGTCCCAGCCTTGCCACTTAAAATTAGCTGGTGTTGTGAACAAACCCCTGCAGCCTCCATTTACACTTTGGTAAAGTAGGCATAAAAGTGGTACCTACCTCATAGGTTTGTGGTGAGGATTAGATGATGCAAGAAGAGCATTTAACACAATCTTTGTCACACAGTATAAATAATTTTACTTTATTACTTACTTTTTACTATAAAAGTTACTTACAAAACCTGTACAAAATGAGAAACTTTTAGGAAGATCATGACAAAAATACGCAGAGGCAGAGACAAAGAAATTTGCTGTACCTTTATGTTTTCTGCTCTTATGTAAAATGGCATGGAGATTCATGGTTCTATGAGCAAAGCCAGAATACCAAAAGGTGACTGTAATGAAATATATAATCTTCTCCCTTGTAGCATGTTCTTTGTTCTTTTCTTCTGAGAGCTGGAGATAACAACTGAGTTTGAGAATCTTTCATCTTAGAGAGGCTGCATCTCCTTGAATTAAGTTGTCCAAAGTTGTTTCCAAATATGAAAGACCATGCGTGATGCTAATGTGATGAGGAGCAGAAGAGAGAATTAGTTGCAACATGAAACAGTGATAGGGAATCATATCTGACCAACCACCCATTGTGATGGACGGGTCTTTCAAAGAGAGTGCTCTCTTCACTTTGCCAACATCAGAGAGTTCATCATTTTGTGTTGGAAGAGGAGCCTCCCCACAGCCACAAGCCCTCCAGGTTGTTGTCTCCTTTCACTCAGTCTAAATTCACAGTGATGGGTGACTTGGGCCAGAGGTTTAAAGAGAGTCTAACTAGAGGAGTTCAATGTCTGTTGGCCTGGCAGTGTGGCAGCTCATTACCTGCTTATAGTGTTCACTCTGAAACCTCCATTATTACCCTAGCATTCAGGCCTAGTCTCAGAGTCTGGGCTTACAGTTAAGTCTTGGGTGGAGGAGATACTATTAGTTTTCCTAGGATATTTGTTTACTGGATGATTTTTATTTATTATTTTTGAGAGAGAGAGACAGAGCGTGAATGGGGGAGGGGCAGCGAGAGGGGGAGACACAGAATCCGAAGCAGGATCCAGGCTCTGAGCTGTCAGCACAGAGACCAAAGGGGGAGAGGGCCTCAAACTCAGGAACCGTGAGATCATGACCTGAGCCTAAATCAAATGCTTAACCAACTGAGCCACCCAGGTACCCCAATGTCCCTAATTTTGCAATGAGAAATGAGTTGTGATTCTTTTCTGCCAGCACATCAGGAGGGAAGAGAAGTACTGCAGCTTTCATCAAAAGTGTCTAGCCACTGGGGTGGCTCAGTTGGTTTGAGCATTCAGCTTCAGCTCAGGTCATGACCTGGCAGTTTGTGAGTTCAAGCCCCACATCAGGCTTGCTGCTGTCCGCGTAGAGCCTGCTTCAGATCCTCTGTCCCTTTCTCTCTATCCCTCCTCTGCTCATGCTCTCTCAAAAACAAATAAGTATTAAAAAAAGTGTCCAGCCACTGCTTTTACCACATGTGTATCTCATTATGGGCTTTTACCATAAATTCTTACACTCGATTTGGGCAGATTATGCTGGCCAGATGTGTGTGGGGGTTCCTCTTGCCCCAGGATTTTCCAGGAGAGACTTCATCCAAGGGCCCTCTTTCCATCCTCTTCCCCAACTATTCATAGGGAGCAGGGAGTAATTTCTCAGAAGCCCTTTGCCCATCCCTCAATAAGGACAACTCCCCTCACTTTTCCAGGAGTCCTTAAATTAATTCTTTTAGGATCTTAAAGGCCTTAAATTAATTCTTTTAGAAAAAAAAACAATCTACCCCACGAATCACCTTACTCTATGACTAACTATTTCCATGTCTCAAACTGCTGGACTGAACAGAACTTGTGATTTCCACTTCTTTCCCAGTAACAGCCTTCTCCCAAAGGTGGATTCTTCCACCTCCCTGCTCTTCTGGATTGTCTCACCAGATTCAGAACAATGCTCATCAGGAAGCACCCAATGTCTTCCTGTGGTCCAGTGGGGATGGTGCAGTCACTTTTTGACTTGGGGCCTTGGCCACTTTTCCTTCCAGACTTAGTGGGCCAGTGAAGACAGAAGCTGACTGGTACATTGGAAGGGAAAAGGAAGAGAGACTCATATTTTCTGAGGGTGGATCTGCTGAGAATCAGGAATCTGGCAGAGATTTACACCACTGGCAGTGGAGGAGACAGGAGACTGTGAACTACAGGTGTGAATACATTTGAGGGGCAGCATAATGTGGAGAATATGGAGAAAAGAAGAAAAATACATGCATGTTTTTATTTTGACTGTGAGTCCATGTCATTTCTATGTGGTAGAATGAGTGCTCTGATGGGGTTGGGGGAAGGGAATAAGACAATTACAACATTTTCATTCAATTGAGTCATGTACACCATATATGGAATTTAGGGTAAGGAAATGAAGTCACCACCCACTCCATCCCAGTGTTTTCTTAGTCCCTTATCTTACCCTCTTGTTTTAAATAAGAGTGTTTCCTTTGAGCTCCTGAATGGGCAAGATCAAAGCCTAATACTGTCTTAGACAGGACACTGGAGCAAGAAAGACAGATCTCCAGGGTTCCCGATGCCAGACTCAAAATAGTAACTCTGTGATGTTTACCTCTCAAGGATCAGTCTCCTCACCCCTCTTAGCCTCTCTTGAAAATAGATATTTGTGTCATGTGTGCACTTCATTGCTATGTGGTAGAGTGATGACCCAGCAAATGGAAACAGATGGGGACTGAGAGCTTGTGTTTCCTGATTTAGCATTCTGGTTGTCAGGCACCTCCCATCTTTCTGTGACCCTCTCAGGGCACCCCATATTCCTGACTGTTGTTTACATATCTCTATTATCTCAAAGCATGGGGGCAAAAGGGTAGGAAAGGGGACAAAGAGAGGGAACCCTGGAAAACCCACTGTTTTCTACTTTATTCCCCTGGAGGAACTGGGGAAAAGGAAGAAAATAATCACCCTGTTTTTTCTTGTTCCACGTGGTCATGTTCCCTTCCTTTTCCCTGTAGATAGCTTCAGAGGAGCACTTGTCCATTGAATACTTGAAAGATGAGGTACTACATAGTATCAAAAGTTATTTCTATGGGGGCGCCTGGTGGCTCAGTTGGTTAAGCATTGAACTCTTGGTTTCAGCTTAGGTCATGGTCTCCTGGTTTGTGAGTTTGAGCCCTGTGTCATGCTCTGTGCTGATGGTGCAGAGTCTGCTTGGGACTCTATCTTCCTCTCTCTGCCCCTCCCCCTGCTTGCTCTCTACCTCTCTCTCAAAAATAAATAAACATTTAAAAAAAAAACAATAAGCAAACAAAAAAGCTATTTCTGTGTATTTTGGACAGGACCCTGCAGTACCAGTCAGATCTTCTTGGGTCCTGGTGGCAGACTGCATTTGATTACTCTGGGATGACCTTATATTAGTGACCTCACTCTATGTGGCCTTTCCTGTCAGAGGCCTTTTCTCCCACCCAGCTACACTGGATGTATTTTGGCCATAGAATAAAGCCATCTCCATCCAGAAAAACACTGAGTTTCTAGAAGGGAAATACATTTCCATGTAAGTCCAAGGAATAATTTTAAGTGTCATGCTTCAGGCTCACTAGTATTCTTCTTTCAATCACTATAATTCAGTTAAACAAAAATTCACTGAGTTCCAGGCTTTGTGTGGGCTCTAGAGATATTTGTTGTTACATAGTAGGATACCTTCATGGTGAGTACCAGTGGACTTTGATACCACACAGTCCTGGGTAGGGTTCTGCCTCTGCTACCTACTAGCCTTGTAACACTTGACAGCTTTCTTAACCTCTCCGAACCTTGAATTTCTGGTACATAAATGATGGTAAAAACCTTAAAGGGCTCTTGTTAAAATCAAATATGTCAATGTCATTGAAGTACTTAGTATGGTATCTGGCATAGAAATGCAAGCTACAATGGACCTTCACTCTTTTTATTCAGCCATCTTGATGTTGAAACTACTCTGGTTCTGGCTATACCTGGTGGTAGTGTAATCAGTGTCAACATGTTCTACCATTTCAAATGTATTCCTTAACAGCCTAAATGTCCATCAACTGATGAATGGATAAAGAAATTGTGGTTTATATACACAATGGAATACACGTGGCAATGAGAAAGAATGAAATATGGCCTTTTGTAGCAACATGGATGGAAATGGAGAGTGTTATGCTAAGTGAAATAAGTCATACAGAGAAAGACAGATACCATATGTTTTCACTCTTATGTGGATCCTGAGAAACTTAACAGAAGACCATGGGGGAGGGGAAGGAAAAAAAATAGGTTATAGATGGAGGGAGTCAAAACATAAGAGACTCTTAAAAACTGAGAACAAACTGAGGGTTGATGGGGGGGGTGGGAGAGAGGGGTGGGTGGGTGATGGGTATTGAGGAGGGCACCTGTTGGGATGAGCACTGGGTGTTGTATGGAAACCAATTTGACAATAAATTTCATATTAAAAAAATAAATAAAACTTAAACAGCAACAACAAAAAACAAATGTATTCCTTTTATGAAGGGAAGCAAAACCTAAGCATTAATAAGTTGTGTTGAAAATGCAGATTTTGATAAAGTTTATAAGAATGACTCTACTTCAGTTTGTAGAACTGATAAAAAGATGGAAAAAGAATTGATGGCTCTAAATTCTATAAGCCAATTGCATTTATTTAAAAAATATTTATGGGACATCTATTGCATGCCAGGTGCCAGAAGCCCACAAAACATATGTTCATCTGAGAACTTTCTCCTAGACTCCAGACCTATGTATTCAACTGCCTGTCAGAAATGTATATCTAGAGCAGTGGTTTTCAAATGGTGGTGATTTTGCTTCCCACATCAGGAGACATGTAGAAATGTCTGGAGACATTTTTGGTAGTCACAACTGGGAGTACTACTAAAATCTTGTGGGTAGTGGCTAAACACCCCACAATGCATAGAATAATTTTCATAACAAAGAGCCACAATGTCAGTAGTGCTGAGTTTGAGAAAACCTGTCCTAGAGTAAAGTAAATGTCACTACCCATCCTATATGTATAGATTTATGGTAGGACCCAACTTTGGAGTCCAACAACCCTGGATTAGAATAACCATGCTGCCTGTTACCAGGCATATGACCTTGCAAAATGTATTTAACCCCTATGACCCTTAGTAGAGCATGTGCTAGAGGAGGAATGAGCTATAACAGGAATACTGACACCTTACACCTTTAGAACAGCTGTAAGGAGTTAGAGAAACAGCATGTAACATTCCTAACACAATATCTAACAAGTAACAGGACATTGAAGTGTTAGTTTCCTTTCCAACCCCACTTCTTAGCTTCTGCTTCTGACATGACTTTAACCTAAACTACATAATCCTAAACAGCATAAATGTACCCTAAAAAGCTTCTGAAAATGTGATGAAGGAAATTAAATTCACACAGACCCACATTGTGTGTAAGAGTCAATGCCACCTCTGTGTTGTAGAATTGTTTGGTGGAGGTGGGATAGGGGAAAACTTGTTATCTCATTTTAATAAAATCAATGTAACTTTACTGACCTCTTCGGGGTCCTTTTGGAGAGTTAACATCAGGGGTGCCCACTAACTGGGTATCTGCATTCATCTTGTCACTCAGTAAAGACAAATTCCCAGAGAAGCACAAAGAATGATGATGGGTCCTCTGAAGAATGCAATGGAGCAAAAGGAAGGAACTGTTTGTCCCCAACTGACTGTTTTCTGCATGATGTTGGGTAAGATGTGTACTTTCTCTTGACTACTGACTCAGTTTTAAAGCATGAGATTTGAATTGGTCATCCAGAAGGCCAAATTTGTGTATAAGCTATTTAATTTCCATTCCCAAGCATTCCTGTTATTTAAATTCTCACATTCCAGTGTTACTGGAAAATGAGGTGAATTAAACTAACCTTGTAAATAATCTGTGGCATTTCTGAGGCAGAGGGAAAAAAAGTACTGGTGGAGCCCTTCAGTGGTTCTTAACACTTCTTCTTGGAAGGGGCATATTCAATTTCCTCTTATATTTCAGTGGCCACATCCAGTCACATGGCCAAGCCTGATGTCAATGGAGTGGGATCAGTGGCCCTGGGAGGGACATCAGGGACCAGCTAATCCTTGTGACCCCATAGCTATACTTATTACCCTAAAGAGCAGAATTTAATCACCCTCAGCTTCCTCAACAAGAGAGGTTGTTGAGTACATACACATGAGGGCACAATACTGGGGAAGTGTAAATCTAATATTTTCTAAATGGGAAGCTGCTAGTTATATTGTGGGAGGGCAAGGGATAGAACCTCATCCAATCCTGTTATTTATCTGGAGAGGTAACTTAGACTCTATGAGTCTGAACTTGGTTATCTGTGATGTGGAACCCATGATATCTTTCTCACAATGCTGTCTTGAGGAACAAACGAGAAAACCTGTCAAATACATATGAGCTGTAGTAGGACTTCAACACATATTATTCTTGGCCCACCTTCCTCCTTCCTCCCAGAGAGGAGATGATGTTGGCCTAATCAAAGAACATTATTGGCATAGAGAGCATCTGGAAAGGTAGTAGCAAGAGCTGAAATATGTCCCCATAATGTATTTGCTTTGATGTCAGTTCTGAGTTTATGGGATGAGTTTCCAGTGGAAGTTGGGGAGAGAGAAAAATATCACTACACCATTTCCTGTTAAAGCATATGCTTTCCTGTCCCTTTAGTTTGTCATCTAGTTTGATACTGGAGGAAGTTCCCATTGATCCTCAGGCAGAAGAGACAGTACACAACAAAATAACATGGATACCAGATGGAAAACTGGAATCAGGACAAAGACACATCCCCGACTATAGAACGTTGGATAAATCACTCCCCTTGTGCTGACCTCAGCCCTAACACAATGATGCTCTATAACAGTGGCCTGAGATTTGGGTCAGAAAATTCAGTTTAAACGTGGATATCATTAGTTGAAGGTTGAGAGATTTTTTTGTTTTGTTTTGTTTTGTTTTTGGTCTGAAACTACATGTGCTAGGCAGAATTCTAAGACAATCTCCAATGATCTTCATCCTTGGATAATTCTCTCCCCCTTTGAGTGTAGGTGGAACCAATGAATATGAAGAGATATCACTTCTGTAATTATGTTATATGATAAAATGGATAGTATCTACGTGGGCCTCACCTAATCAAACAAGTTATTTAAAATCATGGAATTTTCCTTGACTGTTTACAGAAGAGGAAGTGAGAGACTCAAGGCACAAGAAAAATTAACTTCACTATTGCTGGGTCAAAGATGGATGAGTCCACGTGGTAAGAAATTAGAGTAGGATCAGAGAGCACCTCTAGAATCTGAGAGCACCCCTAGCTGACAGCCATCAAGGAAATTGGGACTGTAGTCCAACACTCATGAGGAACAAGAATAATCTTGGAAGCAGATTTGCCCCAGAATCTCCAAAGACCTCAATCCAACCTACATGGACACCTTGATTCCAGCCTTGTGAACTCCTGAGGAGAGAACATGATCATGCTGTGCTAGACTTCTGACCTACAGGCTTATGAGCTAATACATGGGTATAGCTTTCAGCCATGAAGTTTGGGTGTAGATGGTAACTAGAGAAAATGCATTACCATGATAACAGTTTTTATAGTGCATGGTGGGGTTGAAGGTTATGAATATATTCACACTAGCATTTCGATGTACTTTCTACATTTCTAAATGGATTATGGGTTACTTGCTAATTAGAAATAAAGCCCTTAGAATTTATTCATGTAAAATATGTTATATTTCAGACTTTTAAAAAGTTATAGTAAATACTACAATAGGCAAACATGTATATAACCAAAGTTATGAAGTAAAACATTACAGAAAGTAGATGCCTCTGTGTTACTCTGAATGTGTTACCCCTAGAGAGACCCACTATCTAGGGATGTGAATACATCCCTAAACAAAACACATGGCTGCTTTATGTATTTTTAGTTCTAATTATGTAAGTAATACATTTATATACTTCTTATTGAAAATTTTCTCTCTGAAAATAGTTTTTCTAAGATTTCTCTAATGAAGTGACCTTGGGACTGGTCATATTTTTAGGCATGCTGCTATGAGCATACTTGCACTTGTGCCCAGGACTCTGTAGTACAGACTTAAGAGTGTAGCAACTGACAGGACCTCATGACTTTTTCTTTTTTAAAAAAAATGTTTATTTATTTTGAGAGAGAGAGAGAGAGAAAGAGTGCAAAATTGAGGGAGGGGTAAAGAGAGAAGGAGAGAGAGGATCCCAAGCAGGCTCTGCACTGCAACAGAGCTGAACATGGGGCTTGATATCATGAGCCATGAGATCATGATCTGAGCTGAAATCATGAGTCAGACGCTTAACTGACTGAGCCACCCAGGTGCCTCACCTTATCTCCTTTTGTCATAGATATTGCCAAATGTCTCTGTAAAGAGGTTGTAACAATGTGTCCTCCCCAGCAGTGTATGGAAGCAGTGTGCAGAACAAATACAAAGCCAATGACCAAGTTTTCTTTTGAAACTTAATAATTATTTCAGTATATATTCTGAAGCATAAAGTTAACATAAAGCTGAACATTTAGAAATGGACAGGTGAAATGTACCACTTATAGAGAAATAGAGAAAAATTGTCATCAACATTCTAACAAGGTATCCGATTAGCAAATATTAAAAATGCCATGAAACTCATTGTTTGCACAGATCTGGAAAGATTAGTGTTCTCATCTTGTTGTGGGTTGAGATACACATTAGTAAAGAAATTTCAAAGTTAAGCCAGATAGTACTAAAAAATATTAGATGCTCATGCTCTTTGACAAAGGAGTCTCACTTATGCTATCTATCCTCCTGATGCAGTTGGTGAGGCCCCTACATCATTACTCATCTATCCACACTGCTCAGGGCTGAGCTGTGCATTGCCCTAGCTGGTTCTGTATCTTCAGTCGTCCAGACCCTGTGCCATCCAGCCTTCAATTGAAACAGGAAAATCTGTCTTATAGCTGGATGCAGCCTTGATGGACCATCCATGGAGCCATCTCAAGCATTGATATGGAACAGCACTCCGGTTCCTCCTGGAATAATGTATTGACCTCTGATCTAACCCCTAAGTAAAATCTTCCATCCTCTTACCCTTGGGTCCTCAGATGCCCTCCTCTCCCTACTAGGTACAAGAAGCCCAATCCTTTCCACAAGTTTAACTTTTCACAAAGCATGGAAGAAACATGGACTTCAGACATCTTTTACTTCCCACCCTGGCACAAACCTCCCCTGAGGTAAGAGGACGAAGCACCAAGCCTGTCTCCCTGGTGCAGGGAGGGTAAAAAAGAACAGTGATTAATCACCTCAGCAGTATGTGTCCTGATTCCTTTGCTAAAGCTCTGCCACCAGCAACTAAAGGTGCCCAGAATGCCCAGGTCCATCCCTGGCTCTGCCAGTGGGTGTGGGGAGAAACCTCTTTTCTGTCTGTGTCTGTGTTCAGGAGCACGTGCTTTGTACTAATATATATTCATGAAGAGAGGATAGTGATACCTCACTACCAGGGTTGTCATGAGGATTAAATCCAGCCACTAAGTGAAGAACATTGGACTTGGGCTCAGCTCAACCATCTGATCCATAAATTATAGCTGTCTTTCCTCCCCAGAGCAGGAAACTCATACAGCTCCTTGAATTGCTCCCTTAGCATATATCCATGCATATATGCATGGATATATCCATGTTAACCTGAATGCAGGTCAGAATCAACTTCGGGATCCTTTTCTAAACCCTCACCTGAAATTTCCTTGTTGGTGGAAATAGGGCTTCTATCAAAGGCCATTCAAATGATTAAGTTATAATAATACAGGTCTCAGAAAACAGATACCCTATTTAGCACCAACGGTATATGTGAATATCTGTTGTCCTTTCATTCCACAATACCAGGTATTATGATCTTATCTCTATTTTCAATCTATTTGTGTTTCCCAGACTTTCACCATTGGAAGAGTCTTCTCAGATGGTTGTTACAGATTCACAGGCTTGTCCCCTAGAGTTGTCAGATTTAGTAAATAAACATACAGGATGCCCAGGTGAATTTGAATTTCAGACAAACAAAATAATATTGCATAAGATGTATTTACACTAGAAAGTTTTTGCTGTTTATCTGAAATTCAAATATATATGAGTTAAATTTAGTTTGGCAATGTTACATATGGGGGGCTCTGTGGGGTAGAACCAAGATGCTCCAGTCAATAGCCTCAGCCAACTCCCCAGCAGATGCCACATGGATCATCATCCATGTTGAGCGAGCTCTCTTGGATGTTCCAGCTAAGTGGAGCTTCCAGATGACTGCAGCCCCAGGTGGGAGATACCAAATAGAGCAGAAAGATACCCAGTGGAGCCCAGTTAACCCACAGAATCCTGAGAGATAAAAATGTCTATTGAAAGGGAACTTCTTTTGGATACATGTGGACAGGGATCTTTGACAAGACAGCAGATAGATAAGCATTACAGCCCTTGGCCTTTGCTATTGTGTCAATGCAGCACTGCTGAGTGGATAACTGTGTCCAACTCTGGGGTTTATTAATAGTAAAGGCCTTTCCTGGATATTCTAAGCCCTTTCTCTAATACAACTTTTATAAGAAAGTTGATATATTGTTCTCCTCATTATTTTTTTTCATATTTTTAGTTGTTTTACAGTTCAGATGTGGAGCAGGGATGTATGGTGGGTGGGTGGGGGCTTAAAAGCTCAAGCATTTTGGATCAAGACCATAGAAATAGCTGAGAGCTAGCAAGTCACAGAAAGGGGAGAAGAGCTGTGGGATAATTGTAGGACCCACTCCTGAGGGAAGAGCAGAAAATTTGCTTCATAAGAGCAATTTACCACCAAAGGTTTGAAGGGACAAGGCCTGGTATATAGAGAAGATAGAAGTATTTTGGTTACGTATTGATGCTGCTCCATATGGAAGAAATTATCAGGAATGAATGATCAGAATCCTCAAGTACAAACAAATGTACTGTTCAACTAAGTTTCTGCCTACTAAATTACTATAATATTCTAGGCCTGCTTCCTTGAAATAATTTCAAATTGCTGAAATGGCATTTCGTGTATGTATCTAGATCATTCAGTCACATGATTATAGATGATCTTTTAGTTTTCCACTACAGATGGTTAACTGCTTAGCATGGTGTGGAATTTTACATGTCCACCCTCTCAGTGCTAGCTCATCTTCAAGAACGCTAGGACACTTCCCTGGGGCTGAATGTACTGATAATACTCCCCTACTGTCTCTTTAAAGCAAACAAAAATCCTCACAGCAGGGGAATTCTTTGTTCCATCAACCTAGGCCAAGTTCCAACAACTGTCCTAGTTTCAGTCTAGAGCCTCTAATTACTATGATTTCTCCTGTGGTGGCCTGAAGAGCAAAGGTATTTTGCGTTCAGCGAGATTCCAAGGGGTGCGTGAGTCTTGCAGAAGCATTTCTAGTATAGACTAAAAAAGCCTATGCTTCGCAGTTGCCGTAGAAACCTGACGTCATAGGGCGACCGTGACGAATTTTTAATAAGCCCTGGTTTGGAGAGCGGGTCTCGACCTCAGAAGTTTGGGACTCAGCTGAGAGTGTGGGGTCCCGCTGAGGGGGCTGAACCGCCTTGGAGTGTGAGGAGACAGAAGAATCCAGATCCAGCTTTTCCCGCTTTGGGGCTCGGTGCCCCGGCTGTCTTGTATGTAAAGCCATTGTGGTCCCTCCCAGCTCCAGTGAGTGTAAGTGTTCCTGCTGTGGTGTCCTGGAGCTGCTTTCCTCTAAAGACAAGGATGCGGGAGGTTAAGACAGGTAACTTAACCTCTCTGTGCACCAGCTTCCCCCCTCTGTACAGTGGATATGAGAATGCTTCACTCAGGATTGTTGAGAACAGTCAGCAATTGGACTGAGCAAACCCATAGCCCTGTGGTTATTGCGGGGTCATAAATGCCTGCATGAATTCAGGCCATTTCTTATCCCTTTCCAATTTTGTTGTTAGGAGATAAAGAGGAGAAAAAAAGGCTCTGGTGAGAAGCCCATTAAAACATGTGGTTACTATGACCACCACCTGGTTGTATGTCATTGTCAGTAACCTAGTGCCTGGCTTGGTACTGGCCACATAGTCACACCAGTAAGGGATTGTGATAGCTGGATCTGTCTTTTCCTGTGGAGCTCTTCATACCAGCGGCCCAGCTCATATCAGGTGCCTGAAGAAGGCAGGTTTTGAGTATCTGAGTCCTGATGGCTACTGAAGTTTCTACTCCAGGTTCAAGGGCAGCAGTCCTCAGGAGAGCCCAAAACCTTGCATTCCTGGTGGAATATGAGGCCTGGATCAATGACTTTATTGATCTGAACAAAAGCATGTTTTAGAATAGCTCCTATGAAGTTCACAAACTAGACTAAAAGTAGAGAAGCTGCGTTAATCTCATCTTGAGAGAAGAGGTTTACCAGGTGGAATGTCATTCCTTCAGTAGCTATATGGTTTGTAGTAGCCCCTGAGGCTCATTTTAGGGAAGTGTTTTGTCTGAAAGCACTGAATTATCCAGCTTAAGGAGGGAATGTGATCTTTAACATGCATTTGGAATAAATTTACCTAAGTTGTTCTCCCTGGGTAAATATTATTCAGTGATTCTCATATTTCTCACAGATGTGTGTTGAAAAATGCATTTGGTTAAAGTATTCCTAGTAATTTGAGAATGTAATATAGTTCCCTGGCTGCTGTGTTTTTATCCATTTTATAATGAAACATTTTAGGAAACCAGAAATTTTACAAATATTAAACATGTCAGTTATAAGAATTTATATTTTAAAAAATACTTCTGTGTTTTATTATTATATACTTATTATACTGAGCCTTATATCCTATAATAACCAGGTACTCTTAAATATAGTTATGTTTACTTTCCCAGTATATAACAGTTTCAGTTCTTTGTTACCTGGCCTCCACCCCACCCCCTGCCCACTATGTATCCAGGCAAGCACTTATCTTCTCTCACTGTAGATTAGTTTTCATGTCCTAGAATTTTATTTAAATGGAATCATAAAGGGTTTTTTTGCTTTTTTGGTTTTGGTCTGGCTTCGTTCACTGAGCCTATTTATTTAGATTTACCTTTTTTTTTTTTTTTTTTGCATGTATCAATAATTCATTCTCTTTTTTTAAGTTTATTTATTTTGAGGTGGTGGGTAGGGGCAGAGAGAAAGAATCCCAAGGAGGGATTGGGATGGGAGGCTCAAACTCATGAACCATGAGATCATGACCTGAGCTGAAGTCAGGCTCTTAACTGACTGAGCCACCCAGGCGACTAAATAGTTTATACTTTTTTAATTGATGAGTAGCATCCCAGTATATGGATATGTTACAATTTGTTTGAAATTTGTTTTTTTTTTTAATTAAACCTCCAATGAACATTTGTGTATAACTTTTTGCATGGATATATGCTTTCTTTCTCTAGTATTTCCCCAGAGTATATACTTAAGAGTGCAATGGCTGGATCATATAGTACATGTAAGACTAACATTGTTAAGAAACTACCAAACTGGTTGTACCATTTTTCCCTTGTCACCAGCAGTGTATGGGAGTGTCCTCTACAACCCTGCTAATGAATGGTATGGTCAATCTTTTTAATTATAGCCATTCTCATGGGGATGTAGTGGTACGAAATTATAGTTTTAATTTACAATTCCCTAATGATGTTGAGCATATTTTCATGTGTTTTTTTTTTGCCATTTCTACATCTTTGATGAAGTGTCTATTCAAAATTTTCCTCCATTTTTTTATTGTAGTGTCATTTTTTTTTCTAATTGACTTTATAGATTTTCTATATTCTAGATACAGGTCCTTTGTCAGATATGTAATTTGCATGTATATTCTGCCAATAAGCGCCTTGTTTTTTAATTATTTTAACAGTGTCTTAGGAAGAGCAGTTTTTGACTTGTAGGAAGTCCAATTTATATATTATTTCACTTACAGATTATAGTTTTGGTATCTCCTGTATGAAATCTTCACCTAATCCAAGGTCACAACGACTTTTTCCTATGTTTCTTCTAAAAGATTGATAGCTTTAGGTTATATACTTAAGTCTGTGATCCATTTTGAGTGGACTTTTGTATATAGTGTGATACATGGGTAACAATTTATATTTGTGTATATGATATGCACTTGTCCTAGTACCATTTGTTGATAAGACTCCCATTTCTTCACTAAATTGTTTTTGCCCACTTTTCAAAAATCAGTTGTCCATATATGTGTGGGTCTGTTTCTGGACTCTTTAATCTTTTTCTTCAATCTACTTGTCTACCTTGATTCTAATACCATACTGCTTGATTACTATATGTTTTAAATGAGTCTTAAAATCTGAGAGTGTTCATCCTCCAACTTGATTTCTTTTTCAGTTGTTTATCATGGTCTAGATCCTCTGAATTTCCATATAAACTTCAGAATTGGCCTGCCAATTTCTTTAAAAATATTTGCTATATTTTTATTTGGATTGCATTGAATATATGGATGTATTTAAGGAGAAGTAACATTGAAATAATACTGAATCTTCCAACCTGTGAAGATAGTTGTCTCTCCATTCATTTAGGTCTTTAATTTTTCTAAGCAATATTTTGTAGTGTTCAGTGAACAAGCTTTGCACATATGTGGACAGATGATCCATAACTATTTCATACTTTTTGATGTTATTGTAAAATACATTGTTTTATAAATATTATTCCCAATTATTTTATTTTCACTAAGCTGTCAGCAGCCAAATATTTAATAATAACTGTTACAGGATCTTTTTGGTTGAAAGCACAGACCACTCTAGGATGAAAAAGTTACCTGATGGATAACATGCATTTGACTGTTTCTATATCAGCTTTTTGACATCATTGGCAATGTACTGAAACTAGGGAGAAAAATGTCACAGAGACAACTCTACAGGTCATCTCCAGAAAAATCAGTCACTAAAATGAAGTAGTTATGTGTGGTTAGAATTGAACCAGTTAAATTGTGGGGTTTTTCTTTTTTGTCCCTTGAATTGATGAATTCTGGGTACTTGAATGGTGAGACAGGGGAAGGAGAGAGCATGTACATATATGAGTATGTATGTTTGTATGTATGTGTATGTTGCTGAAGCTGCCAGGAATCTTTATTGTGAAGAATACTTCAGGTTAATTACTTTACTGTGGTTGTGTCAGTCCTGTTCACTTCCTAGCATATAATAGGAAGTAAATCACAGTGGTTGTTTTTTCTCCAGCTTTAGTTGGCCAGCATGGTTACCATGGTGACTCTGTGACTGCTGTGGGATTTGGTGCAGATTGAGCATTGTTTTATAATTCTAGCCCAAATTGCTTATTAGTAACATGGTTGTCAAGTGTTGCTTTTCTGATTTCCTCATTCCTTCCTGTGTTATCCATTGAAATTTGACTGAAGGTAGAGATTTCTCTTCTCCCTGTTTTATATGTTTTTAAAATTTACATCAGTATGAATAATAGATTTCTATTTTGCAGAAAGAGTTACCATTTGATGCTACAATTATTTATTTTTATGCTTAAATGTCTCAGAATTGGCCAATGGAAGCCCCTTCAAGTTGACTTCTATGTCTATTTGACAACTGCTTAGAATTCTTTCAATATTTACTTTGTCTCCTGAGGCTATCTTCTAATCTATAGAAGGGAAATCACCTCAGATAATCATTTTGAGGAATTGAAGAGAAAAAGTCTGAAAATAACAACCTCCGGTGTGTGGCATCTAGTAGGCTCTCAGTGGGTGCTAATTCTCCATTCCAATTTTGCCTTCTTCACTCTGTCAATATGTTACCTCTGACATGAACATGATAGCAGGACTACCAGAGAGAATATTTGGACATGGAACAGCAAGCAGGGATGAGCCCCCATTCACATGATGTGAGAGCTTCAGTGTCACTGCTGTGTGTGTGAGGAGGCTGTGGGATGGAGGTAGAGAAGAGGCACAGCGTCATTGCACAGCTTCCTGTGAACTGGGTGGGGACAGGCAAGCACAAGCTCACTAACTGCTGTTGTGTTTCATGTGTTTTCCCTTCCTTTCACTTTCTGTTCTATTCCATGTGATGTCTGAACCCCTGACTCTTCCTTTCTAGTGGAACAACAGACAGGCATGTGAATTCTGAGCCCTGAAAACAGGAACCGATAGAGAAGAACAAAGTGTGATGTAGAGTGTGCTAGACTGGTTCCTAGAGCAAGAATGAAGAGATCAGGGTCCCATCATTGGGACACTTTAGGTAAGTCACTATGCTTCCACCAGCCTTTTCTATACAACAGGATAACAGTACCCAATTCTCCCAACCACCTGGGAGTATTATGAAATTTAAGTGTGATCCCATGTGGGAAAGCAATCTGTGGTCATATGTGTGAGGGAAGGACCAGTGTGCTTTTGAGTAATTACATTAACAGAGACACCACAGATATCATTGAACTCTGAATGGGAAACATAAAATTAATGGTACACAAACATCAGATGCTTAGGTCAGGATTTCTCCAAATGTAGTCTTGCAGAAGTCCAGGGGAGGGATGAGGGTGGATTGACCCAGTACTGCCACAGTGTGCAAATGACAAGGGATAGCCTTGGACAGGATGTGTTGGTGATAGGACAGGTGGGGCCTGAGGTGGCTGTGCGTGGGGGTACATGAGGATAAGTCTGAATGAAGGATGAGCACTTGGCTTTTGTTCAGCCAAGTGCATACACGGTGGTGGTGTTTCCTGAGATCGGTTGTTCCATGCACTTTTGAGACATTCTCATGATAATTAGGTAAGCAAAAGTGGTTATGGTAAAAGCGATTTACAAAATGGATCATTTAATGAATAGGATTTAGTTGTAAAACTATTACACTTTATTAAACACACATGCAGACTATAAAACTATATAAATATCATATTGTAAGTATTTATTTAAAGTAGCTAGCATTTTTGAGCTGTTACTGTGCACCCAGCAGTGTTCTAATAGTGTATTAACTCAATTCTCAAAACAATAACCCATGACATAGGGGTGATTGTATTTTCCATTTTACAGAAGAGGAAACTGAGGCACAGGTTTTTTAATCTCCTAAGATCACAGAGAGCTAGGTATCCCAAAGTCTTTGCAGAATTTTTTTAAATAATAGGATTGTGGACTATTTATTCTTGTAAAGACCAAAATTCAAAGCAATGTTTATTTAAAGCTGCTGTGTCTTCTATAGTAACGCACAACCCCAATTTTCTACATGAGGCAATTGAGTGACTGTAAGGTGAAGAAAAAGAATTCAGACTCATACAGAACTAGGATTTGGACCTGGTCTGTCTCCAGAAGCCACATTCCTAACCAGTACCCTTAGGTAGGAAGAAAAAGACATTTGTTGCACTATGTCAGCCTACTATGGGTGATGTTAGGTCAGGACCATCTGTATCTCTTTGGGTGGAAACTATGTTTCAGTAGGCATTTGCAGTGTACCAAATGGTATTTATTTAAGAAAAACGAAAAGATAGTAATTATAGACAAAAAAAATGTGTCAAAGATGAACAAAGCTAGACCCTGGTTAAAGTGGTAAGGACAGATTTTAATCAGCAATATACTTTTGCGACAGGGAAGAGTCCAGTATGAACTCATCTCAACTTCAATTTGTCTAGAGGTGACTGAGAAGTTTATTTTTTATTTATTTATTTATTTTTGGGACAGAGAGAGACAGAGCATGAACGGGGGAGGGGCAGAGAGAGAGGGAGACACAGAATCGGAAACAGGTTCCAGGCTCTGAGCCATCAGCCCAGAGCCTGACGCGGGGCTCGAACTCACGGACTGCGAGATCGTGACCTGGCTGAAGCCGGACGCTTAACCGACTGCGCCACCCAGGCGCCCCTAGAGGTGACTGAGAAGTTTAAAGGGAACATGAGGGAATAGGGAGAGGAGTGAGTAGGAGTTAAGTAGATTCAAGGAAGTGAAAAATTACAAAAATAATGAAGTAGGTTTTATCCAGGTGAAACCCATCTGAGTCTGTTAACTGGCCTTTATTCAAGTTAGATTTCTATTCTCCCACAGAGGCTGGAGGCAGGGGCCGTATCTTCAGGTGCTAGCTGGAACAAACAGTAAATTGTTCTGGAAGCCTTGCGTTTTCTCAGGCGATCACTTTAAAGGGGTTTAGGCTCATCTTAGAGATGCAGCCTTCAGCTGTTAGAAACTATGGTAGTGTTTAGATCAAGACTTAATTGTCCAGGGTTGAGGTGTAGTCAAGAAGAGTGCTAAGAGGAGTATGCCTAGAGTTTTGTCCAGGAGAGAATCTTCGTCAAAGGTGATAATTATAAAAAAGAGAATAATCATGAAAATTAATATGAATTAGACAAATTCTGTTAAAATAATTCCTTGGACTTTCATGGTAATTTTTTTTCCCTCTTATGAACCCAAAGTGCTTTTCAGATGGCAATCACATTGCTCTGTGTTCTAGGCTTTGTTGGATGGGAGGCAGGGCTGATGTGACCACTCTTGATAGGTGAGGCCAGAGGAGGTGTGGTATTTTACCCAGGGTCACCTAGAGTTAGTGGGTTAGGTTCGCCTATGGATCCAAGTATGTCTCTTGACTGGTACTCAGTTTTCTGTACATCAAATATAGCACTAGCCTTGTTCTTATACGTAGTGAATCACTTTAAGAGCTCACAGGATATGTTCTCTTTAAAGTTAACCTGCAAGTAATATACAAAGACACTGAGTCTCTTCAAATAAAAAGAAATAGAGTATTGATTATCCTCTCCTTCCCTAATCTCTATTGGGAGGTTAGAAGAAAAATTCCTGGAATCATACATGCAGCATGTACTTTTCTGTGTCTGGCTTCTTTCAGTCAACATAAAGTATATTTACATTATCATTTTCATTGGTTGTATAGCAAGTAGTACATTATGTGGGTATTTTACAATATATGTATCTGTTTTGGGAATTTATGTATTTTTACATTTTGACTTATTTTGAGTAATGGTACTATGAATGTTCTTCTACATATTTTTTGATGGATATATATTTTCATTTCTCTTGGACATATACCAAAGAGTGGCACTTCTAAGTCATAGAGTATGCATATGTTGAGTACATCAGACAGTGCCAAGCAGTTTTTCAAGGGGTTGTTCCAGTCTATGTTCCTACCAGCAGTATGTGAGAGTTCCACTTTTTCCAAATTTTCAACGATACTTGGTATATTCCACCTTTTTCATTTTGTTATTCTGGTGGGCATGTAGTGTTATGTCATTTTGATTTTAACTTTAATTTCTCTGTTTTAATTTTTCTTTAACTGTCTCTAAAATATTTAATTTTTTTAATCTAAAGAAGGTCCATTTTCTTAACCTTCTAATTTATTTGCTGAAAAAACTGGATCATTTGTCCTGTGGAGTTTAAATTTTGGGTTTTGCTAATTATATCCTTATTGTGTTATTTGTTATATTCCTCTGGCTCCTCCCATTGCCTTTATTTATTTATGCCTTTATTTACTAACTTACTTATTTGTTTATTTATTTATTATTTTTTTAGAGAGCACAAGCAGCAGAGGGGCAGAGGGAGAGGGAGAGAGAGAATCTAAAACAGACTCCACACCCAGCTCATAATTCAATGTTGGGCTCAATCTCACGACCCTGAGATTATGACCCAAGCCAAAATCAAGAGTTGGATGCCTAACCGACTAAGCCATCTAGGTGCCCCCTTTCTATTGACTTTAAGTTGATAATTAGGTTTAGAGGCTTGTTAAGATTCAGGTTTTTTGCAAGAGTACCTTAGATGTGGTGTTGTTTAGTTCTATAGTATTACACCATGAAGCTGATTTTGTCTAGTTGTCTCCTGTTGTGACACTAAGATTGATCACTTAATTTGAGTATTCTTAACCTAATCCATTGAGTATAAAATTACCCATGTGCTTTTCACCTTATGGTTTATACAATTTTTGAAGATTGTTGCCTGGGTCTGCATTTCATTAAAGACTATAAAATAGTGTTCTAATTCTGATTTCTTCTGCATTCATTAGCTAAAATTTTTTTATTGAAAAAAAAAACCCTAACCTAATTAACCTTTAGGTTGTGCTGAGCTTGGTTTGCACATAAAGAGAAGGATGAATGTGTAATTCCTTTGCAGTATTTCCACTTTTCTTTTTTTTATTATTTTTAATGTTTATTTATTTTTGACAGAGAGAGAGAGACAGAGTATGAATGGGGCAGGGGAGGAGAGAGAGGGAGACACAGAATACAAAGCATGCTCCAGGCTCTGAGCTGTCAGCACAGAGCCCGATGTGAGGCTCGAACTCAGGGACAGTGAGAACATGACCTGAGCCAAAGTCAGACGCTCAACTGACTGAGCCACCCAGGCGCACCTATTTCCACTTTTCAAAATAATTATTTGTTTCACTAGAATCCTCCAAAGGTGAGCAGTGAGTTCATTTTATTTTGTTTTGCATTTTGGTTACAGTGTCATCATGAACTCATAGATCTTTATATTTGATATGTTTTAATCCATTATGGTCATGAATCATTTTGATCTTCAAAATGTTCTATGTTTGGCCAGTGGAGGTTCCTTCAGATTGACTTTTGAGTCTTTTCCTTTCTTTTCTTTTTTTTCTTTTTTTTTTTTTTTATTTTTGAGAGAGAGAGAGTGCACGAGTGGGGGAAAGGCACAGAGGGAGAGAGAGAATCTCAAGCAGGCTCCATGCTCAGCATACAGCTCCAATCTTACAGCTTAATCTCATGACTGTGAGATCATGACCTGAGCCAAAATTAAGAGTTAGACACTTAACTGACTGAGCCACCCAGATAACACTGGCTTCTGAGACTTATTTAACATGCTTTCTGGTAATATAGTTTGGCATAATTCATCTGATACAACTCCTACCGCAGACCTGGAATCAGCCATTTTTCCAAGGAAGCCTGGTTCCTTTTAGTGGGAAATGATTTTAGAGGGTTCAATCAGGGTACTAGAGGTGCTCATTGCCACTTGGTTAGCCATTGTTTCTTGACCATTTTAATGCATGCAGCCTGTAAATACTTATTATATATATTTTAAGATATTATTTTAAAATAGATGTTATTTTATAGAGCAGTTTTAGGCACATAGCAAAACTGAGTGGAAAGTATAGAGATTTCCCATATATGCCTTGCCCTGCACACACATAGCCTCTCTCATTATCAAAGTAGTACATTTGTTATCATTGGTGAAGCTATTTTAACACGTCATTATCACCAAAGTCCACAGTTTACTATATGGTTCATTCTTGGTGTTGTGCATTTTATGGGTTTGGAAAGTGTATAATGATATGTATCTATCTGTATCTACACAGAAAGTACTCTGTACTTTCACTGCCCTAAAAATCCTCTGTGTTTCATGAATTCATCGCTTTTCCCACTCTAATCCCTGGCAACCACTGATCTTTTACTGTCACCATAGTTTTGCCTATTTCAAAATGTCATATGGTTGGAATCATATAGTGTGTAGCTTTTTCAGATTCACTTCTTACACCTAATAACATGTATTTAAGGTTCTTCCGTGTTTTCATGCCTTGATTCTTCATTGCTTGTTATCACTGAAAATATTCCATTGTCTTTATGTACCACAGTTTATTTATCCATTATTTTGTAAGGACATCTTGGATTATTTCAGGTTTTGGCCATTATGAATAAAGCTGCTGTAAACATTTGTGTGCAGGTTTTTGTAAGTACAAAACTTTTCAACTCCTTTGAGTACACAGTGGGGAGCATGATTGTTGGATCACATGGTAAGAGGATGTTTAGTTTTGTAAGAAACTGCCAAACTGTCTACAAAAGTGACTGTACTATTTTGTATTCCCATTACCAATGAATGAGAATTCTTATGTGCTACATTCATGACATCATTTGGTGTTGTCAGTGTTCTGGATTTTGGTCATTCTAATAGGTGTGTAGTGGTTTCTTGTTTTAGTTTGCATTTCTTTGGTGACATATGATGTGGAGCATCTTTTTTTTAATGTTTCAAGTTTCATTTTAAATTCTAGTTGGTTAACATATAGTATAATATTAGTTTCAGGAGTATAGTTTAGTGATTCAACACTTACATATAAGACATAGTGCTCATCACAAGTGCCCTCCTTAATACCCCTCACCCATTTAGCCCATCCCCCTGCCCATATCCCCTCAGTTTTTTCTCTATACTTAAGAGTCTCTTGGGGCGCCTGCTGGCTCAGTCAGTTGAGCGTCCAACTTCAGCTCAGGTCATGATCTCATGGTTCGCAAGTTTGAGCCCTACATTGGGCTCCCTGCTGTCAGTGCAGAGCCCAGTTTGGATCATATTTACCCCTCTCTTTCCGCCTCTCTGTCACTGGAGCTCTCTCAAAAATAAATAAATAGTTAAAAAAAGAAAACCGAGTCTGTTATGATTTGCTTCCCACTCTTTTTTTTCTTTCCCCTATGTTCATCTATTTGGTTCTTAAAATCCACATATGATATTTGTCTTTCTCTGACTGACTTATTTTGCTTAGCATAACACACTCAAGCTCCATCCACTTCTTTGCAAATGGCAAGATTTCATTCTTTTTCATGGCTGAGTAATACCCCATTATATATTGGTATTTATATGTATGTGTATATACGTCTATCATATCTTCTTAATCCATTCATCAGTTGATGGGCATCTGGGATATTTCTGTAATTTGGCTAATGGTGATACTGCTGCTATAAATATCGGGGTCCACATGCCCCTTTGGTCAGTATTTTTGTATCTTATGGGAAATACGCAGTGGTGTAATTGCTGGGTCATAGGATAGTTTTATTTTTAACTATTTGAGGAAACAGTATACTGTTTTCCAGAGGGGTTGCACCAGTTTGCACTCCCATAAACAGTGTAAGAGGGCTCTCCCTTCTCCACATCTTCCCCAATATCTGTTGTTTCCTGTGTTCTTAATTTTACTCATACTGACAGGTGTGAGGTGATATCTCATCATCATGGTTTTAATTTGTATTTCCCTGATGATGAGTGATATTGAGCTTTTTTTCCCCCATGGGTCTGTTAGCCATCTGTATGTCTTCTTTGAAAAATTGTCTATTAATGTCTTCTTCCCATTTTTTTTAATATATGAAATTTATTGTCAAATTGGTTTCCATACAACACCCAGTGCTCATCCAAAAAGGTGCCCTCTTCAATACCCATCACCCACCTTCCCCTCCCTCCCACCCCCCATCAACCCTCAGTTTGTTCTCAGTTTTTAACAGTCTCTTATGCTTTGGCTCTCTCCCACTCTAACCTCTTTTTTTTTTTTTTTTTTTTTTTTTTTTTTTCCGTCTCCTCCCCCATGGGTTTCTGTTAAGTTTCTCAGGATCCACATCAGAGCGAAAACATATGGTATCTGTCTTACTCTGTATGGCTTATTTCACTTAGCATCACACTCTCCAGTTCCATCCACGTTGCTACAAAGGACCATATTTCATTCTTTCTCATTGCCACGTAGTACTCCATTGTGTATATAAACCACAATTTCTTTATCCATTCATTAGTTGATGGACATTTAGGCTCTTTCCAGAATTTGGCTATTGTTGAGAGTGCTGCTATCAACATTGGGGTACAAGTGCCCCTATGCATCACCACTCCTGTATCCCTTGGGTAAATTCCTAGCAGTGCTATTGCTGGGTCATAGGGTAGGTCTATTTTTAATTTTTTGAGGAACCTCCATACTGTTTTCCAGAGTGGCTGCACCAATTTGCATTCCCACCAACAGTGCAAGAGGGTTCCTGTTTCTCCACATCCTCTCCAGCATCTATAGCCTCCCGATTTGTTCATTTTGGCCACTCTGACTGGCGTGAGGTGATATCTGAGTGTGGTTTTGATTTGTATCTCGCTGATGAGGAGCGACGTTGAGCATCTTTTCATGTACCTGTTGGCCATCCAGATGTCTTCTTTAGAGAAGTGTCTATTCATGTTTTCTGCCCATTTCTTCACTGGGTTATTTGTTTTTCGGGTGTGGAGTTTGGTGAGCTCTTTACAGATTTTGGATACTTGCCCTTTGTCCAATATGTCATTTGCAAATATCTTTTCCCATTCCATTGTTTGCCTTTTAGTTTTGTTGATTGTTTCCTTTGCTGTGTAGAAGCTTTTTATCTTCATGAGGTCCCAATAGTTCATTTTTGCTTTTAATTCCCTTGCCTTTGGGGATGCGTCAAGTAAGAAATTGCTGCGGCTGAGGTCAGAGAGGTCTTTTCCTGCTTTCTCCTCTAGGGTTTTGATGGTTTCCTATCTCATAGTCAGGTCCTTTATCCATTTTCAGTTTATTTTTGTGAATGGTGTGAGAAAGCAGTCTAGTTTCAATCTTCTGCATGTTGCTTTCCAGTTCTCGCAGCACCATTTGTTAAAGAGACTGTCTTTTTTCCATTGGATATTCTTTCCTGCTTTGTCAAAGATTAGTTGGCCATACTTTTGTGGGTCTAGTTCTGGGGTTTCTATTCTCTTCCATTGGTCTACATGTCTGTTTTTGTGCCAATACCATGCTGTCTTGATGATGACAGCTTTGTAGTAGAGGCTATAGTCTCGGATTGTAATGCCTCCTGCTTTGGTCTTCTCTTCAAAATTACTTTGGCTATTCAGGGCCTTTTGTGGTTCCATACAAATTTTAGGATGGCTTGTTCTAGCTTCGAGAAGAATGCTGGTGCAATTTTGATTGGGATTGCATTGAATGTGTAGACAGCTTTAGGTAGTATTGACATTTTAACAAAATGTATTCTTCCAACCCATGAGCACGGAATGTTTTTCCATTTCTTTATATCTTCGTCAATTTCCTTCATAAGCTTTCTATAGTTTTCAGCATACAGATCTTTTACATCTTTGGTTAGATTTATTCCTAGGTATTTTATGCTTCTTGGTGCAATTGTGAACGGGATCAGTTTCTTTATTTGTCTTTTTGTTGCTTCATTATTAGTGTATAAGAATGCAACTGATTTCTGTACATTGATTTTGTATCCTGCAACTTTGCTAAATTCATGTATCAGTTCTAGCAGACTTCTGGTAGAGTCTATCGGATTTTCCATGTATAATATCATGTTATCTGCAAAAAGTGAAAGCTTGACTTCATCACTGCTAATTTTGATGCCTTTGATTTCCTTTTGTTGTCTGATTGCTGATGCTAGAACTTCCAGCACTATATTAAACAACAGCGGTGAGAGTGGGCATCCCTGTCGTGTTCCTGATCTCAGGGAAAAAGCTCTCAGTTTTTCCCCGTTGAGGATGATGTTAGCTGTGGGCGTTTCATAAATGACATTTATAATGGCGTTAGTATATTCCTTCTTTCCTGACTTTCTCCAGGGTTTTTATTAAGAAAGCATGCTGAATTTTGTCAAATTTTGTCAAATGCTTTTTCTGTATCGATTGACAGGATCATATGGTTCTTATCTTTTCTTTTATTAATGTGATGTATCGCGTTGATTGATTTGCGAATGTTGAACCAGCCCTGCATCCCAGGAATGAATCCCACTTGATCATGGTGAATAATTCTTTTTATATGCTGTTGAATTCGATTTGCGAGTTCCTTATTGAGAATTTTTGCGTCCATATTCATCAGGGACATTGGCCTGTAATTCTCTTTTTTTACTGGGTCTCTGTCTGGTTTAGGAATCAAAGGAATACTGGCTTCCTAGAATGAGTCTGGAAGTTTTCCTTCCCTTTCTATTTTTTGGAATAGCTTGAGAAGGATAGGTATTATCTCTGCTTTAAATGTCTGGTAGAACTTCCCTGGGAAGCCATCTGGTCCTGGACTCTTATTCGTTGGGAGATTTTTGATAACCGATTCAATTTCTTCGCTGGTTATGGGTCTGTTCAAGCTTTCTATTCCCTTCTGTTTGACTTTTGGAAGTGTTTGGGTGTTTAGGAATTTGTCTATTTCTTCCAGGTTGTCCAATGTTGGAATATAATTTTTCATAGTATTCCCTGATAATTGGTTGTCTTTCTGAGGGATTGGTTGTAATACTTCCATTTTCATTCATGATTTTATCTATTTGGGTCATCTCCCTTTTCTTTTTGAGAAGCCTGGCTAGAGGTTTATCAATTTTGTTTCTTTTTTCAAAAAAAACAACTCTTTCCCACTCTAACCTCTTTTTTTTTTTTTTTTTTTTCCTTTTTTCCTCCCCCTCCCCCATAGGTTCCTGTTACGTATCTCAGGGTCCACCAAAGCATAAGAGACTGTTAAAAACTGAGAACAAACTGAGGGTTGATGGGGGGTGGGAGGGAGGAGAGGGTGGGTGATGGGTATTGAGGAGGGCACCTTTTGGGATGAGCACTGGGTGTTTTATGGAAACCAATTTGGACAATAAATTTCATATATTATAAAAAATAAAAATAAAAAAAAACAACTCTTGGTTTCATTGATCTGCTCTACAGTTTTTTTTTTTAGATTCTATATTGTTTATTTCTGTTCTGATGTTTATTATTTTCTTCTTCTGCTGGTTTAAGGTGTCTTTGCGGTTCTGCTTCTATTTCCTTTAGGTGTGCTGTTAGATTTTGTATTTGGGATTTTTCTTGTTACTTGAGATAGGCCTGAATTGCAATGTATTTTCCTCTCAGGACTGCCTTCGCTGTATCCCAAAGCATTTGGATTGTTGTATTTTAATTTTCCTTTGTTTCCATATATTTTTAAATTTCTTCTCTAATTGCCTGGTTGACCCATTCATTCTTTAGTGGGGTGTTCTTTAACTTCCATGTTTTTGGAGGTTTTCCAGACTTTTTCCTGTGGTTGATTTCAAGCTTCATAGCCTTGTGGTCTGAAAGTATGCATGTTTTTATCTCAATTCTTGTATACTTATGAAAGGCTGTTTTGTGACCCAGTATGTGATCTATCTTGGAGAATGTTCCATGTGCCCTCGAGAAGAAAGTATATTCTGTTGCTTTGGGATGCAGAGTTCTAAATGTATCCGTCAAGTCCATCTGATCCAATGTATCATTCAGGGCCCTTGTTTCTTTATTGACCATGTGTCTAGATGATCTATCCATTGTTGTAAGTGGAGTATTAAAGTCTCCTGCAATTACCACATTCTTATCAATAAGGTTGCTTATGTTTGTGACTAATTTTTTTTATATATTTGGGGGCTCCCATGTTCGGTGCATAGACATTTATAATTGTTAGCTCTTCCTGATGGATAGACCCTGTAAATGGTTATATAATGCCCTTCTTCATCTCTTGTTACAGCCTTTAATTTAAAGTCTAGTTTGTCTGATATAAGTATGGCCAGTCCAGCTTTCTTTTGACTTCCAGGAGCATGATAAATAGTTCTCCATCCCTTCACTTTCAATCTGAAGGTGTCCTCACATCTAAAATGAGTCTTTTGTAAACAGCAAATAGATGGGTCTTATTTTTTTTTATCCATTCTGATACCCTATGTCTTTTGGTTGGAGCATTTAGTCCATTTACATTCAGTGTTATTATAGAAAGATATGGGTTTAGAGTCATTGTGATGTCTTTAGGTTTCATGCTTGTAGCGATGTCTCTGGTACTTTGTCCCACAGGATCCCCCTTAGGTTCTCTTGTAGAGCTGGTTTAGTGGTGACGAATTCCTTCAGTTTTTGTTTGTTTGGGAAGACCTTTATCTCTCCTTTTATTCTAAATGACAGACTTGCTGGAGAAAGGTTTCTCGGCTGCATATTTTTTCTGTTCATCACATTGAAGATTTCCTGCCATTCCTTTCTGGCCTGCCACGTTTCAGTAGAGAGATTCATCACGGGTCTTATTGGTCTCCCTTTATAAGTTAGAGCACGTTTATCCCTAGCTGCTTTCAGAATTTTCTCTTTATCCTTGTATTTTGCCAGTTTCACTATGATTTGTTGTGCAGAAGATTGATTCAAGTTACTTCTGAATGGAGTTCTCTGTGCCTCTTGGATTTCAATGCCTTTTTCCTTCCCCAGTTCAGGGAAGTTCTCAGCTATTATTTCTTCAATTACACCTTCAGCCCCTTTCTCTCTCTCCCTTCTTCTTCTTCTTCTGGAATTCCTATGATAGGGATAGTGTTCCGTTTGATTGCATCACTCAGTTCTCTAATTCTCTCCTCATACTCCTGGCTTTTTTAATCTTTTTCTCAGCTTCCTATTTTTCCATAAAAGGGTGGATCCGTGAGGTGCACAGGGGTGGGAGGGGCAGGCTCAGGTCACTTTTCCTTTGGTGATCTGCTTTGGGAGGGGCCCTGTGGCACCGGGAGGGAGTCAGACCCGCTGCTGGAGGAATGGATCCTCAGAAGCACAGCATTGGGTGTTTGTTCGGTGCAAGCAAGTTCCTTGGCAGGAACTGGTTCCCTTTGGGATTTTTCCTGGGGGATGGGCGAGGGAGATGGCGCTGGCAAGCGCCTTTGTTCCCCGCCAAGCTGAACTCTGTTGTCCAGGGCTCAACAACTCTCCCTCCCGTTGTCCTCCAGCCTTCCCGCTCTCTGAGCAGAGCTGTTAACTTATATCTTCCAGATGTTAAGTCCCGCTTGCTGTCAGAACACACTCTGTCTGGCCCCTCTGCTTTTGCAAGCCAGACTTGGGGGCTCTGCTTTGCAGGCAGGCTGCCCCTCCGCCCTGGCTCCCTCCCACCAGTCCGTGTAGCATGCACCGCCTGTTCGCCCTTCCAACCTTCTTCTGTGGGCCTCTCATCTATGCTTGGCTCCAGAGAATCCGTTCTGCTAGTCTTCTGGCGGTTTTCTGGGTTGTTTAGGCAGGTGTGGGTGGAATCCTAGTGATCAGCAGGACGCAGTGAGCCCAGCATCCTCCTTCGCCTCCATCTTCCCTAGACTCCTCTTCCTCCCATTTCTTAATTGGCTTATTTGTTGTTTGGGTGTTGAGTTTGAGAAGTTCTTTATAGATTTTAGATACTAACCCTTTATCAGATATGTTATTTGCAAATATCTTCTCCCATTCTGTAGAATGCCTTTTAGTTTTGTTGATTGTTTCCTTCCCTGTGGAGATTTTTATCTTGAAATCCCAATAGTTTATTTTTGCTTTTGTTTCCCTTGCCTCCAGAGATGTATCTAGTAAGTAGTTGGTATGGCTGAGGTCAAAGAGGTTGCTGCCTATGTTCTCCTCTAGGATTTTTATGGTTTCCTGTCTCACATTTAGGTCTTTCATCCATTTAAAATTTAGTTTTGTGTATAGGGTAAAAAGGTGGTCCAGTTTCATTCTTCTGCATGTTGCTGTTCAGTTTTCTCAGCACCATTTGTTGAAGAGACTGTCTTTTTTCCATTGGATGTTCTTTCAGCTTTCTTGAAGATGCGTTGACCATATAAATTGTGGGTCCATTTCTGGGTTTTCTATTCTGTTCCATTGATCCTTGTGTCTGTTGTTGTGCCAGTACCATACTGTCTTGATGACTGCAGCTTTGTAACATAGCTTGAGGTCCAAAATTGTGATGCCTCCAGCTTTGGTTTCCTTTTTCAAGATTGCTTTGGCTATTCGAGGTCTTTTGTGGTTCCATACAGACTTTAGCACTGTTTCTTCTAGCTCTGTAAAAAATGCTGGTGGTATTTTGATGGGGATTACATTAAATGTGTAGATTGCTTTGGATAGTATAGACATTTTAACAATGTCTGTTCTTCCAATTCACGAGTATGGAATGTATTTCCATTTCTTTGTGTCCCCTTCAATTTCTTTCATAAGTGTTCTATAGTTTTCAGAGTATAGGTTTTTACCTCTTTGGTTAGGTTTATTCCTATGTATCTTATGTTTTTTGGTGCAATTGTAAATGGGATTGGTTCCTTGATTTCTCTTTCTGCTGCTTCTTTGTTGTCATATAGAATTGCAACAGATTTCTGTATGTTGATTTTGTAACCTGAGACTTTACTGAATTTATGTATTAGTTCTAGCAATATTATGGTGGAGTCTTGTGGGTTTTCTACATAAAAAATCACGGCATCTATGAATAGTGAAAGTTTTACCTCTTCTTTGCCATTTTGGATGCTTTTTATTTCTTTTGTTGTCTGATTGCTGAGGCTAGGACTTCCAGTACTATGTTTAACAACAGTAGTGAGAGTGGACATCCCTGTCCTGTTCCTGACCTTAGGCAAAAAGCTCTCAGTTGTTCTCCATTGAGGATGATATTAACTGTGGGTCTTTCTTATATGTCCTTTATGATGTTGAGGTATGTCCCATCTATCTTTACTTTGTGGAAAGTTTTTTTAAATTTTTTTTTATTTTTTAACTTTTTTGTGTGGAGGGTTTTTATCAAGAATGGATCCTGTATTTTGTCACATGCTTTTTCTGCATCTATTGACAAGATCATATGGTTCTTACACTTTCTTTTATTAACATGGTGCATTACGTTGATTTGTGAAAATAGAACGAGCTCTGCAGCCCAGGAATAAATCCCACTTGATCATGGTGAATAATTTTTTTAATATACTGTTGAAAATAGATTTACTAGTATCTTGTTGAGAATTTTTGCATCCATGTTCATCAGGGATATTGGCCTGTAATTCTCCTTTTTAGTGGTGTCTTTGTCTAGTTTTGGAACCAAAGTAATGCTGCCCTTGTAGAATGAGTTTGGAAGTTTTCTTTCCATTCCTCGTTTTTGACACAATTTGAGAAGTATAGTTATGAACTCTTCTTCAAATGTTTGGTAGAATTTTTTTGGGAAGCCTTCTGGCCCTGGAAGTTTGTGTGTTGGGAGATTTTTGATTACTGATTCAATTTCTTTGGTGGTTATGAATCTGTAAAAATTTTCTATTTCTTCCTGTTTCAGTTTTGGTAGTTTATACATTTCTAGGAATTTATGCATTTCTTCCGGATTGCCCAATTTTTTGGCACGTGTTATTTCACAATATTCTCTTATAATTGTTTGTATTTCTGTGGTGTTGGCTGTGATCTCTCCTCTTTTATTTGTGACTTTATTTATTAGGGTCCTTTCCCTTTTCTTTTTGATAAGTCTGGCTAAGGGTTTATCAATTTTATTAATTCTTTTAAAGAAGCAGCTCCTTGTTTCATTGTTCTCTTCTACTGAGTTTTTTGTTTATTTGTTTGTTTTCTGTTTCTGTGTCGTTTATTACTGCTCTAACCTTTTTTTAAGTTTATTTATTGGTTTTGAGAGAGAGAGTATGCACAGGGGAGGGGTAGAGAGAGTCTCAAGCAGGCTCCGTGCTTTCAGTGAGGAGCCTGACACAAGATTTATTACCACGGACTGCAAGATTATGACCTTAGCCAAAATGAAGTCAGATGCTTAATTGAGCCACCCAGGTTCCTTTCTGCTCTAATCTTTATTATTTCCCTTATGATGGCTTTAGGCTTCATTTGTTATCTTTTTTCTAGCTCTGTTAGGTGTAAATTTAGATTGTGTATTTGTTGCAGGGAGTATGGCGGGAGTTGCATAAGATGAGTCTGCAAACAAAGTGCAGTAAGTGAAGGTCCTCATACTCGAGTCCAAATGAGGCCCTGACTCCAGAATGAAGCTTCTTTTTGGTAGGATAATTGCTAAAGACTACGTGTATAAATTCAGCTAAGCAAGTGTGTTAATCAATCTAATAGTTTAGCTTTTCAAGGTTGAATTTTGAGTTAATTTGTTTCTATAACACTAGGAAGGGTCAGGGTGTGAAGGAGGATCTGGCCTTGGACAATGTTAATGTCTCTAGGCAGTCCTTATGAGCCTCAGCCCAGCTGTTCAGCTGTGCAAACATGTCCTAAGGCCTTGAACCTTCTCCAGCCCTTCCCTTTTGAAGTATTTTCCTTTGATGCTTCTCTCCTGCATCTCCCACATGTATTTGAAATTTTTCTTGCTTCTTAAAGTAGGGCTGTATTGTATATACTTCCCTCCTGTGAGTGTTTTGTGGCATCCCAAAGATTTTAGACTGCCATATTTTCATTTGCTTCATGTATTTTTTAGTGTCTTTTTAAAAATTTACATCCAAATTAGTTAGCATATAGTGCAACAATGATTTCAGGAGTAGATTCCCTAATGCCCCCTATGCATTTAGCCCATCCCCCCCTCCCAGAACCCCTCCAGTAACCCTCTGTTTTGTTCTCCATATTTGTGAGTCTCTTGTGCTTCATTCCCCTCCCTCTTTTATGTTATTTTTGCTTCCCTTCCCTTATGTTCATCTGCTTTGTCTCTTAAAGTCCTCATATGAGTGAAGTCATACGATATTTGTCTTTCTCTGACTAATTTCACTTAGCATGATACCCTCTGGTTCCATCCACATTGTTGCAAATGGCAAGATTTCATTCTTTTTGATTGCTGAGTAATACTCCATTGTATATATGTACCACATTTTCTTTATCCATTCATCCATTGATGGACATTTGGGCTCTTTCCATACTGTGGCTATTGTTGATAGTGCTGCTATAAACATTGGGGTGCATGTGTCCCTTCGAAACAGCATACCTGTATCCCTTGGATAAATACCTAGTAGTGCAATTGCTGGGTGATAGGGTAGTTCTATTTTTAGTTTTTTGAGGAACCTCCATACTGTTTTCCAGAGTGGCTGCACCAGTGTGCTTTCCCACCAACAATGCAAAAGAGATCCTCTTTCTCCACATTCTTGGCAACATCTGTTGTTGCCTGAGTTGTTAATGTTAGCCATTCTGACAGGTGTAAGGTGGTATCTCATTCTGGTTTTCATTTGTATTTCCCTGACGATGAGTGATGTGCATTTTTTCATGTCGATTGGCCATCTGGGTGTCTTCTTTGGAGAAGTGTCTATTCATGTCTTTTGCCCATTTCTTCACTGGATGATGATGATGATGGTGATGATGATGATTTTTGATTGTTGAGTTTGATAAGTTCTTTATAGTTTTGGATACTAACCCTTTATCTGATATCTCGTTTGCAACTACGTTCTACCATTCTGTTGGTTGCCTTTTAGTTTTGCTGATTGTTTCCTTTGCTGTGCAGAAGTTTTCATTTTGATGAGGTCCCAGTAGTTCATTTTTTCTTTATTCCCCTTGCCTCCAGAGACGTGTTGTGTTAGAAGTTGCTGTGGGCAAGATCAAAGAGGTTTTTGTCTGCTTTCTCCTCGAGGATTTTTATGGCTTCCTGTCTTACACTGAGGTCTTTCACTCATCCATTTTGAGTTTATTTTTGTGTATGGTGTAAGAAAGTGGTCCAGGTTCATTCTTCTGCATGCCGCTGTCCAGTTTTCCCAGCACCACTTGCTGAAGAGACTGTCTTTATTCCACTGGATATTCTTTCCTGCTTTGTCAAAAATTAGTTGGCCATACGTTTGTGAGTCCATTTCTGGGTTCTCTATTCTGTTACTTTGATCTCAGTGTCTGTTCTTGTGCCAGTACCATACTGTCTTGATGCCTACAGCTTTGTAGTGTAGCTTGAAGTCTGGAATTGTGATGCCTCCTGCTTTGGTTTTCTTTTTCAAGATTGATTTGGCTATTCGGGGTCTTTTCTGGTTCCATACAAATTTTAGGAATCTTTGTTCTGGCTCTGTGAAGAATGCTGGTGTTATTTTGATAAGGATTGCATTGAATATGTAGATTGCTTTGGGTAGTATTGACATTTTATCAATATTTGTTCTTCCTATACAGGAGCATGGAATCTTTTTCCATTTTTTGTGTGTCTTCTTTAATTTCTTTCATAAGCTTTCTATGGATTTCAGTGGATAGACGTTTCACTTCTTTGGTTAGATTTATTCCTAGATATTTTATGGGTTTTGGTGCAATTATAAATGGGATCAATTCCTTGATTTCTCTTTCTGTTGCTTCATTGTTGGTGTATAGGAATGCAACAGATTTCTGTGCATTGATTTTATATTCTGTGACTGCTGAATTCATGGATAAGTTCTAGCAGTTTTTTGGTGGAGGCTTTGGGTTTTCCATATAGAGTATCATGTCATCTGCAAAGAGTGAAAGTTTGATCTCCTCCTGGCTGATTTGGATGCCTTTTATTTCTTTGTGTTGTCTGATTGCAGAAGCTAAGACTTCCAATACTATGTTGAGTAACAGTGGTGAGAGTGGACATCCCTGACTTGTTCCTGACCTTAGGGGGAAAGCTTCATGTATTTTTTTTTAATGTTTATTTATTTATTTATTTATTTATTTATTTATTTATTTATGAGAGATAGAGTGAGAACAAGAGCAGGGGAGGGAAAGAGACAGGGAGACAGAGAATCCCAAGCAGACGCTGTGCTGCCAGTGCAGAGCTCAATGTGGTGCTCGAACCCACAAACTGTGAGATCATGACCTGAGCTGAAATTAAGAGTTTGACCCTTAACCGACTGAGCCACCCAGGCCCCCATATTTCCATGTAATTTTAATTTTATCTTTGATTTCCTGGTCAATCCTTTCTTTCTTTAGTAAGATGTCTCTCACCTTCATATATTCGTGGTGTTTGCAATTTTTTTTCTTGTGGTTGCATTCTAGTTTCATAGCATTGTAGTTGGAAATTATGCATGGTATGATCTCAATCTTTTTGCGTTTGTTGAGGCCTGAGTTTTGACCAGTATCTGATATATTCTGGAGAATGTCCCATGTGCACTCATAAAGAATGTGTATTCTGTTGCTGTATGATGAAATGTTCTGAATATATCTGGTAAGTCCATCTGGGCCAGCGTGTCATTGAAACCCATTGTTTCCTTGTTGATTTTCTGCTTAGATGATCTGTCCATTGCTGAAAGTGGGGATAAAAGTCCACTACTATTACTGTATTGTTCACAATGGGTTTCTTTATCTTTGTTATTAATTGTTTTATATATTTGTGTGCTTCAAGTTGTGGGCATAAATGTTTACAACTGTTAGATCTTCTTGATGGATAGACTCCTTCATTATGATATAGTTCCCTTCTTCATCTTTTGTTACAGTCTTTAGTTTAAATTCTAGTTTGATGTAATTATGGCTATTCTGGCTTACTTTTGATGTCCTTTAGCATGGTAAATGGTTCTTCATCCCCTCACTTTCAATCTGCATGTGTCTTTATGTCTAAAATGAATCTTTTTTGTAGGCAACATATAGAAAGTTCTTTTTTTTATCCATCTTGATATCCTATGCCTTTTGATTGGAGCATTTAATCCATTTTACAGTCAAAGTGATTATTAATAGATATGAATTTAATTCCATTGTATTACCTGTTAAGTTGTTATTTCTGGAGATTTTCGCTGTTTCTTTCTAGTTTTTGTCACTTTTGGTCTCTCCTTTCTACTCAGAGTCCCCTTTAATACTTCTTGCAAGGTTGGTTTAATGGTCATGAGTTCCTTTAGTTTGTTTGTCTGGGAAACTCTCTTTTCTTCTAATCTGAATGACAGCCTTGCTGGTTTGAAGTATTCTTGGCTACATATTTTTCCCATTCAGCATGTTGAATATATCTTGCCATTCCTTTCTTGGTTACTAAGTTTCTGTGGATTCTGCTAACCTGATTTGTCTTCCCTTGTAAGTCAAGGATTTCTTTCCACTTTGTCTTCCCTTGTAAGTGAAGGATTTCTTTTCACTTGCTGCTTTTAACACTTTTTCCTTATCTCTGTATTTGGAAAATTTTACTACAATGTGTCTTGGTTGCCTGACTTTTGTTGATTTTGATGTGTGGTCTCTGTGCCTCCTGCATTTGGTTATCTGGTTCCTTACCCCAATTAGGGAAGTTTTCAGGTATAATTTGCTGAAATAAACCTTCTTCCCCCTTTACCCTCTCTTCTTATTCTGGGACTCCTATGATATAAATGCTATTACACCTTATGGAATAACTGAGTTCCTTAAGTCTACGTTATGATCCAATATGTTTCTTTCTCTCTCCTTTTCAGCTTCACTATTTTCCATCATTTTATCTTCTATATATATATCACTTATGTGCTTTTCTGCTTTTTCCATCCTTGTGGTCATTACATACAACTGGTTTCACATGGTGGTTATACCATTTTTTATTTCAACCTGGCTAGTTTTTAGGTCTTTTGTCTTGGTGGTAAAGGACTTCCTGCTGACTTCTGTGGTTTTCTCAAGCCTGGACAGTATCCTTATGATTGTTGTTTTAAATTCTGGATCAGGCATATTACTTATATTTGTTTCAATTAGATCCCTGGCTGTGATCTTTTCTCGTTCTTTCTTTTGGGATTAATTTTTCCATCTTGGAATTTTGTCATGTCTCTGTCTTCTGTGTGTTAGGAAATCTTGCTATGTTTACTGCTCCTGACAGTAGTGACTTTATGAAGACGTGGTCTTATACTATCTAGGATCTGGTGCTTCAGGAAGTGTTTCTGCTGTATGTTGTATGCACTCTGCTTGTGTGTTTTGGCTGCTCTTTCCCTGAGGTTAATCCCCTTCAGAGTTTCTCCTTGTCTACAGTGGGGAGTGTTTTCACCTTGTCCAGAGAGAAGAGAGTTTTAACTAGATGTGCTCTGGTCTGCTTGTTAAAAGAGACCAGATCCTATTTCCACTAGAGGTGAAGCTTGATAGCACTCTATGGTCAGTAGGTTTGGTGTGTGCAGGTGTTTGTGCTGGTCTTCTTGGGGAGGAGCCTGCTACCACTGTAGTTCTCGGGCACACTTGTACTAGTAAAGAAGCACCTGCAGAGCACGGGGGGTGGGGGCAGGGCTTGGTGTAGGTGGTGAGGCCTTCAGTGTTTGTGGTGTTCTGCTCACTGAAGTCAGTCCGTGGTGATGGGTGGGGGAGAGGGGGAGAAAAATAATGGTGCCAGCCATCTCCTTCATCCCCAGAGAGGGGAGTTCACACCACTTCTTCCCAGAAACCCTCACAGAATAGTGAACAATCTCCATTTGTGTGTCCCAGACATCCCACAGATCCATACCTTCACCTTGTCTGTGTCCAGGCCATATGCCTCCCTGGTGGTGCAGTGTTCTTGTTTTTTATCTTAGACATGCAGCTGAGTTTCAAAAATCCAAACTTTAAGGACTGATGGGCCGTGGACCCAAGCTGGTCTTCTGGGGGAGGGTTTTGCTTCATTGGGACGGGTGCCATTTGTTCAGAAGGGCAGTCACACTAAGGTTCAGGAGCTTCGAGTTCAGAGTAGAGTGTAGCAAAAGCTGGCAACCATGTTAGGTGCCCTCAGCAGGTGTCTTTACCCCTCTGCTAAGAAATGAGGCAGCGATAGTGCCTGTTGAATCTTTTGTCCCCTGAGAGGTAATGCTACCTCTCTCAGAGGCTCTACAATAATAAAAAACTTTCTATTCCAGTGCATCCCAGGGTATCCTCAGATTGCACACTCTTCTTCTGGTCCTCTGCCCTCGTTCTCCACAGAAGCACTGCTGCATCCACTAGGCTCCATACCAACCATGGTGCAGACATCTAGAACTCCAGTTTTCGAGCTCCACTGGTTGTAAAAACTCAAGATAATCATCCCCTCTTATTTTCCCAATGGTTTTGGGGAAGTGTTTTTCTTGTGCGATCCCCTGTGTGCTGCTCTCTCTCTCTTTCTCATATTTCTCTGTGATTAGGGCCTTCTCCCCTCCGCAGCACCAATGATCCTTTTCTCCCCCAAATCACATCTCTGCACCTCCTTCCTTCCAGGATGTGGGACCTCTTGTCTCCCTCTAGTTGTGTAGTTTGTTCTCTCAGTCCTCAGATCAATTTCTTGGTTGTTCAGAATGATTTGATATTTATCTGGCTGAGTTGAAGGGATGAGGCAAGCATAGGACCCCCTTGCTACTCTGCCATTTTAAACTAAACTCATAGAGCATTTTTTCATATGCCTACTTTACATCTGTATATCTTCTTTGGTGAGGTGTCTGTTAAGGTCTTTGGCACATTTTTTAATTGGGTTGCTTGTTTTCTTATTGTTAAATTTTAAGAGTTCCTTTTGTATTTTTGATAATAGTTCTTTATTAGATATGTCTTCTACAAATATTTTTTTCCCCAGTCCGTGTCTTGTCTTTTCATTCTCTTGATGCTGTTTTTCTTAGAGCAGAAGATTTTTATTTTAATGAAATCAGCTTATCAATTATTTCTTTCATGGATCATGCTTTTGGTGTTGTATCTAAACAGTTATATCCAAGGTCATCTTGATTTTTTCCTGTGTCACCTTTTCATTTATGCTTATCATCCACCTAAAGTTATTTTTTGTGAGGGGTCTTCTCAAAGAACCAGCTTTTTGTTTCATCGATTTTCTGTATTGATTTCTTGGTTTTAATTTCATGGATTTCTGCTCTAAACTTTATTATTTCTTTTCTTTCACTTTGGATTTAATTTGTTCTTCTTTTTTCTATTTTTTTAGAGAGATTACACAAGCAGGTGAGAGGGACAGAGCGAGAGAGGGAGAGAGAGAGAGAGAGAGAGAGAGAGAGAGAGAGAGATTGAGAATCCTAAGCAGGCTCCACACTCAGTGCTGAGTTTGACATGGGGCTCAATCCCACAACCCTGGGATCGTGACCGGAGCTGAAACCAAGTGTCGGGTTCTCAACTGACTGAGCGACCCAGGTGCCCTTATTTTTTTCTAATTTTCTAAGGCAGAAGCTTATATTATTGATTTTGGATCTTTCTTCTTTCTAATATATTCATTAACTGCTATATATTTCTTTCTAAGCACTGATTTCATTGCATCCTACAAATCCTGGTAAGTTGTAATGTTTGTTTAGTTTTTAAATATTTAAAAATGTCTTTCGGAGCACCTGGGTGGCTCAGTTGGTTAAGCGACCAACTTCGGCTCAGGTCATGATAACGCAGTTCGTGAGTTCGAGCCCCGTGTCGGGCTCTGTGCTGACAGCTCAGAGCCTGTAGCCTGCTTCAGATTCTGTCTCTCTCTCTCTGCCCCTCCACTGCTCATGCTCTGTGTCTCTCTGTCTCTCAATAATAAATAAACGTTAAAAAATAAAAAAAAATTCTCTTGAGATTTCTTTTTTGACTCATACTTTATTTATAGATGTGTCGTTTAACCTCCAAGTATTGTGGTATTTTCCAGCTATCTTTCTTTATCGATTTCTCTTCAATCCCATTGTGGTCTGAGAGCAGACATTGCATGATTTCTCTCTTTTAAAATTTGTTCAGCATGTTTTATGGCCCAGAATGTGATCTGTCTTGGTGAATGTTACATGTGAGTTTAAGAAGACTGTGTACCCTGCTGTTGTTAGATGAAGTAGTCTATAGATGTCCATTATATCCAATTGATTGATGGTGCTGTTGAGTTAAACTTGTTTTACTAATTTTTTTGCTTGCTAGATATGCCAATTTTTGATAGAGGGCTGTTGAAATGTCCAACTATAATAGATTTATATATTTCTCAAAGTTTTGCGGTTTTATCAGTTTTTCCTTTATTTTTAAAATTTTTTTTCAACGTTTATTTATTTTTGGGACAGAGAGAGACAGAGCATGAACGGGGGAGGGACAGAGAGAGAGGGAGACACAGAATCGGAAACAGGCTCCAGGCTCTGAGCCATCAGCCCAGAGCCCGACGCGGGGCTCGAACTCACGGACCACGAGATCGTGACCTGGCTGAAGTCGGACGCTTAACCGACTGCGCCACCCAGGCGCCCCAGTTTTTCCTTTATATACTTTTAAAAAATATTTGTAAGTTTACTTATTTATTTTGAGAGAGAGTGAGCAGGGGAGGAGTTGAGAGAGGGGAAGAGACAGAGAATCCCAAGCAGGCTCTGCACTGGCAGCGCCAAGCCCAGTGTAGGGCTTGAACTCATGAACTGTGAGATCATGACCTGAGCCAAAGTCAAGAGTCAGACACTCAACCGACTGAGCCACCCAGGCACCTCTGCTTTATATGTTGTGACACTATGTTGTTAGGCACATACATGTTAAGAATCATTATGTCTTCTTGGTGAACTGATCCCTTTATCATTATATGATGCCCTTTTTTTATTCCTAATAACTTCCTCTACTTTGATGTGTACTATGTTTAATATTAATATAGCCATTCCTGCTTTCTTTTGATTAGTGTTAGTATGGTATGTCTTTCTCCATCCATTTACTTTTTCAATTTTTTTTTTATTTAAGTATAGTTGACACACAATATTATATTAGTTTCAGGTGTACGACATAGTGATTTGTCAGTTATATACATTACAAAATGCTCACCACAATAAGTGTAGTTATCATCTGTCTCCATATAGAATTATTGCAATATTATCGAGTATATTCTCTATGCTGTACTTTTCATCCCCATGACTTGCTTATTTTATAACTGGAAGTTTGTACCTCTTTATCCCTTTCACCTACTTTGCCCATCCCCCCACTCTCCTCCTATGTGGCAACTACCAGTTTGTTCTCCATGTTTATGAGTCTATTTCTATCTTTATGTTTGTTTTATTTTTTGGATTCCAACTGTAAGTGAAATCATATGGTATTTGTCTTTTTCTGACTGACCTATTTCACTTAGCGTAATAATTTCTGTGTCCATTCATGTTGTCATAAGTGGCAAGGTTTCATTCTTTTTTATGTCTAAGTAATATTTCATTACACACATACACACATGCAAACACATATATAGCAAATCTTCTTTATCCATTCATCTATCAGTGGACACTTAGGTTGCTTTGATATTTTGGCTTTTGTAAATAATTCTTCAATGAACATGGGGTGTCCATCCATTTACTTTTAATCTATATGTGTCATTATACTTAAACAGGGTTTCTTGTAGGTATCATATTATGTCATTATACATAAAGAGGGTTTCTTGTAGATATCATATTGTTGGGTCTTACTTTTTGGTCTGATTTGATAATCTCTGTCTTTTAATTGATACATTTAGTGATTATTGATATAGTTAGATTAATATCTAGTATAGTTGGCACTGCTTTCTGTTTATTGCCCTTGTTCTCTACTTCTGTTTTTCTCCTATCCTTTTTCTGTATTTTTTAATTTTATTTTTTTTTTATTTTTTATAGTTTAGTTTTGAGAGAGAGAGAGAGACAGAGCATGAGCATGGGAAAGGTAGAGAGAGGGAGACAGAATCTGAAGCAGGCCCTAGGCTCTGAGCTGTCAGCACAGAGACCAATGCGGAGTTCAAACTCACAACTGTGAGATCATGAGCTGAGCTGAAGTCAGATGCTCAACCAAGTGAACCACCCAGGTGCCTCTGCATTTTGTAGTTTTAATTGAGAATTTTATATGACTCCATTTTCTCTTCTTTCTTGGAGTATATCAATTATAATTTTTTTAAGATTTTATATTTTTAAAGTAACTTTTACACCCAATGTGGGGCTCAAACTCAAAAGCCCGAGATCAAGAGTTGCAAGTCTACTGACTGAGCCAACTAGGCACCCCTTTCCATTACATTAAGAAAAAAAAAAACAGCAAAAAAACTTTGCTTAGTGGTTGTTCTAGAAGTTGCAATATTTATATTTAATCCAAATCTACAATCCCTATATTTATATTTAATCCAAATCTACATTCCAATAACATTATACAGCTTCATGAGTAATGTAAGTAGTTAATAATAACCAAATAATCCTAATTCCTCCCTCATATCCTAGTCTCATTGCTGGCATTCATTTTACTTACACATAAGCATATAGATAATCAAAGACAGTATTGCTATCATTAATTTGAATAAACTTGTTAGGTCAATTAAGAATAAAGAAAGAAAAGTTTTTATTTTACCTTCACTTATTCCTTTAATGCTCTTCCTTTTTTACGTAGATCTGAGTTTTCTACCTATAGCATTTTCCCTGTCTCTAAAGAACTTCTAACACTTAATGCAAGACACATCTACTGGCAACAAATTCCTTCATTTTCTATTTCTGAGGAAGTCTTTATTCAGTTTTTGAAGGATAATTTTACAGGGTACAGAATTCTAGGTTGGTAGTTAGTATCTCATATCTCTTATGGATCTAAGAAGAGTTCTTGATTTTTTTCAGTTCATTCAGCTTTTTAACTTTTAAGAATGGAGTAGTAACTTCGAACTTCTTTTTAAAAATTTTTTATCATTTTATTTATTTTTGAGAGACAGAGACAGAGTGGGAGTGGGGGAGGGGCAGAGAGAGAGGGAGACACAGGATCTGAAGCAGGCTCCAGGCTCTGAGCTGTCAACACAGAGCCTGATGCAGGGCTCGAGCTCACAAACCGTGAAATCATGACCTGAGCCAAAGTAGGACACTTAATCGACTAAACCACGCAGGCACCCCTATCCTTTCAGTTTTTAAAAATATAAGCAAATTTAACATGTATGTTAGTTTTTACCCCTGTTCATAGGTAAAATGTGGCTTATTCTACAACAGTGCAGTCCAATAGAAATTGCTGTGGAAATGAAAATTTTCTGTATCTCTGTTGCTCAATATTAACACAGTGAATGTTAGTGAGGAACTGAGTTTATAGTGTTATTTAAATATGGTTTATTAAGTTTAAATGCCATGTGTGGCTAGTGGTTTCTGTATTGGGCAGGAGCAACTTTGAATACTTTACATACTTTTCTACACCTTGTTTTTCACCGAACAGTGTATCCTGGAGATCACTTCATAGTAGTATAGAAAGGGAGCACCCACTGGTTTTTATAGCTGTATAGTACTCTAGGATGTAGGTTTACCTTAGATTATTCAACCAATCCCTTATTGATTGACATCTGTCATGTGTCTAGTCTTATGCTACTATGAATTGTTCTTCAAGGGATGGTTTTATGCTTATGCTTTTTTGTCTTTTTGCATTTTTTTCTTTGGGGTAGATTCTTAGAAGAATGATTTCTGGTTCCAAGAATAAATACCTGTGTAATTTTACTAGATAGCATCAAATCCCCACCACAGAGATTTTACATTATCTCTAGCAATGCATCAGAATCCTGTTTCCTCACAGAGTATCTAAGATGAACTCTGAGGGAAGGTGAATATGATGTGAGAAATCTATGAAAACTATTTCACAAATCAGGAAAATTAGATGTTTGGACAAGGGTCTTAGTCCTCCTTGTCTTTGATACTCTTGCTCTATCCTTTTATGTCTCCTATGGTTCTAGGTCCAGGCCCCTCCAACTGACAGAGGAGGCCTTAACATGAAGCAGAAACTTCATGTTTATCTGAGAATACTAAATGGAAGATCTTCCCTTTAGTGATAAGGCAGGCAAAAAATCCAGTTCAGAAATAAATCATACTCACCTAACAAAAGGCTAGAGGAGAAAACAAAATCTATAGGTAGTTTTATGAGGAGAAACAAGATTGACGTTTTTCTTTACTTTCTGTGAGTGAGACCTTGGAGAAGGAAGTAGGAGCCTGTTCGCAATATGCAAAAAAGGTGTCAGTTACAAGGTGCAACCGTCTTCTAGGGTTAAAATTCTGACCTCTAAACACTGTGATTTTCTGTTTAGATGCTGAATTTCTGGGACTCAGGATGAAAATTGGACTAAACTTGCTTGAAATGGAGTCCATTTGAGGTCAAGCCTCAACACCTCATAGGGTGAGCATTAACATCCATTTTGCTGCCTGTGGACCTTTCCACTTATGCAGGTATGGAGATCAAGGGAGACAAAGTGTATGATACAGATATTGAATTGAACTGACAGTGCCTGGCACAAAGTAAACACCCAATACACATTAATAAATTAATGAGATGTAGATGTAGGAATAAGCAGAATAGGAAATTATGTATATGTTCTCTCAATATTTTTTATAAACATGAATTTTCAAAAGAGAGTTGTGATCACTAAGTGCTTACTGTTTAATAATCTCCTTTGAGGAAATATTTTATGTCTGATTATAAAAAATTATGCTTTTTCATTGGTAAAAATAACGTGTAGAAAATGGAGAAAGATGCCACCTAGCGATCAGAGTCAGAGTTGCAGGTGTAAAAGCCTCTTCTAGGGAACTTGGAAAAGGATGAGGTAATGGGAGAGAGTGAGGCTTGTGTATGGATTTTATTGTATAGGCAAAGCTTTCGGGAATTTTCTACACACTAGTTGTGATTCTGCTGTATTCTTTGCTGTTGATAAAGGAATTCTTATGTGCACAGTCTTTTAACCCCACTCAGTCACATAAGAGTGGGCCTTGGGCCTGGAACACATATCTATCAAGAGATAAAGAGTGCACATAGCCTGTGCTGGGTTTTTGCCTTGTGTGGGAATATCTTTCTCTGTTTCAGATTCAGTCAGTACTCCTTTGTTTTGCTTAAGATTGTTTGGCAATGGCCCTTAGGCACACCCCCACCTTTCGGTATTTGTCACATCACCAGTTAATGGTTTTGTTGTTTAAGATACATCAAGCAATATCAAAATTTGCATTAGAAATTAAAATTATTCTGTATGTCCTTTCTGTCTCCACCTTCTCCACCCACATAATACAAAGATAGTCACTGATAGTTTATTCAAAACTATTCTCAGATTCTTTTTCTCTATATCTAATACACTAATTTTAACCACACACAGATATCTATAAACCTATGTTGATACATTCTTTGCATAATGAGACCCATATTCTATATTATTTTTTATATTTTTCTTTTTTTGACTGCCTTCATTTTTATTGTTTTTTAAAGATAAGCTCTAGTCCCAACGTGGGGCTTGAACTCACAACCCTAAGATCAAGAGTCACATGCTCTACCAACTGAGCCAGCCAGGCACCCCCTACATTATATTTTTGACTTGTCTGACTGATTAAAGATGATTCTTTTTTCATCTTATTTATTTATTTGTGGTGTGTTTCTAAGTATTTGTTGGGGATTTGTATTGTTTTTTATTCTCTCTCTTTTTTTTCTATTGAGATATAGTTGATATATAACATTATATTAGTTTCAGGTATACAAAATAATAATTCAATACCTGTATATATTACAAAATGATCACTACAATAAGTCTAGTTAGCATTGATCACCACACATAAGTACAAATTTTTTTTCTTGTGATGAGAACTTTTAATATATATTCTCTTAGCTTCCCTGAACAAAATAAAATATTGTTTTACACATTTTAACTATATAAACACACAGCTATTTTCCAGCTTGCTGACGTCTTTAATATATACATAATATGTCATATATATTTTACATAATATATTATATATTAAATATATCTAATATTCTATATATTTATTATACATAATTACTTATAATATAGAATATTATGCAATAACTATATACAATTAATAAATATATATGATGATATATGTTATGTAATTTAACATGAATATTATAATATGTAATGTATTTACTATATATTAATTATTGCATATGTATATAATCTAACTTTATACCTGTTTATTAAAATTACATGTTGCATATGTCCCTCCTGGTCCTTACACTCAGGGAGTATTGTGAGGAATTCAAGAAGAAAAGCTCTTCAAGATTCCAGTGCAGTATTTGGTACATCATGCATAATGCCAATGTTTGCAGCCTTCCCAATCCAGCTCTTCTGATCTTTAACAGGGAAGTTGTTTCTTAGTTTCAATAAAATTACTATATTTTAGTGAGCATTTGGGGATGTAAGAAAGGAAACACACACACACACACAAACACATATTTTATGGGAAATTTGGTGCCATCTCTGTGATATGCAGTGTAAAGGAGCTGGGCTGAGGGAAAATTCCTCACCCCTCATATGGGAACAATTGTGTGTTTCTTTTCTGTTGACGCCCTCTTTACTCACATCAGAATTGCATGTAATCTTGAGTCTGGGACCTATTGGAAGCTCTAGGAAGAGGTGGTTGGGGGTTGGCAAGGAGCGATACTGCAGTGAGAGTCAGGAGCTCTTCCTGGGTCTCAGTACTGGAGCCATCCCAGGGTGAGTTCCTTCCTCTGCTGTGACCTGCACCATGATGCAGGTGTTCACTGAGCATCCATCACTCTTTATACCTTCAGTGGCCCAGGGGCTACAGAGGTCATGGTAATGGTTTCACAGGGTCCTCGTCCTTTAGAAGTTATAGTGAACCTTGTAGAATCTTCTTAATGTATAAAGAGAAGGAATGGCTCACTGGAGTAGTCAGAGACTCTTCAAAGAGGAGGTGGGCCTGGCACAGTGATCAGAACTTGTGGATTATGAATAGGAGAGAAGTGACAAGGAGTCCAGAGTAACTGGTGAAGTGTGGGGGCTCCCAGGTGAGCAGACAGGCCTCAGAGGTAACTGATTGGATACTCCAGGGGGCTGAGGCCATTCTGGTTTGGTATCGATTAGAGATCTTAAAAGGACACATTTACTTCAATGGGATGCTACATAGCCCCCTTACACACTGAAATGACACAACTGTTGGTAAGAAGTAAAGTACATGTCTCACTAGTCCGTGGGGACAGGAAAGAAGCAGGATCACTGACAGTAGTAAAGCTGAGTTGATGTTTAGCTCCCTAAACCTTCATTAAAGCAGAAGTAGATATCAAGGGGAAGGATTTACTGTTAATGGATCCCTACGGTGTCTGGAAATAATATTCTCACTGACCCCACGTTCTATAGAATCCCATCTTGTCAGCAAGTTTCTGCCTGCTTCTTCAGTGTCATTCTTTTTTTTTTTTTTTTTTTGAGAGACTTCCAGCAGGTGAGAGGGATGGGGGGCGGAGGGGTGGAGAGAGAGAGAATCTCAAACTGGCTCCACGTTCAGTGCAGAGCCCAATGCTGGCTCCATCCCACGACCCTGGGATCATGACCTGAGCTGAAATCAAGTATCAGACACTCGACTGAGCCACCCAGGTGCCCCCTGCAGTCGCATTCTTAACCAGAACATTTTCTCCACCTGTTAGCTCTCTCTCCATGCTTTCATTTGTTTCATCTCTGCATCCTACCAGAGATCACTCAGTGAGACTTTTCTCCTCTTTTGTTGCCTCAACTCCTTTCATGAGTTCAGTGGGTTATATCAGAGCACAACACTGGACAAGTTTAGGCAAAATTTAGCATTTACCTTCACTGTCTTTTACATGTGAAAGACACTTTGCACACTTATTTCTGCAGGGTTAAATGTGGCACCATGACCACAACTGGAATGGATTTTTTGACCAAACACCCACTTATTGTTGGGTCACTGTGTTGTGGTAGACACATAGCTCTGCATACTTTACTCAAATGTGCATTTTACTATTGTCCATACTATCTGACCTTTTCAAATGTGTTCACACTACCTGATCTTTTTAATTGTGTTCAGTAGAATCTCTGCACAGGATTTCACCTGGTATGTGATGGTTTGTTTCTGGATTTTAATCATGTTATCTGCACATGTTGCCACATACATAATTGGCTCTATCACTTTATTCTTTTTGGGTAGTTTCAGTGTTTTATTATGTGGACCCACAATGCTCCTTTCATTTATCTCTAAATTCATATTTCTGCCAACTTACCAAAGGTTGAGATTAACAAAGATACAAAGGATGATTCCTAGTCTGTCTTGAGTCCTTTTACCTTACAGCAGAAGTATCTAATAACCAAGGAATGGATCTGATGAAATAAGATAGGTACATTTGCACAATTTGGAACATCTGGGAAGCATTGCATTCCAATAAAGATACTTTTAAGTAAGGAAAGAGAAAAGATCACTGAGGCCAAAGTAGCCAAATACCTTAAGAAGTGATATTTAGTTCTTAACCATCTATTTAAAATATGGGGGAAATGTGTACCCTTATCTCAGTATATCTGCCATTCATTCATTGATTTATACATTCATGAATAATAGGTGCCCCAAACCTATTGGTAAATACCTGCATGCTCAGCACTTTCCATTGGTGTGGTCAATAAAATCCTGTTGCCACCTACCATTTATAGTGGTATAGTCTTCAGTATTTCTTCTACATATATTTAGAACCACATCAAATAGTGTTATACTTTTTTTTCAACCAGCAAACAAAATTTGGAAATGTCAAGAGGAAAAGGAAAATATTTAACCATACTTTGTGCTTTCTGTTGTTTTTTGTCCTTCCATATTTTTCTAGATTTCTTCTTATATCGATGCCTTTCTGTTTCTTTTACCCATTCTTTAGGGTGTATCTGATGGTGACAAATTATTTTAGTTTTACTTCATTTAAGAATGTCTTTTTTACTGCTGTTCCACCATGAGATACCACCTCACACCTGTCAGAATGGCTAACATTAACAACTCAGGCAACAATAGACGTTGGTGAGGATGCAAAGAAAGAGGATCTCTTTTGCATTGCTGGTGGGAATGCAAGCTGGTGCAGCCACTCTGGAAAACAGTATGGAGGTTCCTCAAAAAGCTAAAAATAGAACTACCCTACAACCCAGCAATTGCACTACTAGGAATTTATCCAAGGGATACAGGTGTGCTGTTTCAAAGGGACACATGCACCCCAATGTTTATAGCAGCATTATCAACAATAGCCAAAGTATGGAAAGAGCCCAAATGTCCATCGATGGATGTATGGATAAAGAAGATGTGGTATATACATACAATGGAGTATTACTTGGCAATCGAAAAGAATGAAATCTTGCCATTTGCAACAATGTGGATGGAACTGGAGGGTATTATGCTAAGTGAAACTAGAGAAAGACAAATATCGTATGACTTCACTCATATGAGGACTTTAAGAAACAAAAGAGATGAACATAATGGAAGGGAAACAAAAATAATATAAAAACAGGGAGGGGGGACAAAACATAAGAGACTCATAAATATGAAGAACAAACAAAAGGTTACTGGAAGGGTTGTTTAGGAGGGGGGATAAGCTAAATGGGTAAAGGGCATTAAGGAATCTACTCCTGAAATCATTGTTGCACTATATGCTAACTAATTTGGATGTAAATTAAAAAAAATTAAAATATAAATAAATAAAATAAAATAAAATAAAATTGTTAATTGCCAAAAAAAGAATGTCTTTTTTACTGCTATTAATTTTTCAAGGATAATTCAATTGGAGATAGAATTTGAGGTTGACAGTTCCTTTATTTCAGCACTTGAAAAATGTGCCATTTCCTTCTGGGCTTCACAATTTTTGCAAGAAATATGCTGTCCTTCATACCATATACATCCTGTAAGTAATGCATTCTTTCTTTGATTTCAAGATCATTATTATTATTTGTTTTTAGTTTCTTGGGCTTTAGTAGGAATGCCTTTAGTGTTTCTCCATTTAGTAGAATGCTAGTTTTTTGTCTGAGGCATGTACACATATTTTCACATTAAGAAATTACCTACCAAATCCAATTTTATTGAGTTTTTTAAAAACATGAGTGTTGATGCTATTAAATACCTTCCTGCATATGAATGTGTCATGTAATTGTTTCCTTGGCTGTGTGAATACACTAGGTTATATTCAATAAGTTTCTTGATATTGAAACACCTTTGCATTTTTAGAATAAACTATAAGTTCATGATCGATTTTTATGTGCTAATATGGGCCATCCTGGTGAAGATGACAGTGATTGCAGAGATTTTGTTGTCCTGTGTCCAGACTAACATCCAAATCCCTAGGTTGGTTTAGGCATGCATTCCATTTTGAAGTTGAGCTGATTTTTTATACTTTTTTTCTTTTTAAATTTTTGTTCTAGTTTTATTGATATACAATTGACATACAGTACTGTATAGGTTTAAGGGTAATACAGCATAATGATTGATTTATATATATTGTGAAACAGTTACAATAATTTTAGTTAAGATCTATCATCTCAAAAAGACACACAAAAAAAGAAAAGTTTTTTCATTGTGATGAAAAGTTTTAGGATCTATTCTATTAACAACTTTCAAATATACCGTACAACGTTAACTATAGTCATCATTTTGTACATTACATCCCTACTACTTATCTACTTTTAGTTTTTGTAAGTTTATTTATTTTGACAGAGAAAAATAGAGTGAGAGAGAGAGAGCAAGAGAGTGAGAGCACACAAACAGGGGAGGGGCAGAGAGAAGGAGAGACAGAATCCCAAGCAGACTCCACACCATCAACACACAGCTCCGTGTGGGGCTCAAACCCATGAACGGTGAGATCATGACCTGAGCCGAGGTCAAGAGTCTGATGCTTAACAGACTAAGCCACCCCAGATGCCCCACTTAATCTATTTTTTTTTAATTTGTGTATAGGTGATATACAATGTAACATTAGTTTCAGGTATAGAACATAGTGATTCAAAATTGTATATATTATGCTGTACTGACCAGAAGTATAGCTACCATCTGTCACCACTACTTCCCTATCTTATAACTGGAAGTTTGTAATTTTATCCAGTTCCCCCTCCCCGTAGCCTCCATCCTTGGTAACCAAAAATCTGATCTCTTTTTCTGTAGGTTTTATTTTGTTTATTTGTTTAGATTCTGTATATAAATGAAATCATACAGTATTTGTCTTTTTCTGTCTTATTTAATTTAGGATAATGCCTTCAAGGTCCATCCATGTTATTGTTAGCTGATTTGTATTATAAGTACTCTGCACATGTATATTTTCCTTTCCTTTTACTATTTTAGTTGTACAAGGAAAATACTTCAAAGTTGTTTTAATCCACGTGTGTTGATTACCCTGGGCCCTGGTCTGAAGGAGCCTGTGACTGAAGTTCTCCCTGAATCCAAGCGTTGAAGCATTTTCCCCTCTGGCTGCTGTGGGCTGAGTGCTGGGCAACCTCATGCAGCTTTTACCTTTCTCTCTCAGGTGGGTCTCTGCTTGGCTAACTGGGAGGTTAAACCCATAAGTCTGCTTTCAGTTAAAGGTCAAGGTACATTTATTTGGAGAGAACAGAAAAAAGCATATTGTGAAAATACTTTTGTCTCATAACCTTCACTAAATCCTAGGAAGTAGAGAAATCATAGCACTACAGAATATAAGGTTTATTTGAGAGATATGCTTGTCCTTCCCCTAGGCATTTGTATGTCCCTGTAGCTGCTCAGTTAAGACTGTCATGTGGTAGATTCATAAATTAGTTCTGGAACCATCCTATTATCTAATTTCTTTGATTTAGGGATGTCCCCATTCTAACACTGAGCCCATTTCCTATAGGAAAGGCTGGGGATATTTAAGTTTTCTGATTACTTTTTTTAAGTTTCAAATCCAAGGCACTTTCATTGTAGATAAAAACAGAAAATGCATGAAAACAAAATAAAACTCATTACAAATGTTTAAAAGTCTATTACTTATGGATAGGTACTAACAGTTGAATAAATTTGTAATTTTCATAAATTTACCATGAAAATATAGCCATGTATATTTAATAGCAATGAAATGATATCCTACTTACAACTTTGTAAACTTTTTTACAACAAACATACTATGAAGGTCAATCCATGCCATTTAATATAAGCCCATATAATAAAAATGGTAGTAGAAACACTAATGGTCTGGTATGATAATAATGATAAGAAAAGTTAATATTATTGCTGATTTCCCCATGCTCCACACTGTCGTAAGTGCTAAATCCATACCTACTCATTTCAACCTATGACGAGGAGCTGTTGTTGCTCAAATTTACACAGCAGGGAACTGAGGCACAGTGAAGTCAGGGCTAGAAAGTCACAAAATTAAGATTTCAACAGATTTTTTGGGGCTGCTAAGCACCTACATTTAGCCAGTGTCCACTGCTGCTTTTCATTTTATAAGACCCTCAAACTTACTGTTGACAGGGCACAGCAAAAGAAAACTAATTAAGGTCCTATGTTTTGTTTTGTTTTTTTTCAGTTAACTAGGAAAACATTTAAAATATTGATCATTAGTGTGGCTTGGAATTTGGAAAATGGTATTGTCTTATACCGTGGAAAATCCTCCTCCAGTATCTTGTCTCCCTTCCTCGGACCGAGGGATATTCTGATTCTAAAGTGAATGGCTTACCTGTGGTTGGGGCAGAAAATACTTATGTTTTTCAGCCGTTTCAATATTTTGTGTAATTGCAAGAGCAATGGGTGTTTATTACAATTAAAAGTAGATGACATGGAAAGGGAAATCATAATACCTCAAAGTCCACTGCTTGAAGTAAAGCCCTTTTTTTTTTCAAATTTTTATCTAAATTCCAGTTAGTTAACATACAGCACAATACTGGTTTTAGGATTAGAATTCAGTAATTCATCACATACATATATCACCCATTGCTCATCATAACAAATGCCCTCCTAAGTGCCCATCACTCATCTAGCCCATACCCCACCTCACTCCCTCCATGAGCCCTCAGTTTGTTCTCTAACTGTAAGAATTTCTCATGGTTTGTTTCCCTTTCTCTTTTTTCCCCTTCCCATGTTATCATCTGTTTCTTAAATTCCACATATGAGTGAATACAAAGTACACTCTAGCTCCATCCACATCATTGCAAATGGCAAGATTTCATGCTTTTTGATGGCTGAGTAATATTCCATTATATATATTTCTTTCATAAGTGTTTCTTTCATAACATTTCTTTCATAAGTGTTCTATAGTTTTCAGAGTACAGGTCTTTTACATCTTTGGTTAGGTTTATTCCTAGATATCTTATTGTTTTTGATGCAATTGCAAATGGGATTGATTACTTGATTTCTTTGCTGCTTGGTTATTTTGTAATTGCAACAGATTTCTGCATATTGATTTTGAATTCTGTGACTTTGCTGAATTCATGTATTAGTGCTAGGAAATTTTTTGCTTGAGTCTTTTGGGTTTTCTACATATTGTGTCATTTACAAATAGTGGAAGCTTAACTTCTTCCTTTCCAATTTGGATGCCTTTTATCTTTTTTTGTTGTCTGATTTTTGAGGCTAAGACTTCCAGTCCTATGTCAAATAGTAATGGTGAGAGTGGACATCTTTGTCTTGTTCCTGACCATCGGGGAAAGGCTTTCTTTCCCAAAATTTATTCCACAGACTAATCATAAAAATAACAGAGTATGCCTGCACTCTTCAACACCATCAGGTCATGAAAACAATCTGGTACTTCCTCAAAATGTTCACCATAGAGTTACCATGTGACCCAGATATTCCACTCCTAGGTACACAGCCAGGAGAAATACCAACATATGTCAACATAAAAAGTTGTACATGAATGTACATAGCATCATTCATAAAGTCAAAAGTGGAAACAACTCAAATGTCCATCAGTTAATACATGGATAAATTGTCATATAATATAAATTGTCATATAATATTTGGCAATTAAAAGGAATAATGTAGGAATGAATACATACCACAATATGGATGAACCTTGAAAATGTTAAGCCTAGTGAAAGAAGTCTAATATGTAAAAGACCACATGTTATATGGTTTCTTTTACATGAAGTGTCCAGAGAGAACCCATCAACATGCTGTACCCAAGCCATTCCGTTCTTTACATTCTGACTTGCTGAAAGCTCTTTCTGGTGGATTTGGGTAACAGCCCCACCCACTTTCCTGACCCATAACGTTCAAGCTGCAATTCAGGTTTTTGTCACTAGATGACACCAACTTACCAGCATCATCAAAGTTCTCTACTGAGAATGGTCTGCAAAGAGAAAAAAAAAAAAAAAAAAATCTCTGGAACACCCTGGCTTTGAACATATAAAGAATGGTTCTAATCCTGTCTGATGAAATTGATAGGTATAAAATAAGATTGTGAAAATATGTAGTATTGTGTCTGCAGACGATAAAACACCAGGTGACACTAGCACACATTGGCAGTCTGGCCTGTGTGCAAGCTCAGTACAAGTCAGAACAGAAGGGCTGTGACTGACAGAGAATAAGCATCAGAATGAGGAGTGGGCAGCAGTGCCCTGTGTTATGGAAAAAGGATGACAAACCAGGTGGGAGAAGATCTGGGCAGCCTGCGCAACAATGGAGCAATGGAGGGTAAGCACCTTGTTCTCTAGTAGGGACCTTCTGTACAGTCCACACTGTACATCAGCAGATAGTGATGTGGAAGAGACAGATCAATGAACAAGTTGAAGTTTGGGGTCTGCAGTGAATGGATTTGCTTTAATATACATGTGAATTTTATAAGTAGAATTGAAATCATAGTAAACACAACCATTTCATATTTTTTACTGTATGTAAAATGTACTCATTTTAATTTTTTTTCAACGTTTATTTATTTTTGGGACAGAGAGAGACAGAGCACTAACGGGGGAGGGGCAGAGATAGAGGGAGACACAGAATCGGAAACAGGCTCCAGGCTCTGAGCCATCAGCCCAGAGCCTGACGCGGGGCTCGAACTCACGGACCGCGAGATCGTGACCTGGCTGAAGTCGGACGCTTAACCGACTGCGCCACCCAGGCGCCCCTGTACTCATTTTAATTAATAAAAATAAATGTGATGTCTTTGGAAGTCATATCCAGGATGACAGCTCTGAGAGTGAGACCAGGGGGCTCCCCAAAGGGGAGGGAGGATGGAGGTTGGGAGCTTGACTTCATGGGATCAGCCATATTTCTGGATTTTCACCTACCTGGAACACTCTATCTGTATCCTTCGCTTTTCTAGGATATAAAAAAAATAGATTTTCTGGAATATCCGTACCTGAGATTGGAGATCCATCTCCAGTCTGAGTAGAAAGGAAAGCCACAACTGTGAGAGTATATGGAGGTGATAGAGCTAGAGGGGATATAGAAACATACACACACAGAATAAATTCATTTTTTAAGTTTATTTATTTATTTTGAGAGATAAAGCATGTGAGTAGGGGAGAGGCAGAGAGAGAGGGAGAAAAAGAATCCCAAGCAGCCTCCATGCTCAGACCAACTCTGGACTCCACCTCACAACTATGAGATCACGAACTGGGCCAATATCAAGAGTTGGATCCTTAATGAACTGAGCCACCCAGGCACCCTACAATTCAATTTTTTAAGAGGAAATTGAATGGTTTAATTTGTGGAGTAAACAGTTGTTTGTTCTTGATTACAGCATTCAACAGGTAAATCACATTCACATCTTGGTACATAAGTGGTACCCTGCCATTTCCTTGAGACAGTTGATCCAGATAGAATTATTCCTGGCCAACACTTACCTATGTGTCTGCCAGAAATTTTCCTCTGTCCCTTGAATAGACATGTAAACTCTCTCTTATCAAGAATTCCTGGTAAATGTATTTTCTTCAATTCAATAGCCATATACAGTAGAGCACCACGGATTTGTCAATGGATTTGATATATCATGAACCCCAGATCAAGATCTCACATTATTTAACCTTGTCTTTTATGATCCAAAGGGAAGTTTAGAATCCAGCAGGGTCTCAGTGTCACCAATTTTCACTGAAGAGTTATTAAGCCATGGAAAGGGTTTGCTAATTTTATGCTGGCTCTGGGTATTTACTTTGAACACAGTTTATTTGAATAAGGTTTTGAACATTTGCTCTGTATGTCATTTTGTAGGCTTAAAATAAAAAAAACACAGGAGTTTAAATTTGCTCATCTAGGGTTTACATTTTTGGTAATGAAAATGCATTATTTGAGTAAAGAAAGCTATAAAACCCTAACCAAAAATTAAAAGTAAAATACAGGGTATTGGATCCCAAGAAAACAAGAGTTTCCTCTGGCAGAAGTCAGGCTGACTGCACATAATAATTAGGTATAATTGACAATGCCTTTTCCACAGACTTTTTGCCAAGTTTGTATATTTTCAGTAGCTTAAGTTTTCCCCTTTTCTCTGATTTTCATTACTACCATCGCTAGGAGGAAAATTTAAAACATCTCAAAAACAGCTATTTCCAAGTAACACTATTCCAAGTAACAGCTATTTCCCAGCACACACTCCTTATATTTCCTCTGGTTTCAAGTATGAAAGAGATCTCAGCTCAGACAAGAAGGATCTTTGCCATACAGCCACCAGCTCATGCATCCTCCTCTTTATTCTGAGAGGCTCCAGTTTACATGAAAATTACAAGGTAAAGTATTTCTCCAAGTTTCTAATATAACTAATCACTCCTTTTCTTCAAAAATAGAGGTCTATGATTCCTTTTTGAACATGCCTTCAAAGTGGAGGTCTTTGGTCATGAGCTCCTCTTCAACATTATCTAGTGCCTGCTGGTGATGTGCCAGTTCTATAGGTTCCTACTCTTTCTTGAAAGCTTTGTTGTTGTCTGTGGGTATGTTCTTGGTGGCTCTAGTTTTCTGCTCCTGAGTCATATGTGATTGGCCAGCAGCAGCATCTTGGCCCAAAATCAGAGTAAATGCTCTGAAGCCCAAATACATTGGGGAAATACCAGGATGCAGAACTAATCCAGAATGCATCTAATGAAAATAGCTTGATTCATTGCTGTAGTCTAGATTTAAAATGATGGGTCAGTGAAAAAGAGATTTTGCCTTGTGATAGAGCCTGAAAATATAATGCTGATCCATTAACCAATAAGAATCATAGGGAGGGCATTTGGTTCATTGTGTCTATGAGGATACTGGGATGAGTCCTTCATTTTACTTTTTTTTAAAATAATCCATTCTCATGTTGTTGAAGTAATATTTTCTGTATTGTTAATTGTAAAAAATATTGAGCCTATTATTTGATTGTAATGTTCTCTGAAAGCATGTTGAGGTTCTAACTCCAGGTACCTATGAATGGGGCTTTATTCAGAAATAGGGTCTTTGCAAACAATCAAATTAAGATTAGGTCGTTAGAGTGGCTCCTAATCTATATAATTTATGGCATTATAAGAAGGTGAAAATGCCACTGAAGGCAAGGACACTAAGGGAGAACATGTGATTGACAGAGGCAGAGACTAATGTTGCTGCAAGCAGTGAACACCAAGGACTGATGGTCAACACCAGAGGCCAGGAAGAACAAGGAGGATTCTTCCTAGTGTCTTAAGGTACAAGGCCCTAATGACACCTTGATTTCAGACTTTCAGAATCCAAAACTATGAGAAACTCAATTTCTGTTATGTAAAGCTACTAGTTTGTGTATTTTATTATAACAGTCCATGGAAACTAATATAGTACTTTAGTTTTGTTTCTTTCTCTTAGATTTGTTGCATTGGTGTGATTAACAATAAGGTGGTATCTTATGACGTGAGCAGCAGTAGCACGTGCTGGTTAGATGATTTTACACAGGAGCCACACTTTGTGTTCAAATATAAGCCTTGAAATGTCCTAACCCTGTCCTTGCTGTGCCTCAGTTTCCTGATATTGAAACTGTTCCTTCTCATAAGTTGTGGTGAGGATTAATGAGTAAGGATAGATTTAGCCCTCACATCAGTATTGGGTGCTGGGTGCTTGGGTGGCTCAGTACGTTAAGTGTCTGACTCTTGATTTTGGCTTGGGTCATGATCCTAGTTGCTCAGCATGGAGCCTCCTTGAGATTCTCTCTCTCTCTCTCTCTCTCTCTTTCTCTCTCTCTCTCTCTCTGCCTCCCTCTGCCCCTCTCCTCAGCTCTCTGTCTCTAAAAAAACAGTATTGGGAAACAATAAATATTAATCATGTTACTATTAATATCATGACAGAATGGACCATTAATTTTCAACTGCCATTTGTATTATGTGCATTTATATTATATGGCTTGCATCGACTTTCACAATATAATATTTATCATAAAAAACAGCTTACAAAGCTGAAAGTAGATTTTATCATTTCTTTTCTTAAATATAGTTACATTTTCAAAGTAAAATTTCTGAAAAAAAATATGCAAATGGAAACAGTGCTTAACCCTGAGTAAAAGACTTTTAAGGGTTTCCAATGATTTTTTTCCTGCCCTGTATTTTCCATTTCTCTTTACAACAAAAGTACATGGGTTTAGAAGTGAAAAAAGAACAAGAAAAAATAAATATCCTCCACCATTCCTGTAGGATAGTGAGTCTGCATCAGATGCAGAATATCCCTAAAGAAAGGGTATAAGGTAATAAGGTGGTTACAATATTAATGTTAGAATCTACTCATGACAACCCTACTTGGGTGGCTCAGGGTCAATACAGATACTCAGGGAAAGTGAAAGCAAGTCCCACAAATAAATATTACATTAAGAAAACCTCTGGTATCTCTACTTCCCAGGAATTAGTGAAGGTCATGAGAGGAAAACACTTTTCTCTTCTTTCCAAATAAAGCCCTTTGAACCAAAAGCAGTCTCATGGGTTTAACCTTCCAGTTAGCCAAACAGGGAACCCGCAAGGGAGGCAAAGAGGGAGACTGCAGGACACTGCCCAGAGCTTAGCCCCAGAGCTTCCAGAGGGCAGATGCTTCAACAGTGGGATTCAAGGGGAACTTCAGTCACAGGCTCCCTCAGCCCAGGGCCCAGGGCAACCAACACATGGGAATTAAAACAGGTTTGAAGCACCTTCCTTGTGCAACTAAAATAGTAAAAGGAAAGGAAAAAAAATATATATATATATGCCCAGCACATACCATACAAAGAAGTTCAAGTTTAAAACCAGATGTATGCCTTACCCATCCTAGGGATTTGAGTGTTAGTCTGGACACTGGAAAATGAACTCCCTGTAATTACTGTCATCTTTCACCAGTTTGGCTCAGATTAGGTTCTGGAGGTATAGGTCCAGATGAATAACAGTGTGAATGAAAGCCAGAAAATTAGGCCTGGGGGAAAGGAAGATGTTTCATGTTCAGGAGGTACCTGACAATAATTTATTATGACTGGAGCCTGGGAACTAACTGTAAGACATAACATAGCTGATTAATAACATGACTGAAAACAGTATCACATCTGCTGATTCTGTTAGTGCTCCTAAAGCATGTAAAGTGAGAAAATGGGCATGTCCATGTCAGAAGCTCTGAAAGAGAGTACACATGGCAAGGAGACATAAATGACAGATCATCTGTTGAGATGTGAATGTGGATATGTTTTCCTTATGTTTCTTCCTTCCTCCTTTCCAGTAGGTAGTCAGTATCTCTGGAAAAAAAAATACGTATAAAACATAGTTTATGCCTTACATATACCTACATCTTTATCTCATGTTTATTAAATGTGAATTAGATGTCTGCTGTAAGTCACTGTCAGTCCAATTCTATATCTATATCCATATCTTCCCTGTCTTGATAGTGAGACTGGATAACTGGAAATTTCCATAGGCAGCACGGTGGATGTTAGTGCCCATCCCATGGTGTGGTGAGGTTTGACCTCAAATGGACTCCATTCCAAGCAAGTTTTATCAAAGCTTGACACTGTGTCTTGGAAACCCAGTATCTCAACAGGAAATAATTTGGTTGAGGAGGGAGGTAGTACCTGGGAAACTGGAATTGAGAGGCTACAGTCTTCTCCTATAGAGACTCACACCCAGATGGAGAGTGAAGGATGAGGTAACACTTGTGTGGTTTCAGTCCTAGACCTCTCATGAGTGCAAACACTTGTGTGGTTTCAGTCCTAGATCTCTCATGGGTGCAAACTAGAGGTTTTACTTTCTCTTTAGTCCATGGCCAGGTTGTGTGGTAGATTTCAGAAATGAGTTTGTGTCTGCTTTATCCCTAGGATGGTGGCCCCTCCCATTCAGCCCTCTGGGGGGAGGGTCCATCTGAGGTGACATGGAGTTTCCGCTTCATTTAAGACCTTGTCTCCTAGTTGTGGGACCAGATCCACAGGAGGAAGAGGAGAGATAGAGTTCTCAAAGACTGGAGCATAAGACTGGAGCCCTGATATCAACATCTAAATCTCCTGACTTGGTGACACAGTTTTCATATGTCTCTCACAATATAACAAAGAGAAACTTAACATGTCTGACTTCCTATTCCTTCTATTTCCCTTGCTGCTGTGACCTATAGGTTAGAAATTTCTGTTTAGCCCTGCATGTAGGCATGTTAGTAATTGAAGGAATTTTGCTTGCAGCTAAGATTCACAAAAACCACTCTTTATTCAAAACCTACCTCACCCAAGGAGATAAGTAAGTAGCAAGAGTAGTCATCATCTCAATTCTTCAAGATTGTGGAATTATCTTAACTCGGGGGGAGTTGAAACCATGTTTCATAGGGTTAATGAGGCTGAAACTCGCAGAAAATTTAAAGCTTGTGTATCAGGGAACCATTTCTCTATAATCAGCTATTGTGTCTTCTTAGACTCCACTAACAAATGCATTAGCTGTGTCTACAGAAGCCTGGACTCAATGTCAACTGATATGGCTCCAGCCTAGGAACAAGCAGGACTGAATTCTTTACCAGAGATAAAAAGGCCAAGACACTATCAAGTTTATACTGGCTCTCAAAGCATGTCCACAGCTCCTTCATCTTGTCCTAAGATAACCTTCTGATGCCAGGGTCTGAAATTTGCCTCATTTTGATGTTGTCTCCATTAAGAAGTGAAAATTGGATATATGTTACATATATGTTTGCTTAATGCACATGCTCCATCTTTCCTCATGAATAGTCATTTTTCCTCATCCTTCCCATCAATATATATGAAATCTCAACTCCTGTGATTATAAAATACTGATTCTCATCCCTTTGGGGAGGCTGACTTGAGGCTTATCTTCCCATCTCCTCATTTGTCTGCCTCTCAAATAAACTCTTCCCTGCTGCATACCTGATGTCTCAGTGATTGGCTTTCCTGTGCTTTAGGTATACAGACATGGGTTTGGTTACAACATAGTCACCTCCACAACTGTTCCACTTATGCCTGACACACCAGTATAACTCACCTCTTTCTCCTGTCTACAGAAGTACACCGAGTGAAATTCCTCAAACCAGTGGTGAAGGAAATTTTTCCAGCTATAACTAACAACCCAGAAACAATCAGGGAGTGAAATAACAAAAACTCAATAAGCTGTGTAAACTGTAAAGATCTAGTTGGATTTTTAACATGATTCATTATTATGGAAGCATCCCATCAAAGAAATAGAAAGGTGGTCTTAGGAGATACACAAACCCATCAAAGAAATGGGAAGGTGGTCTTAGGAGATACACAAAAGGGAAAGTTTTTATAAAGGAAGTTTCAGCAGGAAAGAGTTACAGTTGGAATCTGAAAGGAGTCTACTAGAGAAACATGAGGTACTGATGTTTTTTTTTTTATTATATGAAATTTATTGTCAAATTGGTTTCCATACAACACCCAGTGCTCATCCCAAAAGGTGCCCTCCTCAATACCCATCACCCACACTCTCCTCCCTCCCAACCCCCATCAACCCTAAGTTTCTTCTCAGTTTTTAACAGTCTCCCATGCTTTGGCTCTCTCCCACTCTAACCTCTTTTTTCCTTTTTTTTTTTTTTCTTTTTTCCTCCCCCTCCCCCATGGGTTCCTGCCAAGTTTCTCAGGATCCACATAAGAGTGAAACCATATGGTATCTGTCTTTCTCTGTACGGCTTATTTCACTTAGCATCACACTCTCCAGTTCCATCCACGTTGCTACAAAGGACCATATTTCATTCTTTCTCATTGCCACGTAGTACTCCATTGTGTATATAAACCACAATTTCTTTATCCATTCATCAGTTGATGGACATTTAGGCTCTTTCCATAATTTGGCTATTGTTGAGAGTGCTGCTATGAACATTGGGGTACAAGTGCCCCTATGCATCAGTACTCCTGTATCCCTTGGATAAATTCCTAGCAGTGCTATTGCTGGGTCATAGGGTAGGTCTATTTTTAATTTTCTGAGGAACCTCCACACTGCTTTCCAGAGCGGCTGCACCAATTTGCATTCCCACCAACAGTGCAAGAGGGTTCCCGTTTCTCCACATCCTCGCCAGCATCTATAGTCTCCTGATTTGTTCATTTTGGCCACTCTGACTGGCGTGAGGTGATACCTGAGTGTGGTTTTGATTTGTATTTCCCTGATAAGGAGCGACGCTGAACATCTTTTCATGTGCCTGTTGGCCATCCGGATGTCTTCTTTAGAGAAGTGTCTATTCATGTTTTCTGCCCATTTCTTCACTGGGTTATTTGTTTTTCGGGTGTGGAGTTTGGTGAGCTCTTTATAGATTTTGGATACTAGCCCTTTGTCCGATATGTCATTTGCAAATATCTTTTCCCATTCCGTTGGTTGCCTTTTAGTTTTGTTGGTTGTTTCCTTTGCTGTGCAGAAGCTTTTCATCTTCATAAGGTCCCAGTAATTCACTTTTGCTTTTAATTCCCTTGCCTTTGGGGATGTGTCGAGTAAGAGATTGCTACGGCTGAGGTCAGAGAGGTCTTTTCCTGCTTTCTCCTCTAAGGTTTTGATGGTTTCCTGTCTCCCATTCAGGTCCTTTATCCATTTTGAGTTTATTTTTGTGAATGGTGTGAGAAAGTGGTCTAGTTTCAACCTTCTGCATGTTGCTGTCCAGTTCTCCCAGCACCATTTGTTAAAGAGGCTGTCTTTTTTCCATTGGATGTTCTTTCCTGCTTTGTCAAAGATGAATTGGCCATACGTTTGTGGGTCTAGTTCTGGGGTTTCTATTCTATTCCATTGGTCTATGTGTCTGTTTTTGTGCCAATACCATGCTGTCTTGATGATGACAGCTTTGTAGTAGAGGCTAAAGTCTGGGATTGTGATGCCTCCTGCTTTGGTCTTCTTCTTCAAAATTCCTTTGGCTATTCGGGGCCTTTTGTGGTTCCATATGAATTTTAGGATTGCTTGTTCTAGTTTCGAGAAGAATGCTGGTGCAATTTTGATTGGGATTGCATTGAATGTGTAGATAGCTTTGGGTAGTATTGGCATTTTGACAATATTTATTTTTCCAATCCATGAGCAGGGAATGTCTTTCCATTTCTTTAAATCTTCTTCAATTTCCTTCATAAGCTTTCTATAGTTTTCAGCATACAGATCCTTTACATCTTTGGTTAGATTTATTCCTAGGTATTTTATGCTTCTTGGTGCAATTGTGAATGGGATCAGTTTCTTTATTTGTCTTTCTGTTGCTTCATTGTTAGTGTATAAGAATGCAACTGATTTCTGTACATTGATTTTGTATCCTGCAACTTTGCTGAATTCATGTATCAATTCTAGCAGACTTTTGGTGGAGTCTATCAGATTTTCCATGTATAATATCATGTCATCTGCAAAAAGCGAAAGCTTGATTTCATCTTTGCCAATTTTGATGCCTTTGATTTCCTTTTGTTGTCTGATTGCTGATGCTAGAACTTCCAGCACTATATTAAACAACAGCGGTGAGAGTGGGCATCCCTGTCGTGTTCCTGATCTCAGGGAAAAAGCTCTCAGTTTTTCCCCGTTGAGGATGATGTTAGCTGTGGGCTTTTCATAAATGGCTTTTATGATCTTTAAGTATGTTCCTTCTATCCCGACTTTCTCAAGGGTTTTTATTAAGAAAGGGTGCTGGATTTTGTCGAAGGCCTTTTCTGCATCGATTGACAGGATCATATGGTTCTTCTCTTTTTTTTTGTTAATGTGATGTATCACGTTGATTGATTTGCGAATGTTGAACCAGCCCTGCATCCCAGGAATGAATCCCACTTGATCATGGTGAATAATTCTTTTTATATGCCGTTGAATTCGACTTGCTAGTATCTTATTGAGAATTTTTGCATCCATATTCATCAGGGATATTGGCCAGTAGTTCTCTTTTTTTACTGGGTCTCTGTCTGGTTTAGGGATCAAAGTAATACTGGCTTCATAGAATGAGTCTGGAAGTTTTCTTTCCCTTTCTATTTCTTGGAATGGCTTGAGAAGGATAGGTATTATCTCTGCTTTAAACGTCTGGTAGAACTCCCCTGGGAAGCCATCTGGTCCTGGACTCTTATTTGTTGGGAGATTTTTGATAACCGATTCAATTTCTTCGCTGGTTATGGGTCTGTTCAAGCTTTCTATTTCCTCCTGATTGAGTTTTGGAAGAGTGTGGGTGTTCAGGAATTTGTCCATTTCTTCCAGGTTGTCCAATTTGTTGGCATATAATTTTTCATAGTATTCCCTGATAATTGTTTGTATCTCTGAGGGATTGGTTGTAATCATTCCATTTTCATTCATGATTTTCTCTATTTGGGTCATCTCCCTTTTCTTTTTGAGAAGCCTGGCTAGAGGTTTGTCAATTTTGTTTATTTTTTCAAAACACCAACTCTTGGTTTCGTTGATCTGCTCTACAGTTTTTTTAGACTCTATATTGTTTATTTCTGCTCTGATTTTTATTATTTCTCTTCTTCTGCTGGGTTTGGGGTGTCTTTGCTGCTCAGCTTCTATTTCCTTTAGGTGTGCTGTTAGATTTTGTATTTGGGATTTTTCTTGTTTCTTGAGATAGGCCTGGATTGCAATGTATTTTCCTCTCAGGACTGCCTTTGCTGCGTCCCAAAGCGTTTGGATTGTTGTAATTTCATTTTCGTTTGTTTCCATATATTTTAAATTTCTTCCCTAATTGCCTGGTTGACCCACTCATTCGTTAGTAGGGTGTTCTTTAACCTCCATGCTTTTGGAGGTTTTCCAGACTTTTTTCTGTGGTTGATTTCAAGCTTCATAGCATTGTGGTCTGAAAGTATGCATGGTATAATTTCCATTCTTGTAAACTCATGAAGGGCTGCTTTGTGACCCAGTATATGATCTATCTTGGAGAATGTTCCATGTGCACTCGAGAAGAAAGTATATTCTGTTGCTTTGGGATGCAGAGTTCTAAATATATCTGTCAAGTCCATCTGATCCAATGTCTCATTCAGGGCCCTTGTTTTTTATTGACCGTGTGTCTAGATGATCTATCCATTTCTGTAAGTGGGGTGTTAAAGTCCCCTGCAATTACCACATTCTTATCAATAAGGTTGCTTATGTTTATGAGTAGTTGTTTTATATATTTGGGGGCTCCGGTGTTTGGCGCATAGACATTTAAAATTGGTAGCTCTTCCTGATGAATAGACCCTGTAACTATTATATAATGTCCTTCTTCATCTCTTGTTACAGCCTTTAATTTAAAGTCTAGTTTGTCTGATATAAGTATGGCTACTCCAGCTTTCTTTTGGCTTCCAGTAGCATGATAAATAGTTCTCCATCCCCTCACTCTCAATCTAAAGGTGTCCTCAGGTCTAAAATGAGTCTCTTGTAGACAGCAAATAGATGGGTCTTGTTTTTTTATCCATTCTGATACCCTATGTCTTTTGGTTGGCGCATTTAATCCATTTACATTCAGTGTTATTATAGAAAGATACGGGATTAGAGTCATTGTGATGTCTGTATGTTTTATGTTTGTAGTGTTGTCTCTGGTACTTTTTCTCACAGGGTCCCCTTTAGGATCTCTTGTAGGGCTGGTTTAGTGGTGACAAATTCCTTCAGTTTTTGTTTGTTTGGGAAGACCTTTATCTCTCCTTCTATTCTAAATGACAGACTTGCTGGTTAAAGGATTCTCGGCTGCATATTTTTTCTGTCTAGCACACTGAAAATCTCGTGCCAATTCTTTCTGGCCTGCCAAGTTTCAAAAGAGAGATCAGTCACTAGTCTTATAGGTCTCCCCTTATATGTGAGGGCACGTTTACCCCTTGCTGCTTTCAGAATTTTCTCTTTATCCTTGTATTTTGCCAGTTTCACTATGATATGTCGTGCAGAAGATCGATTCAAGTTCCGTCTGAAGGGAGTTCTCTGTGCCTCTTGGATTTCAATGCCTTTTTCCTTCCCCAGTTCAGGGAAGTTCTCAGCTATTATTTCTTCAAGTACCCCTTCAGCACCTTTCCCTCTCTCTTCCTCCTCTGGGATACCAATTATGCGTATATTATTTCTTTTTAGCGTATCACTTAGTTCTCTAATTTTCCCCTCATACTCCTGGATTTTTTTATCTCTCTTTTTCTCAGCTCCCTCTTTTTCCATAACTTTATCTTCTAGTTCACCTATTCTCTCCTCTGCCTCTTCAATCCGAGCCATGGTGGTTTCCATTTTGTTTTGCATTTCATTTAAAGCGTTTTTCAGCTCCTCGTGACTGTTCCTTAGTCCCTTGATCTCTGTAGCAAGAGATTCTCTGCTGTCCTCTACACTGTTTTCAAGCCCAACGATTAATTTTATGACTATTATTCTAAATTCACTTTCTGTTATATTATTTAAATCCTTTTTGATCAGCTCATTAGCTGTTGTTATTTCCTGGAGATTCTTCTGAGGGGAATTCTTCTGCTTGGTCATTTTGGATAGTCCCTGGCATGGTGAGGACCTGCAGGGCACTTCCCCTGTGCTGTGGTATATAACTGGAGTTGGTGGGCGGAGTCGCAGTCAGACCTGATATCTGCCCCCAGCCCACCGCTGGGGCCACAGTCAGACTGGTGTGTGCCTTCTCTTCCCCTCTCCTAGGGGCGGGATTCACTGTGGGGTGGCGTGGCCCGTCTGGGCTACTTGCACACTGCCAGGCTTGTGATGCTAGGGATCTGGCGTATTAGCTGGGGTGGGTAGGCAAGGTGCACAGGGGCAGGAGGGGCAGGCTTAGCTCGCTTCTCCTTAGGTGATCCACTTCGGGAGGGGCCCTGTGGTAGCGGGAGGGAGTCAGATCCGCTGCTGGAGGTTTGGCTCCTCCGCAGAAGCACAGAGTTGGGTGTTTGTGCGGAGCGAGGAAGTTCCCTGGCAGGAACTGGTTCTCTTTGGGATTTGGCTGGGGGATGGGCGGGGGAGATGGCGCTGGCGAGCGCCTTTGTTCCCCACCAAACTGTGCTCTGTCGTCAGGGGGCTCAGCAGCTCTCCCTCCCTTTGTCCTCCAGCCTTCCTGCTTTCTGAGCAGAGCTGTTAACTTATGACCTCCCAGAGGCTAAGTCGCGCTTGCTGTCGGAACACAGTCCGTCAGGCCCCTCCGCTTTTGCCAGCCAGACTCGGGAGCTCTGCTTGGCCGGCGAGCCGCCCCTCCGCCCCGGCTCCCTCCCGCCAGTCCGTGGAGCGCGCACCGCCTCGCCGCCCTTCCTACCCTCTTCCGTGGGCCTCTCGTCTGCGCTTGGCTCCGGCGACTCCGTTCTGCTAATCCTCTGGCGGTTTTCTGGGGTATTTAGGCAGGTGTAGGTGGAATCTAAGTGATCAGCAGGAAGGGCGGTGAGCCCAGCGTCCTCCTACGCCGCCATCTTCCCCGAGGTACTGATGTTTTAATGAAGTCAAGGGGAATTTTCTAGCAAAACTCCTTCTGGCTCAGGGAAGATCAGCCTTTTGTCCTATTCAGTCCTTCACCTGACTAGATGAGGCCCACTCACTTAATGGGCAGCTAACTGCCTTATTCAAATTCTACCCCTTAAATGTAAAAATTATTCAAAACACTTTCACAGAAATATCCAGAATAATGTTTGATCAAAATCTGGGCACTGTGGCTCCACCAAATTGATACATACAATCTATCATCACAATTATTAACTTGCCTAGATTTCCATATTAGATTTGAGATGTGATTAGCAATGTACTGAACCTAGGGAGTAAAATGTCCCCTAGAAAAAAACTACAGTTCATCAGAAAATCACTCACTAAAATAAAACAGTTTAGTGTTTTTCAACTTTATTTGTGTGGTTCAAATTGAATTATGGAGTTTCTTGGGGTTTCACCTTGAGGAATTCCTGGTTTCTTGGGTGGTAAAAAACAGGGAGAGATCATGTATGAGTGTGTGTGTGTGTGTGTGTGTGTGTATTTTTGAAGCTGTGAGGAATATTTATTGTGAGGAATGTGTGAGACGAATTACTGTGGGTTATGTCAATCTTCCTCAGTTCCTAGCACATGTTAGGAGTCAAGTCAGGTTGGTTGCTGTTTGTTTTTTCCTAGTCTCTTTGGCCAGCTTGGTTACCATGGTGATCCAGTAACTGCTGTTGGGTTTTGTACAGACTGAAATGCATTTATGATTTTGCTTAAAGCACTCATCACTATGATATTTGTTAACTGTCACTTTTATAATGTTGTAATTCCTTGTAGATTTAGAAATTGACATTCAAAATTTAGTTAGAGCTTTTCCCTTTTCCCCTATCATTGACCTATTTAGTCATGTATTTATTTTATTAGTATGAATCATATTTTTGTATTTTACTCAAATAGTTACCCTTTGACATTATAATTATGTATTTTGATTGTCACACTGTCACAGAATTGGGCAGTGTTAGCCCGTTCAAATTGGCTTCTGTGTCCACTTGCTGCCTCCTGTGAATTCTCTGAACATGAGCTTTGCTGTGTGAGTCTGATTATCTCCCAATCTGTAGAAAGTACACTAAAACCTTGGATTGCTAGTAACTTGTTCTGTGAGTGTTCCACAAGATGTGCAAACATTTCTAATAAATTTTAACTTGATAAATGAGTGATGTCTTGCAATATGAGTAGTATTTGAAGCCAAATGTCACATGATCACAACTGAGCCAATGGTTCTCTCTCTCTCTTTCTCTCTCTGTCTGCAGGATTGTGGGTGATCGTCTCCCATGCTCGGATGCTCAGGCTCAGGCTGCGGTGTTTGGCAGAAATCAGTGAGTTTTCAGAATGTTGGAAGGTGCCCACAAATGGTACTAGTGTATTTTTTGTCACTTCAAAGCACCCATGGACAGTCCTTTTGTTTTCCACACAAGAGTAAGCTTAGGAATGCTTTGCTTCATTCTAGGTTAGGCTGCCTGTATGTATAGACCTTTACCTCTGCTGCCTTATTGCCAGTTACATTAAATCCAGTATATGACAAGAGTTTATCAATACTGTACTGTAGTCAACATCTGTATGAGTGTATACAATGGCCCCCATGAATAAAAAGATTCTATTGAGCCAAGAGATAGCAGTGATTTCATTAGTGATAGTGAAAATTGTCCTACACAATGACCCTCCTCTCTTGTCTCCCTCACACCAGCCACGAAGGTTTTCAAAGGTAAGTGCAGGTTAATTTGTTTATTTTTCTTTATATTTTCTATTTTATTTATTATTTTGTATTATGTTACAGTCTTGTAATAATTTTTATGTGAATATTTTTGGGTTTTGTAATGAATTATCAGAGTTTCCATTATTTCTTATGGGGGAATTCACTTTGATATACAAATGCTTTGGATTATAAACATGTTTCCAGAACAAATTATGCTCACAAACCAAGGTTTTACTATAATGTTTTTAGGGGTGCCTGGGTGGCTCAGTTGGTTAAGTGTCCAACTCTTGATTATGGTTCAGGTCATGATCTCATGGTTTGTGGGTTTGAGCCCTGCATTGGGCTCTGTACTGACAGTGTAGAGCCTACTTGGGATTCTCTCTCTTTCTCCCTCTCACTGTCTCTCTCCCGCTTGTGCTCTCTCTCTCTCTCACTCAAAACAAATAAAAAATGTTAAAAAAACAAATAAACTTTATTTTTAAATTAATTTTTATTGTTTAATTTATTTTTAAAATTTTTGAAGTTTTATTTATTTTTGAGAGAGAGAGAGAGAGAGAGAGAGAGCAAGCAAGCAGGTGAGGGGCAGAAAGGAGGGAGACACAGATCCCCAAGCAGGCTCCAGGCTCTTAGCTGTCAGCATAGAACCTGACGCCGGGCTTGAACTCACAAACTGCGATATCATGACCTGAACTGAAGTCAAACACTCAACTGACTGAGCCACCCAGACGCCCCTAAAATAAGAAAGTAATATTTCACCTCAGAGCAATCCTCTGAGGATTTAAAGACAAAAAGTTTAGCAATGCTTATTTCATTCTGTTGAAGTGATGCTTTGGATATGAACATCATAATATGACTACTAGAAAGAATACTTGGACAGAGAGCAGCAAGCAGGAATGGGCCAACATTTCCATGATGTGAGAGCTTCAGGGTCACTGCTATGTGAGGGAGGGGTCTAGGGGATGGAGCTGGGGAAGAGGCACAGCATCATTTCAAAGCTTCCAGTGACCTGAGTAGGGACTGGCAACCACATCCTGTCCCATTTCCCTTGCCTTTCATGTGCTCTCTCTTCCTCTCCCTTTCCTCTCTATTCCATGTGCTATCTGATCCCCTGACTGTCCCTTCTAGTTGAACATCAAAGCAGTGTGTGGACTCTGACCCCAGAAAGAAGAGTTGAAAGAGAAAAACCAAATATGATGTTCAGTGTGCTTGACAATTTCCTGGAGCAAGAGTGAAGAGAACAGGATCCCATCACTGAGACATTTTAGGTAAGTCACTGCCCTTCCTGCAGTGTCTTCTGTACAAAGGTAACAATATTCAATGTTCCCAGCCATCCAGGAGTATTATTCAAGTGTGAACCCATGTAGGAAAGGAATATGTGGTCATAGTTGTAAGGGAAAAACTGGTGCCCTTTTGAGTAATTCTATTAACAGAGACATCCCACATATCACAGAACTCAGCATTAAACTAATGATACACAAACGTCAGATGTTTATGTCAGGAGTTTTCCAAGTATTGTCCATCAAAATTGGAACAGGTGATTGTTAAAAGAGCAGGTAAATAGGTCCACCCTAGGTCTGTTGTACCCAAACGAGTAAGGTGGGTTGGGAGGTGTCTAAATTTTAAATAGCTTCTTTTGTATATTGTGGTATTTATCCAAGTTAGAAAGTCACTACTGTGAATTGCAACAAGGTGTTCTTAAAATTTTGAATCCTTTCATGTCTTATTTTAGTATAGATTTGTCCTGCAACAGAGCTTTTTGTATCTGTGTCTGCTCCCAGTGTATTAAAAGGGAACAGTTTTTTTCTCTTCAGTCATTCTTATTCAATGTTTCATGTGAGGGAGGCTACAGTAGTTTCCTAAGGGTACCATAACAAAGTACCACAAACTGGATGGCTTAAATTATAGAAATTTATAGTTTCATACTTCTGGGGGCTAAAGCCTGTAATGAAGGTGTTCCCAGAGCCAGGTTCCCTCAACGTCCTTTTGGGGACTCTACCCATGCCTCTTTATATCTTTTCGTGGTTTGTTGGCAAACTGCATATTTTGGCTTGCAGTTGTATGACTCCAAACTTTGCTTTCATGGTATTATCCCTGTTCTGTCTTCATATGGTTGTCTTCTTATAAAGATTCTGATCACATTGATTGATTTGGGGACAGACTATATTCCAGTATGATCTCATCTCAACTAATTATACCTACAACAACCATACTTCAAATATGGTTACATTGAGGTACTGAGTATTAAGATTTCAACATATCTTTTTTTGTGGTGACACACCTCAACCCCATATCAGGCACTGCTGTGAATGCAACACACCAAACAAGGTGAATGAGTGTCCCTAGTGCTTTGTATGTAGCTTGAAAAAACTGGTAATAAGCAGGAAAGGAAATGAATAAGCACGACAATTTCATATTGGAATTAACGGTTTCAAAAAGAGAATGTTTCAAAAACATTTTTTTTTGAATAGAAAATGAAAAAAAGTTAGAGATGGAGGGAGGCAAACCATAAGAGACTCTTAAAAACTGAGAATAAACTGAGGGCTGATGGGGGGTGGGAGGGAGGGGAGGATGGGTGATGGGTATTGAGGAGGACACCTGTTGGGATGAGCACTGGGTGTTGCATGGAAACCAATTTGGCAATAAATTTCATATTAAGAAAGAAAGAAAGAAAGAAAGAAAGAAAGAAAGAAAGAAATCTATGGAAGAGTTTAGAGGAAGTAGCATTTTTGACATTAGAAGCTGTAGTGAGGGATTACGTGATGGATGGGGTGGAATAGTATTATCTCTTGTAAATTCAGGATGCTTCTTCATGAGGCAAAATTGTTCTAAATTTAAAAATTAAAGAGTGTTTTTATGACTGTTGAATATGATAAGCCAAAGTGGATAATGTTTTAAAACTTATAATGGATTACATGTCTAGAACTGAACTCTAAAATAAAATAGACACTTTACGTTCTAAAAATAAAATAAAATAAAATAAAATAAAATAAAATAATATAAAATAAAGTGAAGTAAAATAAGATACGATAAGATAAAATAAATAAAATAAAATAAAATATTTTCCTCAAAAAAATGATGGGACAGGGATTATTATAGATGGGGTGATTCATGAAACTATCTCAGAAAGTGATATTTGAGCTGAGTCCTGAAAAACAAGAGGAAACCAGGCTGGGGCTGGCCTTTTGGTTTGTGATATGTGTGGCACCAGCTGTTTCAGGAGCAAACAACGAGCTCAAGTGCATGGAGCCTGGCAGACAAAGTGTGGGTGGTAGGACATGAGGTAAAAGGGCAGAAAGGAGCTACATCATTTGGGCCATGTAAGGAGTTTGGAGTCATTCTGAGAGTGGTTGGGTCATGTAAGGAATTTGGAGTCATTCTGAGAATGGAGAGTTACAGTATTAGAATGACATAATCTGATTCATGTGCTCAACAACATATGAGTCACAAGGTGGCTCTCCTATTGTGATGAGAATGTTCTGGACAGGGACAAGATGTCTGTGGGGATTATCATTAAGAGAATCTTGCAGCTATCCAGCAGAGGGATGAGGGTAGCTTGGTCCAATGGTGCTGCAGTGTGCAGGGGGCAAGGGTGGCTGTGGGCAGGGCATGTTGGGTGTAGGACACTTGGGACCTGTAGTGGCTGTGGGTGAGGGTATACAAAGATAATCCAGGATCCTTGATGAGCCTGTGACTATTTGTTCAGATTTGTGCAGAAATGATGGTACTGTTTCCTGAGATCAGCTACTACAAGCCCTTTTTAGATGTTATCATGATAATTATTTAGGCACCCAATAGTGGTTATAGTGAAATTTAGTGATTTAAAACACATATACCAGTTGATAGGATTCAGTTTTAAGTTTATTGACCTTCATTAAAAACACATGAAAAGTTTTTATAAAGCTACCAAAACTGTTAGAATCTGTACTTGCATATATTTATAAAAATTATAACATTTATTGAACTGTTACTGTGTGTCTCACTCTAATTGTGTTCGCGTATTAAGTCATTACAATGACAATTCTTGAGGAAGGGCAGATTGTTTCCTCATTTACAGAAGAGGAAACTGAGGCACAGAGAGTTTCTTTCACTCTCCCAGGGTTCAGAGAAAGCTAGATTTCCCAATGTCTGTGCAGTAGAAGTTCTTAAATGATATGATTTATGACTATTTGTTCTTGTAAAAAGCAAAACACGAGGATATATTTTTGTTTTAAGCTTTTTTATTCTTCGGTAAGTATTGTATAATTGCAATTTTGCAAGTCAGGCAATTGAGTGACTCTAACGTGAAGTAAAAGTAATCAAACTCACATCATCTGTAAGCAGAGGACTATGGTTTATAACCAGTCTGTCTCCAGAGTCCATACTCCTGACCAGTTCAGTTACAAAGGAGAGACATTTGTTGAACTGTGGCAGCCCATGGTGGGTGATGTTAGACCAGACCCATATCTCTTTCGGTAGTGTCAAAAAGAAAACTGCAGGTCAAAATGGAGTCACTTATGCTAGGCCAAGTCACCAAACTTGGGCTTAATACCTAACCTAATTACATTTTTAACCACCCCCAAAATTTCATCTTGACTCGCCAGTCAGGACGATTCTGGTCTAAACCAATAAAATAATCCATCACATGGGCCTCTGGATCCCCCAAAGGAAGAAGAGGTAATCCACCTATTAAACCTGTTTGTACCAAAATGAAGGTGACCTCTCCTGAAATAATCCTATTTTCTGTTAAAGACTTCCTTGTCCTCCTTTAAAATCTTTTTCCTTCCTCTAGCCCTGTCTGGAGCCTCTCTTTACTTGTTAGATGGGATGCTATCAGATTCATAAATTACTTTAAAAATCCAATTACATATATGGATTTACTCAGTCAAATTTTTGATATTTACAGTGAAAACTATGCTTTAGTACACATTTATCCATATAAAGAGGGTATTGTTTAATAAAAATGAGAAGATAATAATTATAACAACCAAAATGCAATAATCCTCACAGTTACTACATACTAGACAACTTACTATTTTTTATCTTTGTTCACTTTGTTCTTCTAGGCTTGTGGTGGTATCTCATTATGGTTTTAAGTTACTTTCTGTGAACTCTTAAGTTTTTTTGTTTTTTTTTTTCATTCAAATGTCCTATTGCTTTCATGTTCCATTGACTAGATTCACAAACTGGATCTTTGTCCCATGGTTTTCCATTCTGAATGATGTGATTGTATCTCTAGTGTGTTGTTTATTCTGGTCCTTTGGCCCCTCTTAGGTCTTTTAAATTGGTAGTAAGATATAGAGTCTTGTTCAGATTTTGTTTTTTAGGAAAGAGTACCTCAGATATGGTGTTGTACTTCCTGTAGTGTTAAATCAGGAGCTTTGTCATGTCTGGTTATCTCTCCTCCTGTGTTGTTGAGATTTATCATTGGGTTCAGATTTTGTCAGCCTGATTCATCCATTATGAAATTTCCCATTCACTTTTTAACTCAGGTTTTTTGTAGCTTCTTAAAGATTGTTGCCTAGATCTACATTTCATTAACATATACAAAGAGTAATGTTTTAATTTTTTAATTTCATCTGCACTTATATTAGGTAGAATTCTTCTGTGAAACAAAGTACCCCTCAGCGACTACATGGTTATACTGAAGAATAGTCCATATAGAAGGGAAGGATGAATGCTTACTTCTTTTGCAGTATTTCCACTTTTCAAAACAATGTGTTGTTTTTCCAGAATACTTCAAAGGTAAACAGTGAGTTGGTTTTATGCTTTTTGTTGTTCTTTTATAGTGTCATAATGAGCTTTAAATGCTTATATATTTGAGATTGTAATTAACTTATTGCAGACATTAAAAGTTTTGATATTTAAATTTTCCTGTCTTTGGCCTGTGGGATTTCCTTTGGGTTGGCTTTTATGTCTTTGACATGCTTTCTGGTATGAGAGTTTGGTCCAGATTCACTTGGTACAATCCCTATCCAGCTCTGCAATCAGGCATTTCTCCAAGAAATCCTGGTTCCATCTAGAGGGAAATGTTTTTAGAGGATTCAGTCTGGAAACTAAAAATGCTCATTGCTATTTGGTCACTGTTTCTTGCGTTGGAGCCTGTAGATATGAATTATAATTTTTATGAAAATACATCTCATCCTTGTCAACCCTGATCTGCTCCTCTGTGATGTTATAGGTAATCATTTTTTTCAGTTTTTGTTTTAACCCTCCAGTTAAGAAAATATAATAAAATACAATATGTATTTTAGTTTTATCCCCTGTTCATAGGTAAAAGGTGGCATATTCTACACCAGTGTTGTAAAATAGACATTTCTGCAGAAATGAAAATATTCTGTGTCCATGCTGCTGAATATGGTAGCCACTAGCTACCGTGGGTGTTAAGGTTCTAAAATATGGCTACTACCACTGAGCAACTAATGTTTAATTTCACTGAAATTTAAATAGCCCTGTATGACTAGATGGTATGCTATTGGATGACAGCAGCTCCACACATTTTTCTGCACTTTGCTTTTTTCCCAAACAATTATCCTGGATATCACTCCATAGCAGTACAGAGGTGAAGTCTTCATTGGTTTTCTAGCTGAATGGTACACCAGGACATAGATGTGTCATAGCTTCTTAATTTAGGCCCTTATTAGTAGACAGCTGTCTTTTTTCTAGTCTTCTGCTGTTATGAATTTGTCTGTAAATGAGTATCTTTACACTTTGGCTATTTTATTTTTTGCATTGCTTCTTTGGAATAGATTCTTAAAAGAGAGGTTACTGGTTCCAAGAGGAAACAGATATGTGATTTTACTAGACAGCCATCAAATCCCATCCACTGGGTTTCTACCAATTTACATTTCCTCCAGTGATGCATGGAAATTCCCATTTGTTCACAGAATACCTGATTAAGAAGAAGTACTTTTTTTTTTCTTGGCATGTCTTATCATGAGTTAGGTTGTGCAATTTTTACATGTTTTAAAGTCTTTTTTTTTCTGATAAAATACCCGTTTGTATTCATCACCCCTTTTTCTTCCCTGGTGTTGTTCCCTTTACTTTTTCATGATTCTTGATATATCAGGAATACAACCTTTGTGATGTAAGTTGTAAATATTTTCCCCAATTTGTAACTTTTCATTTTACTGTGCTTATGTTTTTTTTTTTTTTTTTGCTTTTGCCATGCAATTTTTAAATAAAATTAAATGCATCACTGTTTTCTCTAAATGCTTCTGGAATTTTAGTCATAGTTGGAAAAGTTTCCTATACCACCAAGTTATAGAGGAATTTTACTATATGTACTTCTGTGGAAATGAGAGAGATGAGAAAGAGATGGATCATTTTGGGGTGTTAGGAATAAGAAGAACAGTAGAGATGTGACCATGTTGTGAGCAATCTGTGAAAACCATGTCACCAAGTCAGGAGAATTTGATGTTGAGATCAGGGTGTTGATCTTCTGCTTATCTTTGAAAATTCAGTCTCTCCTCTTTCCCCTGTGGATGTGGATTCAGGTTTCCACAAGTGGGACATGAGCTCTTCAATGAAATAGAAACTCCATGCCATGCCATAGGTCCCCTCACATAACTGAAGAGGAGGGGATAAGATAGAGACAAAATCATTTCCAAAATCTACCACACCATCAGTCCCTGCACTAATGCGAAAGTAAAACCTCTAGTTTGTACCCATGAAAAAACAAAGACTGAAACCATACAAGTGTTACCTTGTCCTTCACTCTCTATCTGGCAGTAAGTTCTCCTCAGGAGACAGTTGTAGCCTCTTAGTGCTATTGAAGAGGATGGAGGTATGGGTTCCAAGTTGGCTCAGTTTCCCAAGTACAACCTCTCCCCTTACAATCACATTGTTTCCTGTTTAGATGCCATGTTTCCAGGACTCAGGGTCAAGCTTGGATGAATGTTGCTTGGAATGGAGTCTTTTTGAGGTTAAACCTCACCACCACCCCACGGGGTGGGCACTAACAACCATCTTGCTGCTTGTAGACGTTTCTAGTTATCCAGTCTAGATGCTAAGAGAAGGAAGATGTGGATGCAGATGTGGAACTGGAATGACTTTGCCTGGCACATAGTAAACATTTAATTCACATTTAATAAGCATGATATGAAGATATAGATAAGTAGGATCTGAAAGTATGTATATGTTCTTTCATTATTTTAATACACATATGAATTTTTCAAGGAACATTGGGATCACATAGCAGTTATTGTTTAATAATCTGGTTTGAAGAAAACTTTTTGTTTCCATTTCTAAAAATTATGTCTTTTCATTAGAATAGGTAACCTATAGAAATTGAAAATGATGTGTCTATGTAGATTTGTGGACCCTGTGGTAGGTCATCTGTAAAATGGGTAGGTTGATACTTACCTCACAGAGTTGTTGTGAGAAGAAATGAATAACTAATAGGACATATTTGAAACATAATACTGTAAAACTTCCACACACATATGTATGGTGTCTCCTGTGTTCTCCCCTCAACAAAAGAGATGACTTAACCATAAGCAACTCATAGATTTCATTGGGCTTTGACACAGCAGAAAAGGAAATGTACACATATTTATACATTGGATTAGCTTTAGTGCCATTTCTTTGTAGATGAGTTACCTGATTAGGGTAATGAGGAAGCAAATCACCCCCTCATTACTGGTGTGTGTGTGTGTGTGTGTGTGTGTGTACACAACATAATAATTTATTTGTATCTATATCATGGAATGATCATCACAGTAAGTGTTGTTAACATTTATCACCTTACATAGTTACAGATTTTTGTGTGTGTGATGAGGACTTTTTAGATCTAGTATTTTGACAACTTTCAAATATGCAATACAAATATTATTAATTATATCACCATGCTATACATGACGTCCTCATGGGTTGTTTATTGTATGAATAGAAGTTTGTACCCTTTGACCCACCTCACCCATTTTGCCCACCCCTCAGCCATGGCTTCAGGAAACCAGCAATGTCTCTTCTATATCTATATGCTCAGGTTTTTAGTTTGTTTGTTTAGATTCTGTACCTGAGGTCATATGGTATTTGTGGTTGCCTGACTTACCTCATTTAATACACTAGGCTGGAAGTCCATCCATGTTGCCACAAATGGCAAGATTTTATTCTTTTTTTTATGGCTGAATAATACTCTTTTGCGTATATATAAAGCACATTTTTTTAATCCATTCTCGTCTATTGACACTTAGGTTGTTTCTATATCATGGCTATTGTTAATAATGCTGCAATTAACGTGGAGGGTGCATATATCTTTTCAAGTTAGTGTTTTTGTTTTCATCAGATAAGTACCCAGAAGTAGAATTGCTGGATCATATGGTAGTTCTATTTTTGTTTTTGTTTTTGTTTTGTTTTTTGATGAACTTCTATAAAGGTATTTTATAGTGGCTACACCAATTTCCATTTCTAGTAACAGGACACAAGGGTGCCATTTTCCTCACATTCTTCAACACTTGTTATCTGTTTTTGTTTTCATGATAGCCATTCTAAACATGGGAGAGATAAATCTCATTGTGGTTTTGTTTTGCATTTCTCTGATGATTAGTGATGTGAGATATTTTTATGTATTGTTTACCATCTCTATGTCTCCTTGGAATACTGCCTATTCAGACCTAATGTCCATTTGTAGATTGCATTGTTTGTTTTTTTCCTTTTTGCTATTGAGTTGCATGCATTTGTATATATATTTTGGGTATAAACCTCTTATCAGATATTATAGCTATTTGATTTTATTTCTGGTCTTCTTTTTTAATTTCCATTTTGAAATTGCAATAGCAGTCTCCTATTGACTGCCGGAAAGGAGACCATACAGAATAACAGAGTGTGAAGATGGGTCTGCTGTACAACAGACTGAAAAATGGAGACATGAGTCTCAAATACTGGACTGGTCCTTACCTACAGGTCTGTGGGTAGTGACTTCCGCTGTGCTGGCCTCAGGCCTTACAGAGAAAGACTGCATATCCCAATGGTTAGAGTGGGAGAAAATTGGGCACATTTAATTACTGGTTTCATAATCTTTAGCAAATTTTGAGTCTTCAGATATATGAGACATACATGTAATGTATATGCATTACATTTGCATACATGGAAAATATTATGGGTATGTAATGGACTGAATTGTGTCCACACAAAATTCATGCATTGAAATCCTAACACCCAGTACCGTAAAATGTGATAGTTTTTGGAGACAAGACATTCAAAGGGAAATTAAGATAAAATGAAATTTTATGGGTGGGCCCTATACCAATATAAATGGTGTCTTTATAAAAAGGAAAATAGATGACAGAAAGACAGATTTAGTGGTATCTATGTGAGGATACAGTGAATAGGCAACCATCTACAAGCCAAGAAGAAAAGCCTCAGAAGAAAACAAATTTGCTGACACTTTGACGTTGGACTTTTAGCTTTCACAATTTTGAGAACATTTATTTCTATGGTTTAAGTTAGCCAGTAATCTGTGTAATTTTGTTATGAAAGCCCTAGCAAACTAATAAAGGAAGGAAATGCACAAATATGATACTTAAAAAAAATTAATGAGTGGTGGGGTTGCAGTTTATTTATTTTTACCTGGAATTAGCTATAGTTTTCACTTTCTCTAAATTACTATAGATGATTTTTCAAAATCAGAATTGAAACCATGGTTGTTTTGAAATATTACAGATTTAAGATAGTTATAGAAAAAAAAAGTATATCAGACTTCTCTGCCCTAATATTCATAAGTAAACACTACATACAGAAGTGACACTCACTTTGCCTTCTTCTATGATGTCCCAGATGTGACCAGTTCCAATAATTGGGGATTTTGCTCTTGAAATATTTATCATTTCTCCTTCAGTGAATGAAATATTACATTGTTTTATTACAAGTGTTATTTATAGATGCCTGGCTATTTAATCGAAAAGGAGGAAGGAAGAAATATAAAAAGAACAAATTCACATCTCAAAAAAGTGATCTCCATTTCTGCCTCCTTGACACGTGTTCTCTTTCAGAGCTTCTAACATGGACACACCCATTTTCTCACTTTACATGCTGTAGGGAACACTTACAGAATGAGCAGATACTATGTTCACTCACTTAAATCAGCTGTGTTCACACTTAGAGTTCTCAAGCTCCAGCTAGCCCCAAATTGTGTCTCAATGTTTCCTGAACCTGAAACATCTTCATTTGTTCAGGCCGAATTTTCTGGCTTTCATTCACACTGTTACTTACCTAGGCCTGTACATGTGGAGCTACTCTGGAATATCCTGGTGAGGTTGGACAGTGATTGTAGGGAGTTAATTTTCCTGTGTCCAGACTAACGCCCAAATCCTTAGTTTGGTTTAGGGATGCATACCATTTTGGTTTTGAGCTGATTTGTATTACAACTGCTGGGCACATTAATATTTGAATTTATGTTTACTATTTTAGTTACACAATGAGGGTACGTCAGAGGTGTTTCAATCTATGTGTGTTTGCTTACTTGCACCCTGGGCTAAAGGAGCTTTTGTTCAGACTTCTCCCTGAATCTCTATGTTGAAGCATCTCCCCTCTGGAAGCTGGGCCATCATGCACCCTCCCCCTTTCCCTCCCCTGTGGGTTCCCTGATTGGCTAACTGGAAGTTTAAGCCTATGAGCCTGCTTTTAGTTCAAGGGACTTTTATTTGTAGAGAACAGAAAGAAGCATTTTGATAGTAATTTTCTCTCATGACCTTCACTAAATCCTGGGAAGTGGAAACATCATAGGACTGTGAAATGTAAGGGTTTATTTGAAAGACATGCTTGCCTTTCCCCTAGGCATCTGTTGTGTCCCTAAAGCCACCTAATTAAGACTGTCATGTGGTAGATTCAAAAATTAATTTTATGACACCTTATTACACTATACCCTTGCTTTAGAGATTTTCTACATCTGATGCAGACTCACTCTCCAGTGGGAATGGCTGAGGATATTTATTTTTCTCTTATTTTTTCGCTTCTAAACCCAAGTGCTTTTGTTGTAAATAAAAATGTAAAATACGGGACATGAGGAAAAATAAGTCATTGGAAACCCTTAAAAGTCTATTACTCAGGGATAAGCACTGTTTCCATTTGCATATATATATTTTTCAGAGATTTTACTATGCAAATATGACTATATTTAAGAAAAGAAATGAGATAATATTCTACCTACAGTTTTGTAAACTGATTTTTATGATAAATATTATATTATGAAAGTCAATGAATGCCATACAATGTGAATGCACATAATAAAACTGGCAGTTGAAACTTTAATGGTCCATTCTGAAATGATATTAGTAATATGATTAATATTCATTGTTGCTGTCCTCTGTCCAATACTGCTGTAAATGCTAAACCTATACTTACTCATTAATTCTTACTACAACCTATCAGGAGGAGCTATTGTTGCCTGACTTTAAATATCAAGGAACTGAAGCACAGTAAGAGCAGGCCTGGTAAGATTCAAGACATAAATTCAAAAACAGGCTGTGTGGCTCCTGAGTAAATACGTCTTATCAGTATATGATATTGCTGCTCATATCATAAGATACCACCTTATTTTAATCACACCAAGGCAACAAATCCAGAAATAAAGAAACAAAACTAAGGTACTGTATTAATTTACATGGACTTCTGTAATAAAGTATACAGACTGGTGACTTAAAACAACAGAAATTGACTTTCTTGCAGTTCTGGAAGCTGAAGGTCTGAAATCCAGTGTCAGTGGGGTCTTGCACATTGAGACATTAGAGACAATCCTCCTTGCCTCTTTCTGGCCTCTCGTGGTGAACATTAGTCCTTGATGTTCATTGCTTGCGGCAATAATATTCCAACCTCTACCTCTGTTATTGCATGTTTTCCCTGTGTGTCCCATTCTTGTTCTTCAATGGCATTTTCACCTTCTTATAATGCCATAAGTCATGTTGGATTGGGCCTGACCGAATGAACTCACGTTAACCTGATGCATTTGCAAGGACACTATTTCCAAATAGGGTCTTATTCATAAGTTTTAGAACCTCAGCAATTTTTGTGAGCAAATACAATCATATAGCAGGTACAATGATTTTTCCCATCTAACTAGGCAGAAAATATTATTTCAATAACCAGAGGATGGGATTAAAAAAAAAAAAAAAACTAAGAGTACCTATTCTCCTCTGACTCATCCCATTATGCTCACAGACATGATGAAAGACAATGTAGGAAAGGTCCTTCTTATGATTCTTTTATTAATTAATTTTATTTATTTGTTTTATTTAAGTATATTTGACATAGAATGTTATATTAGTTTCAGTTTTACAACATATTGATTAGACAATTCTATACATGACACAATGCTCACCCTGGTGAATATAGTCACCATACCACATTATTACAACATTGTTGATTATATTCTTTATGCTGTTCTTTTCTTCTCCATGACTTATTCATTTTTTAACTGGAAGTTGGTAACTCTTTATTCCTTTTACGTATTTCACCTATCCTCTCACCTACCCCACCCCCTCTGGCAACCACCAGTTTATACTTGGTACTTAAGAGTCTACTTTTTGTTGTTATTGTTTCTTTGCTTGTTCATTTGTTCTTCTAGTTTTGACATATAATTCATATAATTGAAATCATGTGGTATTTATCTTTCTCTGTCTGACTTATTTCCCTTAACATAATTCCCTTTAGGTCCATTCATGTTCTCACAAATAGCAAGATCTCACCTTTGTTATGGCTGAGTAATATTACATTTTATGTATATACCACATATACTCACTATGAATCTTATTGGTAAATGGATCAATATGATATTTTCAGGCTTTGTCGCAAGCAAGGTACTGTTTCCCCAGAAACTGTCTTTTAAGACTATGTGACAAGAAGGAATTCAACCACTTACATTAGAGGCACCCTGGGTGAGTTCTCCATCCTGTTACTTCCTCAGTATCTTTGGGTTTCAGAGCATTTACTCTTATTCTGGGTCAGGATAATGCTGCTGACCAATCACAAATGATGCAGGAACAGATATCTGGAGCCACCATGGCCATGCCCAGGCACCAACACAGGTTTCAAGACACAGTAGGATGTTTCAGAACTGACACATCACTAGTGGGTACTAAATGATATCAAAGATGAGCTCATGGATGAAGACTGGTGAGTCCAATAGTGAAAATAAGAGAAAGGGGAAACCCAAAGCTAGGGAAAATATACAAAACTTAGCAAAAACTCCATTGGTGGAAAAAGCCTTGCCAATTATACCTAATTATTATGTACTTTCGGCCTGCCTTCTAAACACAAAAAACTCTTTTCTTTCCTTGGGATCAAAGCACGCATTTAACCTTTAATTTTTTGTTAGTGTTTTTAATCCTTTCTTTAGACAAATGATGCATTTCATTGCTGAAAACGTAGCACTTATGGATGAACAAATTGAAGCTCCCTATGTTGTTCATTTTGAGCCTGCAGAATGACATACAGAGCAAATGTGTCAAAACCTTTTTCAAATAAGTTCTTTTCAGAGTAAATACCCCGAGCCAGCACAGACTTAGTAAAGCTATATTGTTTAACAATGTTCAGTGAAAATCAGTGACCCTGAGACATGCCACATTTCAAGTGCTTTGGGAATCATCAAAGACACATTCAACAATGCAAGATCTTCATCTGGAGTTCAGAATATATCAAATCCATTGACAAGTCAGTGGTGCTGTACTGTATATATCTACTTGGTTGAAGATATGACTTTATTTTTTGTAAGAGAGTTTCCATATCTAAGTGAGAAGGGAGAGAGAGCAAACTGGCAAACATATAGTTAAGGCTTTCCCAGGAATAATGTCTTTTGGATCAACTGTCCCAAGGGAGTGGCAGATGCCATTTATGTACCAAGAGGTGAATGTAATTTCCCTGTTGAATGCTGTAATCAAGAACAAACAACTGTTGACTCTACAAATTTAACAATACTGTGTTCGTTTTAATTTTTTTTTAATTGACTGTGTGTCTTTCTTTGTCCCCTACAGCTCTACCACCTCCAAAACACGCTTACAGTTATAGCTTACTGTCAGTTCAGACCAGAGCTGGACCTCCAATATCAGGATTAGATATCCCATAAAATGTGGGTGTTTTTTTAGTATCAGAAAAGTGATAGATACAGAGGGATTGTTTGAGTTGAGTGAAATTCCAAAGAGCTGCCTGATTCCATGAAGTTAAGCTCCCAACCTCCATCCTCCCTCCCCTTGCAGAGTCTCCTTTGCTGAGACTCTCAGAGTTGCCATCCTGGATCTCAACACTGAGTAACATCACACTTATTTCCATATCTGTAGCTCTCTTTTAATGAAGAGTACATTTTGCAAAGACTATAAAAATATGAAAGAGTTTGTATACTGTGATACCAATTTTACAAGGAAAATTCATAAATATATTAGCAGATCCATTTGCTGTTGACCCAAGACTACATGGTGTTCATTGATTTCCTTCTTTCTTCATCACTTTCTGCTGAGGTACAGTGTGGACTGTACAGAGGGTCCTTACCAGAGAATGGCATGTTCACCCTCTATTACCCCACCCTTATATAGGCTGCACATACCTTCTTCCCGCTCTCTGTCTTTCATCCTCTGTCAATGACACAAGAGACGGCTGCCCAGACCCCAATCTTATGCCCCATTCTCTTTCATCACCTACCCCCTCTTCTTACTGCACCACCCCTGGAATACCTGCCACAGTGGGGCAAATCACATCACTGCCATCAAGCTTTTCAACGTAGCCAGGCCCTGAAATATATGCTTTCATAATTTTATTTTACACCTACCAGTTTATTTCAGACAGAAGTAGAATCATATTGTGTAGGTTCAAAGCCTGGAGTTTGGGGAGATTATTGTGTTTAGTATTACTACTTGCAGACACCAAGGAAATATTTGATGGTAATGGTGCTTTGGTGCCACCTTGTGATAAAAGTCTGAACTGCAGCTTGAACATCTCAAGGAAGGAAAGTAGGAGGGAGGGGCTGTGACCTAAACACCTCAGACTGAGCTTTCTAGAAGTCTGGATGGAAAGGGTGGAATTCCTTGGGTATATTGGGAATATTGATGGAATTCTCTAGGCATTTCATATAAATGGAATCATACAATATGCTATGTTTTCAATATTCAGCTTCTTTCTCTTGGCTTAACATTTTCAAGGTTCAAACATAATCAGTACGTCATTCCTGTTTTAAAAGTTTAATTTTATTTAATTTATTTAATTAACATACAGTGTTATATTAGTTTCAGGTGTATCATAATTCAACAATTCCATACGTCACCCAGTGCTCATCACAACAAGTGTACTCCTTAATCCCCATCACCTATTTCACCCATTTTCCCTCCCACTTCCCCTCTGGTAAACATCAGTTTGTTGTCTATAGTTAAGTTTCTTGGTTTCTCTCTCTCTGCTCATTTGTTTTGTTTCTTAAATGCCACATATGAGTGAAAAAATATAGTATTTTTCTTTCTCTGTCTGACATTTCACTTAGCATTGTACTCACTAGCTCCATCCATGTCCTTGCAAATGGCAAGTTTTCATTCTTTTTATGGCTGAATAATATTCCATTGTGTATATATACCACATCTTCTTTATCCATTCATCTATCAATGGACATTTGGACTGCTTCAATAATTTGGCTATTGTAAATAATGCCTCTATAAACATAGGGGTGCATGTATCACTTTGAATTAGTGTTTTGTATTTTGTAGATAGATATTCAGAAATGCAATTACTGGATCATACAGTAGTCCTATTTTTAACCTTTTGAGGAAACTCCATACTGTTTTATGCAGTAGCTGCATAAGTTTGCATTCTCAACAGTGGAGGAGGGTTCCTTTTTCCCCACATCCTCTCCAACACTTGTTTCTTATGGTGAGAGTGGACATTCTTGTCTTGCTCCTAACCTTATGGGGAAAGCTCTCAGTTTTTCCCCATTGAGTGTGATGATGGCTGTGGGTTTTTCATATATGGCCTTTTTTTATGTTGAGGTACGTTCCTCTAAACCTACTTTGTTGAGGGCTTTTATAATGAGTTGATGTTGTACTTTGTCCATGCTTTGTCAAATGTTGTATTTTGCATCTATTGAAATGATCATATGGGTTTCATCCTTTTTCTTAATCATGTGATGTATAACGTTGATTGATTTGTGAATATTGAGCCACCCTGACATACCAGGAATAAATCCCACTTGATTGTGGCGAATGATTTTTTAAAATATATTGTTGACTTTGGTTTGCTAGTATTTCATTGAGGATTTTTGCATCTATGTACATCAAAGATATTGGCCTGTAGTTCTCTTTCTTTGTGGTGTCTTTATCTCGTTTTGGTATCAGTGTAATGCTGGCCTCATATAATGAAATTGGAAGTTTGCCTTCCTTTTCTATTTTTTTGAAATAGTTTGAGAAGAATAGGTATTAACTCTTCTTTGAATGTTTGCTAGAATTTGCCTCTGAAGCTTTCTGGTCCTGGACTTTTGTTCGTTGGAAGGTTTTTGAATATTGATTCAATCTCTCTGCCTGTAATTTGTCTATTCAAATTTCTATTTTTTCCTGCTTTAGTTTTGGTCGGTTATATGTTTCTAGGAATTTATCCATTTCCTCTAGGTTGTCCAGTTTGTTGGCATATAGGTTTTTATAATATTCTGTTTTAATTGTTTGTATTTCCATGGTCTAGGTTGTTATTTATCCTCTTTTGCATGTAATTTTATTTATTTGAGATCTTTCTCTTTGTTTCTTAATGAGTCTGACTAGAGGTTTATTAATGTTGTTGATCTTTTCAAAGAACCAACTCCTGATTTCATTGATCTGTTCTGTTTGGTTTGTTTGTTTCTATATAATTTATTTATGCTCTAATCTTTATTATTTCCTTCCCTTCCTTCTGCTGTTTTTGGGCTTTGTTGTTCTCTTTCTAGCTCCTTAAGGTGTAAAGTTAGGTTGTTTATTTGATATTTTTCCTGCTTTTTGAGGTGGGCAAAGTATTGTGATAAACTAGCTTTTTAGAACCACTTTTGCTGCATCCTAAATGTTTTGGACTATTGTATTTTCATTCTTTTCCAGGTACTTTTGGATTTCTTCTTTGATTTCCTGCTTGACCCATTCATTGTTTAGTAGCATGTTATTTAACCTCCATGTGTTTGTGTTCTTTCCAGATTTTTTCATATGGTTGATTTCTAGTTTCATAGCATTGTGGCAGAAAAGATCCATGTCCTATATAACTTGGATCTTTTTAAAATTGTTGAGACATGTTTTGCGGCCTAATATGTAATCTATTCTGGAGAATGTTCCTTGTGCACTTGAAAAGAATGTGTATTCTGCTGTTTTAGGATGGAATGTTCTAAATAAATCCATCTGGTCCAGTGTGTCATTCAAAGCCATAGTTTCCTTTTTGATATTCTGTTTGGATGATTTGTCCATTGTTGTAATTGGAATGTAAAGTCCCCTATTATTATTATATTACTATGGATTAGTTACTTTATGCATATTATTAACTGTTTTATGTATTTGGGTGCTCCATGTTCAATGCATAAATATTTACAATTGTTATATTCTCTTGTTGGGTTGTCCTCTTTTTTATTATACAATGTCCTTCTTTGTCTCTTGTTATAGTCTTTGTTTTAAAATCTCTTTTGTCTAATATAAGTATTGCTATTCAGCATTTCTTTTGACATCCATTTGCATGATAAATTTCAATATTTAGCTGTCTCTAGGTCTAAAATTAGTCTCCTATAGGCAGCATATAGATAAGTCTTCTTTTTTTTTTATCCATTCTTTCACTTTATGTTTTTTATTGGAGCATTTATTCCATTTACATTCAAAGTAATTATTGATAGATATATATTTATTGCCATTTGATCACCTGTGTTGTGGTTGTTTCTTCTTTCTCTGATCCTTCATTCTCTTTCTCTGTTTCAGGGTTTGCTGGTTTTCTTTAGTGATATATTTGGATTTCTTTCTTTTCATTCTTTGCATATATACTAGTGGTTTTGATTTGTGGTCACTATTAGGTTTGTATATAACCTCTTCTACATAAAGTATATATTAAATTGATGGTCATTTTAGCTTTACCCCACTCTTAATCCTTTCCTCCCCACATTTTAGGTATATGGTGTGATATTTTGCATCCTTTTATTTTGTTACTTCCTTAACTAATTATTTTATAAAATATTTATTTTTACTGCTTTGTGATTCCTACTTTCATACCATCACTTTTGGTCTTTTCTTTACACTCAAAGAGTCCTGTTGAATATTTCTTGCAGGGGGAAGCCATTCATTGCTTTTAGACAATGGCAGACTTCTCTAAGATGAGCCTTAAGGGCTACTACAAACCATGTAGCTGCTGAGGAATGATATTCCAACTGCTAAACCTCTTTTCGCATGATGAGATCAAGGTAGCTTCTCTACTTTTAGGCTAGTTAGTGAAACTCAAAGGAGCTGTTCCAGAGCATACTTTTATTCATATCTATGAACTCACTTGAGCTAGGATTCATATCCCACCAGGTATGTGAAGGGTTGGGTTCTCCTGAGGACTGTTGCCCTTGAATCTGGAGTAGAAGCTTCAGCAGCCATCAGGACACAGATCCTCAGAATCAGCCTCCATCAGGCACCTGATATGAGTTTGGCTATCAGCATGAAGGGCTGAACAAGGGGCGATAAATCCAGCTATCACTACGTTTTCCTGGTGTAACTGTATTTCCCTGATGTGCCAGGCACTAGGTTAGTGACAATGACATTGATACAATTAAGTAGTGATTATAACAGCTGCATGTCATAATGGACCTGGGACCACCAGGACCACATGTCATGGGACCACCAGGGCCTTTTTCTCTTCCTGTCCTCATCTACACCTTAACAACAAAGTTGAAAAGGAAAAAGAAGTGGCCTGAATTCATATAGACATTCACAATCCTGCAGTAACCACAGGGCCACGGGCTTGCTCATGTGTATCACTGACTGTTCTTAGTGATCCTGTTTGTGAAGCATTATCACCCCCATTTTACAGAGGGAGAGGCTGGGACTCAAGAGTTTTTACTTGCCTTCACTCCTGCACCCCTGCCTTTAGAGGAAAGCAGCTCCAGGACACCCTTCAAGCAGGACCCATGCTCATTGTGGCCAGACTGATGCCAATGGTTTGACTTATGAGATAGGTGGGTCATTGAGCCCCACAACAGGAAAGAAGTGACTTGAATCTGGACCCCTTAGTCTCCCAACAGCCCAGGGTAGTTCAGCCCCCTTCACGGGGACCCACATTCTTAGCCGAGTCCCAAGCATCTGAAGATGGGGCCTGTTTTCCTCACCATAAAAGCCGTTTACAAAACTGTCAGTAGGATATTTCCTCATTACTGTAATCAAATATAATTACATTTACATAGTAAAATTTCTAAAAAAAAATTTGCAATGAAAAATGCTTATCTGTAAGTAATAGACATTAAGGGTTCTAATGATTTTTTTCCTCCCCTATCTTTTCCATTTTTATTTGTAATAAAAGCACTTGGGTTTAGAAGCAAAAAATAACAAGAAAAAAATAAATATTCCCATCCATGCCAATAAGAATGTGGTCAGATATAGAATATTCCTAAAGCAAGGAATTAGGTAATACAGTAGCCACAGCATTAAGTTATGAATCTATGACATAACAGTCCCAGTGAGTGGCTTCAGGGACACTACAGATGTCTAAAGAAGAACAATTATAAACCTTACATTCCTCAGTCCTAGGATGTCTCCACCCCCCAGGGTTTAGTGAAGGTCATAAGACAAAAGTACTTTCACAACATGATTCTTTCTGTTCTCTTCAAATAATCAGGTTCATGGGTTTAACCTCCCAGTTAGTCAAGCAGGGAACCCACAGAGGAGGGAATGGGAGGCAAGTGCCTGAGATGGCCCAGGACTCAGCCCACAGCTTCTAAACGGGGGATGCTTCAACAGCAGGATTCAGGGGGAAGTTTAGTCACAGACTTCTTTAGCCCAGGGCCCAGAGCAACCAACACAGGCGAATTAAAATATTAATTTAAAGTATCTTACTTGTGCAACCAAAATAGTAAAAGGAAAGGAAAATATTTACATGCACAGCACTTTTAATAGTAATCAGCTCAAGTTCAAATTAGGAGGCATCTCTAAACCGATCTAAGGTTTTGGGTGTTAGTCTAGACACAGAAAATGGCACTTCCTACAATCACTGCCTTATCTTACCAGGATGGTCCAGATTAGGGTCTGGATATTTAGGCCTAGATGAGTAACATTGTGAATGAAAGCCAGAAAACTATTCCCAGAGGGAAGATGTTTCATAGTCAAGAAACACTGAAACACTGTTTTGGGTTGGTGGAGCCTGGGAACTCTAAGACTGAACACAGATGATAAAAAAGTGACTGAACATAGTATCTGCTGATTATATGAGTGCTTCCTACAGCATGTAAAGTGAGAAAATGGTGTGACCGTGTTAGAAGTTCTGCAAAAGAACATACATATATCTTACCTACAGCCTTGTAAACATTTTTTATCATAAATGTTATATTATGAAGGTCAATCCATGTCATACAACATAAATGCACACAATAATAAAAATGGCAGTCAAAACTTTAATTGTCCATTCTGATGTGGTATTAATGATAGCATGATTTACATTTATTGTTGGTTTTTCCTTGCCCAAAACTGGCATTAGTGCTAAAGCTATACTTACTCATTAAGCTTCACAACAATTTATGAGGAACAACTATTTTTTTTTTTTGGCCAACTTTCAAAATCTTGGAACTGAGGTACAGCACAGGCAGGGCTGGCAAGTTATTTTTTCGCTTTACTTTTTTTATAATATAATTTATCGTCAAGTTGGCTAACATACAGTCTGTACAGTGTACTCCTGGTTTCGGGGTTAGACTACCGTGAATCATTGGTCACACACAACACCCAGTGTTCATCCCAACAAGTGCCCTCCTCAATGCCCATCACCCATTTTCCCCTCTCCCCTACCTTCCCCTCATCAACCCTCAGTTTGTTTTCTGTATTTAAGGGTCTCTTATGGTTTGCCTCCCTCCCTCTCTGTAACTATTTTTACCCCTCCTTCCTCCATGGTCTTCTGCTAAGTTTCTCAACTTCCACGTATGAGTGAAAACATATATGTCCTTCTATGGCTGAGTTATTTCACTTAGCATAATACCTTCCAGTTCTATCTGTGTTGCTGCAAATGGCATCATGTCATTCTTTCTCATTAGCAAGTTGAATTCCATTGTATATAAAACCACGTCTTCTTTATGCATTCATCAGCTTATGGACATTTATGCCCTGTCCATAATTTGGCTATTGTTGATAGCACTGCTAAGTTTTAAAGTTTAGATGTGAACTGACGCTGTGTAGCTTCTTAGTAAGTGCATGTAACCAGTAAATGCTACTGCTACTGCTGCTCCTGTCATAAGATAGAGCCTTATTGTTAATCACAGCAAAGCAACAAATCCAAAAAAGAAACAAAAACTAAGGTTCTCTATTAGTTTCCATGTGCAATAAAATATACAAGCTAGTAGCTTAACAAAACAGAAATTGAGTTTCTCACAGTTCTGGATGATAAAAGTTTGAAATCGAGGTGCCAGTAGGGCCTTGCACATTGGTACACTAGGGAGAATCCGTGCCTCTTCCTGGCTTCTGGTGGTGACCATCAATCCCTGATGTTCCTTGCTTGCAGCAATGTCATTGTAGACTTTGCTTCTGTCATCACATGTTCTGCCCACATATTCTTGTCTTCAATGGCATTTCCAGTTCCTTATAATTCCATAAATTGTATTGGATTAGGCCTGCACTAATGACCTCATTTTGCTTTACCTGATTACATCTTCAAAGACCCTCTTTCCAAGTCCTCATTCATAGGTATCTGGGTTTAAAACTTGAAGGTACTTTTGGCAGTACAACTAAATAACAGGTACAGTGATTATTTTTCCCACTTAACCAGTCAGAAAATATTTCTTCAACAAACTGGAAGTTGATTTTTCAAAAAAAATCTAAAAGGAATGTAGTACCTTACTTCTTCTCTGACTCATCCCACAATGCTCACAGACATGATGAAATGTAATGTTACAGATAGCCTCTCTATGATTCTTTCTTTCTTATGTATTTATTTATTTTTAAATTGACATATAATTATCATACAATGTTATATTACATTCATATGTGCAACATATTGATTTGACAATTCTATGCATTACTCAATGTTCACCAGGGTAAGTGTAGCCACCATATGACATTAATGAAATATTATTGACAATATTCCCTATGCTGTGTTTTCCATCTCTGTGATCTATTTTTTTTTTTTATAACTGGAAGCTTGTTCCTCTTAATCCCTTTTATCTGTTTTTCCCATTTCTCCACCCACTTCCCCTCTGGCAATCACCGTTTCTTCTCTATATTGAGTCTGATTTTTGCTTGTTCCTTTGTTTTGTTTATTTTTAAGATTCTAAACGTGACTGAAATCATATGGTATTCATCTTTCTTTTGTTTTTTTTAATTTTGTTTAAGTTTCTTTATTTTTGACAGAGACAGAGTGCGAGCATGAGCTCAGGAGAGGCAGAGAGAGAGGGAGACTCAGAACCCAAAGCAGGCTCCAGGCTCCAAGCCGTCAGCACGGAGCTCAACGCGGGGCTCAAACTCATGGACTGCGAGGTCATGACCTGGGCCGAAGTTGGACGCTTAACCAGGCGCCCCTGGTATTCATCTTTCTGTCTGAGATATTTCAATTACCATTATACCCCCTAGGTCCCTCCATGTTGTCACAATGATAAGATCTCATTTTTTATGGCTGAGTAATATTCCATATTCTACACACACACACACACTCACACACACACATACACACCCCATCTGCTTTGTATGTTTCTTATTTGTAAATGAATCAACATGTCACTTCAGGCTTCATCAGAAACAAGATCCACTGTTTCTGTCTTTAAGCCTATGCTACAGCAAAGAATTTATTCACATTAGATGAATCCCAGGTGAGTTATTCATCCTGGTACTTCCTCAATGTCTTCAGGCCTCAGAGTATTTGCTCTGATTCTGGGCCAGGATAATGCCACTGACTGAATGGTTAGTGAATGTTGCAGGAGCAGAAGTGTGGAGCCACCATAGCCATGTTCACAGACACCAACAAAGCTTTCAAGATGGAATGGGAATCTATGGATCACCAGTGGGCACTAGATAATGTTGAAGAGGAGCTCATGGCCAAGACATCCACTTTGAAGCCATATTCAGAAAGGAATTACAGACTTATACTTTTTGAAGGCCAAAGGGATCAGCTTTGTCAGAAACTTGGAGTACTGCATAACCCTGTAGCTGTCATGTGAGCTGGAGCCTCTCAGAATAAAAAGGAGGATACATGAGCTATACATGTTAACTATTCCTCACTATTATGGGCAGTTTGGCTGATTTCTCACCACAGTAAACTCTTGTTTTCTTTGGATACAAACACCCTAAATTTTACCTTTAATTTTTTGTTAGTGTTTTTATAACTTCATTTATACAAATAATGCATTTTCATTATCAAAAATGTAGTAACTATGGATGAACAAAGTGAAGCTCTCTGTATTGTTCATTTTGTGTTTGCAGAATGACATGCAGAGCAAATATGTTGTAAGTCTTATTCAAATAAAGTATTTTCAGAGTGAATACCCAGATCCAGGATAGACTTACCAAACCTGCTGTATCTCCTAGTATTGTCTAGCAATAATCAGTGACTCTGAGACACCGCTAGATTCTCAGGTGCCTTTGGGATCATCAAAGACAGGTTAAATCATGTGAGTTTATGATCTGGGGTTCAGAATATATCAAATCCATTGGCAAAATGTTGTGTTGTACTGTATATGGCTTCTCAGTTGAATTATATGACCAATTTCCCAGTTATTATGAATAAGAGAGGGCAATTATTGGCAGACACATAGTTAAGGGATGACCAGGAATAATTCCATCTGGATCAACTGTCCCAAGGAAGTGGTAGGGTGCTGTTTTTATACCAAGGGTTGATACTAATTTTCCTATTGATTCCTGTAATCAAGAAAGAAAAGACACTTGACTCTATAAAACCATCCTGATTTGCTTTTTTTTTTTAATCTGAGATTACTCTGTGTATGTGTGTTTGTTGTGTTAATGTGTGTGTGTGTGTGTGTGTGCGTGTGTGCGTGTGTGTTTCTCTGTCCATTTCAGCTCTACCACCTCCAATACGTGATCATAGATATACCTTCACTTTCATTTGAGACTGGCGCGCTGGACTTCCAATCTCAGGTTAAGATATCCCAGAAAATGTGTTTTTTTAATATCTTAGAAAAGTGATGCATACAAAAGATTTTCTCCAGTTAAGTGAAAATCCAGAAAGCTGGCTGATCCCATGAGGTCAAGCTCCCAACCTCCATCTTCTCTCCCTCTTGTGGAGCCCACTGGTCTGAAACTCTCAGAGCTGCCATCTTGGATTTAACCTCCAGGTGATATCACATTTATCTCCATTTTTTATTTTGTTAATTTTTTTAGTGAAAAGGACATTGTGCAAAGGGTAAACAATATCAAGAAAAGCTTTGCTTACTCTTGTACCAATTCTGCTTGGAAAATTCGTATGTATATTAAAGCAGATCCATTATTTGTTGACCTTAAACTACATTATGTTCATTGACTTATCTTTTCCCTCATCACTGTCAGCTAATGTACAGTGTGGATTGTATAGACAGTCCCTACTAGAGAACAGGGCATTCACCCTCCATTACCCCACCCTTTTATAGGCTACTTAAACCTTCTCTCACCTCCCTCCCACTGTGTGCCTCATTTTCTCCCAGTAACCTACCCCCTGTTCAGCCCTGCACTGCCTTTTGCAAACCCACCAATGACTGCCAAAGTGGGCCACTGCAACCAGATTTTTGTGTTGGCCTTGGAGTATGTGATTTCACAATCTTCTTTTATACCTATAAGTTTTTCAGACAGAATTAGCACCATTCTGTAGAGGTTCAATTCCTCTGTTTGAGAGAGATTATTGTTATGTTTTCATGCCTTGTTGACACTTCCTAGGAAAGAAGTTTGATGATGGTGGTATGTTGACATGCTTTTGAAAAAAGCATGAACTGCAGCTTGAATATCACAAGGAAGGGAACTCAGAGGGAGAGGCTGTGACCAAACCCTCCAGATAGAGCTTTCTGGAGGTCAGAATGGAAATGGGGGATTCCTTGGGTACTGCATATTAATGGGGTCTCTCTGGGCTCTTTATATAAATGGAGATTTAACAGGGATATTGTTTCTTAATCCAATAATTTCTGTTTTTACCTTTATTATTTTCATCTCCTTACTATAGTTTAGTTTGTGACTATCATGCTTGTTTAATGGAATGTTAAATTCCTTCATTTGATCATGCTTTTTTAATGGGATGTTCAATTCCTTTATTTGCATTTCTAATTATAAATGTTTTTTGATTTATTTTTCTAGTTTTATTAAGATATAATTGACATGGGGCGCCTGGGTGGCGCAGTCGGTTAGGCGTCCGACTTCAGCCAGGTCACGATCTCGCGGTCCGGGAGTTCGAGCCCAGCGTCAGGCTCTGGGCTGATGGCTCGGAGCCTGGAGCCTGTTTCTGATTCTGTGTCTCCCTCTCTCTCTGCCCCTCCCCCGTTCATGCTCTGTCTCTCTCTGTCCCAAAAATAAATAAACATTGAAAAAAAATTAAAAAAAAAAAAGATATAATTGACATGTAACAATGTAAAAGTTTAAGGAGCACAACATAATGATTTGATATACAGAGCAAAAGTTTTGCTAATATTAGCATAGTAATTCACATAGTTACTATTTTGTTCCTTGTGATAGGAACTTTTAAGATCTACTCTCTTAGCTACTTTCAAATACACAATACGCTATTGTTAGCTATAGTCACCATGCTATACGTTACATTTCCAGAACTGATTTATCTTATAATTAGAAGTTTATAAATTTTGACCACGTCTACCCATTTCTTTCTTCTTTATTGAGATATAATTGATATTTAATAGTATGTTGGTTTCATGTGGACACCATAATGATTCTATATTTATTTTGTGAAATGGCCACCACAGTATGTCTAATTAACAGCTGTCACCATACATAGGTACAAAATTGGTTTTGTGATGAGAATTTTAAGCTCTACTCTCTTAGTAACTTTCAATATGCAACACAGGATTATTGATTTTAGTCACTATTCTCAACATTATATCCTTATGAATTATTTATTTTACAAATGGAAATGTGTACTTTTGGACTCTCTTCAGCCATTTTGCCTACTTCCCACCCCTCGTATAGATATTTAATGCTTCAAAATATCCTCTGATTGTTGCTTTAGGTAGATTCTGATATGTTGTGTTTTCATTATCATTATCTTCATAAAATTTGGCAATTTTAATCTGTATTTCCATTTGGGCTCAAGATTTTTTTAACAGCTTCTGATAGAATCAATTGTCACGAATGTTCCATATTCTCCTGAAAAATAAGTGTCTTGTCTATTAAGAATTACAATTCAGAATATCTTTATAACATCACTTTTGGGATTGTTTTTTATGTCTTCTTTACAATAACTACATATGTCTCTACTTGAACATTTTTGGATCAAGGGAAATGTGTTAGAATCATCTATTATTAGTGATTTTCTTCTTTTTTTCCCCTTGAACTTACTGTAGTTTTGTTCTGTGAATATTTTTGGTGTGCGATTGGGTGTATAAGTATTAATATCACACATATTCCTTGTGAATTTTTGCCTTCAGCTTTAAAAACTGCTTTTTTTTTGTCTTTGTAAATCCATTTTTATCTCAATTAAACTGTCTCTGATAGTAAGATTATAACCCCTCATTTCTTATTGGCAATTACCTGGTATAACTTTCCTTATTATATAATTTTTAACCTAGCTGAATGCCCTTATGTTAGTTATATTTCTGAAAAAAAGTATAGTTTTTGATTTTTCTATAATAGGCAATTTGGAAACACTTTTACTAGGGGAGTTAAGCACATTTACTCTTACTGACCTGATCAATTTGTTTTATCATATGTGTTCAGTTCTGTCACATTGTTTACAAACTCATGAAATAATAAACTATTACAATAGACAATGTGTTTCATTTCCCATGTCTTTTTATTTAGTATTTAGAATAGTAGTGGTTTTGTTCTACTGGTGCTTTTATACTAATCTTTAAATACCTTACTTAATATCCTTGTATGGAATGAACCTACTAATGAATAGAGAAATGGTCAATGATATGGGAAGATAAGTCATATAACAAGCAATATACATGCTAATTATACTTTTAAAAATATGTCACATTAAAAACATAAAGGGCTGCAAGTAAATATCTGGGGCTATCATACGAGTGAAAAAAGAGAAGTTTAAACAATTTTCTTTAAATAAAAAATTATATTATTTTCATTTTTCTCATCATAACTCTACTCTTTAATCCCAATTACCTATTTCACCCATCCCCCAACAGGTCACCATCAGTTTGTTGTCTATAGTTAAAAGTCTGTTTCTTGGGTTGTTTCTCTCTCTCTTTTTCCTTTGTTTATTTGTTTTGTTTCTTAAATTCCACATATAAGTGAGATTATATGGTATTTGTCTGTCTCTGACTGACTTAATTCGCTTAGCATTATACTCTGTAGCTCTATCCATATCATTGCAAAAGGCAAGATTTCATTATTTTTCTCTGACTGAATAATATTCCATTGTATTATATATACATGCCACATCTTCTTTATCCATTCATATATTGATCGACACTTGGGCTCTTTCCAAAGTTTGTGTATTATAAATAATGATGCAATAAACATTAAGGGTGCATGTAGCCCATTGAATTAGTGCTTTTGTGTTTTTTTGGGTAAAAATAGTAGTGCAATTACTGGATCATAGGGTCGTTCTATTTTTAATTTATTGAGGAACCTCCATACTGCTTTCCATAGTGGCTGCATCAGTTTGCATTCCCACTAGCAGTGCAAGAGTGTTCCTTTCTGTCCACATCCTCCCCAACACTTGTCATTTCTTGTATTACTGATTTTAGCCATTCTGACAGGAGTGAGGTGATGTCTCATTGTAGTTTTGATTTGCCTTTCCCTGATGATGAGTGATGTTGACCATCTTTTCATATGTCTGATGGCCACCTGGATGTCTTCTTTGGAGAAATGTCTGTTTATGTATTCTGCCTATTTTTTAATTAGATTGTTTTTTGGGTGTTGAGTTGTATCAGTTTTTTATATACTTAAACACTAACCCATTATCAGATATATCATTTCCAAATATCTTCTCTCATTCAGTAGGTTGCCTTTTAGTTTTGTTGGTTGTTTCCTTCCCTGTGTGGTAACTTTTTATTTTGATGTAGTCCCAGTTGTTTATTTTTTACTTTTATTTCCCTTGCCTCAGAAGATATAACTAGAAAAATGTGGCATGAGCCCATGCCAGGGAAATTACTATCTGTGTTCTCTCCAAGGATTTTTATTGTTTTAGGTCTCACACTTAGGTCTTTAATCCAATTTGAGTTTATTTTTGTGTATGGTGTAAGAAAGTGGCTCATTTTCATTCTTTTGCATGTAGTTGTCCAGTTTTCCCAACACTATTTGTTGAACAGACCATATTTTTCCCATTGTATATTCATTCCTCTTTTGTTTAAGGTTGACCATATGGTTATGGATTTATTCTGGGATTGTCTATTTTATTCTGTTGATCTATGTGTCTATTTTATTCTAGTAGCATACCATTTTATTACTTAATGGTTTTGTAATATAACTTGAGGTCTGGAATTGTGATGCCTCCAGTTTTGGTTTTCTTTTTCAAGGTTGCTTTTGCTATTTGGGGTCTTTTGCAGTTCCATACAGATTTTAGGATTATTTGTTCTAGTTCTGTGAAAAATGCTGGTGGCATTTTGATAACAATTGCATTAAATGTGTGGATTGCTTTGTGTAGCATAGGCATTTTAACAATATTTGTTCTTCTAATCCATGAGCATGGAATGTTTTTCCATTTGTTTGTGTCCTCTTCAATTTCTTTTATCAGAGTTTTATAGTTTTCAGAGTATAGGTCTCTTACCTTTTTGGTTAGGCTTATTCCTATGTATTTTATTATTTTTGGTGCAATTGTAAATGGCATTGGTTTCTTAATTTTTTTATTTCTGCTGTTCATTGTTAGTGTATAAGGATACAACAGATTTCTGTACATTGATTTTGTATCCTGCAACTTCACTGAATTTGTTTATAAATTCTAGTAGTTTTTTGGTGGAGTCTTTAGGGTTATCTATGTGGAATCTGCAAATAGTGAGAGTTTTATTTTTTCTTTATGAATTTAGATGTATTTTATTTTTTTATGTTGTCTAATTGCTGTGGCTAGGACTTACAGTAGTATGTTGAATAAAAGTGGTGAGAGTAGACATCCTTGTCTTGTTACTGATCTTATGGAAAAGCTCTCAGTTTTTTACCATGTAATATGATGATGGCTGTGGGCTTTTCATATAAGGCTTTTATTGTGTTGAGGTATGTTCCCCCAGACCTATTTTGCAAAAGGTTTTTATCATGAATGGATGTTGTACTTTGTCAAATGCTTTTTCTGCATCTATTTAAATGATCATATGGTTTTTATCCTTTCTCTTATTGATGTGATGTAGTATGTTGATTGATTTGTGAATATTGAAAAATACTTGGAACCCAGGGCTATAGTTTAGGCTTGCATCCCTGAAATAATTCTGAGACGTCTTAAATGACATTTTATGTGTATATATCCAGATGTTTGTCACATGATTATCTTTGTTTTCTGCCACACATGGCTAACTGCTTAACATGGTCTTGATGTCACATATTCACCCTCGGAGGGTTAGCTCACCTCCAAGAAACCTAGGATATCTCTCTGGGGCTCTTTGTGCTTGGTAACAAAATCCCAAGTTCTGCCACCCATTACTGGAAAAGCCAATACTCAAGAGACAAGTTTTGATTGGAAAGGATATGAGCTTTATTCAGGAGGCTAGCTGCCTGGGGAAAAGGCAGACTCTTGTCCAAAGTCCAAATCTGAAGTTTCTGTCTGTCCCAATAATTTTTAAAGGAGTTTAGAATAGTTGATCAGTAAGGGGAGTACAGTGGTCCATAACATTTCTTTTTTTTTTTTTTTAATGTTTATTTATTTTGAGAGAGAGAGAGCATAAGAGGGGGGTGGAGCAGAGAGAGAGGGGGAAAGAGAGAGAGAATTCCAAGCAGGTTCCATGTTGTCAGCGCAGAGCCCAATATGGGTCTTGAACCCACAAACGGTGAGATCATGCATGACCTGAGCCAATGTCAAGAGTCAGAGGCCTATCCAACTGAGCCACCCAGGAACCTGTGGCCCATAACATTTCTTGATTATGTGCAGACTCAATGGTGCATCCTCAGTGCTAGGAAGTTGTGCAAGGGGGTTGGGTTCCTATTTCCTGATGTGAAGTAGTGCTCTGTTCTTTTTAGGAAAGAATGCATGATCTATAGATGCACAAAGGAAGGTTAATCACCACACATGCGCTAAATATGTTTGCTAAAGTTTAGACTACTAGGTTAGTTGGAGGCTCCGAGGCAGCTTCATGCTGTTTATATCCCCTTAATACTGTCTCTTTAAGGCAAAGACAATTTCTGACTACTGGGACATTGTTCCATCAACAAGAGCAGAATTCCATCAATTATCAGGTTTGAGTCTTGAACCTCTAATAACTATGCTTTCTCATGGGTAGCCTAAAGAGCAAAGGTGTTTTGCTTTTAGGGGAAAGGCAGGGGGTGGATGACTATGCTCTGGCATTTCCAGGATACAGGACCACCTTAAGCGTCCCGGTTGCCATAGAAACCGGAGGTTAACAGGGTGATTGTGACAACTTTTTTTTTAAATATATGAAATATGTTGTCAAATTGGTTTCCATACAACACCCAGTGCTCATCCCAAAAGATGCCCTCTTCAATACCCATCACCCGCCCTCCCCTCCCTCCCACCCCCCATCAACCCTCAGTTTGTTCTTAGTTTTTAAGAGTCTCTTATGTTTTGGCTCTCTCCCACTCTAACCTCTCTTTTTTTTTTTCCTTCCCCTCCCCCATGGGTTCCTGTTAAGTTTCTCAGGATCCACATAAGAGTGAAAACATACGGTATCTTTCTCTGTATGGCTTATTTCACTTTGCATAACACTCTCGAGTTCCATCCACAGAGGCACAGATGACTTGGGGGGGATTGCAGGGTCCCGTTTTCAGGTGTTTGGAACTCACCTAAGGGTGTGCGTCCCCGCGGTGGGAGCTGAACCATTCTGGGTTTGAGGAGACAAAGGATCCAGATCCAGGTCACCTCTTTCCTAATTTGCGGTTTGGTGCCCCACCTGTCTCATAGGTAAAGCCATTGGGGTCCCTCCCCCAGCCCTGGTGAGTATGGGTCCTGCTCCAGGGGCGTGTCTTGTAGCTGCTGTTGTCTAAAGGCAGCTTTGCAGGAGGTAAGACAGGTAACGACTCTGAGCCCCAGCTTCCCCCTCAGTAATATGAGGATGAGAATGTTTCATCCACAAGATCTCTCAGAACATTCAGTGATGCACATGAGCAAGCCCATGAACCTGTGGTTACTGTGGGATCATAAATGTCTGTATGAATTCAGGCTATTTACAACTTTTCCTTGTTGTCAAGGGATAAAAGAGGTAAGGAGGAGAAAAATCCCTGTGAGAAGTCCATTGTAACATGTCATTATAACCAGGACACAATAGTATCCACTGTCATTGTTACTAACCGAGTGCTTAGCATGGTTCCAGGCACATATGCGTAAGGAAAGCATAGTGATTCATGGATCTGTCGCTGCCTGTGAAGGTCTTCAGGCTGGTAGATGAGCTCATATCATGTGTCTGAAGGAGGTTCTGAGGATCTGTGTCCTGATGGCTGCTGAATTCCAGATTCAATGACAGTAATCCTCAGGAGATACCACTATTTCACATCCCTGGTGGAATATGAATCCTGGCTCAAGTGAGTTCATAGATACGAAGAAAAACATATGCCCCATCTTAGAGATACCTATTTGTACTGAAAAGCAATAAATTGTCTAGATTGTGAATGAAGTTGGTCTTTAATATTCATTTACAAGAAATATACCTAAATTGTTCTTGCAGTATAAATAATAATCAGCAATTTCCATATATCTCATAGATGAGTGTGCATGTGTAGTTGTTAGATCATCCTGGCAATTTGACATTGTAACATAGATTCTTCCCCAGTGCAGTTTTTTCCATTATATGATACGTTTTTTAAAGAACGAGATAATTTACCAAATGTTAGTTTGAAATGTCAGTGATGAGAATTTATTTTTAATTGAGGTGTAGTCAACAAACAATATTCCATTAGTTTCAAATGTACAGCATAGGGTTTCCACAAGTCTGTAAGTTATACCATATTTACCACAAGTATAGCTACTTTCTGCCACCATGCAACCCTATTATAATACCATGGACCATATTCCCTATGTTCTTTCATCCTCATGACATTTATTCCATCAATGGGAGCCTATACCTCCCACGCCTTTTTGAAATTTAATATTAAAAAAAAAACCTATTTCCCCAGAGTTTGCTCTAGTATAATGATATTCAACCTGTTTCCATAAAATATCCAGTTCTCTTAAATATCGTTGATTTATTTTCCTAATAAATATTATTTCAGTACTTCGGAAGGAATTGGGAATCAATTTTCTCCAAAAATTTGGATAAATTTCATTGCAAATGAATGTTTCTACTTTGGTTATATGTAGTGTGGACCAGTTTGATTGGAAGTAGTGTGGGTTTGTTAATAGAACACAATTGTGTGAAGTTTTACACAATTGATTTAAATCCATCAAAGAATTATGGATATAGAAATATATGTCAAATAATTTATACCATATGGTTGACATGTAATACACTGTAAATATTTAAAGTATATATGCTTTAATAAGTTTATATATGCATGTGTACATATACATATATGTATATATATATATGTACCTATGAATTTAGTACTACCATCAAGATAATGAATGTATCAGTCACCTCAAAAAGCTTCTTCAACCCCTTTATAATATCCCCATCTGCCTCTTTCTAATGTACCTGTCTATGTCACCTTACCTCCTTATTAGGTAATCACTGATCTTTTGTCACTATGAGTAAGTTTTCTTATAATTTTATGTGAATGGAATCCTACAATGTGTTCTTGTTTGTCCATCTTCTTTTGTTCAACCTAATTATTTCTAGATATATACATTTGTTACATGTAAGAATATTTCCTTTTTTATCATTGATTAATATTCCATTATGTGGATATACCACAATTTATTTTTTCCATTCACCTGGTGATAGATATTTGGGTTGTTTCCAATTTGGGGAGCTTGTAAATAAAGCTACTATGAACATTTAGGTATAAGTTTTTGCTTGGACATATTGTTTCTTTCTCGAATTCTTTATACTCAGAAGAGTTATAAAATTAACCTTATAAGAAAGTGCTCAAACTTTTTCCAAAATGGTTGCACCATTTTATGTTGCCACCAACAGTGAGTGTATGAGAGTTCCATTATCTACAACCCCACCAGATTTGGTATTGTCAGTGTTTTTATTTTAGCTATTCTCAGAGGAGTGTAGTGGGATTACATTTCTTTAATGACTAATGATAGTATGCATCTTTTCATGTGATTATTTAACATGTATATATCTATTTTGGTGTAGTATATTTTCTTAAGTTTATTTATTTTTATAGAAAGATTGTGAGTGGAGGAGGAGCAGAGAGAGAAAGAGAGAGAAAATCCCAAGCAGGTTATGCACTGTCAGCAAAGAGACTGATTTTAGGCCCTGATCCTACAAACTGTGAGATAATTGCCTGATTTAAAATCAAGAGTAGGACGATTAACTGACTGAGCCACCCAGGTGTCCTAGGTGTGGTATTTTTTCAAATATGTTGCCCCGTTCCTGGGAGTTAAGATGGCAAAGTAGTAACAGAACAGTGAGATTGTCTAGTCCCTAAAACACACCTAGATCAGCATTAAACAATTTTGAACACCTGGGAAATTGCTGTGAGGATTAATGTAACAATTTCTATAATTTCAGGGAGACATCTTCCAGTTTCTCTCAAGTAGCACAGTGAAACCTACGTAGGATCTTGCTTCTTTTATTTGATTTTTTTATTCTATAATTTTTTTCCTTGAAAAATGACAAGATGGAGGAATTCACCCCAAAAGAAAGAACAGAAAGAAATGACAGCCAACATGGATATAAGTAGGATGTCTGAACTAGAATTTAAAACGATGATTATAAGAATATTATTTGGGGTTGAAAAAAAAGACACCGGAGAGTCACTTTAATTATGTAAAATAAGAGTGCTGTAACTGAGATGCAATCCTGAACAGATGCCATGACAGTAAAGACGGATGAAAGAGAGCAGTGAATCAGTAATATAGAGGATAAAATTATGAAAAATAATGAAGCAGAAAGAAGAGGGAAACAAAGGCAAAATATCATGATGCAAGAATTAAAGAACTCAGCAGCTTATTAAAGATGAATAACATTCGTATCATAGAAGTCCAAGAAGATGAAAAGAAAGAAAAAGGGGAAGGTTTATGTGAGCAAATTATAGCTGCAAACTTCCCTAATCTTTGGAAGGACACAGCCATTAGAAGCCAAGAAGCACAGAGAACTCCCATTAGATTCAACAGAACCCAGCCATTACCAAGGCATATCATAGTCAAATTTAAAAACAAAAATACACAGACAAGGAAAGAATCATGAAAGCAGCAAGGAAAAAAAAGTCCCAACCTACAAGGGAAGAAAGATCAGGTTCACAGCAGATCTGTTCACAGAAACTTGGCAGGCCATAAAGGAGTGGCAGGACATATTCAACATGCTGAATTGAAAAATATGCAAGAAAAGTTCTTTATCCACCAAGGCTGTCATTCAGAATAGATGGAGAGATAAAGATTTCCCCATACAAACAAAAACTAAAGGAGTTCATGACCATTAAACCAGCCTTGCAAGAAATTTTAAGGGGAATTTTCTGAGTGTAGAAATTTTAAGGGGGACTTTCTGAGTGTAGAAACAAAACAAAACAAAACTGACCTAAAACAACAAAGATTAAGAAGGATCAGAGAACATCACCAGAAACACCAACTCTAGTGGCAACACAATGGCACAAATTTATATCTTTCAGTACTCATTTCAAATGTTAATGGACTAAATGCTCCAATCAAAAGACATAGGGTATCAGAATGGATAAGAAAATAAGACCCATCTATATGCTGCCTATAAGACACTCATTTTAGACCTAAAGACACCTGCAAATTATAAGTAAGGGGATGGAAAACCACCTATCATGCAAATGGACATTAAAAGAAAGCCGGAGTAGCCATATATGTCAGACAAATGAGATTTTAAAACAAAGACTGTAACAAAAGATGAAGAAAGGCGTTATATCATAATTAAGGGGTTTATCCATCAAGAAGCTCTAATTGTAAATATTTATGCCCCCAACATGAGAGTACCCAAATATATAAATCAATTAATATCAAGCATAAAGAATATCATTTATAATAATACAATAAAAGTAGAGGACTTTAACACCACACTTACAGCAACAGACAGATAATCTAAGCAGAAAATCAACAAGGAAACAATGGCTTTGAGTGACACAGCGGTCTAGATGGACTTAACAGATATATTCAGAACATTTCATCCTAAAGCAGCAGAATACAGATTGTTCTCCAGTATACATGGAACATTCTCCAGAATAGATAAAGTATTGATTATATCAGCACTCAACAGGTGCAAAAAGATTGAGATCATACAATGCATATGTCAGACAGCAATGCTATGAAACTTGATGACAACCACGAGAAAAAAATTGGAAAGACTACAAATACATGGAGATTAAAGAACATCCTACTAAAGAATGAATGAGCTAACTAAGAATTAAAGAGGAAATTAAAGATTACTTGGGAACCAAGGAAAATGAAAATATGACAGTCCAAAACTTTTGCAATGCAGTGAAGGCGGTCATAAGAGTGAAGTATATAGCTATCAATACCTTCCTAAAAAAGGAAGGAATGTCTCCAATACACAACCTAACCTTACACCTAAAGACCGTGGAAAAAGAACAGGAAATACAGCCAAAAACCAGCAGAAGAAGAGAAATAATAAAGATTAGAGAAGAAATCAAAGATATATATAAAAAAAACAACAGCACAATAGATCAACGAAACTGGGAGCTGAGTGTTTTAAAGAATTAACAAAATTGATAAACTCCTAGTGAGAGTTATCAAAATGAAAAAGGACCCAAATAAATAAAAACACGAATGACAGAGGAGAGATCACAACCAACACTGCAGAAATACAAACAATAATAAAAGAATACTATGAGTAATTATATGCCAATAAATTGGGCAATATGGAAGAAAAGGATAAATTCCTAGAAACATAAAATACCAAAACTGAAACAGAAAGAAGTAGAAAATTTTAACAGACCAATAACCAGTAAATAATTTGAATCATAAAAAGCTACCAAACAAACAAGAGTCCAGGGCTGGATGACTTCCCAGGGGAATTCTACCAAACGCTTAGGAAGAGTTAATACCCATTTTTTGAAGCTGTTTCAAAAAATAGAAATTTAATGAAGACTTCCAATCTCAATTTTGGATGCCAGCATTACCTTGATTGCAAAACCAGACAAAATACCCACTAAAAAGGAGAATTACAGACCAATTTCCCTGATGAACATGGATGCAAAAATTCTCAACAAAATACTAGCAAATCAAATCCAACTATACATTAAATAATTATTCACCACAATCAAGTGGGATTTATTCCTGGGCTAGAGGACTGATTCAGTATCTGCAAATCAACAAATTTGATACATCACATTAATTAAAAAAAGGAAAAGAACCACATGATTCCCTCAATAGATGCAGAAAAAGCATTTGAAAAAATACAGCATCCTTTCTTGATAAAAACCCTCAAAAAAGTAGGGTTAGAAGGAACATACCAACACATCATAAAGACCATATATGAAAGACACACAGCTAATATCCTCAATGGGGAAAAACTGAGAGCTTTCCCCTTAAGGTCAGGAACATGACAAGGATGTCCACTCTCACCACTGTTGTTCAACATAGTGTTGGAAGTCTTAGCATCAGCAATCAGAAAACAAAAAGAAAAGAAAGCATAAGGAAAGGAAAACATAAAGGAAAACATAAAACCTTCACTCTTCACAGACAGCATGATACTCAATGTGGAAAAAATCAAAAGACTCCACTAAAACAGAACCAATACATGAATTCAGCAAAATCACAGGATATAAAATCAATGTACAGAAATCAGTTGCAATTCTATACACCAATAATGAAGAAACATAAAGAGAAATAAAGAAATTGATCCCATTTACAATTGCACGAGAAACCAGAAGATACCTAGGAATAAACCTAACCAAAGAGGTAAAAGATCTGTATGCTGAAAACTATAGAAAGCTTAGGAAAGAAACTGAATAAGACACAAAGAATGGGAAAAACATTCCGTGCTCATGGATTGGAAGGACAAAAATTGTTAAAATGTCTATAGTATCCAATCTATACATTCAAAGCAATCCCTCTCAAAATAACACCAGCATTACTCACAAAGCTAGAACAAACAATTCTAAAATTTGTATGGAACCACAAAAGGCCCTAAATAGCCACAGTGTTGAAAAAGAAAACCTAAGCTGGGGCACCACTATCTCAGACTTTAACCTGGACTACAAAGCTGTAATCATCAAGACAGTATGATATTGGCACAAAAACAGACACATAGACCAATGGAATAAAATAGAGAACTCAGAATTGGACCCAAAAACGTATGGGCAATTAATCTTTGACAAAGCAGGAAAGAGTATCCGATGGAAAAATACAGTCTCTTTAGCCAATGGTGCTGGGAGAACTGGACAGCAATATGCAGAAGAATGAAACTGGACAACTTTCTTACACCATACACAAAAATAAATTCAAAATGGATGAAAGACCTAAATATAATACAGGAAAACATCAAAATCCTACAGGAGAAAACAGGCAGCAACTTCTTTGACCTCAGCCACAGCAACTTTTTCCTAGAAATGTCTCTGGAGGCAAGGGAAATAAAAGCAAAAATGAACTATTGGGACCTCATAAATATAAAAAAGCTTCCACACAGCGATGGAAACAATCAGCGGAACTAAAGTGCAACTGATGGAATGGGAGAAGATAGTTGCAAGTGACATATCAGATAAAGAGTTAGTATTCAAAATCTATAAATAACTTAACCAAACTCAACTCCCAAAAACTCCCAAACTCAACTCCCAAAAAACAAACAAGCCAGTTAAGAAATGGGCAGAATACATGAATAGACACTTTTCCAAAGACGAAATCCAGATGGCTAACAGACACATGAAAAACTTCTCAATGTCACTCATCATCACGGAAATACAAATCAAAACTACAATGAGATACTACCTCACACCTATCAGAATAGCTGAAATTAACAACTCAGGAAGCAACAGATTTGTCGAGGATGCAGAAAAAGAGGAACCATTTTGCACTGGTGGTGGGAATGTGATCAGATGCAGCCACTCTGGAAAACAGTATGGAGGTTTCTCAAAAAATTAAAAAAAAAAAAAAAAAAAAACAACAACAACCACCCTGTGACCCAGCAATTGTACTACTAGGTATTTATTTATCCAAGGGATACAGGTATGCTGTTTCAAAGGGACATATGCAACCCAATGTTTATAGCAGCGCTATCAACAATAGCCAAATTATGGGAAGAGCCCAAATGTCCATCGACTGATGGATGAATAAAGATATGGCATATATATGTGTGAGAATTTCTCACAGCAATGTTTTGCAGTGTTAATAGTACAGGCCTTGCACATCTGTGTACCTACATGTGCTACATATATTATCTGTATATAGTTCATACTTTTTGTTGCTATTGTCAATGGCTGTATTTTTTTTTTTTTTTTTTTTTATTTTTGAGACAGAGAGAGACAGAGCATGAACGGGGGAGGGTCAGAGAGAGGGAGACACAGAATCGGAAGCAGGCTCCAGGCTCTGGGCCATCAGCCCAGAGCCCGACGCGGGGCTCGAACTCACGGACCGCGAGATCGTGACCTGGCTGAAGTCGGACGCTTAACCGACTGCGCCACCCAGGCGCCCCAATGGCTGTATTTTTATTACAGTTTTTACTGAACTATCAGTAGCCAAATATTGCAGGGGATTCTTTTTGGTGAAAGCACAAGTTATTCTAAGTGAGAAAAGATACTTGAAACTTAACACCTATGTTATTCAGGGTTCTCCAGAAGAACAGAACCAATAGGATGTTGATATGTGGATAGACAAATATTTTAAGGAATTGACTTATGAGAGTGGGGAGCCTTGGCAAAATCTGATGGCAGAGGCCACTTGGTGGTCTTCTTGAGGTACTGATGTTGTAGTGAAGTCAAAGGCAGTCTCCTGGAAGAATTCCCTCTCACTAAGAGGAAATGGTTCCTTGTTCTATGCATGTCTTCACTTGATTAGATGTGGCCAACCAACCTTATGGAGGACTAATTGCTTTACCCAAAATCTACCTATTTTAATGTACATATCATTGAAAAACATTCTCACAGAAACATCCAGAATAGTGTTTGATCAAATGTCTGAGTACTATGTCCCTGCCAAGTGGAAACATCATCACGATATTTATTTGCCTAAATTTCTCTATTAGCTGTTAGATGTGATTGACAATGTACTAATCTCAAGCCATACAATGTCCCATAGAAAATGTTATACATTATCTTCATAAAATCAGTCACTAAAATGAACTAGTTCAGTAGCTTTCAACTTTTTTTGGTGTGGTTAGAATTTAATTGTGGAATTTTCTGTTATTCCCAAACAAATCCACCCGCCTCATTGAATTCCTAGGTTCAGAATAGTGCTTAACATTTTAGGTTTCATGTGAGATGGAGCCTCCCAGAATGAAAAGGAGGATGCATGACTTGGTGGGTGTGCATCAACAATTGTTATTGTTTGAGCTGGGATTCCCTTTATGTTTGAATCTAGAAAAAAAAAATATGAGGACTATGTGCAGAGTAACTTACCTGAAATTGCTATTTAAAAAAATAGTTTAAATTCTCCTTCTTGTGACTCTAGTAATGAAAATCAGAAAAATGGGGGCTTAATAATATACAGAACTTAGAAAAATTTTAGTTTATGGAAAAAGCATTATCAATTATTCATAAATTCTATGTGCAGTCAACCTTACTTTTAACTATGGTAAACTCTTGTTTTCTTGAGATCCAAATGCCCTGTCTTTTACCTTTAATTTTTATTAGTGTTTTTGTAACTCCTTTACCCAAATAATGCATTTTCATTACTGAAAATGTAGCAACTATAGATGAGCAAAGTGAAGCTCCCTGTGTTGTTCATTTTGAACCTACAGAATAACATAAGAATAAATGTGTCAAAACTGTATTCAATAAACCCTTTTCAGAGTGAATACTTAGAGCAGCACAGACTTAGCAAAACTTCTATGTCAGTTAATACTGTCTAGTGACAATCAGTGACTGTGAGACACTGCCACGTTCTCAAGTGCCCTTAGGATCATGAAAGACAGGTTAAATAATGTGAGGTATTTATCTGGTATTCAAAATATATCAAAATTATTGAAAAATCAATGGTGCTGTACTGTGTATGTATACTCATTTGAAAAAAAAAAAAGACCTCATTTCTGTATGAGAGTCACATATCTATGTGAGAAGGAAGAGAGGACAGTTGCTGGCAGACACATAGTTAAGGGTTGCCCAGGAATAATTTTCAGTGAAGCAAAAAGTATGAGGCCTATCAGAGAAAATGTGTCCTTCATTTGAAAGCCCATTATATAAAACATAGTTTTCCAGTTATCTGATCCTGATGAATGGGTAAAGATGTGGTTTATATATACAATGGAATACTACTTGGCAATCTGCAGCAACGTTGTTGGGATGAGCACTGGGTATTGTATGGAAACCAATTTGGCAATAAATTAGATTTTAAAAGAATAGGAAAAAAATACTTTCACTCATTCCCTAAAGAGCTTATTACAATGCAAATTGTCCACACATTTCCTCACTTTTGTTGTTTGTCTGAGAATATCTTTATATCTCTGTCTCTTATAAAAGGTAGTTTGACAGGTATAGAATTCAAGGTTGGTGCATTTTTTCTCTTAACACTTTAAATATTTAAATATTTAATTCTATTATCTTCTTGCTTCCATGTTTTTTGAGAAGTCAGATATGATTCTTATCTTTGATCCTCTATAGGTAAGGGACACCCCCCCCCCGCCGCTTCTTTAAGGACTTTATCTTTGATTTTCCATAGTTTGAAAATGAGGTGCCAACGTACAATTTTTGAACATATATCCAGGTTGGTATTCTCTGCTCCTCTTGGGTATGTGGTTTTTGTCTGACATTAAGTTGGGTAAATTCTCAGTTGTGTCAAATATGTCTTCTATTTCTTCCTTCCCTTTATAGAATTTCCATGACATGTAAGTTACACCTTTTGTAGTCATCCCATAATGATTAAAGATTTTGTTCTGGTTTTGTCAGTCTTCATTGTCCAATGCAATAGCCACTAGCTACCTGTGGCTGTGGAACACCTGAAATGTGGTGAGTGGGACTGAAGAACTGAATTTTTAATTTCATCTAAACTTAATTAACATAAATATAAATAGCCACGTGTGTCTGGTACCTATGTATTGGACAACAGCAGCTACACGTTTTTCTGTACCTTGCTTTTAGCTGAACAGTATATCTTGGAGATAACTCCATAGTAATATAGGGAGGGAGTCCTCCTTGCTTCTTGCAGGTATGTAGTAATATAATATGTAAATGTCCTTAGAATATTCAACCTGTTCCTTATTGCTGGACATCTATCTTATTTCTGGTCTGCTGTTAGGATTTGTTCTCTTAGGAATGGTTTTATGCTTATGACTTCTTTTCTTTTTACAGGATACCTTAGGGTAGATTGTTAGAACAGAGATTCCTGATTCTAAGAGAAAATATTTCTGTCCCATAAAGTAGAATATTTGAAACAGAATGCATGTACAAATGTATCAGCAAGAGGTGAAGTTTGGTCCTATTTAATCATTCCCTTCATTCCACATAGTTTCTGTCTCCTACTTTCCTTGTAGGTTGACATGGGTGAAGAAATTTGTTATTGAGCCTCAGGAAGAAGAAATAGTTCAGTAGAGCAAAGAATAATAAAGAGTAAGCTATATATAACATGGTAGTATTCAAACCTATATCCCAGTGGCCAGAACCTTCAACTGACCACAGAACTTTATGGATTCCCCCCCTTTTTTTGTTGGCCTTCAGCCTAGCACAGAATACTCACAATAGAAACAGTGGCAAGGGGTGTGGGCTTTGGGGTCAGAAGGATGAGGATTTGACACGGGGAAGCATGCAGGTTGCATGATCTAGCACAATCAATTTAATTGCTATGCTCCCTATAATCTTTGGTATCTTTTATCACCTATATTAATTATAATAGTATTTATATCACTCATAAAAAGTATAAGCTTTAGGAGTGAGGACTACATTGCCAGGTATTACAATGTTCCATGAGCCTATAATTTTATAAATTGTGGATAGAGAGGATGACATACAGATAAAGGGAGTTCTATAGAAAGTTCATGAACAGACCCACACATATAACATTATTTCATAAGGTACAGGTATGGCATTTCCAATCAGATGCATTGATAAAGAATAAGAATTGGTTAGCTGGTAAAGGGTTTGTTAAAAGGCAAAGTTAAATCATATCTTATTCTTGTCACTTAATCAGGAGGCTTCATCTACTTGTTAGTATTTTAGATAAAAGCTAAGAAAGAAGAAAAATCAAAACCAACAAAAACACAGGATCTAATCTGCACATATGGTATAAGAATAGTTATATGAATTGTATATGTAATGCATATATAATACATGTGCATACATTCATTAAGAAAAAAATGGAAGTACACAATGTTAATTTCAATGATTATGAGATTCCTGAGTATTGATTATTTTATCAAAAAAAGTTGACACACAGTATTATATTAGTTTCAGGTATACAGCATGGTGATGGCCCAAATGTATACATTATGCTATGCTCACCACAGTGTAGCTATTTGTCACCATAGAACACTGTTATACTATCATTCATTGTAGTCTCTATGCTGTACCTTTCATCCTTGTGACTTATTCATTCCACAACTAAAAGTCTGTGTCTCCTGCTCCCCTTCACCCATTTTGCCCTTCCTCCAGTCCCCCTTTGGCAACAGTTTGTTCTCTGTATTTATGGTTTTGTTTTAACTTTTTGTTTATTTTTTTTTTAGATTCCACTTATAAGTAAAATCAGATGGTATTTTTCTCTCTCTGACTTACTTCACTTAGCATAATACCACCTAGGCCCACCCATGTTGTCACAAAAGATATCATTGGTTTCTTATTGCTAAATAATATTCTATTTTTATCTGTATCACATCTTCCTTATCTAGTCATCTATGGATTAACCCTTGGGTTGCTTCCATGCCTTGGCTATTGTAAATGATGCTGAAGTAAACATAGAATGACATATATCTTTTCGAATTAGTGATTTCATTTTCTTTGGGTAAATAACCCCTAGTAGAATTACTAGATCATAAAGTATTTGTATTTTTAATTTTCTCAGCAATATCCATACCATTTTCCACCGTGGCTGCACCAATTTACATTCTCACCAACAGGGCACAAGCGTTCCCTTTTCTCTACACCCTTGCCAACACTTGTTATTTATTGTATTTTTGATTCAACCCATTCTGACAGGTGTAAGATGATATCTGTTTGTGGTTTTGATTTGCATTCTCCTGATGGTTAGTGATGCTGAACATCTTTTCATGTGTCTGTTGGCTATCTATATGTCTTCTTTGGAAAAATGCCCTTTCAAGTCCTCTGCCCATTTAAATTAGATTCTTTTGTTTTGTTTTGTTTTGTTTGTAGTGTTGAGTTGTAGAAGTTCTTTATATATTTTGGATATTAACACCTTATCAGTTATATCATTTGTGAATATCTTCTTCCATTCAATAGGTTGCCTTTTCTTTTTTATTGATTGTCTCCTTTGCTGTGCAGAAGCTTTTTGATGTAGCCCCAATAGTTTATTTTGCTTTTGTTTCCCTTGCCTCAGGAGACAAATCTAGAAAAATGCTGCTACAGCTGATGTCACAGAAAGCTGCCTGTGATCTCTTCTAGGATTTTTATGGTTTCAGGTCTCACATTTAGGTCTTTAATCCGCTTTGAGTTTATTTTTTGAATGGTGTAAGACTGTGGTCCTGTTTTATTATTTCGCATGTAGCTGTCCAGTTTTCCCAATACCATTTGTTGAAGAATTTTTTTTTCCCATTGCATCCTTCATCAAAGATTACTTGACCATATAATCCTGGGTTTATTTCTGGGCTCTCTATTCTGTTCCATTGATCTATGTGTCTCTTTTCTTGCCAGTACCATACTGTTTTGATTATTACTTCAGCTTTGTAGTTTATCTTGAAATCTGGGATTGTGATACCTCTAGTTTTGTTCTTCTTTTTCAATCTTGAAAAAGATTGAAGACCAAAAAAGAGTCTTTTTTGGTTCCATACAAATTTTAGGATTGTTCTAGTTCTATGAGAAATGCTGTTGGTAATTTGATAGATATTTCATTAACTGTGTACATTGCTTCTGGTAGTATGGACATTTTCACAATGTTTTTTTCAAACCCATGATCATGGAATATCTTTCCATTTGTATTATCTTGAATTTATTTCATCAGTGTTTTATGCTTTTCATAGCATAGGACTCTCACCTTCTTGCTTAAGGTTATTTTAGGAATTTTATTATTTTTAGTGCAATTTTAAATGGTATTATTTTCTTAATTTATTTTTCTTCAAATTCATTAGTATATACAAATGTAACAGATTTCTGTATATTGATTTTGTACCCTATGACGTTACTGAACTCATTTATCAGTTCTAGTAGTTTTTTGGTGAGTCTTTAGGGTTTTCTATATATAGTATCATGTCATCTGCAAATAGTGAAAATTTTACTTCTTCCTTACCAATTTGTATGACTTTTATTTCTTTGATTACCTGATCTCTGTGGCTAGGAATTCCAGTCCGATATTGAATAAAAGTGGTGAGAGTGGGTGCCCCTGGGTGGCTCAGTTGATTGAGCATCTGACTCTTGATTTCATCTCAGGTCATGATCTTGCAGTTTGTGGGATTGAGCTCCGCATTACACTGTGTGCTGACAGTGTTGAGCCTACTTGGGATTCTCTTCTGCTCTCTCTGCCCCTCCCCCACTCTATTTCTCAAAATAAATTAAAAAAATAAAAATAAAAAAGAACTAAAAAGTGGTGAGACTGGACATCCTTGTCTTGTTCCTGATCTTAGAGGAAAAGCTCTTAGTTTTCCCCATTAAGTATGATGTTTGCTGTGGGTTTCTCACATATGGCCTTTATTGGTCCATAGTATGTTCCCACTAGATCTACTTTGTTGAGGATTTTATCATGAATGCATGCATTACTTTCTCAAATGCTTTTTCTGCATCTATTGAAATGATCACATAGTTTTTATACTTTCTCTTATTGATGTTATGTATCACACTGATTGATTTGTAAATACTGAATTACTCTTGCATCCCAGGAATAAATCCCACTTGATTGTGGTGAATGTTCTTTTAAAATATATTATTGAATTCTGTTTGCTAATATTTTCTTGATGATTTTTGCATCTATGTTCATCAGAGATATTGACCTGTAGTTCTCCATTTTTGTAGTGTCTTTATCTGCTTTTAGTGTCAGGGTAATGATGGCCTCACGGAATGAATTTGGAATCTTTATTTCCTCTTCTATTTTTTAGAATAGTTTGAGAAGAATATGTATTAGCTCTTCTTTATTCTTTTATTTTTTTTTAATATATGAAATTTATTGTCAAATTGGTTTCCATACAACACCCAGTGCTCATCCCAAAAGGTGCCCTCCTCAATACCCATCACCCACCCTCACCACCCTCCCACCCCCATCAACCCGCAGTTTGTTCTCAGTTTTTAAGAGTCTCTTATGCTTTGGTTCTCTCCCACTCTAACCTCTTTTTTTTTCTTTTTTTTCCTTCCCCTCCTCCATGGGTTTCTGTTAAGTTTCTCAGGATCCACATAAGAGTGAAAATATATGGTATCTGTCTTTCTCTGTATGGCTTCTTTCACTTAGCATCACACTCTCCAGTTCCATCCACGTTGCTACAAAGGGCCATATTTCGTGCTTTCTCATTGCCATGTAGTACTCCATTGTGTATATAAACCACAATTTCTTTACCCATTCATCAGTTGATGGACATTTAGGCTCTTTCCACAATTTGGCTATTGTTGAGAGTGCTGCTATAAACATTGGGGTACAAGTGCCCCTATACATCAGTACTCCTGTAAACCTTGGGTAAATTCCTAGCAGTGCTATTGCTGGGTCACAGGGTAGGTCTATTTTTAATTTTATGAGGAACCTCCACACTGCTTTCCAGAGTGGCTGCACCAATTAGCATTCCCACCAACAGTGCAAGAGGGTTCCCGTTTCTCCACATCCTCTCCAGCATCTATAGTCTCCTGATTTGTTCATTTTGGCCACTCTGACTGGCGTGAGATGATATCTGAGTGTGGTTTTGATTTGTATTTCCCTGATGAGGAGCGACGTTGAGCATCTTTTCATGTGCCTGTTGGCCATCCGGATGTCTTCTTTAGAGAAGTGTCTATTCATGTTTTCTGCCCATTTCTTCACTGGGTTATTTGTTTTTCAGGTGTGGAGTTTGGTGAGCTCTTTATAGATTTTGGATACTAACCCTTTGTCTGATATGTCATTTGCAAATATCTTTTCCCATTCCATTGGTTGTGTTTCAGTTTTGTTGGTTGTTTCCTTTGCTGTGCAGAAGCTTTTTATCTTCATAAGGTCCCAGTAATTCATTTTTGCTTTTAATTCCCTTGCCTTTGGGGATGTGTCGAGTAAGAAATTGCTAGGCTGAGGTCAGAGAGGTCTTTTCCTGCTTTCTCCTCTAGGGTTTTCATGGTTTCCTGTCTCACATTCAGGTCCTTTCTCCATTTTGAGTTTATTTTTGTGAATGGTGTGAGAAAGTGGTCTAGTTTCAACCTTTGGCGTGTTGCTGTCCAGTTCTCCCAGCAGCATTTGTTAAAGAGACTGTCTTTTTTCCATTGGATGTTCTTTCCTGCTTTGTCAAAGATGAGTTGGCCATACGTTTGTGGGTCTAGTTCTGGGGTTTCTATTCTATTCCATTGGTCTATGTGTCTGTTTTTGTGCCAATACCATGCTGTCTTGATGATGACAGCTTTGTAGTAGAGGCTAAAGTCTGGGATTGTGATGCCTCCTGCTTTGGTCTTCTTTTTCAAAATTCCTTTGGCTATTCGGGGCCTTTTGCGGTTCCATATGAATTTTAGGATTGCTTGTTCTAGTTTCGAGAAGAATGCTGGTGCAATTTTTGTTCGGATTGCATTGAATGTGTAGATAGCTTTGGGTAGTATTGACATTTTGACAATATTTATTCTTCCAATCCATGAGCATGGAATGTCTTTCCATTTCTTTATATCTTCTTCAATATCCTTCATAAGCTTTCTATAGTTTTCAGCATATAGATCTTTTACATCTTTGGTTAGATTGATTCCTAGGTATTTTATGCTTCTTGGTGCAATTGTGAATGGGATCAGTTTCTTTATTTGTCTTTCTGTTGCTTCATTGTTAGTGTACAAGAATGCAACTGATTTCTGTACATTGATTTTGTATCCTGAAACTTTGCTGAATTCATGTATCAGTTCTAGCAGACTTTTGGTGGAGTCTGTCAGATTTTCCATGTATAATATCATGTCATCTGCAAAAAGCGAAAGCTTGATTTCATCTTTGCCAATTTTGATGCCTTTGATTTCCTTTTGTTGTCTGATTGCTGATGCTAGAACTTCCAGCACTATGTTAAACAACAGTGGTGAGAGTGGGCATCCCTGTCGTTCCTGATCTCAGGGAAAAAGCTCTCAGTTTTTCCCCATTGAAGATGATGTTAGCTCTGGGCTTCTCATAAATGGCTTTTATGATCTTTAAGTATGTTCCTTCTATCCCGACTTTCTCAAGGGTTTTTATTAAGAAAGGGTGCTGGATTTTGCCAAAGGCCTTTTCTGCATCGAATGACAGGATCATATGGTTCTTCTCTTTTCTTTTATTAATGTGATGTATCACGTTGATTGATTTGCGAATGTTGAACCAGCCCTGCATCCCAGGAATGAATCCCACTTGATCATGGTGAATCATTCTTTTTATATGCTTTTGAATTCGACTTGCTAGTATTTTATTGAGAATTTTTGCATCCATATTCATCAGGGATATTGGCCTGTAGTTCTCTTTTTTTGCTGGGTCTCTGTCTGGTTTAGGAATCAAAGGAATACTGGCTTCCTAGAATGAGTCTGGAAGTTTTCCTTCCCTTTCTATTTCTTGGAATAGCTTGAAAAGGATAGGTATTATCTCTGCTTTAAACGTCTGGTAGAACTCCCCTGGGAAGCCATCTGGTCCTGGACTCTTATTTGTTGGGAGATTTTTGATAACCGATTCAATTTCTTCGCTGGTTATGGGTCTGTTCAAGCTTTCTATTTCCTCCTGATTGAGTTTTGGAAGTGTGTCGGTGTTTAGGAATTTGTCCATTTCTTCCAGGTTGTCCAATTTGTTGGTATATAATTTTTCGTAGTATTCCCTGATAATTGTTTGTATCTCTGAGGGATTGGTTGTAATAATTCCATTTCCATTCATGATTTCATCTATTTGGGTCATCTCCCTTTTCTTTTTGAGAAGCCTGGCTAGAGGTTTGTCAATTTTGTTTATTTTTTCAAAAAAACAACTCTTGGTTTCGTTGATCTGCTCTACAGTTTTTTTAGATTCTATATTGTTTACTTCTGCTCTGATCTTTATTATTTCTCTTCTGCTGGTTTAGGCTGCCTTTGCTGTTCTGCTTCTATTTCCTTTAGGTGTGCTGTTAGATTTTGTATTTGGGATTTTTCTTGTTTCTTGAGATAGGCCTGGATTGCAATGTATTTTCCTCTCACGACTGCCTTCACTGCATCCCAAAGCATTTGGATTGTTGTATTTTCATTTTCGTTTGTTTCCATATATTTTAAATTTCTTTTCTAATTGCCTGGTTGACCCACTCATTCTTTAGTAGGGTCTTCTTTAACCTCCATGCTTTTGGAGGTTTTCCAGACTTTTTCCTGTGGTTGATTTCAAGCTTCATAGCATTGTGGTCTGAAAGTATGCATGGTATAATTTCAATTCTTGTAAACTTATGAAGGGCTGTTTTGTGACCCAGTATATGATCTATCTTGGAGAATGTTCCATGTGCACTCGAGAAGAAAGTATATTCTGTTGCTTTGGGATGCAGAGTTCTAAATATATCTGTCAAGTCCATCTGATCCAATGTCTCATTCAGGGCCCTTGTTTCTTTATTGACCATGTGTCTTGATGATCTATCCATTTCTGTAAGTGGGGTGTTAAAGTCCTCTGCAATTACCACATTCTTATCAATAAGATAAGATTGCTTATGTTTATGAGTAATTGTTTTATATATTTGGGGGCTCCGGTATTCGGCGCATAGACATTTATAATTGTTAGCTCTTCCTGGTGGATAGACCCTGTAATTATTATATAATACCCTTCTTCATCTCTTGTTACAGCCTTTAATTTAAAGTCTAGTTTGTCTGATATAAGTATGGCTACTCCAGTTTTCTTTTGGCTTCCAGTAGCATGATAAATATTTCTCCATCCCCTCACTCTCAATCTAAAGGTGTCCTCAGATCTAAAATGAGTCTCTTGTAGACAGCAAATAGATGGGTCTTGTTTTTTATCCATTCTGATACCCTATGTCTTTTGGTTGGCGCATTTAATCCATTTACATTCAGTGTTATTATAGAAAGATACGGGTTTAGAGTCATTGTGATGTCTGTATGTTTTATGCTTGTAGTGATCTCTGGTACTTTGTCTCACAGGATCCCCCTTAGGATCTCTTGTAGGGCTGGTTTAGTGGTGACGAATTCCTTCAGGGTTTGCTTGTTTGGGAAGAGCTTTATCTCTCCTTCTATTCTAAATGACAGACTTGCTGGATAGAGGATTCTCGGCTGCATATTTTTTCTGTTCATCATATTGAAGATCTCCTGCCATTCCTTTCTGGCCTGCCAAGTTTCGGAAGTGATATCAGTCACGAGTCTTATAGGTCTCCCTTCATATGATAGGGCACATTTATCCCTCGCTGCTTTCAGAATTTTCTCTTTATCCTTGTATTTTGCCAGTTTCACTATGATATGTCTTGTAGAAGATAGAGTCAAGTTACGTCTGAAGGGAGTTCTCTGTGTCTCTTGGATTTCAATGCCTTTTTCCTTTCCCAGTTCAGGGAAGTTCTCAGCTATTATTTCTTCAAGTACCCCTTCAGCACCTTTCCCTCTCTCTTCCTCCTCTGGGATACCAATTATGCGTATATTATTTCTTTTTTGTGTACCACTTAGTTCTCTAATTTTCCCCTCATACTCCTGGATTTTTTTATCTCTCTTTTTCTCAGCTTTCTATTCTTCCATAACTTTATCTTCTAGTTCTCCTATTCTCTCCTCTGCCTCTTCAATCCGAGCCGTCGTCATTTCCATTTTGTTTTGCATTTCGTTTAAAGCGTTTTTTCAGCTCCTCCTGACTGTTCCTTAGTCCCTTGATCGCTGTAGCAAGAGATTCTCTGCTGTCCTCTATACTGTTTTCAAGCCCGGCGATTAATTTTATGACTATTATTCTAAATTCACTTTCTGTTATGTTATTTAAATCCTTTTTGATCAGTTCATTAGCTCTTCTTATTTCCAGGAGATTCTTTTGAGGGGAATTCTTCCGTTTGGTCATTTTGGATAGTCCCTGGAGTGGTGCGGACCTTCAGGGCACTTCCCCTGTGCTGTGGTGTATAAATGGAGTTGGTGGGCGGAGTCGCAGTCAGACCTGATGTCTGCCCCCAGCCCACCGATGGGGCCACAGTCCGACTGGTGTGTGCCTTCTTTTCCCCTCTCCTAGGGGCGGGATTCACTGTGGGGTGGCGTGGCCCATCTGGGCTACTTGCACACTGCCAGGCTTGTGGTGCTGGGGATCTGGCGTATTAGCTGGGGTGGGTAGACAAGGTGCACGGGGGCAGGAGGGGCAGGCTTAGCTCGCTTCTCCTTAGGTGATCCACTTCAGGAGGGGCCCTGTGGCAGCGGGAGGGAGTCAGAGCCGTTACCTGAGGTTTGGCTCTGCAGAAGCACAGCGTTGGGTGTTTACGTGGAGCAAGCAAGTTCCCTGGCAGGAACTGGTTCCCTTTGGGATTTTGGCTGGGGGATGGGTGAGGGAGATGGCGCTGGTGAGCACATTTTTTCCCCAACAAACTGAGCTCTGTCTTCCTGGGGCTCAGCAGCTCTCCCTCCCTTTGTCCTCCAGCCTTCCCGCTTTCCGAGCAGAGCTGTTAACTTATGACCTCCCAGATGCTAAGTCGTGCTTACTGTCGGAACACACTCCATCCGGCCCCTCCGCTTTTGCAAACCAGACTCGGGGTTCTGCTTGGCCGGTGGGCTGCCCCTCCGCCCGGTTCCCTTCCACCAGTCCGTGCAGCACGCACCGCCTCTCCGCCCTTCCTACCCTCTTCCGTGGGCCTCTCTTCTGCGCTTGGCTCCGGAGACTCCGTTCTGCTAGTCTTCTGGGTTATTTAGGCAGGTGTAGGTGGAATCTAAGTGATCAGCAGGACGCGGGGTGAGCCCAGCGTCCTCCTACGCCGCCATCTTCCTGAACCTCTTCTATTAGCTCTTCTTTAAACATTTGGTAGAATTCACCTGTGAAGCTGTCTGGTACTGGACTCTTGTTTGTAGTTTTTAAATTACTGATTCAATTTTACTGCTAGTACTTGGTCTTTCTTTTGGTATGTATCTATTAAAAAGCCCTACAAAGTATATATGAATCCATACTGATAAAACAGTGAATTAATAACAGGTTGGTTCCATGAAAAAAGTTATTTTAAATAATTATAAATAATATATGATGTAGATACCCTGCCTCCATGATGTGAACCTTAATTCTGTCTCCCACCACTGAATGCAGGGCACATTTAATGATTCATGTCTAAAGAATAAAGTAGGTGAATGGAAAATAGTTACTGTACACTAGAGAAACTAGACAAACATCACCTTAACCTTGTGATGATGGCCAATATCTCTAGTCACCCAGTGATGTCTCATGGGTATCACCTTCTTGCAAATATGAGGTAAAGAGAAGGGCACTTCAACTCTGACTTTCTTTCCCAAAACCCATAACCACAATCTAATCAGGAGAAAAAATAGCAAACTATTCCTACACTCCTCATGATTGTTGGGGTTATCAAACAGTCTGGAAGTTACTCAAACAGTTCAACAAAGAGTTATATGACTAAGCAATACCACTACTAGGTACAGAGCCAGAAGAAATGACAACATATGTCTACATAAAAATATTATACAAATGTACATCATTATTCATAATAGTGGAAAGTGGAAACAACTTAAATTCTCAGCATTTAATGAATGCATAAATAAAATGTGGTGTATTATATGTCAACAGAAAGGAATGAAGTACCGATAACATGCTACTATATGGATGACACTTGAAAATGCTAAGCCATGTAAGAGAAGTCTAATACGCAAAAGAACACATACTGTATGATTGCATTTATGTGAAGTATCCAGAGAGAGCTTATCAATATGTTGTACCCCAGGAATTCCCCCCTTACCCTCCTGACTTCCAGAAACTCTGGTTGATTTGGGTCACAGCTCCTCCTTCCCATTTTCCTGCCAGGGAATATTCAAGATGCAGTTTCGGGTTTTATCACTAGATGACACCAACGTACCACTGTCATCAAACTTCTGTACTAAGAAGTGTCTACAAGGAGTAAAAAAATAACAATGATGTCCAAAAACCTGGGCTTTGAATCTATACAAAATGACTCTAATTCTGTCTGAAAAACTGTTATGTGTAAAAGAAGATTGGGAAAACATACTACATCGCTTATAGATGATAAAACACCAGTTGTCAGTGGCACACTTTGGCAGTCCATGGCCTGACTGGAAAGGACAGTGCAGGTCATAACAGGAGGAAGGTGACTGAGAGGATATGGCATCAGAGAGGGGTGTGGGTAGCTGTGTCATGGATAGGGGATGACAGACATGGGGTGGGAGAAGATCTAGTCAGCCTGGACAATGTTGGTGTAATGGAAGATGAACACCCTGTTCTCTGGTAAGGACTCTATGTACAGTCCACACTGCACATCAGCTGTCAGTGATGACGAAAGAGACAAATCAATAAACTCTATGTAGTTTGAGGTCAAAAGAAAATGGATCTTATTTAATATACATATGAATTTTCCAGGTAAAATTGATATCATGTAAAACATTTCATGATACTTTTTGCTCTCTGCATAATATACTATTTTTCATGAGGAAATAATAGCAAAAATGGAGATAAATGTGTGATGTCACCAAATGGTGAGATGTAGGATTACAGCTATGACAGTCTAAGACCAGGGGGCTCCACAAGGAAGAGGAAAGACAGAGTTTGGGAGCTTGACTTCAAGGGATCAGCTAGATTTCTGGATTTTCACTTAACTGGAACAATTCCTCTGTATCCACCACATGCCTAGAATATAAGAAAAACAGGTCACAAACATCTATTTAGAAGTATCTTTTTCATTTTCTACAGGTTATTTTTTCTTACTGAAAAGATGAAAATTTTAGATAAAGAAATAAAAAGTTTTCTTCAAACCAGATTATGAAACAATAACCGTTGTGATCAAATGCTCTTTGAAAAATTCACATGTGAATAAAAAGACTGGAAGAACATATAGATAATTTATATCCTATTGATGCCTACATCTACATCTCATGTTTATTAAATGTGAATTAAATGTCCACTCTGTGCCAGAAAATGTCACTTCAATTCCTTATCTGCATCCATATCTTCCCTGTCCTGATCTCTAGACTGGGTAACTGAAAATGTCCACAGGTGGGAAGATGGATGTTAGTGGCCACTCCATGGGGTAATGAGGTTGTCCTAAACCAGACTCCATTTTAAGCAATTTTTGATCAAGCCTGACTATGAGTCCTGGAAACCCAGCATTTTAACAGGAAATAATTCAGTCCAGAGGGGACATTGTTCCTTGAGAATGTGAAGCCACTTGTAACCCAGACCTCCATTGTCTTGAAGAGCACTCAGAGGCTACTACCTTCTCATGAGGAGACCTCACTCCCAGATAGAAAAAAGGACAAGGTAACACTTGTGTGGTTTCAGTCTTGGATCTCCCGTGGGTGAAAACCAGAGGTTTTACTTTCTCTTTAGTCCATCGCCAGTTTGTGTGGTAGATTTCAGAAATGATTTTGTGTTTTTCTTATCCTAGGAAGTTTATCCCTCCTATTTAGTCCTCTGAGGGGTCCATCTGAGGTGACTTGGAGTTTTTGCTTCATTGAAGACCTTGTTTCCCAGTTGTAGGAGCCTGGACTCAGATCCACAGGGTAAAGAGGAGAAACTGAGTTCTTAAAGACAAGCCCAAGACCAGGACTCTGATCTCAACATCTAATTCTCCTGAGTTAGTGACATGGTTTCCATACATTTCTCACAAGATGGTCACCTCCCCAATTGTTCCTCTTATGTGTGACATCCTAGTATGATCCACCCTTTTCTTGTCCACAGAAGCACAGGCAGTGAAATTCCTCTATAACCTGATGGTGGAGGAAAGCTATGACTAACAATCCAGAAGCAAGTAGGTAGTGAATTAACAAAAATTAAACTAGTAAATTGTAAAGATGTAATTGGATTTTTTAAATGATTTATGAATCTGGCAGCATCCTGTCAAACAAATAGAGGGTCCCTCCAAAGAGATGTAAAAAATGGGAAGTTTTATAGAAGGAAGGTGGGGCAGGAAAGTTATTAGCAAAAGAAAATGATTGTTTCAGTCAAGTTGGCTTTTCTATAGGGTGGAAAGCAAGTGGTCTTATGCTGATTGCTTCAACTATTTGGGGGAATGGAGAGGGCCCACGTGGCAGACTGATTAGCACTGACTGAAAATTCCTGATTGACTGGTTAAGCCTACATTTCTGGGGGAGGCTGAAACTGTGATTAGATTATGTATTAAGCCCAGGTTTGGGAACACTGTCCAAGTAACACCATTTTGGGGTTCTATGTTTTTGTTTTTAACATGGGAAAGAGCGATGTATTTTATTTCATTATAAAAATTACATAGCAGAAACAAAAAAATAAGAAAATACAATGAAAATGTACAATTTGTAATATTTTAGACTTGCCTCCTTGAAATAACTGAGACTTCTTAAATGACTGTGTGTGTACGTATTTAGATCTTTCAGTCACATGATTATAGATAATCCCTTAGTATTCTGCCACAGACCGCTGCTTACCATAGCCTTGGTTTTATACCATAGCCTTGGCCCTTCACCTGCAGGGGCCAGCTCATCTCCAAGAATCCTAGGATACTTCCCTGGGGCTCTGATAAAACTCCCCTACTGTCTCTTTAAAGCAAACAAACTTCCATATTACAGGAACATTCTTGGTTCCATTAACCTGGGCAGCGTTCCGCCAACAGCATGGGTCCCAGTCTAGTGCCTCTAATTGCAAGGCTTTCTCACGCAAAAGCCTAAACAACGAAAGTGTTTTGCTTTTGGCAAAACGCCATGGTGTGAATTGCTCAAGGAACACATTTCTGGTGTGGGGGAACCTGCCGGGGCTTCGCGGATGCCATAGAAATCTGACGTCAGTATGGCGACCATGACGACTTTTCAGTCGTCAGAGACAGACATACCCTAGCGTGAAAATCAGAACTGACCTTAGGTGTTTGGGACTTAGCTGAGGTCGTGTGTCACCATAGTTGGGGATGAACCGCCCTGGGGTGTGGAGAGACAAAGCAATGCAGATCCAACTCTGTTTCCCACTTAGGGGCTTGATAACGGGGCTGTAACAATTATGTGTTACAGGCTGTGTCGTAGGTAAAGCTGCTGGGCTCCTGCCCTACCTCAGTGAGTTTGGGTTCTGTTTCAAGGGTGTTCTGGAGCTGCTCTCCTCTAAAGGTAAGAGCACAGGAGGGAAGACAGGTAAGGACTCTGAGCCCCAGCTTCCCTCTCTGTCAAATGGGGATGAGAAAGCTTCACCCACAGGATTGCTGAGAATAGTGATACATTTGAGCAAGCTCCTGGCTCTGTAGTTACTGCAGGATCATGAATGTATGAATTCAGGCCACTTCTTACACCTTTTCAACGTTGTTGTTAGGGGATAGATGAGGAAATGAGAAGAAAAAGGCCCTTTTGAGAACTCCATTATAACATGTTGTTAGCACCGTGACCCAATTGAATCAGTGTCAGCGTCACTAAACCAGTGACTGGTATGGTGCTGGGTACAAAGTTATTCCGTTAAGTCGTAGTGATTGCTGGCTCTCTCAGTGTGCAGCTCTTCATGCCAGTGGCTGAGCTAATATCAGGTGCCTGAAGGATGCAGGTTCTGAGCACTGTGTCCTGATAGCTGCTGAAGTTTCCACTCTAGATTCAAGGGCAGCGGTCCTCAAGAGACCCCATCACTTCACATCTCTAATGTAATAACATCTGTCACAGGAGTATTCAAATATCTGAATAAAAGCATATTTTGGAATAGCTCATTTGAAGTTCACAAACTAGCCTAAAAGAAGAGGAGCTACTTTGATCTCATCATGGGAGAAGAGGTTTAGCAGGTGGAATTTCATTCCATCAGCAGCTACATAGTGTGTAGTAGCTGATGGGGCCCATATTAGGGATGGCTTTTTGCTAAAAAGCAATACATTGTCCAGTTGTAGAAGGAAATTGGTCTTTAATATGCATTTGAAATGTATAACCTAAATTTTTCTTACTGTATAAATAATTGGCAAATCACATGTATCTCCTAGATGGGTGTGGAAATGTACAGTTTTTACATCTTCTTAGCAATTTGACATTGTAATGTAGATTCTTCCCTGGTCCTCATGATTTTCCCCCAATTTATAAAGAAATTCTTTAAAGAGTTAGAAAATTTTCATGTGTTAGTTCAAAATTTCAGTGACTAGATTTTAATATATTAAAAAATATTTATTACACTAGAGTTTGCCCTATTATGATACTCAGCCTCTTTCAGTGATATAAGCAGTTACTTTTAAATATCATTATAATTATTCCTAATACATAATATTTTATTTCTGTACTTAAGGAAATAGACATCAAATTTCTTTAATATTTGGATAAATTACATTGCTAATGATCATTTTGATAAGACAGTGTAAATCTGTTAATACTGTAAGAAGGTACATGGGAGTTTTTCACCTGATTAAAATGTATCAAAAAATTATGAATGTATATATATATGCCAAATATTTCACTGAGGTGTGGTTGACATACAATACACTGTATATATATCTCTAATAAGTTTTTATATCTATATGCATTTGTGAATCCAATTCTTCAGTCAAGATAAGGAAGATATCCATCACCTCAAAAAGCTAATTTGTATACCTTTGTAATGTTTCCATCTACCACTCTAGCCTCCCTCTCTACATCACCCTATCCCATTTTTAGGTGACCACTGATCTTCTGTCACTATGCATTTTTTCCTATAATTTTATGTGAATAGACTCCTACAATGTGTATTCCTTTTTTATCATTCCGCTTTCCATCAAGCTATTTCCAGATTTATCTGTGTGTTGAGTATATGAACATTTCCTTCTTTTTTATTGTTAGCCAACATTCCATTATGTGGGTATACCACAATTATATCTATCTATCCATTCACCTGGTAATGCATACTGCTGTTTGTTTTCCAATTTGCAGCTTTTGTAGAAAAAAGTGTTATGAACATTTGTGTATAATCTTTACTTAGACATATGCTTTCTTTCCCTTGAGTAGATACATTTGGAGTGCAACATATGGATCATATATGGCAGGTAGAGGATCAACAATGAAATAAACTTACAGAATGTTTTCCAAAGCATTGGCACAATTTTTCATTGCCACCAGCAATGTGTGTGAATTGCATCCTTTACAACCACGTAGGACTTGGTATGGTTAATTTGTTTATTTTAGCCATTTACAGAGGGGTGCAGAGAGATTACATTTCCCTAATGACTAATGATGTTCAGCATCATTTCATGTCCTTATTTGATTTTTTTGATGAAGTATTTTTTCAAATATGTTTTTTTCCATTATTTACTGGAGCGTCTGTTTTATTATTGACCTTTGTGACGTTTTTTAATCTGGATTTAAGTCCTTTATCAGATATATGATTTACAAATATTTTCTCCAAGTCAGTGACTTAATATTTTAATTCTCTCAACAATATCTTTGGCAGAACAAAAGCTTTCGATTTTGAGGAAGTCTAATCTTTCAATTTGTTCATTTCTGGTTTTGATTTTGCCTTTGATGTCATATCTAGGAAATATTCAGATAGTCTAGGGTAGCAATCATTTCTCCTCCTTTTGAGGTTTTGTACTTTCAGCTTTTATAATTAGGCCTATGATTCATCTTGAGTTGGGTTTTGTCTATGGTACAATACATGGATCACAGTTGATGTTTGTGTATATGGAGACCCATGTGTCCCAGAACCCTTTGTTGAAAATATTATCCTTTCTCCACTGAATTGCCTTTGTAGCTTCATCAAAGATCATTTGTCCATATATGTGTAGGTCTATTTTTAGACTCGTCATATTCCTTTGATATATAGTTTTTCCTTTATCCCAATACCACATTATCTTAAATACTATGGATTTATAATGAGTCTTAAAATAAGGTAGTACTTTTCCTCCAACTTTAATCTTTTTTAAGTTTTTTTTTTAATGTTTATTCATTTTTGAGAGATAGAACAGAGCATGAGCTGGGGAGGGGCAGAGAGAGAGGGAAACAGAATCCAAAGCAGGCCCCAGGCGCTGAGCTGTCAGCACAGAGCCCAACGCGGGGCTTGAACTCATTGGTCACGAGATCATGACCTAAGCCGAAGTCAGACTCCCAACCGACTGAGCCACCCAGGTGCCCCCTTTAATCGTCTTTTTAAAAGTTGTTTTCATAGTCTTCGACCTATGCATTTCCACATGACTTTTAGGATAAGCTTGTCCACTTCTTTTACAAAAGTTTCTGCTAGTATTTATTAGGATTGTATTTAATCTATAGATCGATTTGGGGAGAATAGACCTCTTAACAATACTGAGTCTTCTGACCCAAGAAGATGATATATCCCTTCATTTATTTAGGCATTATTAATTTCTCTTAGGGATGTTTTGCAGTGTTCAGAGTATAGGCCTTGAATATGTTGACATGCATGTGCCACGTAGTTATCTCTATATAGTTCACAGTTTTTGATGTTGTTGTCAATGTAGTATTTTGTATTACAGTTTCCAGTTCTTATATTTTCACTAAACTGTCCATAGCAAAATGTTCCTGTGAAATCTTTTTCACTGACATCACAAATCATTTTAAGAAGCAAAAGATTATTGATCCTTAACACGTGTATTATTCAGCGTTCTCCAGAGGAACAGAACCAATAAGATGATGATATTTATTTAGAGATTTATTTTAAAGAATTTACTCATGAGATTGTGGAGAATCTGATGGGGGAAGCCAGAAGACTGGAGACTCAGGAAAGAGTTACAGTAGAGTCTGAATGCAATATGCTAATGAACCACAAGGTGCTGATGTTGTAGATGAAGTCAAAAGGATTTTATTGGCAAAACTCTCTCTGGCTCAGGGCTGATTAGCACTTTGTTCTGTTCAGTCCTCCACCTAATTGGATAAGGCCCACCTACTCTGTGGGAAGCTAATTGCTTTACTGGAATTCTACCCATTTAAATGTAAATCTCATTCAAAATAACTCTCACAGATATATCCAGAATAATATTTGATCAAATATCTGGGCACGGTGGTCCCACCAGATTGACACATACAATTTATGATCACAATATTCATTTACCTAGATTTCCATATTAGTTTTAGATGTGATTGGCAATGTACTGAACCTGGGGAGTAAAATGTCCCCCAGAAAAATCTACAGGTCATCTTCAGAAAATCATTCACTAAAACGAAATAGCTTAGTAGCTTTCAACTTTATTTGTGTGGTTCAGGTTGAATTGTGGAGTTTTCTCTCTATCCCCAAACAAATCCACCTCAATGAATTCCTGGGTCTTTGGACAGCAAGAAAAAGAGGGGGAGAGCATGTATAACTGTGTGTGTGTGTGTGTGTGTGTGTGTGTGTGTGTGTGTGTGTGTTGGTGAAGCTGTAAGGAATATTGTGAGGAATATGTGAGATGAATTACTATGGGTTATGTCAGTTGTCAGTTTCTAACACATGTTAGAAGACAAGTCAGGATGATTGCTGTTTGTTTTATCTCAGCTTTCCTCGGCCAACATGGTTACCATGGTGACTCAATGACCACTGTGGAACTTGGTACAGTCTGAAAATGCATTTATAATTTTTGTATGAATCACTCATTTTTCTTTTTTTTTTTAATTTTTTTTCAACGTTTATTTATTTTTGGGACAGAGAGAGACAGAGCATGAATGGGGGATGGGCAGAGAGAGAGGGAGACACAGAATCAGAAACAGGCTCCAGGCTCTGAGCCATCAGCCCAGAGCCTGACGCGGGGCTCGAACTCACGGACCACGAGATCATGACCTGGCTGAAGTCGGACACTCAACCGACTGCGCCACCCAGGCGCCCCAATCACTCATTTTTCTAATAGTTGTTAAATGTTGCTTTTATATTGCTGTCATTTGTTATAGATTAGTAATTTGACATTCAAATGTTGGATAGAGTTTTTTTATTCTCTCCTATCATTTACTTATTTATTCATGTATTTATTTTCTTAGTATGACTCATGGATTCTTATTTTGCTTAAAGATTTACCCTCTGACATTATAATTATATATTTTGATACTCACATTGTTAAAGAATTGGGCAGTATCAGCCCCTTCAAATTGGCTTCTGTGTCCATTTTTGCCTCCCATAAGTTCTATGCATATGCTTTGCTCTATGAGCCTGAGTGTCTTCGGATCTGTAGAAAAAAAAGTAATGTTGCCAACCTCACAGTAATGCTTTAAGGATTTAAAGTATTTAAAGTTTTAAACTAGCAACATACAGTGTGTGGCAAGTAGAAAACTCTCAAAATGTTAGTTGCCCAATCCAGCTTTTCCTCCTTCATTTGCTACCTCTGACATGAACATCATGGCATGACTACCAGAGAGAATACTTATATATGGAACAGCATGCAGGGATTATCTCCCATTTACATGGTATGAGAGCTTCATTGTCAGTGCTGTGTGAGGGAGGGAACTGTGGGATGAGCTAGGGAAGAAGCACAGCATCATTACACAGCTTCCAATGACTTGAGTGAGGACAGGAAAGCACATGCTTACCTCTTTCCCCTGCATTTCAGGTACTTTCCCTTCCTCTCACTTTTCCCTCTATTCCATGTGCTGTCTTACCCCCTGACTCTACCTTCTAGTGAAACAGCAGAGAAGGATGTGGACTCTGAGTTTCTGAAACAGGAGCCAAAATAGAAGAACCAAGTGTGACATCCACTGTGCTAGACAATTTTCTGAAGCCAGAGTGAAGAGCTAGGAGTCCCATCATTGGGGCCATTTAGATTAAGTTACTACCCTTCTTGCAATGTCTTCTATACAACAGGATAACAATACCCAATGTTCCCAACCACCCAGGAATGATGTGGACATTAGGTGTGATCCCATGTGAGAAACGAATCTGTAGTCACAGGTGGGAGGGAAGGATGAATGCCCTTTTGAGTAATTAACAGAGACACCCAAATATCAAAAACTCTGCATGGTAGGCATTAAGTTAGTGGTACACAAATGTCAGATGTTTAGGTCAGGAGTTTCTAAGTGTGATCTAAGGACCACTTCATAAAAATTGGCCAGGGATGATTGTTAAAATATCAGGTACATGAGCCCACCTTATGTCTGCTGTGTCCAAAAGAGGGTGGTGGGTTGGGAGGTGTCCACATTTTGAATAATGTTTCTTGTGTATTGTGGTATAAATTCAAGTTAGAAAGTCACTGCTATGCATTGCAATAAGGTGTTCTTAAATTTTGAATCCTTAAAATTGGTGTAAATTTGTCCTGCAACACAGCTTTAGACATTTGTGTTTACTCCCAGTAGATCAAAATGGGAAAAAAATGTTTTTCTTCATACTTATTCAGTGTTTGATATAGGAGTGACACAGCAGTTTCCTAAGACTTCCATAACATAGTGCTATAAACTGGCTGGTTTAAAGAATAGAAATTCATTGTCTCACTGTTCTGGAGGATAGAAGCTTAAAATCAAATTGTTGCTAAGGCTATGCTCCCTCAGAATCCTTTTTGGGGACAGTATCCATGCTTCTTTCTAGCTTGTGCTGGTTTGTTGGAAATCTCTGCATTTCTTGGCTTATAGTGGTATAACTCCAATCTCTGCCTTCATTGTCGCATGGTGTTGTCCCTGTTCTCTCTTCACATGGCTATTATAAGGACACCAGTCACATTGGTTTAGGGATGCACCCTACTCCAGTATGACCTCGTCTTAACTAATTACATCTGCAATTCATAGTTCCACATAAAGTTATCTTGAATTCCTGAGGGTTAAGATGTCAACATCTCTTTTTTAAGGCACAATTGAACAAATCACAGCCACTGTGGATGCAACACACTGAACAATAGAAGACAGTGTCCCTGGTGCTTTGTTTCTAGCTTGGGAAAACTGGCAATAAGCAGGTAAGCAAATCAGTATGTAGGACAGTTTCATATGGGAGTGAGTCCTCTAAAGAGAATAAACAAATCCATTGAGTAGGAAATGATGGGGACAGGTATTACTATAGATGGGGTTTTCAGTGAAGCTCTTTCTCAGGAAGTGACATTTGAGCTGAATCCCAAACAAGAGGAATCCAGGCCTAGGTTGGCATTTTGGTTTGTGATGTGCATGGCACCAGTTGTTATAAGAGGAGACAGTGAACTCAAGTGGCTGGAGCCCGGTAAACAAAGTAAAGAAGGTAGGAAATAAGGTCAAAGGGCAGACCAGAGCCAGGTAATTTGGGATCTTTAAGGTGTTAGGAGTCATTCTGAGGGTGGAGGGTTATAGTATGTGAATGACATCTGATTCATGTGCTCACAAGGTGATTCTCCCTCTGTGAGGAGAATGGACTGGACAGGGACAAGATGGCTGTAGGGATAACTGAGAGGTGGTACCAGCAGTGGTTGTGTGTGAGGATAAAGCAAGATCCTGATGAGCCTGCAGGTATTGGTGCAGAAATTGTGCTGTTTCCTGAGGTCAGTTGCTCCAGGAACTTTTGAGATTTTGTCATGATAATTAGGTATCCAACAATCCTTAATGTCAAAGTTAGTGATATAAAATACATATCAATTGATAGATAAGATTCAGTTGTAAGATTATTAAACTTCATTAATGACACATGAAAAGATCTTATAAAACTATAAAAACAGATTCTACACTTGCATATATTCATAAAAATTGTAGCATTTATTGAGCTGTCACTGTGTGCTTCGCTGTATTCTAAGTGTGTTCACCTATTAACTCAATCAATTCTCAAAACAAGAACCCATGAGGAAGGGCCGATTGCTTCCTCATTTACAGAAGAGGAAACTGAAGCACAAGGAAGTTCTTTCACTTTCCAGGGGTTCAGAGATAGCCAACCATCCTAATGTTTCTGCAGAATTTTTAAATGACGTGGTTCTGGGGCATCTGGGTGGCTCAGTCGGTTAAGCGACCGACTTGGGCTCAGGTCATGATCTCACAGTTTGTGAGTTCGAGCCCTGCATGGGGCTCTGTGCTGACAGCTCGGAGCCTGGAGCCTGCTTCATATTTTGTGTCTCCTTCTCTGTCTGCTCCTCCCCGACTTGTGCTCTGTCTCTCAAAAAATAAATAAACATTAAAAAATATTTAAAATGATGTAGTTCTGGACCATTCATTCTTGTAAAAACAAAAATGGAAGGATATGTTTTTGTTTTAAGCTTTTTTAGTCTGCAGTCACTACTGTGTAATTGCAATTTTGCAGATGAGGCAATTGAGTGACTGGAAGGTGAAGTAAAAATAATCAAACTCACACTTTAATTAAAAAACTAGGGTTTACACCTAGTCTGTCTCCAGAGCCCATACTTATGACCAGTACACTTAGGAAGAATAAAGATAAATTTGTTGAACTGTGTCAGCCCAAGGTGGGTGATGTTAGACCAGGCCCATATCTGTTTTGGTGGTGTCAAAAGGAAAACCACAGGCCTAAAATGGAGTCACTTATGCTAAATCAAGTCACCAAACTTGGGCTTAATACCTGAACTAATTACATTTTTAACCTCCCTCAGTCTTTACTGATCAGTCTGGATTATTCTGGTCAGCACCAATAAGGTAATCTGTCACATGGGCTCCCCCAAAATAAGAGGAGGTAATTTACCTGGTAAGACCTGTTTGTCCCCAAAGGAAGGTGACCTCACCTGAATTAATCCCTTTTTCTGTTTATGACTTCCTTGTCCTTCCCTTAAAACTCTTTCTCTTTCTTAGCCCTGTGGAGCCTCTCTCTACTTGCTAGATGAGATGCTGCCCGATTTATGAGTCATTTAATAAAACCAATTTGGTCTTCAAATTTACTAGGTTGAATTTTTGTTATTTAACAATGAAAATTAGACTTCAATAGGCATTTTTACATGTACAGAGTATATTTGTTTATGAAAAATGAGAAGATAATAATTATAACAACCAAATTGCAATAATCCTCACAGTTACTATATATTAGACAACTTGCTAGTTTTCATCTTTTACATTTTGTTTTTGTAGGCTTATGTTGGTATCTCATTGTCATTTAAACTTAATTTCTGTGAGCTCTTAAATTTCTTTTCATCTAAATGTTCTGTTGTTTCATGTTCCACTGATTATCTTCACAAACTGGATTTTTGTCCTGTGGCTTTGCATTCTGGATGATGTGATTGTATCTCTACTGTGTTGTTTATTCTGTTCCTCTGGCCCTCCTGTTTTCTTCAAAATGGTAATAAGATATAGAGTCTTGTTCAGATTCCATTTTTTATGAAAGAGTACCTCAGATATAATGGTATACTTCTTATAGTGTTATATCAGAAATCTCATTATGTCTGGTGTCTCTCATCCTGTGTCATTGAGATGTATCATTGGGTTCAAGTGTTGTCAGCCTGATCTATTGATTACAAAACTTCCCATCCACATTTTAACTCCAGTTTTTTGTAGCTTCTTAAAGACAATTGCCTAGATCTATATTTAATTAACAGATGAGAGAGTGATGTTTTAATTCTATAATTTCATCTGAATTTATTAGCTAGAATTCTATAAAACCAACTACCTCTCATCACCTATGTGGTTACACTGAGATATGATCCACACAGACCATAAATAGGAAAAGTGCTTACTTCTTTTGCAGGATTTTCCTAATTTTCAAAATAATGAGTTATTTCCTAGTATCCTCCAAATGTGAACAGTGCATTGGATTTTTTTGTTGTTAGAGTGTTATCATGAACTCTGGATATTTATATACTTGAGGTTGTAATCAACTGCAGTCATTGATTTATTTGATGTTGAAATTGTTGTGCCTTTGGCCTATGGGAGCCTCTTTGTGTTGGACTTTGTGTCTTTGATATGTTTTCTAGTATGAGATTGGTCCAGACTCACCTGGTACAATCCCCACTTAGCCCTAGAATTAGCCATTACTCCAAGGAAGTCTGGTGCCAGGTAAGTGGTAATGTTTTGACAGCATTTAAGCTGGGTACCAGAGATGCTCATTGCTACTGGGTTGTTCATGTTTCTTGTGCTTTATAGAATGTGGGACCTGTATATGTAAATTATAATTTTTATGAAAATATACCTCATCATTTTGTATCCCTGGCTACTCCTATCACCTTATATGTAATATTTTTTCTTAGTTTAATTTCAACCTTTGAGTTTTTAAAAATACCTAAAGGAAAAATGTCACCCCCGAGAAAGAAGGAGAGAAGATGGAGGTGTAGGAGGACGCTGGGCTCACCTCCTCCTGCTGATCACTTAGATTCCACCCACATCTGCCTAAATAACCCAGAAAACCGCCAGATGACTAGCAGAATGGACTCTCCAGAGCCAAGCATAGACAAGAGGCCCACAGAAGAGGGTAAGAAGGGCAGAGAGGTGGAGCGCACTACATGGACTGGCAGGAGGGAGCCAGGACGGTGGAGAGACAGCCTGCCTGGCAAGGCAGAATCCCAGAGTCTGGCTTGCAAAAGTGGAGGGGCTGGATTGCATAAGTTCTGACAGCCAGCAGGACTTAACATCTGGAATGTTAAAAGCCAGCAGCTATGCTCAGAGAGTGGGAGGGCCAGAGGACACCAGGAGGGAGAGGAGTTGAGCCCTGGAAGACAGAGCTCAGCTCAGCTCAGCGGGGAACAAAGCAGATGGCCAGCGCCATCTCCCTCTCCCATCCCCCAGCTGAAAGCCCAAAGGGAACCAGTTCACCGAACTTGCTTTCACTGCACAAACACCCAATGCCGTGCTTCTGTGGATCTATCCCTCCGACAGGTCGGATTCCCTGCCGGTACTGTGGAGTCCCTCCCACAGGGGATCACTGATGGCAAAGCGAGCTAAGCCTAGCCCTCCCACCCCTGTGCACATTGTGGATCCACCCCGGCTAATACGCCACATCCCATCAAAGCAGCACCACAAGCCTGGCAGTGTGCAAGTAGACCAGACAGGGGCCCCACCACCCCACAGTGAGTTCTGCCCCTGAGAGAGGGGAAGATAAGGTACACACCAGTCTGACTGTGGCCCCCAGGAGTGGGCTGGGGACAGACATCAGGTCTGACTGTGGCCCCGCCGACCAACACAAGTTACTCCAGAAAGCACAGGGGAAGTGCCCTGCATTTCCACACCACCACAGGGACTACCCAAAATGATGAAACGGAAGAATTCTCCTTAAAAGAAACTCTAGGAAGTAGCAACAGCTAACGAATTGATCAAAAATTATTTAAGCAAAATAACGGAACAAGAATTTAGAATAATAGTCATAAAATTAATCGCTGGGCTTGAGAAAAGCATAGAGGACAGCAGAGACTCTATTGCTACAGACATCAAGGGACTAAGAAGTAGTCATGAGGAGCTAAAAAATGTTATAAATGAGGTGCAAAATAAAATGGAGGCAACCACAATCAGATTGAAGACGCAGAGGAGAGAATAGGTGAATTAGAAGATAAAATTATGGAAAAAGAGGAAGCTGAGAAAAAGAGAGATAAAAAAAAATCCAGGAGTATGAGGGGAGAATTGGAGAACTAAGTGATGCAGTCAAATGTAACACTATCTGTATAATAGGAATTTTCAGAAGAGGAAGACAGAGAGAAAAGGGCTGAAGGTGTACTTGAACAAATCATAACTGAGAACTTCCCTGATCTGGGGAAGGAAAAAGGCATTGAAATCCAAGAGGCACAGAGACCTCCCTTCAAACGTAACTTGAAATCAATCTTCCACATGACATATCATACTGAAACTGGCAAAATAGAAGGATAAAGAGAAAATTCTGAGGCAACTAGGGATAAACACGCTCTAACATATAAAGGAAGACAGATAAGACTAGTGGCAGACCTATCTACTGAAACTTGGGAGGCCAGAAAGGAATGGCAGGAAATCTTCAATGTTCAATGTAATGAACAGAAAAAATATGCAGCCGAGAATCCTCTATCCAGCAAGTCTGTCATTCAGAATAGGAGAGATAAAGGTCTTCCCACGCAAACAAAAACTGAAGGAATTCATCACCACTAAGCCAGCCCTACAAGAGATCCTAAGGGGCATTCTGAGTGTGAAATGTTGCAAGGACCACAAAGTACGAGAGACATCACAACAAGCATGAAACCTACAGACATCGCAATGAGTCTAAACCCATATCTTTCTATAATAACACTGAATGTAAATGGACTAAATGGTCCAACCAAAAGACATAGGGTATCAGAATGGATAAAAAAAACAAGACCCATCTATTTGCTGTCTACAACAGACTCACTTTAGACCTGAAGACACCTTCAGTATGAGAGTGAGGGGATGGAGAACTATTTATCATGCTACTGGAAGTCAAAAGAAAGCTGGAGTAGCCATACTTATATCAGACAAACTAGACTTTAAATTAAGGCTGTAACAAGAGATGGAGAAGGGCATTATATAATAGTTACAGGGTCTATCCATCAGGAAGAGCTAACAATTATAAATGTCTATGCACCGAATACCGGAGCCCCCAAATATATACAATTATTCATAAACATAAGCAACTTTATTGATAAGAATGTGGTAATTGCAGGGGACTTTAACACTCCATTTACAGAAATGGATAGATCATCCAGACACAGTATCAATAAAGAAACAAAGGTCCTGAAGGATACATTGGAACAGATGGACTTGACAGATATATTTAGAGCTCTGCATCCCAAAGCAACAGAATCTACTTTCTCCTCGAGTGCACATGGAACATTCTCCAAGATAGATCACATACTGGGTCACAAAACAGTCCTTCATAAGTATACACGAATTGAGATCATACCATGCACACTTTCAGACCACAATGCTATGAAGCTTGAAATCAACCACAGGAAAAGATCTGGAAAACCTCCAAAAGCATGGAGGTTAAAGAACACCATACTAAAGAATGAATGGGTCAACCAGGCAATCAGAGAAGAAATTTAAAAATATATGGAAACAAATGAAAATGAAAATGAAAATACAACAATCCAAATGTTTTGGGATGCGGCGAAGGCAGTCCTGAGAGGAAAATACATTGCAATCCAGGCCTATCTCAAAAACAAGAAAAATCCCCAATACAAAATCTAACAGCACACCTAAAGGAAATAGAAGCAGAACAGCAAAGACAGCCTAAACCCAGCAGAAGAAGAGGAATAATAAAGATCAGAGCAGAAATAAACAATATAGAATCTGAAAAAACTGTAGAGCAGATCACCGAAACCAAGAGTTGGGTTTTTGAAAAAATACGCAAAATTGACAAACTTCTAGCCAGGCTTCTCAAAAACTAAAAGATGACACAAATAGATACAATCAGGAGTGACAATAGAATTATTACAACCAATCCCTCAGAAATACAAGCAATTATCATGGAATACTATGAAAAACTATATGCCAACAAACTGGACAACCTGGAAGAAATGGACAAATTCCTAAGCACCCACACACTTCCAAAACTCAAACAGGAAGAAATAGAAAACTTGAACAGATCCATAACCAGTGAAGAAATTGAATTAGTTATCAAAAATCTCCCAACACAGGGGCGCCTGGGTGGTGCAGTCGGTTAAGCGTCCGACTTCAGCCAGGTCACGATCTCGCGGTCCGTGAGTTCGAGCCCCGCGTTGGGCTCTGGGCTGATGGCTCAGAGCCTGGAGCCTGTTTCTGATTCTGTGTCTCCCTCTCTCTCTGCCCCTCCCCCGTTCATGCTCTGTCTCTCTCTGTTCAAAAGATAAATAAACTTTAAAAAAAAAATCTCCCAACACATAAGAGTCCAGGACCAGATAGCTTCCCAGGGGAATTCTACCAGACATTTAAAGCAGAGATAATACCTATCCTTCTCAAGCTATTCCAAGAAATAGAAAGGGAAGTTAAACTTCCAGACTCATTCTATGAAGCCAGCATTACTTTGATTCCTAAACCAGACAGAGACCCAGCAAAAAAAGAGGACTACAGGCCAATGTCCCTGATGAATATGGATGCAAAAATTCTCAATAAGATACTAGCAAATCGAATTCAACAGCATAACAGCATATAAAAAGAATTATTCACCATGATCAAGTGGGAATCATTCCTGGGCTACAGGGCTGGATCAATATCCACAAATCAATCAACATGATACATCACATTAATAAAAGAAAAGAAAAGAACCATATGATCCTGTCAATCGATGCAGAAAAGGCATTTGACAAAATTCAGCATCCTTTCTTAATAAAACCCTTGAGAAAGTCGGGAGAGCAGGAACATACTTAAACATCATAAAATCCATGTATGAAAAGCCCACAGCTAATATCATCCTCAATGGGGAAAAACTGAGATCTTTCCCCCTAAGATCAGGAACACGACAGGGATGTCCACTCTCACCGCTGTTGTTTAACAGAGTGTTGGAAGTGCTAGCCTCAGCAGTCAGACAAAAAAAAGGAAATCAAAGGCATCAAAACTGGCAAAGATGAAGTCAAGCTTTCACTTTTTGCAGATGACATGATATTGTACATGGAAAACCTGACAGACTCCACCAAAAGTCTGCTAGAACTGATACATGAATTCAGCAAAGTTGCAGGATACAAAATCAATGTACAGAAATCAGTTGCATTGCCATACACTAATAAAGAAGCAACAGAAAGACAAATAAAGAAACTGATCCCATTCACAATTGCACCAAAAAGCTTAAAATACCTAGGAATCAATCTAACCAAAGATGTCAAAGATCTGTACGCTGAAAACTATAGAAAGCTTATGAAGAAAATTGAAGAAGATATAAAGAAAAGGAAAAACATTCCATGCTCATGGATCGGAAGAATAAATATTGTTAAAATGTCAATACTACCCAAAGCTATCTACCCATTCAATGCAATCCCAATCAAAATTGCACCAGCATTCTTCTCGAAACTAGAACAAGCAATCCTAAAATTTGTATGGAACCACAAAAGTCCCCGAATAGCCAAAGTAAGATTGAAGAAGAAGACCAAAGCAGGAGGCATCACAATCCCAGACTTTAGCCTCTACTACAAAGCTGTCATCATCAAGACAGCATGCTATTGGCCCAAAACCAGACACATAGACCAAAGGAAGAGAATACAAACTCTAGAATTGGGCCCACAAAAGTATGGCCAACTAATCTTTGAGAAAGCAGGAAAGAATATCCAATGGAAAAAAAATAACAAATGGTGCTGGGAGAACTGGATAGCAACATGCAGAAGGATGAAACTAGACCACTTTCTTACACAATTCACAAAAATAAACTCAAAATGGATAAAGAACCTGAATGTGAGACAGGAAACAATCAAAACCCTAGAGGAGAAAGCAGGAAAAAAAGCTTCTCTGACCTCAGACGCAGCAATTTCTTACTTGACACATCTCCCTTACTTGGCAAGGGAATTAAAAGCAAAAATGAAATATTGGGACCTCATCAAGTTAAGAATCTTCTGCCTTGCAAAGGAAACAATCAACAAAACTAAAAGGCAACCAACGGAATGGGAAAGGATATTTGCAAATGACATATCAGAAAAAGGGCTAGTATCCAAAATCTATAAAGAGCTCACCAAACTCCACACCCAAAAAACAAATAATCCAGTGAAGAAATGGGCAGAAAACATGAATAGACACTTCTCTAAAGAAGACATCCAGATGGCCAACAGGCACATGAAAAGATGCTCAACGTCACTCCTCATCAGAGAAATACAAATCGAAACCACACTCAGATACCACCTCATGCCAGTCAAAGTAGCTAAAATGAACAAATAAGGAGACTATAGATGCTGGCAAGGGTGTGGAGAAACGGGAACCCTCTTGCACTGTTGGTGGGAATGCAAACTGGTGCAGCCGCTCTGGAAAACAGTGTGGAGGTTCCTCAAAAAATTAAAAGTAGATCTTCCCTATGACCCAGCAACAGCACTGCTCGGAATTTACCCAAGGGATACAGGGATGCTGATGCATAGGGGCACTTGTACCCCAATGTTTATAGCAGCACTTTCAACAATAGCCAAATAATGGAAAGCCTAAATATCCCTCAAATGATGAATGGATAAAGAAATTGTGGTTTATATACACAATGGAGTACTACATGGCAATGAGAAAGCACGAAATATGGCCCTTTGTAGCAACGTGGATGGAACTGGAGAGTGTGATGCTAAGTGAAAGAAGCCTTACAGAGAAAGACAGATACCATATGTTTTCACTCTTATGTGGATCCTGAGAAACTTAACAGAAACCCACGGAGGACGGGAAGGAAAAAAAAAAAAAGAGGTTAGAGTGGGAGAGAGCCAAAGCATAAGAGACTCTTAAAAACTGAGAACAAACTGAGGGTTGATGGGGTTGGGAGGGAGGGGAGGGTGGGTGATGGGTATTGAGGAGGGCACCTTTTGGGATGAGTACTGGGTGTTGTATGGAAACCATTTTGACAATAAATTTCATATATTGAAGAAAAAAATAAAAATAAATAAATAAATAAAAATTAAAAAAAAGTAATTGTGGTTTATATATAGAATGGAATACTACGTGGCAATGAGAAAGGATGAAATATGGCCTTTTGTAGCAACATGGATGGAACTGGAGAGTGTTATGCCAAGTTAAATAAGTCATACAGAGAAAGACAGATACCATATATTTTCACTCTTATGTGGATCCTGAGAAACTTAACAGAAGACCATGGGGGAGGGGAAGGAGGAAAAAAAAATGATTAGAGAGGGAGGGAGCCAAACCATAAGAGACTCTTAAAAAGTGAGAACTGAGGGTTGATGGGGGGTGGGAGGGAGGGGAGGATGGGTGATGGGTATTGAGGAGGGCACCTTTTGGGATGAGCACTGGGTGTTGTATGGAAAACAATTTGACAATAAATTTCATATTAAAAAAAATACCTAAAGTATGAACACTGGGTATTGTATGGAAGCCAATTTGACAATAAATTTCATATTTAAATAAATAAAAATTAAAATTAAAAGTACCTAATCCTAGTCTAAACCTAATCCTAACCCGAACCCCTGACCCCTAACCATAACCATAACCATAACCATAACCATAAGTATAACCATAACCTTAAACTTATCCCTCTGGAGGGGTCTCTGAACTGCAGGATAATACGCACATATCCTCACACTGGCCCTAATCCTAACCCTTATTCTCTTCCTAAACCGAACCCTAATCTTAGACCTGAGGGGGAAAAAAAAAAGGTCTTGTACACACACACACACACACACACACACACACACGTGCGTGAGCACATGATCTAATATTACTCAGCCATCAAAAAATAATGAAATCTTTCCATTTAGCAACATGGATGGAACAGAGAGTATTATCCTAAACAGAGTAAGTCAGTCAGAGACAAACAAATGTCATATGATTTCACTCATAGGTGGAATTTAAGAAATAAAACAAACAAGCAAATGGAAAAAAAAGACACAGGCAAACCAAGAAACAACTCCTAACTATAGAGAACATACTGATGGTTACAAGGGGCAGTGGGTGGGGATGATTGTTTAAATAGGTGATGAGAATTAAGGAGTGTGCTTGTGATGAGTACCAGATGTATTGAAGTGTTGAATCAGTATATTGTACAACATAATCTAATATTATACTATAAGTTAACCTACTGGAATTAAAAAAAATAATAAATAAATTTGTGTAATAGTTGTTGGGCTATTTATTATTATTTATTATTCTTCCCCGCCTCCCCTGTAACCTAAGGCAAACAGTGATCTTCTTATTGTTTCTATAATTTTGCCTTTTTCAGAATGTTATGTAGCTGGGATATGTAATACATAACTTTTTCTGATAGGCTTCTTTCACTTAGTAATATGCACTTAAGATTCCATCTTGGCTTCTCATAGCTTGATAGCTCATTTCTTTTCAGCATTAAATAATATTCCATTCTATGGATATATCACAGTTCATTTATTAGTTTACCTACTGAAGGATATCTTGTATGCTTCTAAGTTTGGCAATGTGAATATATAGCTGCTAACATCTGGGTGTTCAACATCTGAGTGCAGGTTTTTGTATACATTTAAGAGTTGGACTTATTTGAGTAAATGCCAAGGAGTGTGATTTCAGGATCATATGGTCAAAAGTATGGTTAGGTTTGTAACAAACCGCCAAATTGTCTTCCACTATAGCTGTAGCATTGTGCATTGACACTCACAGTGAATATCTGCTTTCCTACATCTATGTTAGCACTTGGTATTTTTGATTTTTGTAATTATAATAGGTATGTAGTAGCACTTAACTGTTGATTTAATTTGCAATTCCCGAAAGACTTAGTAATGCTGATCATTTTTTCATATGCTTATTTGCTATCCATATATCTTCTCATGTGAGATGTCCCTTCAGAATTTATCAAAATATTTATTTTTTTTATTGTAGGTACAAAAACTTAATCTGAGTGTAGGAGTGCTGACAATACTGACTCCATCTTTGCCCCTCCAACTTGTTCATGTTTGAACTCTCTCGGGGCTATGTATTCCAGGCCCCTTGGAGATACATATACATACATTAGAAATGCTTCCCAGGGGCGCCTGGGTGGCTCAGTCGGTTGAGCATCCGACTTAGGCTCAGGTCATGATCTCGTGGTCTGTGAGGTCCAACCCTGTGTTGGGCTCTGTGCTGACAGCTCAGAGCCTGGAGCTGCTTCGAATTCTGTCTCCCTCTCTCTCTGCCCCTCCCCCGCTCATGCTCTGTCTCTCTCTGTGTCAAAAGTAAATAAACAAAAAATAAATAAATAAACGTTAAAAAAAAAAAAAGAAATGCTTCCCAAAGTTGGGATGGGGAGAGACTTCTTTTTGCCTCCCAAGAATCTGGTAGAGATTACATAGTCTTTTTTCTTCTGATGCACGGGTGGTGCAACAAGATCTAATTAAAGGTTAGCGGTCAATTAGGTACATGCAAGTCCTTTGGGATACATACAAATCCTTTGATCTCACTGCAGTGTCCTTCTGCATATCCCTCTATAAAATCTAAATCTAAGGTCAGGATTTTGTAGAGAAAATTATGCAGCTGCCATAGATCATTCTCCACCCAATCCTCCCTGTCAGTAAAGTTACCCTGAATAAAACTCTGTGTAAACTGTATTGAGTAGGCTGCTTTGTTTTCTGGTTTCAAAGTGGCTTCTCAGTTTTCAGGATACTTCTAACATAGATCCACTCTCTCAGCACATTTTGAAGGGTATACTACAGTATTGTAAACTGTAAGCAAAGTTTTGTATGGCAGATTTCCTGAGCTTTTTTTTTCATCTTATGTAACAAAAACATTATTCCTGTTAAGAGCAATTTTTCCTTTTCCCCTCCTCCAGTCCCTACAAAGGACATTCTACTTTCTGCTTCTATGAGATGTACTAATTGAGACCCTTTATCTAAGTGGAATTATGCAGTAGTTCTCTTTTTGTGACTGACTTATTTTACTTAGCATAGTGTCTCCCAGGTTCATCTATGTTGTTGCAGTTGGCATGATTTCATCCTTTTTAAGGCTGAATAATATTCCATTATATGTAAATACCATATTTTCTTTATTCATCCATCAAAATAAATTATTATGAATAATAATTATGAATAACACTGAAGCCAACATGAAAGGACAAGCATTTCTTTGAGATCCAAATTTCAAATTTTAATTTCCCAGACATGGGAGAGCTGGATTATATGTTAATTCCATTTCTTTTTTTTTTTTTTTTTAATTTTTTTTTCAACGTTTATTTATTTTTGGGACAGAGAGAGACAGAGCATGAGCGGGGGAGGGGCAGAGAGGGAGGGAGACCAGAACCGGAAACAGGCTCCAGGCTCTGAGACATCAGCCCAGAGCCTGACGCAGGGCTCGAACTCCCGGACTGCGAGATCGTGACCTGGCTGAAGCCGGACACTTAACCGACTGCGCCACCCAGGCGCCCCTCCATTTCTTATTTTTAATTTGAGAGAGAGAGAGTGGGGAGAAGGGGGAGGGAGAGAGAGAAAGGGAGAGAGAAAATCCCAAGTAGGCTCCACATTCAGTGCAGAGCCCCACATGGGGCTGGATCCCACAACCCTGGGATCATGACCTGAGCAGAAATCAAGAGTTGGATGCTCAACCCACTGAGCCACTCAAGAGCCCCTGGTAATTCTATTTCTAATGTGGGGGAACCTCCATATTCTTTTCCATAGTGGATACACCATTTTATGTTGCCAGCAATAGTGTATAAGTGTTCCAATTTTTCCACATCCTCATCGACACTATTTTTCTTTACATTTTTTAGGCTTTTTTTTAAAGTTTCATTTAAGTTGCAGTTAGTTAACATATGGTGTAATATTAGTTTCAGGTGTACAATTCAGTGATTCAACACTTACATACAACACTTGGTGCTCATCACAATAAGTGCCCTCCTTAATAAAGGAACACTGTTGTTTTTTTTTAATGTAATGACCATTCTAACATGTGTGAGGTGATATGTCATTGTGGTTTTGATTTGCATTTCCTGATGATTAGGGATGTTGAACTTCCTTTCATATACCTGATATGCATTTTTATATCTTCTTTGGAGAAATGTCTATTTAATTCCTTTGCCTTTTTTTATTAGGTTATTTAGTTTTTTCTATTCAGTTGTGTATATATACACATACATATATATTACTTTTTTGCTATTCAGTTATGTATATATACACATACATATATATTACTTTTTTGCTATTCAGTTGTGTATATATACACATACATATATTTTTTAGATAGTAACCCCCTTATAGGATATCTGGTTTGAAAATATTTTTTCCCACTCCATAGTTTGCATTAGTCTCTGTTGATTGTTTCATTTGAATTGCAGAAAATTTTAAGTTTGGTGTCATTTCACTAAACTGTTTTTGCTTTTGTTACCTGTGCTTTTTGTGTCATGCCAATAAATCATTGACAAGACCAGTATCATGAAATTTTTACCTGTACTCTCTTCTAAGAGACTTACAGTTTCAGGCCTTTTGTTTATGTATTTAATCCACTTTTAGTTGATTTTTGTGTATGGTGTAACAGAGGGGTCCTTTTTCATTCTTTTGCATTTAGATGCCAAGTCAATTTGATTTGACAGTCTAACTGTTCAAAATTGTGTATTGGTGACCCCCTTGTTGAAGACAAGTTGACCATAAATGTGTGTTTATTTCTGGGCTCTCTGTCTATATGTCTTCTTTCTGCCAGCATCATACTATTTTGACTACTGTAGACTTATAATATATTTGAAATGAGAGTATATTAAGCCTCTGGATTTGTTCCTTTTTTTCTCAATATGTTTTGGCTATTCATCCGAGTCCTTTGTGGTTCTACATGAATTTTAGGAAGTTTCTTTGTCTATTTCTGTAAAAGTACCATTGGGAATTTTCATAAGGATTGCCTTGAACCTGTACATTGCTTTAAACAGATTTGACATTTTCACAATACTAAGTCTTCTGATTTATGAGCTCTGGGTGTCTATCCATTTATTTATATCTTCTATAATCTCTTTCTCCACTGTTTTGTACTTTTCAGTGTAAGTTTCGCTCCCCCTTGGTTAAGTTTATTCCAAAATATTTCATTTTGTTTCATGCTATTGTGAATAGTCTGATTTTTATTAATTTCTTCTTGGGATAGTTCATTGATAGTGTATGGAAACAAAGCTGATTTTTGTATGTTGTTTTTATATCTTGCATCATTAATAAAGTTGTTTATTAGTACAAATTTTTTTTTTAGTTTACTTATTTATTTTGAGAGAGAGAGAGCAGGGGAGGGGCAGAGAGAGAGAATCACAAGCAGGCTCCATGCCACCAGAGCAGAGCCCGATGTGGGGCTCAATCTCATGAACCATGAGATCATGACCTGAGCTGAAATCAAGAGTTCGATGCTTAACCAACTGAGCCATCCCCACCATAGCTTTTTTTGTTGTTATCACTTGCATAACATATTTTTCTCTTTTCCTTAACTTTCAAACTATTTTTGAATTTGGAAGTAGGGATTCTCTTGTGGACAGCATAGAGTTGAATCGTGTAGTTTTTTAATCCATTACACTTTTGGTGGAAATGTAAATTGATACAACCATTATGGAAAGGAGTATGACATTTCCCCAATCTTTTCTTTTTAGTTATTAATTTCAATTCATTTTCATATTGTAATTTATTGATTTTTTCTAGTTTATAATTTTTCTTCTCTTCTGACTTCTTTTTTTAAAATATTTTTTTAGTTATTGTCTTAGTGGTAACCCTGAGAATTTCAATTAACCTCATCAATTTATAAGCGTCTAGTTTGAATACAAACTTAGATACAATTTTGTACCAAACTGCTGCTATATCGAGTTCTTACTCCCCATTTTTGTTGCTTTTGTGGTATATTACATCTTAATACCTTGTGTATTAACAAAAAATAGATTTATAATGATTTTCAATCATTAATGTTTTTTTATTAATGTTTTTTTTAATTAATGTTTATCTTTGAGTGAGAGAGAGAGCGCAATTGATAGAGGGGCAGAGAGAGAGGGAGATACAGAATTTGAAGCAGGTTCCAGGCTCCTAACTATTAGCACAGAGCCTGATGTGAGGCTCAAACTCATGAGCTGTGAGATCATGATCTGAGCCAAATTCGGACGCCCAACTGACTGAGCCACCCAGGTACCTCTAAGCATTAATGTTTTAAATCATACAGGAAACTAGAAAAAAATGGGATTTATAAACCAAAAAGTCTTTAATTCTATTTTTTGTATTTTCTATGTAGTTATCTTTACTTTTGTTTTTTTTAGTTTCAAGTTTTTATTTAAATTTCCATTAGTTAACATATAATGTAATAGTAGTTTCAGGAGTAGAATTTAGTGATTCATCATTTACATATAACACCCAGTACTCATCACAATTGCCCTCCTTCACCCATCACCCATTTAACCCATGCCCCTGCCCACCTCCCCTCCAGCAATCCTCTGTTCTCTATAGTAAACAGTCTGTTATATGGTTTGCCTCTGTTTTTTCCCCTATGTTCATCTGTTTCATTTATTAAATTCCACATATGAGTGACATCATATGGTATTTGTTTTTCTCTGATTGACTTATTTCACTTACTGTAATACACTATAGCTCCATCCATATCATTTGACAAGATTTCATTATTTTGTGGGTAATATTCCATCATATGTATATATACACAACTTCCTTATGTATCTATTAGTTGATGGACATTTGGACTCTGTCCATAATTTAACTATTGTTGATAATGTTGCTAGAAACATTGGGTTGCATGACCCTTTGGATCAGAATTTTTGTATTCTTTGGGTAAATGCCTACTAGTGTAATTACTGGATCATAGACTGATGTTATTTTTCAAATGTGGCTTTGATTTACTCCCTAGTATCCTTTACTTTCAACCTGATGGAAATCTGTTAGTAATTCTTGTAACACAGGTCTACTATTAACAAACTCTTCAAGATTTTATCTACAAATATCTTAATTTACTTTTATTCTTGAAGGACAGTTTTCCTGCATATAGAATTCTTAGTTGACAGCTTTTCCTTTCCACTCTTTGTTAACCTATTCTCTTCTGGACTACATGGTTTCTTGATGAAAAATTTGCTGATATTATCTTACTTTGGATTTTTTGTACATGATGATTGCTTCCATTTACTTTCAAAATTTTGTCTTTTTTTGGCCCCTGACAGTTTAATTATAATGTGTCTCAGTGTGGTTTCTTTGGTTTATCCTACTTACCACTTGTTGAGAACTTGGATGTATAGATTCATGAATTTCAGCATGCTTGGAGAATTTTCAGCCATTCTATGTTCAAATTGCTTTTCTTACCTTTTGTCTTTTTCCTTTTGTTGAGACTCCCCTATTGCCTGTATTAGGTACACTTGAACACACATAAGTATCTAAGGCTATGCTCGTTTCTCTTTTATTCATTTTCCTCTCTGCTAGTAAGTCTGGAAATTTAAAATTGATTGATCATCAAGTTTACTAATTCATCTGTCTACTCTAACCTGCTGTTGAACACTTTGGTGAAATGTTTATTTTAGTTGTTGTACTTTTTACCTTCAGAATTTTGGTTTCTTTTTATACTTTCTATACTTTGGCTATTGTCTATTTGATTACAATATATTCTCCAGATTTCCTTTATTCTTTATCCATAATTGCCTTTAGTTGTTTGAGAATATTGATGGCACTCAATTTCAAATTTGGAAGCCCAGTGTTTGGACCTTGTAACTGACAATTACTATTATTCATTTTATGTCCATCACTTGTAAATTTGTTGAAAATTTGACATTTTGAATATTATAGTATGGTAACTTTGGAAATGAGATTCTCTCTCTTTCAGGAGCTTTAGTTCTATATGTTGTGGATTATAGTTGTTTTTAAAATTCTTTTCATTATAACTGTGTATTTTGAAGGGCCAACTGGGTAGCTCAGTCGGTTAAGCATCTGACTTTTGGTTTTTCTGAGGTCATTATCTCACAGTTTGTGACTTCAAGCCCTGCATCTGGCTCTGCGTTGGCAGTGGGGAGCCTGCTTGGGATTCTGTATACTCTCTCTGACCCTCCCACACTTGCATAGTCTCTGTCTCTATAAAAATAAATAAAGAAACTTTAAAAAAACACTGTGCATTTTGTGATGTATGTCCACTGAATTTACATACTTTAGATCAGTGGTAAGCTAGTGGTTTTGAGAGATTTCCTTAAATTCCTGTGCTTCCCAATGTACAATGACTGGCATATTTTTATATAATTCCTTTTGTTCAAATCAGTTAAGAAAACAAATGTTCACTTTTACTGCCTTATAATTTCACAATCACATTTACTAGTGCTCTTAGTACATTCATATTATTATATTGGGTCACTTGATTTCAGTCTGAAGAACTTTCTTTTTTATTTCTTGTAAGGCGGGTATTTTATTTTTGTTTTTAAAAATATACTTTATTGTCGAGAGGAGGGAAGATGGCGGTGTAGGAGGACGCTGGGCTCACCGCCTGTCCTGCTGATCACTTAGATTCCACCTACACCTGCCTAAATAACCCAGAAAACCACCAGAAGACTAGCAGAACGGAGTCTCCAGAGCCAAGCTCAGAGGAGAGGGCCACGGAAGAGGGTAGGAAGGGCAGCGAGGCTGTGCGCGCTCCACAGACTGGCGAGAGGGAGCCGGGGCAGAGGGGCGGCTTGCCGGCCAAGCAGAGCCCCCGAGTCTGGCTGGAAAAAGCCGAGGGGCCTGATGGACTGTGTTCCCACAGCAAGCGCAACTTAGCATCTGGGAGGTCATAAGTTAACAGCTCTGCTCAGAAAGCGGGAAGGCTGGAGGACAAAGGGAGGGAGAGTTGCTGAGCCCCAGGAAGACAGAGCTCAGCTTGGCAGGGAACAAAGGCGCTCGCCAGTGCCATCTCCCCCCCCCCCCATCCCCCAGCCAAAATCTCAGAGGGAACCAGTTCCTGCCAGGGAACTTGCTCACTCCGGCAAACACCCAACTCTGTGCTTCTGCTGAGCCAAACTGCCAGCAACGGATCTGACTCCCTCCCGATGCCACAGGGCCACTCCTGAAGTGGATCACCTAAGGAGAAGCCAGCTAAGCCTGCCTCTCCTGCCCCCGTGCACCTTGTCTACCCACCCCAGCTAATACGCCAGATCCCCAGCACCACAAGCCTGGCAGTGTGCAAGTAGCCCAGATGGGCCACGCCACCCCACAGTGAATCCCGCCCCTAGGAGAGGGGAAAAGAAGGCACACACCAGTCTGGCTGTGGCCCCAGCGGTGGGCTGGGGGCAGACATCAGGACTGACTGTGGCCCCGCCCACCAACTCCAGTTATACACCACAGCACAGGGGAAGTGCCCTGCAGGTCCTCACCACGCCAGGGACTATCCAAAATGACCAAACAGAAGAATTCCCCTCAGAAGAACCTCCAGGAAATAACAACAGCTAATAAACTCATCAAAAAGGATTTAAATAATATAACAGAAAGTGAATTTAGAATAATAGTCATGAAATTAATCGCTGGGCTTGAAAACAGTATAGAGGACAGCAGAAAATCTCTTGCTACAGAGATCAAGGGACTAAGGAACAGTCACGAGGAGCTGAAAGCGCTTTAAACGAAATGCAAAACAAAATGGAAACGACGACAGCTCGGATTGAAGAGGCAGAGGAGAGAATAGGTGAACTAGAAGATAAAGTTATGGAAAAAGAGGAAGCTGAGAGAAAGAGAGATAAAAAAATCCAGGAGTATGAGGGGAAAATTAGAGAACTAAGTGATACACTAAAAAGAAATAATATACGCATAATTGGTATTCCAGAGGAGGAAAGAGAAGGAAATGTGCTGAGGGTGTTCTTGAAGAAATCATAGCTGAGAACTTCCCTGAACTGGGGAAGGAAAAAGGCATTGAAATCCAAGAGGCATAGAGGACTCCCTTCAGACGTAACTTGAATCAATCTTCTGCATGACATATCAGAGTGAAACTGGCAAAATACAAGGATAAAGAGAAAATTCTGAAAGCAGCAAGGGATAAACATGCCCTCACATATAAAGGGAGACCTATAAGACTCGTGACTGATCTCTCTTTTGAAACTTGGCAGGCCAGAAAGAATTGGCACGAGATTTTCAGTGTGCTAGACAGAAAAAATATGCAGCCGAGAATCCTTTATCCAGCAAGTCTGTCATTTAGAATAGAAGGAGAGATAAAGGTCTTCCCAAACAGACAAAAACTGAAGGAATTTGCCACCACTAAACCAGCCCTACAAGAGATCCTAAGGGGGATCCTGTGAGACAAAGTACCAGAGACATCACTACAAGCATAAAACATACAGACATCACAGTGACCCTAAACCCGTATCTTTCTATAATAACACTGAATGTAAATGGATTAAATGCGCCAACCAAAAGACATAGGGTATCAGAATGGATAAAAAAACAAGACCCATCTATTTGCTGTCTACAAGAGACTCATTTTAGACCTGAGGACACCTTTAGATTGAGAGTGAGGGGATGGAGAACTATTTATCATGCTACTGGAAGCCAAAAGAAAGCTGGAGTAGCCATACTTATATCAGACAAACTAGACTTTAAATTGAAGGCTGTAACAAGAGATGAAGAAGGGCATTATATAATAATTCCAGGGTCTATCCATCAGGAAGAGCTAACAACTATAAATGTCTATGCGCTGAATACCGGAGCCCCCAAACATAAAAAAAATTACTCACAAACATAAGCAACCTTATTGATAAGAATGTGGTAATTGCAGGGGACTTTAACACCCCACTTACAGAAATGGATAGATCATCTAGACACACGGTCAATAAAGAAACAAGGGCCCTGAATGAGACATTGGATCAGATGGACTTGACAGATATATTTAGAACACTGCATCCCAAAGCAACAGAATCTACTTTCTCCTCGAGTGCACATGGAACATTCTCCAAGATAGATCATATACTGGGTCACAAAGCAGCCCTTCATGAGTTTACAAGAATGGAAATTATACCATGCATACTTTCAGACCACAATGCTATGAAGCTTGAAATCAACCACAGGAAAAAGTCTGGAAAACCTCCAAGAGCATGGAGGTTAAAGAACACCCTACTACGAATGAGTGGGTCAACCAGGCAATTAGAGAAGAAATTTAAAAATATATGGAAAGAAACGAAAATGAAAATACAACAATCCAAACGCTTTGGGACGCAGCGAAGGCAGTCCTGAGAGGAAAATACATTGCAATCCAGGCCTATCTCAAGAAACAAGAAAAATCCCAAATACAAAATCTAACAGCACACCTAAAGGAAATATAAGCAGAACAGCAAAGGCAGCCTAAACCCAGCAGAAGAAGAGAAATAATAAAGATCAGAGCAGAAATAAACAATAAAGAATCTAAAAAAACTGTAGAGCAGATCAACGAAACCAAGAGTTGGTGTTTTGAAAAAATAAACAAAATTGACAAACCTCTAGCCAGGCTTCTCAAAAAGAAAAGGGAGATGACCCAAATAGATAAAATCATGAATGAAAATGGAATTATTACAACCAATCCCTCAGAGATACAAACAATTATCAGGGAATACTATGAAAAATTATATGCCAACAAATTAGACGACCTGGAAGAAATGGACAAATTCCTAAACACCCACACTCTTCCAAAACTCAATCAGGAGGAAATAGAAAGCTTGAACAGACCCATAACCAGCGAAGAAATTGAATCGGTTATCAAAAATCTCCCAACAAATAAGAGTCCGGGACCAGATGGCTTCCCAGGGGAGTTCTACCAGACGTTTAAAGCAGAGATAATACCTATCCTTCTCAAGCTATTCCAAGAAATAGAAAGGGAAGGAAAACTTCCAGACTCATTCTAGGAAGCCAGTATTACTTTGATTCCTAAACCAGACAGAGACCCAGTAAAAAAAGAGAACTACAGGCCAATATCCCTGATGAATATGGATGCAAAAATTCTCAATAAGATACTAGCAAATCGAATTCAATGGCATATAAAAAGAATTATTCACCATGATCAAGTGGGATTCATTCCTGGGATGCAGGGCTGGTTCAAAATTTCGCAAATCAATCAACGTGATACATCACATTAACAAAAAAAAAAAGAGAAGAACCATATGATCCTGTCAATCGATGCAGAAAAGGCCTTTGACAAAATGCAGCACCCTTTCTTAATAAAAACCCTTGAGAAAGTCGGGATAGAAGGAACATACTTAAAGATCATAAAAGCCATTTATGAAAAGCCCACAGCTAACATCATCCTCAATGGGGAAAAACTGAGAGTTTTTTCCCTGAGGTCAGGAACACGACAGGGATGCCCACTCTCACCACTGTTGATTAACATAGTGCTGGAAGTTCTAGCATCAGCAATCAGACAACAAAAGGAAATCAAAGGCATCAAAATTGGCAAAGATGAAGTCAAGCTTTCGCTTTTTGCAGATGACATGATATTATACATGGAAAATCCGATAGACTCCACCAAAAGTCTGCTAGAACTGATACATGAATTCAGCAAAGTTGCAGGATACAAAATCAATGTACAGAAATCAGTTGCATTCTTTTACACTAACAAGGAAGCAACAGAAAGACAAATAAAGAAACTGATCCCATTCACAATTGCACCAAGAAGCATAAAATACCTAGGAATCAATCTAACCAAAGATGTAAAAGGTCTGTATGCTGAAAGCTATAGAAAGCTTATGAAGGTAATTGAAGAAGATTTAAAGAAATGAAAAGACATTCCCTGCTCATGGATTGGAAGAATAAATATTGTCAAAATATCAATACTACCCAAAGCTATCTACACATTCAATGCAATCCCAATCAAAATTGTACCAGCATACTTCTCGAAACTAGAACAAGCAATCCTGAAATTCATATGGAACCGCAAAAGACCCCGAATAGCCAAAGGAATTTTGAAGAAGAAGACCAAAGCAGGAGGCATCCCAATCCCAGACTTTAGCCTCTACTACAAAGCTGTCATCATCAAGACAGCATGGTATTGGCACAAAAACAGACACATAGACCAATGGAATAGAATAGAAACCCCAGAACTAGACCCACAAACGTATGGCCAACTCACCTTTGACAAAGCAGGAAAGAACATCCAATGGAAAAAAGACAGTCTCTTTAACAAATGGTGCTGGGAGTACTGGACAGCAACATGCAGAAGGTTGAAACTAGACTACTTTCTCACACCATTCACAAAAATAAACTCAAAATGGAGAAAGGACCTGAATGTGAGACAGGAAACTATCAAAACCTTAGAGGAGAAAGCAGGAAAAGACCTCTCTGACCTCAGCCGTAGCAATCTCTTACTCGACACATCCCCAAAGGCAAGGGAATTAAAAGCAAAAGTGAATTACTGGGACCTTATGAAGATAAAAAGCTTCTGCACAGCAAAGGAAACAACCAACAAAACTAAAAGGCAACCAACGGAATGGGAAAAGATATTTGCAAATGACATATCAGACAAAGGGCTAGTATCCAAAATCTATAAAGAGCTCACCAAACTCCACACCCGAAAAACAAATAACCCAGTGAAGAAATGGGCAGAAAACATGAATAGACACTTCTCTAAAGAAGACATCCGGATGGCCAACAGGCACATGAAAAGATGTTCAACGTCACTCCTTATCAGGGAAATACAAATCAAAACCACACTCAGATATCACCTCACGCCAGTCAGAGTGGCCAAAATGAACAAATCAGGAGACTATAGATGCTGGAGAGGATGTGGAGAAATGGGAACCCTCTTGCACTGTTGGTGGGAATGCTAATTGGTGCAGCCGCTCTGGAAAACAGTGTGAAGGTTCCTCAGAAAATTAAAAATAGACCTACCCTATGACCCAGCAATAGCACTGCTAGGAATTTATCCAAGGGATACAGGAGTACTGATGCATAGGGGCACTTGTACCCCAATGTTCATAGCAGCACTCTCAACAATAGCCAAATTATGGAAAGAGCCTAAGTGTCCATCAACTGATGAATGGATAAAGAAATTGTGGTTTATATACACAATGGAATACAACGTGGCAATGAGAAAAAATGAAATATGGCCTTTTGTAGCAACGTGGATGGAACTGGAGAGTGTGATGCTAAGTGAAATAAGCCATACAGAGAAAGACAGATACCATATGGTTTCACTCTTATGTGGATCCTGAGAAACTCAACAGGAACCCATGGGGGAGGGGAAGGAAAAAAAAAAGAGGTTAGAGTGGGAGAGAGCCAAAGCATAAGAGACTCTTAAAAACTGAGAACAAACTGAGGGTTGATGGGGGGTAGGAGGGAGGGGAGGTTGGGTGATGGGTATTGAGGAGGGCACCTTTTGGGATGAGCACTGGGTGTTGTATGGAAACCAATTTGACAATAAATTTCATATATTAAAGATAAATAAATAAATAAATAATATATACTTTATTGTCAAATTGGCTTCCATACAACACCCCATGCTCATCCCAACAAGTGCCCTTCTCAATGCCCATCACCCACTTTCCCCTCTTCCCCAGCCCCCATCAACCCTCAGTTTGTTCTCAGGATTTAAGAGTAGGTTATGGTTTGCCTCCCTCCCACTCTGTAACTTGTTTTTTCACCTTCCCCTCCCCCATGGTCTTCTGTTAAGTTTCTCAAGATCCACATATGAGTGAAAGCATATGGTATCTTTCTTTCTCTGACTGACTTATTTCACTTAGCATAATACCCTCCAGTTCTATCCACGTTGCTGTAAATGGCCATATTTCATCCTTTCTCATTGCCAAGTAGTATTCCATTGTATACATAAACCACATTCTTTATCCATTTATCAGTTGATAGACATTTAGGCTCTTTCCATAATTTGGCTATTGTTGAAAGTGCTGCTATAAACATTGGAGTACATGTGCCCTAAAGCATCACCACTCCTGTATCCTTTGGGAAATTTCTAGCAGTGCTATTGCTGGGTCATAGGGTTGTTTCTATTTTTAATTTTTTTCTTAATTTTTTTTAATGTTTATTTATTTTTGAGAGAGACAGAGACACACTGCGAGTGGGTTGGGGCATAGAGAGATGGAGACACAGAATCTGAAACATGCTCAGGCTCTGACCTGTCAGCACAGAGCCCGACACGGGGCTCGAACTCACGAGCCGCGAGATCATGACCTGAGCCAAAGTTGGATGCTCAACCGACTGAGCCACCCAGGCGCCCCGACTATTTTTAATTTTTTGAGGAACATCCACACTGTTTTCCAGAGCGGCTGCATCAGTTTGCATTCCCACCATGAGTGCAAGAGGGTTGCCATTATTCCACATCCTTGCCTGCATCTATAGTCTCCTGATTTGTTTATTTTAGCCACTCTGACCAGTGTGAGGTGGTATCTCAGTGTGATTTTGATTTGTATTTCCATGATGATGAGTGATGTTGAGCATCTTTTCATGTGTATGTTGGCCATCTGGATGTCTTCTTTGGAAACGGGTCTATTCATGTCTTCTGCCCATTTCTTCACTAGATTATTTCTTTTTCGGGTGTGCAGTTTGGTGAGTTTTTATACATTTTAGATACTACTCCTTTTTCCGTTACGTCATTTGCAAATATTTTTTCCCATTCTGTAGGTTGCCTTTTAGATCTGTTGATTGTTTCCTTTGCAGTGCAGAAACTTTTTCTCTTGATGAGGTCCCAATAGGTCATTTTTGCTTTTAATTCCCTTGGCTTTGGAGATGTATCAAGTAAGAAATTGCTGCAGCTGAGGTCAAAGAGGTTTTTTCCTGCTTTCTGCTCTAGGGTTTTGATGGTTTCCTGTCAAACATTCAGGTCCTTTATCCATTATGAGTTTGTTTTTGTGTATGGTGTAACTAAGTGGTCTAGTTTCATTCTTCTGCATCTTGCTCTCCAGTTATCCCAGCACCATTTGTTAAACAGACTTTTTTTTTTCCATTGGATATTCTTTGCTGCTTTGTCAAGGATTCGATGGCCATACATTTGTGGGTCCAATTCTGGGGTCTCTATGCTATTCCATTGGTCTATGTGTCAGTTTTTGTGCCAATAACATACTGTCTTGATGATTACAGATTCGTGGTAGAAGTTAAAGTCTGGGATTGTGATGCCTCCCGCTTTGGTCTTCTTCAATATTACACTGGCTATTTGGGGTCTTTTGTGGTTTCATACAAATTTTAGGATTGTTTGTTCTAGCTTTGAAAAGAATGCTGGTGCAATTTTGATTGTTATTGCATTGAATGTGTAGATTGCTTTGGGTAGTATGGGCATTTTGACAATATTTATTCTTCCAATCCATGAGCATGGAATGATTTCCATTTCTTTGTGTCTTCTTCAATTTCCTACATATGCTTTCTATAGTTTTCAGCATACAGATCTTTTGCATAATTGGTAAGGTTTATTCCTAGGTATTTTATGATTCTTGGTGCAATTGTGAATGGGATCAATTTCTTTATTTGTCTTTATGTTGCTTCATTATTAGTGTATAAGAATTCAACTGATTTCTGTACATTATTTTTGTATCCTGCGACTTTGCTGAGTTCATGTATCAGTTCTAGCAGACTTTTGGTGGAGTCTATCGGGTTTTCCATGTAGAGTATCATGTCGTCTGCAAAAAGTGAAAGTTTGACTTCATCTTTACCAATTTTGATGCCTTTTATTTCCTTTTGTTGTCTCATTGCTGATGCTAGGAATTCCAACTCTATGTTACAACAGTGGTGAGAGTGAACATCCTTGTCGTGTTCCTGATCTCAGGGGGGGAAGATCTCGGTTTTTCCCCATTGAGGATGATATTAGCTGTGGGCTTTTCATAAATGGCTTTTATGATGTTTAAGTATGTTCCTTCTATCCCAACTTTCTTGAGAGTTTTCATCAAGAAAGGATGTTGTATTTTGTCAAATGCTTTTTTGTACCTATTGATAAGATCATATGGTTCTTTTCTTTTATTAATGTGATGTATCACATTGATTGATTTGTGGATATTGAACCAACCCTGAAGCCCAGAAATGAATACCACTTGATCATGGTGAATACTTCTTTTTATTTTGTGTTGAATTCAATTTGCTAGTATCTCATTGAGAATTTTTACATCCATATTCATCAGGGATATTGGCATGTAGTTCTCCTTTTTTTGCTGGGTCTTTGTCTGGTTTGGGAGTCAAAGTAATGCTGGCTTCATAGAATGAGTCTGGAAGTTTTCTTTCCCTTTCTCTTTTTTGGAATAGCTTGAGAAGTATAGGTGTTATCTCTGTTTTACATGTCTGGTAGAATTCCCTAAGGAAGCCATCTGGTCCAGGACTCTTATTTGTTGGGAGGTTTTTGATAACTGATTCAATTACTTTACTAGCTATGGGTCTGTTCAAATTTTCTGTGTCTTCCCATTTGAGTTTTGGTAGTGTGTTTAGGAATTTGTCCATTTCTTCCAGGTTATCGAGTTTGTTGGCATATAATTTTTCATAGAATTACCTGATAATTACTTGTATTTTTGAGGGATTAGTTGTATTAATTCCATTCTCATTTGTGATTTTGTCTACTTGGGTCCACTCACTTTTATTTTTGAGAAGACTGGCTTAACCGACTGAGCCACCCAGGTACCCCCATGAGAAGCCTGGCTAAAGGTTTATCAATTTTGTTTGTTTTTTCAAAAAACCAACTCTTAGTTTCATTGATCTGTTCTATTGTTTTTTTTTAATTCCATATTGTTTATTTCTGCTCTGATCTTTATTATTTCTCTTCATATGCTGGGTTTTAGGTGTTTTGCTGTTCTGCTTCTAGTTCTTTTAGATGTGCTGTTAGATTTTGTATTGAGGATATTTCTTGTTTCTGGAGATAGGCCTGGATTGCAACGTATTTTTCTCCCAGGACTGCCTTCGCTGCATCTCAAAGGTTTTGGAGTGTTGTATTTTCATTTTCATTTGTTTCAATATATTTTTTAATTTCTTCTCTAATTGCCTGGTTGACCCATTCATTCTTTAGTAGGGTGTTCTTTAACCTCCATGCTTTTGGAGGTTTTCCAGATGTTTTCCTGTGGTTGATTTCAAGTTTCATACCATTGTGATCTGAAAGTGTGCATGGTATGATATCAATTCTTTTATATTTTTGAGAGCTTTTTTTGTGATACAGTATCTGATCTCTCTTGGAGAATATTCCACATGCACTTGAGAAGAAAGTATATTCTGTTGCTTTGGGATGTAGAGTTGTAAATATATCTGTCAAGTCCATCTGGTCCAATGTATCATTCAGGGCCACTGTTTCTTTATCGATTCTCTGTCTAGATTATCTGTCCATTTCTGTAAGTGGAGTATTAAAGTCCCCTCCAATGGCCACATTCTTATCAATAAGAATGCTTATGTTTGTGATTGTTTTATATATTTGGGTGCTTTTGAATTTGGTGCATAGACATTTATCATTGTTAGCTCTTCCTGAAGGATAGACCCTGTAATTATGATATAGTGTCCTTCTTCAACTCTTGTTACAGCCTTTAAAGTCTAGTTTGTCTGATATAAGCATGGATACTCTAGCTTTGTTTTGACTTCTAGTAGCATGATAGATAGGTTTCCATCCCCTCACTTTCAATCTGAAGGTGTCCTCAGGTCCAAAATGACTCTTTTGTAGACAATGAATAGATGGGTCTTCTTTTTTTGTTTGTCCATTCTGATACTGTATGTCTTTTGATTGGAGCATTTAGTCTATTCACATTCAGTGTTATTACTGAAAGATATGGGTTGAGAGTCATTGTGTTATCAGTAGGTTTCATACTTGTAGTGATGTCACTGGTACTTTGTGGTCCTTGCAACAATTCACTCACAGAGTTCCCCTTAGGATCTCTTGTAGTGCTGGTTTAGTGGTGATGAATTCGTTCAGGTTTTTTGTTTGTTTGTTTGTTTGAGAATACCTTTATCTCTCCTTCTATTTTGAATGACAGGCTTGCTGGATAAAGAATTCTTGGCTGCATATTTTTCCTGTTCATCACATTGAAGATTTCCTGCCATTTCTTTCTGGCCTGCCAAGTTTCAGTAGATAGGTCTGCTACTACTCTTATGTGTCTACCTTGTAAGGACCATTTTGCCCTAGCTGCTTTCAGAATTCTTCCTTTATCCTTGTATTTTGCCAGTTTCGCTATCTTATGTCGTGCAGAAGATCAATTTAAATTACATCTGTAGGGAGTTCTCTGTGCCTCTTGGATTTCAATGTCTGTTTCCTTCCCCAGATTGTGGAAGTTCTCAGCTATGATTTGTTCAAGTACACCTTTAGCCCCTTTCTCTCTCTTCTTCTTCTTCTGAAATTCCTGTGATACAGATTTTGTTCCATTTTATTACATCACTTAGTTCTCTAACTCTCCTCTTTTGATCCTGGATTTTTTTAATCTCTCTTTTTCTCAGCTTCCTCTGTTTCCATAATTTTATCTTCTAATTCATCTATTCTCTCCTCTGCCTCTTCAATCCATGCTGTGGCCACCCCCATTTTATGTTGCACTTCATTTATAACATTTTTTAATTCCTCATGACTATTTTTTAGCCCCTTGATCTCTGCAGCAATAGAATCTCAGCTGTCTTCTATGCCTTTTTCAAGGCCAGAGATTAGTCTTATGACTATTATTCTAAATTCTTGTTTAGTTATATTTCTTATATCTGTTTTGATCATTCCTTTAGCTGTTACTTCTTCCTGGCATTTCTTTTGAGGAGAATTCTTCTGTTTCATCTTTTTAGCTAGCTAGTTTTCTGTCCCTTATGAGTTTAAACACCTTGTTATGTGGTCTGCACCTGTAAGCACTGCTGTATTAAAGGGGGGGGGGTCATTCACTGTCCAGGGCCTGGCCCTTTGGGAGGTGTTTTTTGGAGAGTGTTACTTGTTCTCTGTTGTTGTGACTTTGGTTATTGTATTTCTCTACTTGTAGTGATGTTTTGAACACTCCATGAGGTGTGCTTTGATTTGTTCCTTGAAGTACCTCTGGAAAGGAAAACAAACAAAAAAAAAACCAGGAAACAAAAACACGAAACACACAGACAAATAAAAGAAACAGACAAAACACACACACACACACACACACACACACACACACACACACACAAACAATCCAAAAGCAAAAAACCAGAAATACCAGCTACAAGTAAAGAACAGGGTGGAGGTGGTGCTGATGGAAGAACACATACAAAGAGAGAAATGACAGGGGTGGGTACAAAGAGAAAATAAACATTGACCAGGCAGAGAGACTAAAGTGCTTAATCCAGAAAGAGAGAAAGGAAAATAAAGAAGGAGGTGGGTAAAAAGAAAAGAAGGTAAAGTTACCCAGACAAAGAAACTATATGGCTTGATTGTTCCAGAGAGAGAGAAAGGAAAGTACAGAAGGAGATGTAGAACATGTATCAAGAGAAAGTATTAAATATGTCTGCTTAAACAAACCAACAACTAGAGTAACCAGCCTGGAGGATGGAAGACATAAGAAGGAGAAAATGAGGGAAGAATATAACTAAATAACAATAATTGTCCTAGAATTAATGCATGATATGCAGCAACGCTGGTCTGGAGAATGGAAACATCTGGTGCCACAGTGTCAACCTTGCTCCAATAGATATGCAGTTACCTGGCATGAAGTGGCGTGGTTTGACGTAGGCTGGTCCTGTCTCCATTGTTGGCCCCACGGACTGATCCCTGAGTCCCCACGTTGGTGGTGTGTGTGGGGGGAATGACAATCCCCCAGTCTCTTCTCCATGGAACAGGTAGACTCCGAGTCATCCTCACTGTGCCGCAGGGGCAGATGGGGTGGTTCTTCTCATTCCGCTGACTCCTCTGACCTGGCAATTGGCTAGGATTCAAACTCCCCCTCCGTGTGCTCTGGCACTGGGGAAGCACCTCTCTGTGAAGCCCAGTAAGCAGTCCTGGCTGGCTTTGTCTGTGCCACAGCACTTCAGGGAGGACCGCCTTCTCCTACTGTGGACTGTGTCCTTGACCTAGCCACTGAGCCCAAGGGTGGAAGACGCAGGCAGGCTTTGTCCTGTCCTGCAGCACTCCAGGGAGGGAGTCACTTTCTCCTACTGCAGACTGTGCCCCTGACCTACCACTGAACCCAGGCCCAGCTCCCCTTCTCCCCAAGTGTGGGAATAGGGCAACCGGCCCCAGTATGAAGAAAGCCCCGAAGTTAGAGACGGGATCCATCTCAGTCCCAGTCCGAGGTTTTCTCTTGGTCAGATACAGTCCTACGCTTTCCCAGCCACTCTTTCTTTTCCCTTTGTCTCTCCACAGAAGGGGATCCCTCCCCTCCATGCTTAGGTGGCCCGTTTTATCTCCCCCAGTTTGCAATCACCCACCTATAGCCTGTCAAGTTTGTCCCGGTGTCTCCCTTTTAGACTCAGTCTCTTTTCCTCCCAGACTCTAGGGGTTCAAAGTCCTTTGGCTTCAGCCCTTCTTTGTTTGAGAGACACAGGATGTTCAGATCCCCCTACTTCTCTGCCATGTTGGCCCACCTCCATAAGGTGGGTCTTTGAAAAAACAAATCTCAGTTTTTATTATCTGGAATATCTTTATTTCACCTTTACTTTTACATTTAATGTTAAAATACTACCCCCATAAGATTTGCCAGTGATGGTAAGGATGCTCTCCTCATTACACCCAAGGAAGGAATGCTTAGGTTTTGGTCCAGGAAGGCAAGGATAAATGTAAGAGAGACTCTTGGAGTGACATAAGCCGGGGATGGTCAAGGAGACCAAAAACCAGAGGTAACACAGACATCCCAGGATTATGCACTGCAAATACATGATGTCTAAGAAGACATGGCCAATTAGAATCTTCCTTGGCTGTGGTATGGTTATGTGGGGAAATGCCTGATGGAGGAATGAATACAGAGTTTGTGGGTAGCAAGTCCATAGGCACCTGCCGTTTTTTAACCACAACCCTTCTAATAGCTGGAAGCACTGTTCCTCGCTGGTGGCCCTCCCTTACAGGACCCTAACCTTTGAAGTTCTTATGAAGAAATTGTCACCGGGAACTCCCAATAACCTTCCCCAGGTGTTTCACTGTTTAGTGGTTGTTTCTTGGCCTCTGCACCTTTCTTTGTTTTCACATTCTCTGCTCATGTTTTGGGACATTTGTGCTTTTTTTATATTGTATTTTTAAATATATTCTATAAATTATTTAACCCATTTGTCTTGTACATACTTGATTCCTAGTCTGATGTTACTTGTTTAATTTTTATTTTCCATTGAAAAGAATAAAAGCTGACATCCTTGTGTGTTTCATCTTCCGAGGAAATAGCTTTTAATATTCTGTAATAATTATATTGTTTTTATGTTCATTTTAGATAAAGCAGCACATGAGGAGGTTTCCTTATTTTATGAATTTGCTTAGAGATGTTTTCTACATAGGTGTTGCATTTTATTAAACACCTGTTTACATTTATCCTAATGGATTGTATGATTTCCTCCTTTTACTTTTTTGTGAATGGAATGTTTTACATAATTTACTATTGAATTTTGACCACCCTCACAATTTCTAGTATATTCTCCTTGATATTGACCTGTTCTGTTTTCTTATATGGCTTAATTCATATAATATTTTCTTTAGAATATTTGTATCTTTTATGAAAGACATGGTTTATATTTGGCTTGTTTTCTAATGTCCTCCCAGGATTGTAGTAGCAATATGATGGTGTCCTCACAAAAAAGAAAAATTGAACAATATTCCTTATATTTCTCCATAGCGGGCATACTAGGAAAATTTAGATTTTTTTTTATTTTTAATTGTTCAGAATGTTTACTAATTCTGTACCTATAATTTTGCTTGTGGAAAGTTTTTCTTGGGTAGTTGGTACCATCACTTAAAATTGATTCATTTTCTTTAGTAGATACATGGGTCTTCCTATTTTATGTTTTTTTATGTCACTTTTGGCATGTTATTTTCATAACATGAGTGAATTTTTACTTCTGCTTTCTAATTTGTAGTCCTAAGTATTTCAAAAATTCCTCTAAAATATCTTGTTAAGTCTTACATCTTTGAAGAAAATAGTTCTTATTTAATTTCTGATAGTGGTCATTTGTACTGCTTCTCTTTTTCTTAATCACTTTGGCTATTGGTTTATTAACCTTAGTAATATTGGGAAAAGTTTCAACCTGATTTGCTATCGTACTATTTTTCCCTTTCAACAATTTTTATCCTTATAATTGCTTTCCTTCTGTATTTTGTTGTTTGCCCTTTTTTAATTCTAGATATTGAAAGTGAGATTATTGATATTCTGTCTTTATTCAATTATAATACATTAATTTCAGGCTTCAAATACAGAGTTTGCTTTGTTGTTGTTGTTTAGTGTAAATCCAAGTTTGTTAACATATAGTGTAACTATGGTTTCAGGAGTAGAATTTAGTGATTCATCACTTCAATATAACACCCAGTGCTTATCCCAACAAGTGCCCTCCTTAATTCCCATCACTCATGTAGCTCATCCCCCAACCAACACCCCTCCAGCAATCCACAGATTGTTCTCTGTATTTAAGAATCTCTTATGGTTTGCCTCCATCTCTGTTTTTATCTTATTTTTCTTTCCCTTCCACTATGTTCATCTATCTTGTTTCATAAGGTTCACAAAAGATTGAAATCATATGATTTTTGTCTTCCTCTGACTGAGATATTTTGCTTAGCATAATACATTGTAGTTTCATCCACGTTGTTGTAAATGGAAAGATTTCATTTTTTTCATCACCAAGCAATATTCCATTGTGTGTGTGTGTGTGTGTGTGTGTGTGTGTGTGTAACTACTTATTTTTTCATTCATCCGTTGATGGACTTTTGGGCTCTTTCCATAATTTGGCTATTGTTCATAGTGTGCTATAAACGTTGCATTGCATGTTCCCGTTCGGATCACCATTGTTATATCCTTTGAATAAATACTGAGTAGCACAATTGCTGGGTCATAGGGTAGCTCTACCTTTCATTTTTTAAAAGTTTTTTTTTAAGGTTATTTCATTTGTGAGAGACAGAGAGAGACAGAGTGTGAGCGGGGGAGGGGCAGAGAGAGGGGGACACAGAATCTGAAACAGGCTCCAGGCTCTGAACTGTCAGCACAAAGCCTGATGCAGGGCTGGAACTCACAAACTGCGAGATCCTGACCTGAGCTGAGGTCGGACGCTCAACCGACTGAACCATCCAGGCGCCCCTCTACCTTTAATTTTTTGAGGAACCTCCATACTGTTTTCTAGAGTGGCTACAGCAGTTTGTATTCCCACCAACAGTGCAAAAGTGTTCCTCTTTCTATGCATCTTCACCAAATCTGTTGTTTCCTGAGTTATTTTTAACCATTCTGAAAGGTTCAAGATGGTATCTTATTGTGGTTTTGATTTGTGTTTCCTTGATGAAGAGTTATGTTGAGCATCTTTTCATGCATCTGTTAGCCATCTGGATGTATTCTTAATAAAAGTGTCTATTCCTGTCTTTTGCCCATTTCTTCACTGGATTTTGTTTTTCCAATGTTGAGTTTGATAGGGTCTGTATAGATTTTGGATACTAACCCTTTATCTGACATGTCATTTGCCAATATCTTCTCCTGTTCTACCAGTTGCCTTTTACTTTTGTTGATTGTTTCCTTGGCTGTGCAGGAGCTTTTTATCTTTATGAGGTCCCAATAGTTCATTTTTGCTTTTGTTTTTCTTGCTTCTGGAGGTATTTCCAGTAAGAAGTTGCTGTGGCTGAGGTCACAGACATGGTTGCCTGTTTTCTCCTGTAGGATTTTGATGTTTTTCTGTATTATATTTAGGTATTTAATCCATTTTGAATTTATTTTTGTGTATGGTGTAAGAAAGTGGTCCAGGTTTATTTTTCTGCATGTCACTGTCCAGTTTTTCCAACACCATTTTTTGAAGAGACTGTCTTTTTTCCATTGGATGTTATTTCCTGCTTTTTCAAGGATTAGATAGCCATATATTTGTGGGTTCATTTCTGGGTTCTCTATTCTGTACCATTGATCTATGTGTCTTTTTTTGTGGTCATACCAACTTGATGGTACTGTCTTGATGATTACAGCTTTCTAATACAGCTTGAAGTCCTGAATTATGATGCCTCCAGCTTTGGTTTTCCTTTTCAACATTACTTTGGTTATTCAGGGATTTTTCTGGTTCCATGAAAATTTTGGGATTATTTGTTCTAGCTCTGTGAATAATGCTGGTGTTATTTTGATAGGGATTGCATTTTTTTTTTAATTTTTTTTTCAACGTTTATTTATTTTTGGGACAGAGAGAGACAGAGCATGAATGGGGGAGGGGCAGAGAGAGAGGGAGACACAGAATCGGAAACAGGCTCCAGGCTCTGAGCCATCAGCCCAGAGCCTGATGCGGGGCTCGAACTCACGGACCGCGAGATCGTGACCTGGCTGAAGTTGGACGCTTAACCGACTGCGCCACCCAGGCGCCCCAGATAGGGATTGCATTTTGATTGTTATTTTGATGTGTAGATTGCTTTGGGTAGTATAGACATTTAAACATTATTTTTTTTCAATCCATGAGCATGTTTTTTTTTTCCTATTCTTTGTGTGATCTTCAATTTCTTTCATAATATTTCTATAGTATATATTATATATAATATATATTTTACTTGGTTGGTTAGGTTTAGCATAGTACCTTATGGTTTTTGGTGCATGTGTAAATGGGATCGATTCCTTTATTTCTCTTTCTGCTACTTTATTATTGCTGTATAGAAATGCAACTGATTTATGTATCATAATTTTATATTCTGTGACTTTGCTGAATTCATGTATTAGTTCTAGCAGTTTTTTTTATGTCTTTTGGGTTTTCCACATAGAGTATCATATCGTCTGCAAAGAGTGAAAGTTTTACTTCTTTCTTGTCAATTTGTATGACTTTCATTTCTTTTTGTGTCTAATTCCTGAGGCTATGGCTTCCAGTACTATGTTGAACAACAGTGGTGAGAGTGGACATCCTTGTCATGTTCATGACCTTAGGGGAAAAGCTCTCAGTTTTTCCCATTGAGGATGATATTAGCTGTGTGTCTTTCATGTATGGCCTTCATGATATGTAGGTATGTTCATTCTCATAATTACTTGAGGGTTTTTATCAAGAAAGGATGCTGTATTTTGTCAAATGATTTTTATGCATCTATTGAGAGGATTTTGTGGTTCTTATCCTTTGTTTTATTAATGTGATGTATCACATTGATTGATTTGCAGATATTGAACCACCCTTGCAGCCCAGGAATAAATACCACTTGATTATGGTGAATAATTCTTTCATGTATTGTTGGATTTGATTTGCTAGTATTTTGTCGAGAATTTTTACATCTATGTTCATCAGGGAAATTGGTCTGTATTTCTCCTTTTCAGTGGGGTTTTTGTTTGGTTTTGTAATCAAGATAATGCTGGCTTCCCAGAATGAGTTTGGAAGTTTTTCTTCCATTTCTAATTTTTGGAACAGCTTCAAAAAAAAGTATTAACTCTTCTTAAACATTTGCTAGAATTCCCCTGGGAAGTCATCTAGCCCTGGACTCGTGTTTGGAACTTTTTGATTATGGTTCAAATTCTTTATTGGTTAGGAGTGCCTGGGTGGCTCAGTCAGTTGAGCGTCTGATTTTGGCTCAGGTCATGATCTCGTGGTCTGTGATTTTGAGCCCCACGTCGGGCTCTGTGCTGACAGCCTAGAGCCTGGAGCCTGCTTCAGATTCTGTGTCTCCCTCTCTCTCTGCCCCTTCTGCACTCACGCTGTGTCTCTCTCTGTCTCAGAAATAAATAAACATTAAAAAGAAATTTTTAAAAAATTCTTTACTGGTTATGGGTCTGTTAAAGTTTTCAATTTCTTCCTGTTTCAGTTTTGGTAATTTATATGTTTCTAGGAATTTATCCATTTCTTCCTGGTTGCCCAATTTGTTGCTCATAATATTGTTATCATTGTTTGTATTTCTGTGGCTTTGGTTGTAATCTTTCTTTTTTCATTTGTGATTTTATTTTTTTCATTTATCTCACTTATTTTTATTTATTTTCTTTTTCTTTTTGATAAATCTTTCAAGGAGTTATCAATTTTGTTAATTCTTTCCAAGAACCAGCTCCAAGTTTTGTTGACCTGTTCTATTGTTTATATATATATATATATATATATATATATATATATATATATATCCTTGATTTCTGCTCTAATCTTTATTATTTCTCTTCTTCTGCTTGTTTTTGGCTGTATTTTGTGTTCTTTTTCCAGCTGCTTTAGGTGTAATGTTAGGTTGTGTATTTGAGATATTTCTTCCTTCTCTAGGAAGACCTGGATTGCTATATACTTCCTTCTTATGACCTCTTTGCTGCATCCCAAAGGTTTTGGACTGTCGCGTTTTTATTTTCATTAGCTTCCATGTAGTTTTCAAATTTCTTCTTTCATTTCTTGGTTAACTCATTAATTATTTAGTAGAATGTTCTTTACCTTCAAGTATTTGTGGTCTTTCCAAATTTTTTTCTTGTCATTGATTTCAAGTTTCATAGCATTGTGGTCTGGAAATGTGCATGGTATGATCTTAATCTTTTTCTACTTGTTGAGGTGTGATTTGTGACCCTGTATATGATCTATTATGGAGAATGTTCCATGTGCATTCAAGAATTATGTGTATTCTGCTGCTGTATGTAGCCAAATATGTATTCTTCTATATGTAACCTACTGCTTTGATAAAACTTTTTGAATATGTTTGTAAGGTCCATCTAGTCCAGTGTGTCATTCAAAGCCATTGATTTTTTGTGATTTTCTGCTTAGATGATCTATTGTTGTAAGTGGGGTGATAAAATACTCTATTATTATTGTATTATCATAGATGAGTTTCTTTGTGTTTGTGATTAAGTGGGGTGATAAAATACTCTATTATTATTGTATTATCATAGATGAGTTTCTTTGTGCTTGTGATTAATTGTTTTACATATTTGAGTGCTTTCAAGAAGGGGGCATAAATTATATAATTGTTTGAACTTCTTGGTACATAGATCCCCTAATTATGATATAATGCTTTTCTTCATGTCTTGTTACAGTCTTATTTTGAAATGTAATTTGTCTGATATAAGTATGGCTACTCCAGCTTTCTTTGATGTCCATTAGCGTGATAGATGTTTCTCCATTGCCTCACTTTCACTCTGCAGGAGTCTTTATGTCTAAAATGAGTCATGAAGGCAGAATGTAGATGGATCATGTTTTTTTATGCATTCTGATACCCTACGTCTTTTGATTGTAGCAATTAGTCCACTTACATTCAGAGTGATTATTGAAAGGTATGAATTTAGTACCCCTTTGTTGCCTGTAGAGTTGATGTTTCTGGTGATGTTATGTTCTGTGGTTCTTTATGATATTTTTTGTTTTGTTTTGTTTCTACTTAAGGAGTCCCCCTTAAAATGTCTTGCAGGACTGGTTTAGTGGTCACAAACTCCTTTAGTTTTTGTTTTTCTGGGAAATTCTTTATCTCTCTTCCTATTGTGAATGATAGCCTTGGTGGTTAAAGAATTCTTGGCTGCATATTTTTTTGATTCAGCATGTTGAATATACCCTGGCATTCCTTTATAGCCTGCCAAGTTTCTCTGAACAGATCTGCTGTGAATCTTATCTGTCTTCCCTTGTAGGTTAAGGACATTTTTCCCCTTGCTGCTTTCATGATTCTTTCCTCGTCTGTGTATTTTGTGAATTTGACCATGACATGCCTTGATGATAGTCAGTTTTGGTTTAATTTAAGGGGAGTTCTTTCAACTTCTTGTATTATGATGAGTGTGTCCTTCCCCAGATTAGGTAAGTTTTCAACTATAATTTGCTCACATAAACCTTCTGCCCCTTTTGTTCTCTCTTCATCTTCTGGGTCTCCTATGATATAAATGTTATTAATCTTTAATACTTCGCTGAGTTCTTAAGTCTTGTTTCATGATCTTTTGCCATTGTTTCCCTCTTTTTTACAGTTTCAGTATTTTCAGTATTTTATCTTATATATCACTGTTTTGTTGCTCTGCTTTATCCATCCTCGCTGTCATGGCACCATTCCAGATTGTATCTCAGTTATAGCATTTTTATTTTTGGCCTGACTAGATTGGTTATTTTACCTCCGCAGAAAGGAATTCTCTGGTGTCTTTTATGTTTTTTTCAACCTCAGCTAGTATTCTTATAATCATAGTTTTAAGTTATATTTCAGACATCTTACATATATCTGTGTTGATTAAATCCCTGTCATTATTTCTTACTGTTCTTTCTTTTGGGGTGAATTCCTCTGTCTTTTCATTTTGGAGGAAGTAAAAATCAATAAAAAATAAAATTTTAAAAAATAAATAAAAATCAAACCAAGCAAATCAAATAAATTAAGCTAGATCCTCTGTTTCAGTTTGCTTGTTGAGAGAAGCTTGATAGAAAATTAAAAAAAGAGGAAAGATCAGGGGAGGAGGGAAGATGGCAGCGTAGGAGGACGCTGGGCTCACCGCGCGTCCTGCTGATCACTTAGATTCCACCTACACCTGCCTAAATAACCCAGAAAACCGCCAGAGGATTAGCAGAACGGAGTCGCCGGAGCCAAGCGCAGACGAGAGGCCCATGGAAGAGGCGGTGCGTGCTCCACGAACTGGCGGGAGGGAGCCGGGGAGGAGGGGCGGCTCGCCAGCCAAGCAGAGCCCCCGAGTCTGGCTGGCAAAAGCGGAGGGGCCTGACGGACTGTGTTCCCACAGCAAGCGCGACTTAGCCTCTGGGAGGTCATAAGTTAACAGCTCTGATCGGAAAGCGGGAAGGCTGGAGGACAAAGGGAGGGAGAGCTGCTGAGCCCCCGGGCGACAGAGCTCAGTTTGGTGGGGAACAAAGGCGCTCGCCAGCGCCATCTCCCCCGCCCATCCCCCAGCCAAAATCCCAAAGAGAACCAGTTCCTGCCAGGGAACTTCCTCGCTCCGCACAAACACCCAACTCTGTGCTTCTGCGGAGGAGCCAAACCTCCGGCAGCGGATCTGACTCCCTCCCGCTACCACAGGGCCCCTCCCGAAGTGGATCACCTAAGGAGAAGCGAGCTAAGCCTGCCCCTCCTGCCCCTGTGCACCTTGCCTACCCACCCCAGCTAATACGCCAGATCCCCAGCATCACAAGCCTGGCAGTGTGCAAGTAGCCCAGACGGGCCACGCCAACCCACAGGGAATCCCGCCGCTAAGAGAGGGGAAGAGAAGGCACACACCAGTCTGACTGTGGCCCCAGCGGTGGGCCGGGGGCAGACATCAGGTCTGACTGCGACTCCGCCCACCAACTCCAGTTATACACCACAGCACAGGGGAAGTGCCCTGCAGGTCTTCACCACTCCAGGGACTATCCAAAATGACCAAGCGGAAGAATTCCCCTCAGAAGGATCTCCAGGAAATAACAACAGCTAATGAGCTGATCAAAAAGGATTTAAATAATATAACAGAAAGTGAATTTAGAATAATAGTCATAAAATTAATCACCGGGCTTGAAAACAGTATAGAGGACAGCAGAGAATCTCTTGCTACAGAGATCAAGGGACTAAGGAACAGTCACGAGGAGCTGAAAAACGCTTTAAATGAAATGCAAAACAAAATGGAAACCACAACGGCTCGGATTGAAGAGGCAGAGGAGAGAATAGGTGAACTAGAAGATAAAGTTATGGAAAAAGAGGAAGCTGAGAAAAAGAGAGATAAAAAAAATCCAGGAGTATGAGGGGAAAATTAGAGAACTAAGTGATACGCTAAAAAGAAATAATATACGCATAATTGGTATCCCAGAGGAGGAAGAGAGAGGGAAAGGTGCTGAAGGGGTACTTGAAGAAATAATAGCTGAGAACTTCCCTGAACTGGGGAAGGAAAAAGGCATTGAAATCCAAGAGGCACAGAGAACTCCCTTCAGACGTAAATTGAATCGATCTTCTGCACGACATATCATAGTGAAACTGGCAAAATACAAGGATAAAGAGAAAATTCTGAAAGCAGCAAGAGGTAAACGTTCCCTCACATATAAAGGGAGACCAATAAGACTCGTGACTGATCTCTCTTTTGAAACTTGGCAAGCCAGAAAGAATTGGCACGAGATTTTCAGTGTGCTAGACAGAAAAAATATGCAGCCAAGAATCCTTTATCCAGCAAGTCTGTCATTTAGAATAGAAGGAGAAGAAGCAGAACAGCAAAGACACCCCAAACCCAGCAGAAGAGAAATAATAAAGATCAGAGCAGAAATAAACAATATAGAGTCTTAAAAAACTGTAGAGCACATCAACGAAACCAAGAGTTGGTTTTTTGAAAAAACTAACAAAATTGACAAACCTCTAGCCAGGCTTCTCAAAAAGAAAAGGGAGATGACCCAAATAGATAAAATCATGAATGAAAATGGAATGATTACAACCAATCCCTCAGAGATACAAACAATTATCAGGGAATACTATGAAAAATTATATGCCAACAAATTGGACAACCTGGAAGAAATGGACAAGTTCCTGAACACCCACACTCTTCCAAAACTCAATCAGGAGGAAATAGAAAGCTTGAACAGACCCATAACCAGCGAAGAAATTGAATCGGTTATCAAAAATCTCCCAACAAGTAAGAGTCCAGGACCAGATGGCTTCCCAGGGGAGTTCTACCAGACGTTTAAAGCAGAGATAATACCTATCCTTCTCAAGCTATTCCAAGAAATAGAAAGGGAAGGAAAACTTCCAGACTCATTCTATGAAGCCAGTATTACTTTGATCCCTAAACCAGACAGAGACCCAGTAAAAAAAGAGAACTACAGGCCAATATCCCTGATGAATATGGATGCAAAAATTCTCAATAAGATACTAGCAAATCGAATTCAATGGCATATAAAAAGAATTATTCACCATGATCAAGTGGGATTCATTCCTGGGATGCAGGGCTGGTTCAACATTCGCAAATCAATCAACGTGATACATCACATTAACAAAAAAAAAGAGAAGAACCATATGATCCTGTCAATCGATGCAGAAAAGGCCTTCGACAAAATCCAGCACCCTTTCTTAATAAAAACCCTTGAGAAAGTCGGGATAGAAGGAACATACTTAAAGATCATAAAAGCCATTTATGAAAAGCCCACAGCTAACATCATCCTCAACGGGGAAAAACTGAGAGCTTTTTCCCTGAGATCAGGACCACGACAGGGATGCCCACTCTCACCGCTGTTGTTTAACATAGCGTTGGTAGTTCTAGCATCAACAATCAGGCAAGAAAAGGAAATCAAAGACATCAAAATTGGCAAAGATGAAATCAAGCTTTCGCTTCTTGCAGGTGACATGATATTATACATGGAAAATCCGATAGACTCCACCAAAAGTCTGCTAGAACTGATACATGAATTCAGCAAAGTTGCAGGATACAAAATCAATGTACAGAAATCAGTTGCATTCTTATACACTAACAATGAAGCAACAGAAAGACAAATAAAGAAACTGATCCCATTCACAATTGCACCGAGAAGCATAAAATACCTAGGAATCAATCTAACCAAAGATGTAAAGGATCTGTATGCTGAAAACTATAGAAAGCTTATGAAGGTAATTGAAGAAGATTTAAAGAAATGGAAAGACATTCCCTGCTCATGGATTGGAAAAATAAATATTGTCAAAATGTCAATACTACCCAAAGCTATCTACACATTCAATGCAATCCCAATCAAAATTGCACCAGCATTCTTCTCGAAACTAGAATAAGCAATCCTAAAATTCATATGGAACCACAAAAGGCCCCGAATAGCCAAAGGAATTTTGAAGAAGAACACCAAAGCAGGAGGCATCACCATCCCAGACTTTAGCCTCTACTACAAAGCTGTCATCATCAAGACAGCATGGTATTGGCACAAAAACAGACACATAGACCAATGGAATAGAATAGAAACCCCAGAACTAGACCCACAAACGTATGGCCAATTCATCTTTGACAAAGCAGGAAAGAACATCCAATGGAAAAAAGACAGCCTCTTTAACAAATGGTGCTGGGAGAACTGGACAGCAACATGCAGAAGGTTGAAACTAGACCACTTTCTCACACCATTCACAAAAATAAACTCAAAATGGAGAAAGGACCTGAATGTGAGACAGGAAACCATCAAAACCTTAGAGGAGAAAGCAGGAAAAGACCTCTCTGACCTCAGCCGTAGCAATCTCTTACTCGACACATCCCCAAAGGCAAGGGAATTAAAAGCAAAAGTGAATTACTGGGACCTTATGAAGATAAAAAGCTTCTGCACAGCAAAGGAAACAACTAACAAAACTAAAAGGCAACCAACGGAATGGGAGAAGATATTTGCAAATGACATATCGGACAAAGGGCTAGTATCCAAAATCTATAAAGAGCTCACCAAACTCCACACCCGAAAAACAAATAACCCAGTGAAAAAATGGGCAGAAAACATGAATAGACACTTCTCTAAAGAAGACATCCGGATGGCCAACAGGCACATGAAAAGATGTTCAGCGTCGCTCCTTATCAGGGAAATACAAATCAAAACCACACTCAGGTATCACTTCACGCCAGTCAGAGTGGCCAAAATGAACAAATCAGGAGACTATAGATGCTGGAGAGGATGTGGAGAAACGGGAACCCTCTTGCACTGTTGGTGGGAATGCAAATTGGTGCAGCCGCTCTGGAAAGCAGTGTGGAGGTTCCTCAGAAAATTAAAAATAGACCTACCCTATGACCCAGCAATAGCACTGCTAGGAATTTATCCAAGGGATACAGGAGTACTGATGCATGGGGGCACTTGTACCCCAATGTTCATAGCAGCACTCTCAACAATAGCCAAATTATGGAAAGAGCCTAAGTGTCCATCAACTGATGAATGGATAAAGAAATTGTGGTTTATATACACAATGGAATACTACGTGGCAATGAGAAAAAATGAACTATGGCCTTTTGTAGCAACGTGGATGGAACTGGAGAGTGTGATGCTAAGTGAAATAAGCCATACAGAGAAAGACAGATACCATATGGTTTCACTCTTATGTGGATCCTGAGAAACTTAACAGGAACCCATGGGGGAGGGGGAGGAAAAAAGAAAAAAAAAAGAAAAAAAGAAAAAAAAAAGAGGTTAGAGTGGGAGAGAGCCAAAGCATAAGAGACTGTTAAAAACTGAGAGCAAACTGAGGGTTGATGGGGGGTGGGAGGGAGGAGAGGGTGGGTGATGGGTATTGAGGAGGGCACCTTTTGGGATGAGCACTGGGTGTTGTATGGAAACCAATTTGACAATAAATTTCATATAATAAAAAAAAGAAAATTAAAAGAAGAGAAAAGAGAATAAAGTTAAATAAAATTAAAGATTAAAGTATTATTAAATAATAAAATAAAATAAGTAGGATAAAAAGTTGTTCTTTCTGTATCCAGGAAAGAGTAAGAAAGAAAAAGAAACAACCTAAGCAAAAACAGAAGCAAAGAAAATGAACAAACAAATGAACAAACAGAATGAAATCTGAAGTTAGATCCAGTTTCCCCCTAGAAATGATACTTTGTAGCACACTGTATTGGGTAGACTAAGCAGGTGGAAGAGATTTTACTGGTCTCCTGAGGGATGTGCCTGGAGTGTGCAGGTGGAGGTGGGGGGGGTGCTTGGTGTAATGGCTCCATTCTCTACTTGGGAGCGCTGCTTAGCTCAGTGGGGTTTATTAGCATGTGTGCAAGCATGCATGCTAGAGGTGAAAATGGTTTCACCCAGCTCTTTAGTCTATTGCATGAGAATTTCGTGTCCTCATAAATGCGCAATCAAGCTCCCTTTTTTTATTTCAGGCTTGTGTCCACTCCACGCCATTACTTTGTCCATCTAAGCACTCTGCCGGACAGGTGGAGCCTCCCTCCACAGTTTTATCTCATTTGGAGCTATGTTTTAATACTCCTGCTTCAGAGACTCCCAAGGCTTGCACCTGTACTGATTATCTGGGTGAAGGTCTTGCCAAGCAATGGCAGGGTGCTGGTTTCTCCCAGAAAATGTTCATGCGGTGGTGCAGCACATAGGCTCAGAGTTCATAAATTACAACACACAGCAAGCACCAGGTTTTGCTGCACTCCAGTATCTTTGTTCCAATATCAGTAAAGGTGGCATCTCTCTGGTGTCTGCCAGAGTTTTGCCCATGTGGAGGCCATATGCCCTCTACCAAATGCACTCCAAGCAGGGGAACTGCTTCTCCCCGTGTGGCACACAGACCCCTCAGACCACTCTGCCTTCTTCTGTGGATTCGCTCTACTTCCTTGCTGGTGCACTGCAGGCACTGACCTCCAAAACTTCAGACTCTGTGCTGCAATGTTTATAGAATCCTGCTGGTATTGAAACCCTCTCCATTCTCCTTGTCAATGGTTTTGGGGACTAGATTTATTATCCAGTCCCCTGTGAGAGTTTTCACACTTTCTCTCTCTCTCTTTCTCTCCAGCTACTTTCAGCAAGAGTGCTTTTCTTCTGTGATCCCAATGCACTGCACTCTCCCCCTTTCTCTTTCTCTCTCTGTCCTCTCTCTGCAAAAATGGCTCCCTACCCTCTGCAGCTCTGCAGCTTTTCTCTCCCCCAGTTAACCTCTCTGCACCATGTACCTTCTAAGTTCTCTGGTTTAAATTATGCAGATTGTTTTTGTTAATCCTCAGATCAATTTCCTAGGTGTTCCAAATGGTTTGATGCTTATATAGCTGCATTTCAGGGATGAGACAAACTCCTGGTCCCCATATTTCTTTACCATTTTAATTCCATCACACATCTTCTTTAACCATTCATCAGTCAGTGGACATTTGGGCTCTTTTCAAAACTTGGAAATTGCCAATAATGCTGTTAAGAACATCAGAGTGCAAGTATCCCTTCAAATTAGTATTTTTGTATCCTTTTGGTAAATATCTAGTAGTGTAATTGCTGGATCATCATGTAGTTCATTTTTTATATATATTTTTAAAAATTTTTCTTTTTAAAGTTTATTTATTTTGACATAGAGAGAGGGAGGTGCAGAGAGACAGGGAGAGAGAATCCCAAGCAGGATCTGTGCTGTCAACACAGAGCCTGACACGGGGCTGGATTCCACTCCTGAGCCAAAATCAAGAGTCAGACACTCAACTGAATGAGTTACCCAGGCGCCCCAGGGAAGTTCTATTTTTAACTTTTTGATGAATCGTTATACTGTTTTCCAGACTGGATGTACCAATTTGTATTCCCACCAAAAATGTAAAAGGGTTCTTTTCCCCACATCCCCACCAAAACCTGTTGTTTCCTGTGTTCTTAATTTTAGACTGATGTGAGGTGATATCTCATAGTAGTTTTGATTTGCATTTCCCTGATGGTGAGTGATGTTGAGCGTATTTTCATGTGTCTGTTGGCCATCTGTATGATTTCTTTGAAAGAATGTCCATTCACGTCTTCTGCCTTTTTTTTACTTGGATTACTTTTATTTTGTGTGTTGAGTTTGGTAAGTTCTTATTATATTTGGGATACTAACCCTTTATCAGTTATGTCATTTGCAAATATCTTCTCCAATTCTGTAGGTTACCTTTTAGTTTTGTTGATTATTTCCTTCATTGTGAAGAGGATTTTTATTTTGATTAAGTTCCAATAGTTTATTTTTGCTTTTGTTTCCCTTTCCTCAAAAACATAACTATTAGAAAGTTGCATGGCCAAGGTCAAATAGATTATTGCCTGTGTTGTCCTATAGGAATTTAATGGTTTCCTGTCTCACATTTCAGTCTTTCATGCATTTTGGATTTATTTTTGGTGATGGTGTAAGAAAGTGGTCCGTTTTCATTTTTTGTATGTTGCTATCCAGTTTTCCCAACACTAGGTGTTGAAGAGACTGTCTTTTTTTCCATTGGATATTCTTTCCTAATTTGTCAAAGATTAATTTACTATATAGTTGTGTGTGTTTACAACTTTGTAAAATAACTTGAAGTCCAGAACTTGGACAGCCAAGTTTGGCATCCAGCTTTAGTTTGCATTTTCAAGATTGTTTTGGCTACTCAGGGTTTTTGTGTTCACATACAAATTTTAAGATTGTTGGTTCCAGCTCCTTGCAAAATGATTTCACTATTTTGATAAGGATTGCATTAAATCAGTGTAAATGTATCGACATTTTACAATATTTGTTCTTCCAATCCATGAGCATGGAATGTTATTACATTTCTTCGTGTCATCTACAATTTATTTCATGAGGGTTTTTATGGTTTTCAGATCACAAATATTTTACCTCTTTGGTTAGGTTTATTCCTAGTTATCTTATGGTTTTTGGTGCAATTATAAATGGGATCTATTCCTTCATTTCTATTTCTGCTGCTTCATTATTGGTATATAGAAATACAATAGATTTCTGTATATTGATTTTGTATCCTCCAACTTTACTGTATTTTTGTATCAGATCTAGAAATTTATTTGGTGGAATTTTTTGGGTTTTATACATGGAGTATTATGTCATCTGCAAATAGTGAAAGTTTGACTTCTTCCTTACTGTTTTGGATTCCTTTTATTTCTTTTTTGTCTTAATGCTGTGTTGAAGACTTGCAGTACTATGTTAAATAATAGTGGTGAAAGTGGACATCCCTGTCCTGTACATGATGGTAGTGGAAGAGCTCTCAAATTTTCTTTATTGAGGGTGATATTAGCTATGTTTTTTTTAATATATATGGCCTTTATTATGGTTAGGTATGTACCATCTAAACTTACTTTTTGGAGAGTTTTTATCAGGAATGGATGTTGTAGTTTGTTAAATGCTTTTTTTGCATCTACTGAAAGGATTATATGATTTCTATCCTTTTTTTAATGTAGTATATCACGTTGATTGATTTGCAAATATTGAACCACGCTTACAGTGAAGGAATAAATACCACTTCATCATGGTGAATGATTCTTTTTTTTTTCAATATATGAAATTTATTGTCAAATTGGTTTCCATACAACACCCATTGCTCATCCCAAAAGGTGCCCTCTTCAATACACATCACCCACCCTCCCTTCCCTCCCACCCCCCATCAACCCTCAGTTTGTTCTCAGTTTTTAACAGTCTCTTATGCTTTGGCTCTCTCACACTCTAACCTCTTTTTTTTCCTTCCCCACCCCCATGGGTTTCTGTTAAGTTACTCAGAATCCACATAAAAGTGAAAACATATGGTATCTGTCTTTCTCTGTATGGCTTATTTCACTTAGCATCACACTCTCCAGTTCCATCCATGTTGCTACAAAGGGCCACATTTCATTCTTTCTCATTGCCACATAGTACTCCATTGTGTATCTAAACCACAATTTCTTTATCCATTCATCAGTTGATGGACATTTAGGCTCTTTCCAGAATTTGGCTATTGTTGAGAGTGCTGCTATAAACATCGGGGTACAAGTGCCCCCATGCATCAGTACTCCTGTATCCCTTGGATAAATTCCTAGCAGTGCTATTGCTGTGTCATAGGGTAGGTCTATTTTTAACTTTTGAGGAACCTCCACACTGTTATCCAGAGTGGCTGCACCAATTTGCATTCCCACCAACAGTGCAAGAGGGTTCCCGTTTCTCCACATCCTCTCCAGCATCTATAGTCTCCTGATTTGTTCATTTTGGCCACTCTGACTGGTGTGAGGTGATATCTGAGTGTGGTTTGGACTTATATTTCCCTGATAAGGATCGACGTTGAGCATCTTTTCATGTGCCTGTTGGCCATCCGGATGTCTTCTTTAGAGAAGTGTCTATTCATGTTTCCTGCCCATTTCTTCACTGGGTTATTTGTTTTTTGGGTGTGGAGTTTGGTGAGCTCTTTATAGATTTTGGATACTAGCCCTTTGTCCAATATGTCATTTGCAAATACCTTTTCCCATTCCGTTGGTTACCTTTTAGTCTTGTTGATTGTTTCCTTTGCTGTGCAGAAGCTTTTTATCTTCATAAGGTCAAGTAGTTCATTTTTGCTTTTAATTCCCTTGCCTTTGGGGATGTGTCAAGTAAGAGATTGCTACGGCTGAGGTCAGAGAGGTCTTTTCCTGCTTTCTCCTCTAAGGTTTTGATGGTTTCCTGTCTCACATTAAGGTCCTTTCTCCATTTTGAGTTTATTTTTGTGAATGGTGTGAAAAGTGGTCTAGTTTCAACCTTCTGCATGTTGCTGTCCAGTTCTCCCAGCACCATTTGTTAAAGAGGCTGTCTTTTTTCCATTGGATGTTCTTTCCTGCTTTGTCAAAGGTGAGTTGGCCATACGTTTGTGGGTCTAGTTCTGGGGTTTCTATTCTATTCCATTGGTCTATGTGTCTGTTTTTGTGCCAATACCATGCTGTCATGATGATGACAGCTTTGTAGTAGAGGCTAAAGTCTGGGATTGTGATGCCTCATGCTTTTGTCTTCTTCTGCAAAATAACTTTGGCTATTCAGGGCCTTTTGTGTTTCCATATGAATTTTAGGATTGCTTGTTCTAGTTTCGAGAAGAATGCTGGTGCAATTTTGATTGGGATTGCATTGAATGTGTAGATAGCTTTGGGTAGTATTGACATTTTGACAATATTTATTCTTCCAATCCGGAGCACGGAATGTTTTTCCATTTCTTTATATCTTCTTCAATTACCTTCATAAGCTTTCTATAGTTTTCAGCATACAGATCTTTGACATCTTTGGTTAGATTTATCCCTAGGTATTTTATGCTTCTTGGTGCAATTGTGAATGGGATCAGTTTCTTTAATTGTCATTCTGTTGCCTCCTTGTTAGTGTATAAGAATGCAACTGATTTCTGTACATTGATTTTGTATGCTGCAACTTTGCTGAATTCATGTATCAGTTCTAGCAGACTTTTGACGGAGTCTTTCGGATTTCCCATGTATAATATCATGTCATCTGCAAAAAGTGAAAGCTTGACTTCGTCTTTGTGAATTTTGACGCCTTTGATTTCCTTTTCTTGCCTGATTGTTGATGCTAGAACTACCAACCCTATGTTAAACAACAGCGGTGAGAGTGGACATCCCTGTCGTGTTCCTGATCTCAGGGAAAAAGCTCTCAGTTTTTCCCCATTGAGGATGATTATAGCTGTGGGCTTTTCACACATGGCTTTTATGATCTTTAAGTATGTTCCTTCTATCCCGACTTTCTCAAGGGTTTTTATTAAGAAAGGGTGCTGGATTTTGCCAAAGGCCTTTTCTGCATCGATTGACAGGATCCTATGGTTTATATCTTTTCTTTTATTAAAGTGATGTATCACGTTGATTGATTTGTGAATGTTGTACCAGCCCTGCATCCCAGGAATGAATCCCACTTGATCATGGTGAATCATTCTTTTTATATGCTGTTGAATTTGATTTGCTAGTATCTTATTGAGAATTTTTGCATCCATATTCATCAGGGATATTGGCCTGTAGTTCTCTTTTTTTACTGGGTCTCTGTCTGGTTTAGGAATCAAAGTAATACTGGCTTCATAGAATGAGTCTGGAAGTTTTCCTTCCCTTTCTATTTCTTGGAATAGTTTGAGAAGGATAGGTATTATCTCTGCTTTAAACGTTTGGTAGAACTCCCCTGGGAAGACATCTGGTCCTGGACTCTTATTTGTTGGGAGATTTTTGATAACTGATTCAATTTCTTCGCTGGTTATGGGTCTGTTCAAGCTTTCTATTTCCTCCTGATTGAGTTTCGGGAGTGTGTGGGTGTTTAGGAATTTGTCCATTTCTTCCAGGTTGTCCAGTTTGTTGGCATATAATTTTTCATAGTATTCCCTGATAATTGCTTGTATCTCTGAGGGATTGGTTGTAATAATTCCATTTGCATTCATGATTTTATCTATTTGGGTCATCTTCCTTTTCTTTTTGAGAAGACTGGCTAGAGGTTTATCAATTTTATTTTTTTTTAAAAACAACTCTTGGTTTCATTGACCTGCTCTACAGTTTTTTTAGACTCTATATTGTTTATTTCTGCTCTGATCTTTATTATTTCTCTTCTTCCGCTGGGTTTAGGCTGTCTTTGCTGTTCTGCTTATATTTCCTTTAGGTGTGCTTTTCGATTTTGTATTTGGTATTTTTCTTGTTTCTTGAGATAGGCCTGGATTGCAATGTATTTTCCTCTCAGGACTGCCTTCGCTGCATCCCAAAGCGTTTGGATTGTTGTATTTTCATTTTCATTTGTTTCCATATATTTTTTAATTTCTTCTCTAATTGCCTGGTTGACCCACTCATTCTTTAGTAGGATGTTCTTTAACCTCCATGCTCTTGGAGGTTTTCCAGACTTTTTCCTGTGGTTGATTTCAAGCTTCATAGCATTGTGGTCTGAAAGTATGCATGGTATGCTTGCAATTCTTGTATACTTATGAAGGGGCTGTTGTGTGACCCAGTATGTGACCTCTCTTGGAGAATGTTCCATGTGCACTCGAGAAGAAAGTACATTTTGTTGCTTTGGGATGCAGAGTTCTAAATATATCTGTCAAGTCCATCTGATGCAATATATCATTCAGGGCCCTTGTTTCTTTATTGACCGTGTGTCTACTTGATCTATCCATTGTTGTAAGTGGTGTGTTAGAGTCCCCTACAATTACCACATTCTTAGCCATAAGGTTGCTTACGTTTATGAGTGTTTTATACATTTGGGGGTTCCCGTATTCGGTGCATAGACATTTATACTTGTTAGATCTTCCTGATGGATAGACCCTGGAATTATTATATAATGCCCTTCTCCATCTCTTGTTACAGCCTTAATTTAAAGTCTAGTTTGTCTGATATAAGTATGGCTACTCCAGCTTTCTTTTGACTTCCAGTAGCATGATAAATAGTTCTCCATCCCCTCACTCTCAATCTGAAGGTGTCCTCAGGTCTAAAATGAGTCTCTTGTAGACAGCAAATAGATGGGTCTTGTTTTTTTATCCATTCTGATACCCTATGTATTTTGGTTGGAGCACTTAGTCCATTTACATTCAGTGTTATTATAGAAAGATATGGGTTTAGAGTCATTGTGATGTCTGTAGGTTTCATACTTGTAACAATGTCTCTGGTACTTTGTCTCACAGGATCCCCCTTAGGATCTCTTGTAGGGCTGGTTTAGTGGTGATGAATTCCTTCAGTTTTTGTTTGGGAAGACCTTTATCTCTCCTTCTATTCTAAATGACAGACTTGCTGGATAAAGGATCTCGGCTGCATATTTTTTCTGTTCATCACATTGAAGATCTCCTGCCATTCCTTTCTGGCCTGCCAAGTTCGGAAGTGATATCAGTCACGAGTCTTATAGGTCTCCCTTTATATGATAGGGCACATTTATCCCTCGCTGCTTTCAGAATTTTCTCTTTATCCTTGTATTTTGTCAATTTCACTATGATATGTCGTGCAGAAGATTGATTCGAGTTACATCTGAAGGGAGTTCTCTGTGCCTCTTGGATTTCAATGCCTTTTTCCTTCCCCAGTTCAGGGAAAGGTCTCAGCTATTTTTTCTTCAAGTACACCTTCAGCCCCTTTCCCTCTCTCTTCCTCCTCTGGGATACCAATTATGCGTATAGTATTTCTCTTTAGTGCATCACTTAGTTCTCTAATTTTCCCCTCATACTCCTGGATTTTTTTATCTCTCTTTTTCTCAGCTTCCTCTTTTTCCATAATTTATCTTCTAGTTCACCTATTCTCTCCTCTGCCTCTTCAATCCGAGCCGTGGTCGTTTCCATTTTATTTTGCAGCTCGTTTATAGAAATTTTTAGCTCCTCCTGACTATTCCTTAGTCCCTTGATCACTGTAGCAAGAGATTCTCTGCTGTCCTCTATACTGTTTTCAAACCCAGCGATTAATTTTATGGCTATTATTCTAAATTCACTTTCTGTTATATTGTTTAAATCTTTTTTGATCAGTTCATTAGCTGTTGTTATTTCCTGGAGATTCTTCTGAGGGGAATTCTTCCGTTTGGTCATTTTGGATAGTCCCTAGAGTGGTGGGGACCTGCAGGGCACTTCCCCTGTGCTGTCTTGAATAACTTGCGTTGGTGGGCGGGGCTTCAGTCAGACCTGATGTCTGCCCCCAGCCCACTGCTGGGGCCACAGTCAGACTGGTGTGTACCTTCTCTTCCCCTCTCCCAGGGGCAGGATTCACTTTGGGGTGGCGTGGCCCATTTGGGCTACTTGCACACTGCCAGGCTTGTGGTGCTGGAGATCTGGCATATTAGCTGGAGTGGATAGGTAAGGTGCACGGGTGTGGGAGTGGCAGGCTTAGCTTGTTTCTTCTTTTGTGATCCATTTCGGGAGGGGCCCTGTGACAGCAGGAGGGAGTCAGACCCACTGCCAGAGGGATGGATCAGCAGAAGCACAGCATTGGGTGTTTGCGTGGTGCAAGCAAGTTCCCTGGTAGGAACCGGTTCCCTTTGGGATTTTGGCTGGGCGAGGGAGATGGCGCTGGTGAGTGCCTTTGTTCCCCGCCAAGCTGAGCTCTGTCGTCAGGGGCTCAACAACTCTCCCTCCTGTTGTCCTCCAGCCCTCCCGCTCTCCGAGCAGAGCTGTTAGCTTATAACCTTCCAGATGTTAAGTCCCGCTGGCTGTCTGAACACACTCAGTCCGCCCCTCCACTTTTGCCAGCCAGACTCGGGGGCTCTGCTTGGCCGGCAGGCTTTCCCTCTGCCCCGGCTCCCTCCCGCCAGTCTGTGTACCAAGCATCGCCTCACCGTCCTTCTTACCCTCTTCCGTGGACGTCTTGTGTATGCTTGGCTCCAGAGAATCCATTCTGCTTGTCTTCTGGCGACTTTCTGTGTTATTTACGCAGGTGTGGGTGGAATCTAAGTGATCCGCAGGATGCGGTGAGCCCAGAGTCCTCCTACACCTCCACGTGTTTTTTAAATTTCTTTTTCGAGGTACTGGTTGATCCATTCATTTTTTAGTATCACTTTGTTTAAACTGCATGTATTTGTGGTGTTTACAAATTTTTTTTTCTGTGATTGACTTCACGTTTCATAGCGTTTTGGTCAGAAAATATGATGGTATTATCTCAATCTTTTGTACTTGTTGAGGTCTGATTTGTGACCTACTTTGTGATCTATTCTGGAGAATGTACCATGTACTTCTGTAAAGAATGTGCCTTTCCTGATTTAGGATAGAATTTTCTGTATATATCTGTTAAATCCATCTGGTCCAGTGTTTCTTTCAAAGCCTTTGTCTCCTTGTTGATATTCTGCTTAGATTATCTTTCCACTGATGTAATGTGGTGATTAAGTCCCCTACTCTTTTTATATTATTGTGAATGTTACCTTTATATTTGTTATTAATTGTTTTATATATTTGGGTTTCCCAAATTGGGGGTATAAATATTTACAGTTGTTAGATCTTATTTGATAGTACCCTTTGTTATTATATAGTGCACTTCTTCAATTTTTGTTACAGTTTTTGGGTTAAAATCTAGTTTGTCTGATATAAATACTGCTGTTCTGGCTTTCTTTTGACATCCATATGCATGAAAAATATTTCTCCTTCCCCTCACTTTCAATCTGTAGTTACCTTTAGGTCCAAAATGACTCTCTTGTAGGCAGCATTTTGATGGGTCTTGTTTTTTATATACTCAATCACCCTTTGTCTTTTGATTGAAGTATTCAGTCTACTTACTTTCAGAGTAATTATTTTTTTTATTTTTTAATGTTTATTTATGTTTGAGAGAGAGAGAGACAGAGCACAAGTTGGAGAGGGGCAAAGAGAGAGGGAGACACAAAATCTGAAGCAGGCTCCAGGCTCTGAGCTGTCAGCACATAGCCCAACGCAGGGCTTGAAATCATGAACAGTGAGATCATGACCTGAGCTGAAGTCAGATGCCCAGTTGACTGATGCCCAATTGACTGAGCCACCCAGGTGCCCCCAGAGTAATTACTGATAGATATTTGTTTATTGCCATTTTATTACTTGTTTTGTTGTTGTTTTTGGAGATTTCTCTGATCCTTTATTGTCTTTGTCACTTTTGTTCTCTCCTTTGCAACCAAAGAGTCCCCTTTAATATTTCTTGCAAGGTTGGTTTAGTGGTCACAAACTCTTTTAGTTTTTGTTTGTCCTGGAAACTCTTTATCTCTTCTTCTATTCTGAATTATAGCCTTGCTAGATAGAATATTCTTGGCTGCATTTTTTTTTCCACTCAGCATGTTGAATATATCATGTCATTGCCTTCTGTCTTGCCAAGTTTCGGTTATGAGATCTGCAGCTAGCCTCATGGGTCTTCCCTTGAAGTTATGGAATTATTTTGTCATGTTGCTTTTAGGAGTTTTTCTATATTGCTATATTTTACAAATTTAATTACAATGTGTGTTTTTGTTGGCTTGCATTTAAATTTTGATGGAGTTCTCTGTGCCTTCTGGATCTAGATGTCTGTTTCCTTCCCCAGATTCAGGATGTTTCCAGATATTATTTCCTCCAATAAGTTTTATGTCCCCTTTTCTCTTTCTTCTTCTTCTGGGACTACTATACTACAAATGTTACTATGTTTGATGGTGACACTGAGTTCCCTGAGTCTATTCTCATAGTCTTTCTCTCTTTTGTTCATATACATTTATTGTTCTATCTTGTATGCCAATTCTATATTCATTTTATATTGATTCCTCTGTTTATTTCATCCTTGTGTTCATAAGATACAGTCTGTTTTGAATCTGTTATTGCATTTTTTATTTCTGAATGATTGTTGTTTTTAACTCTTTTATCTCTGTGGTAAGGGCCTCTCTGAAGTCTTCCATTCTTTTATCAAGCTCAGCAAGTATCTTATGATTGTTGTTTCAAATTCTCCATAAGGTCTGTTACTTATATCTGTTTTGATTAGATCTCAGGCCAAGACCCACCTTGTTTCATTTGGGATGAATTCTTCTCTTTTGGCATTTTGTCTAAGTCCCTGTCATCTTCCCTGTGTTGGATAAGTTTGCTATGTTTCCTGCTCAGGGCCATTAAAGAGAAATTAAGGTGAAATAAAATAATATGGGTGGGCTCTAACCCAATATAATTGGTGTTTTTATAAAAGATTAGGTCAAAGAAAAGATGAACCTAGGGTTGACCATGAAGATACAGTGAGAGGATTGCAATATGCAAGGAGAGAGGCCTTAAAGAAACCAAATCTGCAGACATTTTGACCTTGGTCTTCTGGTTTCCTGAACTGCAAGGGAACAAATTTCTAATGTTTAAGCCACTCAGTCTGTGGTATTTTTTTAATTTTATATTTCATTTTTAAAAATTTACATCCAAATTAGTTAGCACATAGTGAAACAATGATTTCAGTAGTAGATTCCTTAATGCCCCTTACCCATTTAGTCCATCCCCCTCCCACAATCCCTCCCATAACCCTCAGTTTGTTCTCCATATTTATGAGTCTCTTCTGTTTTGTCCCCCTCCTTGTTTTTATATTATTTTTGTTTCCCTTCCATTATGTTCATCTCTTTTGTCTCTTAAAGTCCTCATATGAGTGAAGTCATATGATTTTTGTCTTTCTCTGACTAATTTCACTAACATAATACCTTCCAGTCCCATCCACGTAGTTGCAAATGGAATGATTTCATTATTTTTGATTGCCAAATAATACTCCATTGTGCGTGTGTGTGTGTATACACACACACACACACACACACACACAGACATATATACCACACCTTCTTTATCCATTCATCCATCGATGGACATTAGGGCTTTTTCCATACTTTGGCTATTGTTGATAGTGCTGCTATAAACATGGGGTGCATATGACCCTTCGAAACAGCACACCTGTACCCATGGATAAATGCCTAGTAGTGCAATTGTTGAGTTGTAGGGTAGTCCTATTTTCAGTTTTTTAAGGAACCTCCATACTGTTTTTTAGAGTGGCAGCACCAGCTTGCATTACCACCAGTAATGCAAAAGAGAACCGCTTTCTCCGCATCCTCGCCAACATCTGTGGTTGCCTGACTTCTTAATGTTAGCCTTTCTGACAGGTGTAAGGTGATATCTCATTGTGGTTTTGATTTGTATTTTCCTGATGATGAGTGATGTTGAGCATTTTTTCATGTGTCGCTTGGCCATCTGGATGTCTTCCTTGGAGAAGTGTCTATTCATGTCTTTTGCCCATTTCTTCACTGGATTATTTGTTTTTTGGGTGTTGGGTTTGATTAGTTCTTTATAGATTTTGGATACTAACCCTTCATCTGATATGTCATTTGCAAATATCTTCTCCCATTTTGTCGGTTGCCTTTTAGTTTTGCTGATTGTTTCCTTTGCTGTGCAGAAGATTTTTATTTTGACGAGGTCCCAGTAGTTCATTTTTGCTTTTGTTTCCTTTGCCTCCAGAGACATGTTGAGTAAGAAGTTGCTGCAGACAAGATCAAAGAGGTTTCTGCCTGCTTTCTCCTCGAGGATTTTGATGACTTCCTGTCTTACATTGAGGTCTTTCATCAATTTTTAGTTTATTTTTGTGCATGGTGTAAGAAAGTGGTCCAGGTTCATTCTTCCACATGTTGCTGTCCAGTTTTCTGAGCCCTACTTGCTGAAGAGACTGTCTTTTTATTCCATTGGATATTCTTTCCTGCTTTGGCAAAGATGAGTTGGCCATATGTTTGTGGGTCCATTTCTGGGTTCTCTATTCTGTTCCTTTGATCTCAGTGTCTATTCTTGTGCCAGTACCATACTGCCTTGATGACTACAGCTTTGTAGTATAGCTTGAAGTCTAGGATTGTGATGCTTCCTTCATTGGTTTTCTTTTTCAAGATTGTTTTGGCTTTTTGGGGTCTTTTCTTGTTCCATACAAATTTTAGGATTATTTTTTCTAGCTCTGTGAAGAATGCTGGTTTTACTTTCATAGGGATTGCATTGAATATGTAGATTGTTTTGGGATTGACATTTTAACACTATTTAAAGTTGACATTTTAAAATTGTCATTTTAAAATTGACATTTTAATTGACATTTAAAATTGACATTTTAACACTATTTGTTCTTCCTATCCAGGAGCATGGAACCTTTTCCCATTTTTTTGTGTGTCTTCAATTTCTTTCATAAGCTTTCTATAGTTTTCAGTGTATAGATTTTTCACCTCTTTTGTTACATTTATTCCTAGGTATTTTATGGTTTTTTTGTGCAACTGTAAATGGATTCAATTCCTTGATTTCCCTTTCTGTCGCTTCATTGTTGGTGTATAGGAATGCAACAGATTTCTGTGCATTGATTTTATATTCTGTGACTGCTGAATTCATGGATAAGTTCTAGCAGTTTTTTGGTGGAGGCTTTGGGTTTTCCATATAGAGTATCATGTCATCTGCAAAGAGTGAAAGTTTGATCTCCTCCTGGCTGATTTGGATGCCTTTTATTTTTTGTGTTATCTGATTGCAGAGGCTAAGACTTCCAATACTATGTTTAATAACAGTGGCAAGAGTGGACATCCCTGTCTTGTTCCTGACCTTAGGGGGAAAGCTCTCAGTTTTTCCCCATTCAGGATGATTTTTGTGTTGGGTTGTTCATATATGGCTTTTATGATCTTGATGTATGATGCTTCTATCCCTATCTTCTTGAGGGTTTTTATCAAGAAAGGATGCTGTATTTTGTCAAATGCTTTATCTGCATCTATTGAGAAGATCATATGGTTCTTGTCCTTTCTTTTATTGATGTGAGGAATCACATTGATTGTTTTGCAAATATTGAACCAGTCCTGCATCCCAGGTATAAATCCCGCTTGGTCGTGATGAATAATTTTTTAATGTATTCTTAGATCCGGTTGGCTAATATCTTGTTGAAGATTTTTTCATCCATGTTCATCAGGGAAATTGATCCATACTTCTCCTTTTTAATGGGGTCTCTGTCTGGTTTTGGAATCAAGACAATGCTGGCTTTATAGAAAGAGTTTGGAAGTTTTTCTTCCATTTCTCTTTTTTGGAACAGTTTCAAGAGAATAGGTGTTAACTCTTCCTTAAATGTTTGGTACAATTCCCCTGGAAAGCCATCTGGCCCTGGACTCTTGTTTTTTGGCAGATTTTTGATTACTAATTCAATTTCCTTACTGGTTATGGGCTTGTTCAATTTTTCTATTTCTTCCTGTTTCAGTTTTGGTAGTGTATATGTTTCTAGGAATTTTTCCATTTCTACCAGATGGCCCATTTTATTGGCATATAATTGCTCATAATATTCTCTTATTATTGTTTTTATTTCTGCTGTGTTGACTGTGATCTCTCCTCTTTCATTCTTCATTTTATTTATTGAGTCCTTTCCTTTTTCTTCTTGATCAAATTGGCTAGTTGTTTATCAATTTTGTTAATTCTTTCAAAGAACCAGCTTCTGGTTTCATTGATCTGTTCTACTATTTTTTTTTTGTTTCAATAGCATTAATTTCTGCTCTAATTTTTATTATTTCCTGTCTTCTGCTGTGTTGGGGTTTTATTTGTTGTTCTTTTTCCAGCTCCTTAAGGCATAAGGTTAAGTTGTGTATCTAAGATCTTTCTTCCTTCTTTAGGAAGGCCTGGATTGGTATATACTTTCCTCTTAAAACTGCCTTTCCTGTGTCCCAGAGGTTTTGGGTTGTGGTGTTATCATTTTCGTTGATTTCCATATACTTTTTAATTTTCCCTTTAACTGCTTGGTTAGGCATTCATTCTTTAGTAGCATGTTCTTCAGTCTCCAAGTATTTGTTATCTTTCCAATTTTTTCTTGTGGTTGATTTCAACTTTCATAGCGTTGTGGTCTGAAAATATGCGTGATATGATCTCCATCTTTTTGTACTTAGGGCTGATTTGTTTCGCAGTATATGGTCTATTCTGGAGAAAGTTCCATGTCACTAGAGAAGAATGTATATTCTGCTGCTATAGGATGAAATGTTCTGAATATATCTGTTAAGTCCATCTGGTTCAGTGTGTCATTCAAAGCCATTGTTTCCTTGTTGATTTTTTGATTAGATGATCTGTCCATTGCTGTGAGTGGGGTGTTGAAGACTCCTACTATTACGGTATTACTATCGATGAGTTTCTTGATGTTTGTAATTAATTGATTTATATATTTGGATGCTTCCACATTTGGCTCATAAATTTTTACAATTGTTAGGTCTTCTTGGTGGATAGACCCCTTAATTATGATATAATGCCTTTCTGCATTTCTTGATACAGTCTTTATTTTAAAGTCTAGATTGTCTGATATAAGTATGGCTACTCTGGCTTTCTTTTGTTGACCATTAGCATGATAGATGGTTCTCCATCCCTTTATTTTCAATCTCAAGTTGACTTTAGGTCTAAAGTGGGTCTCTTGTAAACAGCACATAGATGGATCTTGTTTTTTTTATCCATTCTGTTACCCTATGTCTTTTGATTGAAGCATTGAGTTCATTGATGGTTAGAATGAATACTGAAAGATATTAATTTATTGCCATTATAATGCTTGTAGAGTTGGAATTTCTGGTGATTTTATCTGGTAATTTCTAATTATTGTTGCTTTGATATATATAATATATATTCATCTTTTCTCCCCTCAGAAAGTCCCTCCTTAAAATTTCGTGCAAGGCTAGTTTAGTGGTCACAAACTCTTTTAATTTTTGTTTGGGAAACTTTTTATCTCTCCTTCTATTTGGAATGACAGCCTTGCTGGATAAAGAATTCTTGGCTGCATATTTTTCTGATTCAGCACACTGAATATATCCCACCACTCCCTTCTGGCCTGCCAAATTTCTGGCCTGCTGCAAACCTGATCTGTCTTTCCTTGTAGGATAGGGACTTTTTTTCCCCTTGCTGCCTTAGTGATTCTCTCCCTGCCTGAGTATTTTGTGAATTTGACTATGATATGCCTCGCTGATGGTTGGTTTTTGTTGAATCTAATGAGGGTCCTCTGTGCTTCTTGGATTTTGATGTCTGTGTCTTTCCCCAAGTTAGGAAAGTTTTCTGCTATGATTTGCTCACATAACCCTTCTACCCCTATTTCTCTCTCTTCCTCTTCTGGGACCCCTATGATTCTGATGTTGTTCCTTTTTAACAAGTCACTGATGTCTCTAATGCTTAAATTGTGCTTTTTTGCCTTAATCTCCCTCTTTTTTTCTGCTTCGTTATGCTCTGTACGTTTGTCCTCTATATCGCTGATTCTCTGTTCTGCCTCATCCATCCTTGCTGCCACTGAATCCATCCGTGATTGCAGCTCAGTTATAGTATTTTTAATTTCATTCTGGCTATTTTTTTACTTCTTTTATCTCTGCAGAAAGGGATTCTAATCTATTTTTTACTCCAGCTAGTATTCTTATTATCGTGATTCTAAATTCTGGTTCAGACATCTTGCTTATATCTGTGTTGGTTAAATCCCTGGCTGTCTTTTCTTCATGCTCTTTCTTTTTGGGTGAATTCCTTCGTTTTGTCATTTTGAAGGGAGAAAAGGAATTAATGAGGTAGAAAAATTGGAATTAAAAAATTAAATTAAAAATTATTAAAATTAAAAATTAAACACACACACACACAGTCACATCGAATAGATGATGCTAGAACCTAGGTGTGTTTTGTTCTGGATGTTGAAAGTGGTTTGGCAAAGTAGAGAAAAAAAGGGGGGGAGAAAAAAAAGGAAATATTTTGAGAATTTGAAAAAATGAATACACTGAAGCAGACTAAAATGAGATAATGGGGGAAAATCGAATTTGAAAAAAATATACACAAAAGTAAAGAACATAGTAGAAAAAATTAAAGAAAAATATTTTAATAAATATTAAAAATAAATATGATTTTTTAAATTTTCTGTATTTAAGAAAAGAGAAAAATGAAGAAGAGAAATAGGATAAAAAAGAAAAAGAAGAAAAGAAAAAAAAGAAATCATTTGAAAATTTCAAAAATTGAATACACTGTAGTAGACTAAAATAAAATGATGGAAGTAAAATAGAATTTGAAAAAATTACCTAAAAGCAAAATATATAGTAAAAAAATTAAATAAAAATATTTTTAATAGAAATTGAAGATAAAAATGAAGTTTTATCTCTGCATACAAGAAAAAGAAAAGAAATGACAAATAAAAAAAAGAAAGAAAAAAAGGAATTTTTTTTAAATTCAAAAATGTGAATACACTGAGGTAGACTAAAATAAAATGATGGAAGTAAAATAGAATTTGAAAAAAAAATACACAAAAGTAAAAAATATAGTAATAAGGTTAAAGAAAAAATATTTTTATAAAAACTGAAATTAAAAATGCATTTTTTGTATTCAAGAAAAAGAAAAAAAGTGTAAAAGAGGGAAAAAAAGAAAGAAAATTGAATAGATGAACCTGCTAACAGATTGACGTAGGACTGAAATTACTTCGTTTTCCCCTAGATCTCAGTCTATGTAGCGCTTTATAGCCCATAAACTAAGCCAGCGGTGAGACTTGTGTTCTTGAAGAGCGTATTTGGCCCAGTTGGGCGGGGCTCATTGTAACAGCTCTGCTCTCCACTAGATGGCACCACTAGCCTACTGGGGTGGATTGTTGAGGCGCTCATAGGTGCATAGCGCATGGGTGGGAGTGGCGAAAATGGGCCACCTAGCTACCCAGTCTGTTTTCCCGGATCAGCAATTGTGCACCTGTCCTCTGTCTTCAGCTTTAGTCCACTCCCCACTTTTTCACTCTCCATGACCAGGCGATACCTCGCTCCCAATTTTTGTCTCAGCTGCGGCTGTTTTTCCTGGTCCCTTACTTCTGAAGGACTGTGGCTCTGACCCATTCTTCCCCTCTGCAGAAGGGTCTCACCAAGTAATGGCCGGATGTCACTTGCACCTAGGAATGCTTGCTGGACCCTGCTGTTGCTGGTGCCCCGAGACTGCAGCCAGGTGCCAGCCCGCCCCAGGAAAAGTTCACGAGATAGTGTACCAGCAGCATTTCAGGCAATATGGAAAATCACAACACATATCTGGCACCAGGCTTCACCCTTAATGACATTGTTCCAGCACCAGCAAATGTGGCCATTTTCTGGGGTCTGCTGGACCAGGTGACTTCAACAGTCTCTACCAAATGTCCTTCCAGCAGTGGAACCGCTTTTCCCGGTGTGGCCCGAGAACCTCCTAGACCCCACTGTTCCTGGGGATTCGCCCTTCCCACCAGAGCACCGCCAGGTATCGAGCTGCAGAGTTGCAGACTTTGCACTCCCCTTGTTTAGAGTCTTAATGGAATTTAAACCCTCTCCTTTCTCCCCTTTTAGTTTAGTCCCTGCAGCTGTTTCCAATTTTCCACTTTCTTTCCAGCTGCTTTTGGGGAGGGGTGGTTTTCCCATATTCTCCCCCCTCCCCAGTCTCTGTCCTCTCTCTGCCTGCAAAAGTGGCTCCCTACCCTCCACAACTCGCTCCCCAAATTCACCTCTCCATGCTGTGTACCTGCTGAATTCTGTGGTACAGGTTGTGCAGATTGTTGTGTTAATCCTCCAATCAGTTTTCTAGGTGTGTGGGATGGTTTAGTGTTGGTCTGGCTGTATTTCATTGATGCAAGACACAAAAAAGCTTCCATGCTGTTCTGCCATCTTGGCTCCTCCCAAGTCTGTGGTATTTTGTTATGAAAGCCCTAGCAAACTGATACAGGAAGGAAATGACAGACATGATACTTAAAAAAATTAATGATTGGTGGTATTGCAGATTAATTATTTTTATCTGGGTCTCACCATAGTTTTCATTTTCTCTGAATAAGTATGGATGATTTTTCAAAATCAGAATTAAATCTCATAGAAATGGTGGTGGTTTTGAAATATTACAGATATCAGATAGCTATAGACATAAGTATATCTGACTACTTTGTACTGATATTAAGGGATAAAACATAGACAGTTGATACTCACTTTACCCTCTTCCATGATTTCCCAGTTGTGACCACTATCAAGAATTGGGCTTTTTTACTTTTGAAATTTTTCCATATACTTTCTCTTTCAGTGAAATATATTGTTTCACAACATGTTTTATTCATAGATGCCTGGCTACCTAATGGAAAAGTAGGAAGGGAGAAACATAAGAAGAACAAATCCACATTCACATCTCAAAAGATAACCTGTTTATGCTCTCTTGCTATGTGTAGTCTAGTTCAGAGCTTCTGAAACGGACACACCCATTTTCTCACTTGCATGCTATGGGGAGGGCTAACACAAACAGTAGATACTATTTTCAGTCACTTTTTATTGCTGTGTTCAGTCTTGGAGTTTCCAAGTTACAGCTAGCCCAAAACATGTCACAATGTCTCCTGACCCTGAAACATCTTCCTTTTGTGCAGGACTAATTTTCTGGCTTTCATTCACACTGCTACTCATGTGGGCCTGTACATACGGACTAATCTGGGCCATCCTGGTTTAGAGAATTGATTCTAGAGATTTCATTTATTTCATTTTTCTGTGTCCGGACTAATCCCTAGTTTGGTTTAAGGATGTATCCTATTTTGAACTTCAGCTGATTTCTATTACAAGTGCTGGGCACATGAAGGTTTTCCTATCCTTTTACCATGTTGTTGTTTTAAAAAAATGTTCATTTATTTTTGAGAGAGAAAGAGCATGAGCAGGGGAGGAACAGACAGAGAGGCAGATGGAGGATCTGAAGCTGTCTCTGTACTGACAACAGCACATCTGATGTGGGGTTTGAACTCACGAACTGTGAGATCATGACCTGAGCCAAAGCCAGATGCTCAACTGATGGAGCCACCCCAGGCACCCCTATCCTTTAACTATTTTAGTTGCACAAGTAAGATGCTTCAAAGCTGTTTTATTCCACGTGTGTTGGTTTCCCTGAGCCCTGGGCTGGAGGAGCCTGTGACTAAACTTCCCCCTGCATCCTGCTATGGAAGCATCTGCCCTCTGGAAACTGTAGGCTGATAGAGTGTGGAGCCATCTCATGCACCCATATGCTTTTGTTCCCCTGTGGGTTCCTGCCTGACTAACTGGGAGATTAAAACTATGAGACTGCTTTTAGTTCAAGGGGTTTTATTTAGAGAGAAGAGAAAGAAGCATGTTGTAGGGGCACTGGGTGGCTCAATTTGTTGAGTGTCTGACTCCAGCTCAGGTCATGATCTCACAGTCTGTGGTTCAAGCCCCACATCAGGCTCTGTGCTGACAGCTCAGAGCCTGGAGCCTGCTTCGGATTCTGTGTCTCCCTCTCTCTCTGCTCCTCTCCTGCTCACACTGTCTGTCTCAAAAGTAAATAAATGTTAAAAAAAATTAAAAAAGAAAAAAGCATGTTGTGAAAGTACTTTTTTTTTTTCATGATCTTCACTAAATCTTAGGAAATTGAGACATCCTAGGACTACAAAATGTAAGGTTTTTTTGAGAGATATACTTACCTTTCCCCTAAGCATCTGTAGGATCACTGAAATTTCCCATTTGGGACTATCATGTGGTAGATTAAAAACTTAATGCTACAATGACTTTATTACCTAATTTCCTTGCTTTAGAAATATTGTACATCTGGCACTGACTCATTCTCCTATGGGAATGCTGGGGATACGTTTTTTTCTTGTTATTTTTTTCCTTTGAACCCCAAATGCTTTTATTATAAATAAAAATGGAAAATACAGGTAACAAAAAATCATTAGAAACCCTTAAAATCTATTATTGTTCACAGATAAGCACTGTTTCCATTTGCATATATATTTTTTTCAGAAAGGTTATTATGCAAATGTAACTATATTTGAGAAGATAAATTAGATTATATCCTACTTACAGCTTTGTAAACTGCTTTATTATGACAAATATTATATTATCAAAGTCAGTGAATCCTATACAGCATGAATGCAACATACATTTGGGGAGACCATAACAAGCAAACAAGAACCATGATGATTTTTCCAAGTTACAGAAAATATCAATATCCCAGAGGATTGATTTAAAAAAATATTAAAAGTAAGGTAGTGTCTACTTTTCCTCTACCTCATCTCATTATGCTAACACACAAGATTGAAGGCAATGTACCAAATACCTTCCCTATGATTGTTATCGGTAAATTGATCAACATGACATTTTCTGGCTTTGTTATAAGCAAGCTTCCATTTCCCAGACCATCTCATGTAAGGCTATGCTACAAAAAAAAAAAATCAAAGTGCTCAAATTAGATGCATCTTGTGGGAGTTCTTCATCCTGGTATTTCCTTAGTGTCTTTGGGCTTCAGAGCATTTACTCTGATTCTGGGCCAAGATAATGCCACTGACCAATCAGGAATAATGCAGGAGCAGATGACTGGAGACACCAAGGCCATGCCCAGACACACCAACAAAGCTTTCAAAACAAAGTGGTAAGCTTTGGAGCTGACATCACCAGTGGCCACTAGATGATGTAGAAGAGGAGCTCATGGCCAAAAACCTCCACTTCCAAAGCATGTTAATTAAAGGAATCACACACTTGTATTTTTTGAAAACCAAGGAGGAAATAGGTGACAGAAATTTGGAGTAGCCCTTAACCTTGTAATTTTCTTGTGAGCTGATTCTCTCAGAATAAAAAGGAAAATGCATGAACTGGTGGGTGTGCATCAAGGATCATTCTTGTCTGAGCTGAGATTCCATTTATGTTTGAAACTATAGTAAATATGAGGAGTGTGAAGAAGTGACTTACCTGGAAATAGCTATATTTAATGGATACATTTTTTTTATGTGTGTGTGACTCTAGTAGTAAAAATCAGAGAAAGAGAGAAAACTAAAACAGTGATAATATGCAGTACTTAGCAAAAATTAAATTTGTGTAAAAAAAATTGTCAATTATATCAAATTATTATGTGTAGTCAGCCTGACATCCATCAACAGTGAACTCTTGTTTTCCTGGGATCCAAGTACACTTCATGTTATCTTTAATTTTTTGTTACTGTTTTTATAGCTTTCTTTACATAAATAATGCATTTTTATTGTGGAAAATGTAGCAACTATGAATAAACAAGTTGAAGCTCCTTGTTTGGTTCATTTGGATCCTATAGCGTGACATACAAAGCAAATACGTCAAGACGTTATTGAAATAAACTTTTTTCAGAGTTAGTACCCAGAGCCAGTACAGATTTATCAAACTTTCTATATTACTTAATACTATCCAGCAAAAATCAGTGACCCTGAACATCCTGGGTTTTCAGGTGTCTTTGGGATCATCAAAGGTGGGTTAAATAATGCAAGATCTTGATCTGGAGTTCAGAATATATCAAATCCATTGACAAATAAGTGATGTTCCACTGTATATGGATACTAAACAGAAGAAATGACCTTATTTCACAGCTATTATAGATAAGAGGCAGTTTACATATCTCTCTAAGAAATGAGAGGGAACAGTTGCTGGCAGACGCATAGTCAAAGGTTGTCCAGGAATAATTTCATCTGGATCAATTATCCTGATGAAGAGGTAGGGTACCATTTATGTACCAAGAGGTGAATGGAATTTTCCTGTTGAATACTGTAATCAAGAGCAAACAACTCTTCACTTTACAAATTAAACCATCCTGTTTTCTCTTAAAAATTTTTAATTGGCTGCGTGCATGTGTTTCTTGTGCTTCTATGTCCCCTCCAGCTCTACTACCTTCTATACATACTCATAGTTATAGTTTAAATTCTGTACAGACCAGCATGGGACCTCCAATCTCAGCATTAGATATCCCCCCAAATGTGTTTTTAAGTATTCTATGCAAATAATGGATACAGGGGGACTGTTCCAGTTAACTGAAAATCTGAAATCTGGCTGGTTCCATGAAGTGAAGTTCCCAGCCTCCATCACCCCTACCCTTTGTGGAGCCCCCTGTTCTGAGACTCTCACGGATGCCATCTTGAATCTCACCAACATGTGACATTTATCTTCATTTTTGTTCTTTTTTTCATTAAAAGTAATACATTTTACAAAGAGTAGAAAATGTCACAAAATAAATATGATATCAATTATCCTTGGAAAATTCATATGCATATAAAAGAAGATCCATTTTCTTTTGACCCAAAGCTACATTGTGTTTATTGATTTATCTCTTGCCTCATCACTATCAACTGATGTACAGTGTGGACTATCGAGAGGGTCCCCACCAGGGAAGAGGACATTCTGCCTCCACTACCTCAATATTGTACAGGCTGCCCAGACCTCTCACCCGCCCTGTCATACCCTGTTCATGACACAGGACACAGATTCTCAGAATCTGCTCACACTACCCATCCTCTCTCAGCTACCTACCCCCTGTTCTGCCCTGCACCACCCTTGAAATACCTGCAACCATCTTCCAAGATGTACCACTACCATGTATTTCGTCTTCAGGCACTGAAATATGTTTTCACGATGTTCTTTTATACATACCGTTTTTTTCAGACAAAATTAGAATTATTCTTCATAATTTTAATGCCTGAGATTTTGGAAGATCATTTATTTTTTATTTATTTATTTATTTATTTATTTATTTTTACTCTTTGCCCATGCTTTTAGAACTAAGTTTGATGATAGTGGTACTTTGGTGCTCCCTTGTGACAAAAGACTGAACTGCAGCTTGAACATGTCACATTGGGGAAGGAAAGCAGGAGGTAGAGGCTATGATCCAAAGACTGAACTTTCTGGAAGTCAGCATGAAAAGGGTGGAATTCTTAGGGTGCAGTGCATTGATAGCTTTCTGTAGACATTTTATATAAATGGAATCATACAACATGTTTTCTTTTGCATATTCAGCTTCTTTTACTTGGTTTAATGTTTTCAAGCTTCAAACATTGTAGAATGTATCAGTATTGCATTCTTTTTAATGGCCAAATATACTACATTTCGTTTAGACATTCATTAATATATGGATATTTGAGTTGTGTCCACTTTTGACTATTATGAATAATGATGCTATGTACATTCCTACACTAGTTTTTATGTAGGTGTATATTGTCATTTTTCCTGGCTTTGTACCTAGGAGTGCAATTGCTGAGTCATATGCTAACTCTCTGTTGGACAGTTTGAGGAGCATTCAGACTGTTTTTATGTTTAAAACTCTGTTTTATGACCCAGAGTTGAGGAGTACAGGTATAGTCTGTCTTTTTTCTCCTCATTGGACACTTGTTATGGGTTTTGAAAAAGAATACCATAGAATTGAAGTTCTCTTCTTATCAACTCATATTTAGGAGGACATGAAACCCACATGACATCACTGGGCCACTGGAGATGCTGACCTTCATCACAGGGTTAGGATGGTGTTTGCCTGGTTTCTCCAGTGTACAATAACTACTTTCCATTCACCTGTTTTTTGAGGGGAGTCACTAAGTCTGTCCTGCCCTCAGGGGTGGGAGTCAGATATGGTGCACCTCATTGGAGGCAGGGTATCTACATATATTATTTGAAGTTATTTAAAGATAGTTTATCTCATGGTATACAGTATGGATTCATGTATGCTTATTTTCTTAAGTTTTTTTTCTAAACCGATACATCCCAAAAGGAGGTCTAGCATCATGATTTCCCTGGTACAGAAAGTGGATTTGACTGAACATTCAGGAAACTGTAAAAGAGTTCCCTAATTCTACCATTATATATCACTGCCATTATATTATCTAAATATGGTATGTTAGATAATGCTTTCAGATAATATATATAACCATGGCGTAGTTTGGAACAACATTATATTTTCTTATGATTTTATTCCATAATTGATTTTCTTGAAAAAATAAAAAAAAATATGATGGAAATTATTGAAATGATGATAACAACTAACATGCAGAGAACATTTGAAAAATCCTTTCAATGAAGAAAAATTATAAGACGTTAGAGAAAATGTGTGCTTCATTTGAAAGCGCATTGTGAGAAGCACAGTCCTCCACTTATCTGACTCTGACTCTATGAAAAGTATTTTACAACTCTAGTTTTATGTAACTGATCCCATTGTAATACAATCCTTGTCTTATCCAAGCAATTGAATTCTGATATGGGGATAGGAAATACTTTTCCTTTGTAAAAACAATTGCTTGCATCCATTGAGTAATCATTTCAACATTACTGATATGTACATGTGATAAAGAGGTGGCTGTTGAGTTGGCAAGTGTAATTTCCATGGAAGCATGGGGGAACATGGCCCAGTGGTATAATGGATGAAGACTGAGTTGGAGAGGAGATGCAGAGGGGTATGAATTGAGTATGGAGAATTCTTCTTGGAATTTTGATGCAAAGGCGAAAATATATGTACAGAGGAGAATCACTAGAACTGTGGAGAGGGACCCAAGGCATTAAAGCATATTTGTAAACTATTAATTATAAGACACTTGAGCAGGCTGAAATCTTAAAGGGAAGGAGCCATTTCTTCTTTGATTTAGCATCTGAACTTACCACTCCAACCTTTCCACATTTTACTTCCTAATTTCCATTCTGGAGAAACCTAAACCTTAACTAAAAGGATGGTATAGAGTTTGGTATTAATGTCTGTTAAGTAGATGAATGGACAAATGGTGTCTAACGTGTCCTAGGAAATTACTGATTTTTGCATCTTACAGCAGAGCTCTTCAGGCAGCTGATGAACCCATGGTGTTGGGTGGCTGAGACAATGTAGCTTCTCAGCACTCAGCAACTGATGGCTGCAATATGGGAAGCATTTTAAGTGTGGAGGACCATCCTGAGTATTGCAGTTGCCATAGAAAGCTGACAAAGCTGACACCATTGTGGGATGTCAATGGTTTCTTAATAGAGACAGACATGTCCTGGACAAAAAAGCATGTCTGCCTTCAGGTGGTTAGAACTCACTTGGGAGTCTCCATGATGCGGGCTGAAGTGCCCTGAGGTGTTGGGAGAGAACAAGATTCAGGTCAAGTCTCCTCTTTCTGGATTTGGGAGGTAGTGCCCTAGCTTGTAACTATGGGAAGCAATTGGGGTCCCATCCAACCCCAATGAGCATGGGTCCTGCTCCAGGAGTGTCTTGGGTTACTTTTCTTTCAATGCAGGATCGTGGGAGGTAAGACACGTGATGACTCTGAGCCCAAGCTTCCCCTTCTGTACAATGGGGATGAAAATGCTTCACCCACGGGATCACTGAGCATAGTCAGTGATGCACAGGAGCAAGCCCATGGTCCTGTGGTTATTGAGGATCATGAATGCTTGTATGAATTCAGGCCACTTGTTAGGAGATAGTCAAGGAAAGGAGAAAAAAAGGGCCCTGGTGCACCGGGGTGGATCAGTTGGTTGAACATCTGACTCTTGGTTTTGGCTCAGGTTATGGTCCTATGATTGTGGGATTGAGCCCCACATTGTGTTCCCCACTGAACATGGAGCCTGCTTGAGATTCTCTCACACTCTCCCTCTGCCCCTCTCCCCAGGCCATGTGTACTCCCTCCCTCTCTAAAAAAAAGGGGGGGGGCGCCTGGGTGGCGCAGTCGGTTAAGCGTCCGACTTCAGCCAGGTCACGATCTCACGGTCCGTGAGTTCAAGCCCCGCGTCGGGCTCTGGGCTGATGGCTCAGAGCCTGGAGCCTGTTTCCGATTCTGTGTCTCCCTCTCTCTCTGCCCTTCCCCCGTTCATGCTCTGTCTCTCTCTATCCCAAAAAAATAAATAAATAAACGTTGAAAAAAAAAATTAAAAAAAAAGGGGGGGGCAGGTGAAAAATCCATTAAAATGTGGTTGTTATGACCATGACTCAGTTGTATCAGTGTCATTGTCACTAAACTACTGTCTAGCATGGTGATGGCCACATAGTTACTCCAGCAAAATATAGTAATGCTGGATCTGTCTCTCTCTGTGCAGCTCTTCATGATGGTGGCCAAGCTCATATCAGAGGCCTGAAGGAGGTAGTTTCTGAGGGTCTGTGTCCTGATGGCTCCCAAAGCTTCTATTTCAGATTCAAGAGCCGCAGTCTTCAAGAAACCCCAGCATCTCACATCCCTTGTGGACTGATGTCTGGCACAGGTGAGTTCACACCTGAAAAACACAGTGAATCCTATACAGTATGAATGCAACATACATTTGGGGAGACAATACAAGCAAACAAGAAGGACGATTTTTCCAAGTTCCTCCTGTGACAGTAGACTTGTTTTGATTTCCTATAGTTTTACTTGAAAGGAATTATACAGGTTACATTTTACTTTCAGGTGGCTTGTTACATTCAGCCATTGATTGATTGATCTGAATTAATCATGAGAAAAATAACACACTATGCCTGCACGCTTCAACATTGTAAGAGTCTTGAAAACACTTTGACAGTCCTAAAATGGTTCAACAGAGAATTACAGTATGATCCAGCAATTTCACTCCTAGTTACAGAGCCAGGACCAGTAACAACACATATCTACATAAAATATATTATACTTATATGCATGGCATCATTATTCATAAGAGCCAAAAGTGAAAACAACTCAAATGTCCACCAATTAATGAATTGACAAATAAAATGTGGAATATTATCTGGCAATAAAAAGGGATGCAGTACTGACACATAATACAGTATGAATGAAACTTGAAAACATTAAGCCAAGTGAAAGAAGTTCAATACACAAAAGCAAGAAATTGTATGATATAATTTGTATGACGTGTCCAGAGAAAGACCATCAATATACTGAAACAACAACTCCCTGCCCATTTTTATCCTGATTTACAGTAAACTCTGTCTGATGGGTTTGATTCATAGGCCCTCTTTCCCACAATACTGCTGAGAAATGTTCAAACAGCTGTGCAGTTTTTGACGAAAGGTGGCAACAACATACCACCATCATCAACCTTCTCCCTTAAGTGCTTACAAAGAGCAAAAATAATAAAGTAAAAATAATCTCCCCAAATCCAGGCTTTGTACCTAAATGGACTAATACTGTCTTCATGGTCACCACAATGATGTCACGTTTTTATGGCAACCATGATGCCTAGTTTTCCTCACTAAAGGAGGCTGAAAAAACTTGTAGCTGTAACAAAAAGAATGTAGAAATATAAACTCTGAGGCCTGCAGACGATGAAACACCAGGTGGCAGTGCTGCAGCTTGACAGTTGGCAGGTATGTGAACATTGGTGCAGATCATAAAAGGTGGTGGTGACAGAGAGATGCTGAGGCCTCAGACTGTGGTCTGGGTAGCTGTGTCAATCAATTTTTGGATCACAAAAAATTCTCTCCTGTCTTTTCTTCTAGAAGTTTTATATTTTATCTTTTATAATTAGTTCTGGTATTTCTACTGAGTTGATTTTGTGTATGGTTCAGTGCATGGATCACAGTTTATTTCTGTGCATATGGACACATTTGTCCTAGCACCATTCCACCGAATCACCTTTGTAGCTTTGTCAAAGATCAATTTTCTATTCTCTCTATCATATTCTCTCTGCCCCTCCCTTGCTTGTGCTCTCTCTCAAAATAAATAAATAAACATTAAAAAATTACTCTGGACTTCCCCTATTTCTCCCTGCTCAAGTTATATGTTAGCAATCATCCTCCAAGCATATGTTCTACCGAAATACAACTGCAGGGTTTATGTGTGAGTCTATTTCTGGACCCTTCTGTTTGTTTCTTTGATACATATATCTACCTTAATGCCAACACCACAGTTCTGAGTACTATGAATTTATAATCAGTCTTAAAATAAGATAGTACTTATCCTCCAAATTTATTGTTTTCAGTTATTTTTATAACCTAGACCCTTTGCATTTCTACCTAGCACAAGACTTTGCATTTCTAGTACAAGACTGTCAATTTAATTTTAAAAATGTATGTTAGTATTTTATGAGAGTGCATTGAATCTCTAGATCAGTTTGGAGAGAATAGACATCTTACAATACTGAGTCTTCTGATTCCTGAAAATGATTCTTCTCCATTTATTTAGGCCTTGTTTAATTTCTCTCAGCAGTTTTTTGCAGTGTTCAGAGTACAGTCATGCACATCTGTGGGCGTAATGTGGTTCATAGGTTATCTCTGATGTGAAAATATTGGGATTCAGAGCGAATGGTCAAGAAAAAATTCTAAAGGTGTCTTTGGTGCAAAAAGTGTAGTTTTATTAAAGCACAAGGGACAAAGACCCGTGGGCAGAAAGAGCTGTACTGGGGTTGTGAGGAGTAGTTGATAATATACTCTCAAGTTGGGAGGTGGCTATGGATACTGTAACTCTAAGGAATTTGGAAGCAAGGTTTTCAGGACCTTGAGAGGCTAGGTGTTTTTAGAATAAGATCATTTACTACTGTCTAGTAAAACCCTACTCATGAAACTGCAGATTCATTTCAGTAGGTTATATGCTTGGAAGATGATTGCTAACATATAACTTGAGGGGGGAGAAATAAGGGAAGTCCAGGGTAATTTTTTTAATGTTTATTTATTTATTTATTTATTTAGTGAGAAAACACAAGCAGGATAGGGGCAGAGAGAATAGGAGAGAGAATCCCAAGCAGGCTCCAAGCTGTCAGCACAGAGTCAGGACCTCAATCTCATGACCCATGAAATCATGGCCTGAGCTGATATCTAGAGTCAGATGCTTAACTGACTGAGCCACTCAGGCTCCCCTGGAATTTTTATATATTAAATGGGACTTACAGGATCCTGGAGGTCAGGGTAATGTTAAGATAAGTTTGCCTTTTGTCCTTAACAAAGTATTAACATTGAGGTATTGAGTTCCTAGAGGAAGGTCACTCTGCCTATCTCAAAGACTTGTCAACGGTCTGTAAGTTGTAAGGGAATTTAATATTTTCTTTTGCTCTTGTTCTCTACATCAGTCTCTATGTGGTTTATACTTTTTAATCCTATTGTCAATAGCAATATTTTAATAACACAATTTTCACTGAATTGTCAGCTGCCAAATGTTATTGTGGAAGCTTTTGCATGAAGGCACAAGTTATTCTAGGATGGAAAAGATACTTGACATTTAAAACCTATATTAGTTGGCGTTCTCCAGAAGAACAGAACGAATGAGATGATGAAATATAGATAGAAAATTATTTTAAGGAATTGACTCACGAAATTGTGGAGTCTTGGCAGAATCTGATGGGGGAGGCCAGCTGGCTGGAAACTCAGGAAAGAGGTAAAATTGGAATCTGAAGGCAATCTGATAGAGAACTATGAGTTGCTGATGTTGTGAGGCCAAAGGCAGTCTCCTGAATAATTCCCTCTGGTTCATGGAAGATCTTTGCTCATTTCTATTCAGGCCTTCTACTGATTTAATGAGGCCCACTCACTTTATGGAGTACAAAATGTTTTATTCAAAGTCTACCCATTTAAGTGTAAATCTTATCCAAAAGCACTCTCACAGAAACATCCAGAATAATATTTGATCAAATATCTGGGCACTGTGGCCCCAACAAAAGGGCACATAGAATTTATCATCACAATATTCATTTGCTCAGATTTTTATATTAGATTTTAGATGTGATTGGAAATGTACTGATACTAGGGACTAAAAGTTTCCATAGAAAGTTCTACAAGTCATCTTCAGAAAATCAGTCACTAATCATGATGAGAACTGTGTTTTGTATGTAAGTGATGAATGATTAAGTTTTACACCCAAAATTAATATTACACTGTATAACTAACTGGAATCTAAATGAAAACTTGAAAAAGAAAAAAAAAATCAGTCACTAAATGAAATGGTTCAATAGCTTTCAACTTTTTTGTGTGGTTAGAATGTAATTATGGAGGTACTTGTTATTCCCAAACAAATCCACTTTGATGAACTCCTGTTTTGGGGGTGTTATAAAAAAGAGGAGAGAGAATGTGTGTGTGTGTGTGTGTGTGTGTGTGTGTGTGTGTTGGTGAAGTTGTGAGGAATACTTATTGTGAGGAATATGAAGTGAGCTACTGTGAGTTATGTCAGTCCTCCTCAGTTGCTAGTGCATTAGGAGACAAATCAGAATGGCTGCTGTATGTTTTTTCCCAGCTTTCTTTGGCCAGCATGTTTACTATGGTTACCATGGTGACTCACTGACTGCTATGGGACTTGGTTCAGGCTGAAAATTCATTTATGATTTATTTTCCAACCATTCCAATCCAATGATAGTTGTTGAGTGTTGCTTTTATAATTCTGCCAGTTTTTCTACTTTTATATATTGACACTGAAACATTGGGTAGAGCCTTTGCATTCTCACAAAGCATTTACTTATTTATTTGTATGTATGTATGCATGTGTGTATGTAGTACGTAAGTATGTATATATGTATTTACTATGACAATGGGTTACCATTTTGCTCAAAGAGTTACTAGTGTTTGACATTATAATTATGTCTTTTGGTGCTCAAATTTTAACAGACTTGGCCAGTGTTAGCCCCTGAAATTGGCTTTTGTGTTTATTTGCCACCTCTGTAGAATTGTTTGAACATGGAGTTTACTCTGTTGGCTTCGTATCTCACATTCTGTAGAAAGACAGTAATGTTGCCAACCTCAGAGTAATGCTTTCAGAATTTCAAGACCAAAAGTTTGAAAAAAACAACCAAGGAGCCTGAGCGGCTCAGTTGGTTAAGCATCTGACTTTGTCTCAGGTCATTATCTCACAGTTTGTGAGGGGCCCCGTATCAGGCTTTCTGCTCTCAACGCAGAGTTCACTTCACATTCTCTCTTCCTCTCTCTCTCTCTCTCTCTCTCTCTCCCACTCATGCTCTTTTTCTACCTTTCTCAGAAATAAGAAAAAACCCATTAAAATAGTGCTGAAATAGCAACCTACACATTGTGGAATCAACAAAATCCTCAGAACATAAGTGGCTTGTCCCAGTATTACCTCCTTCATTCTATTAAGCTGACGCCTCTAACATGAACATCATAGCATGACTACAAGAGAGAATACCTGCACATGGAACAGCAGGCAGGAATGAGTCTCCATTTACATGACGTGAGAACTTCAGTATCACTGTTGTGTGAGGGATGGGGCTGTGTGATGGATCTTGAAAAGAGGCACAGCTTCATTGCACACTTTCCAGTGACCTAAGTGGGGACAGCACATGACCTGTGTTTCATGTGCTTTCCCTTATTTCCACTTCCCTCTCTATACCAAGTGATGTTTGATCCCCTGACTCTCCCTTATAGTGGAATAAGAGAGAAGTGTATGAACTCTGAGCCCCAGAAACAGGGCAGGAAAGAGAAGAACAAAGTGTGAGGTTCAGTCTGGTAGACAATTTCCTGAATCAAAAGTAAAGAAATCAGTGTTCCAATAATTGGTACCCTTTAAGTCGCTTCAGTATCTTCTATTCAACAAGATAGCAATACTCAATTCTCCCAACCACCCAGGAATATAATGGTATTTAAGTGTGTTCCCATATGGGAAAGTAATCTGTGAACTTGTTTGGGGCAGGGACAAACCAGTGTCCTTCTGAGTAATTATGTTAACAGAGACTGCCCACATATGACAGAACTCTGCATAGTAGATGTTACATTAATGGTACAAAAACCATCATATGTTTAGGTCAGGATTTCTTCAAGTGTGGTCAATAAACCACTTGATCATCAACAAGGAGTACTTGTTAAAATAGCAGATATACGGGCCAACCATAAGTCTGTTGTATCCACAACAGTGAGCTGGGGTAGAAGGTATTTACATTTTGGATAATTTCTTCTGTTTATTGTGGTATTCACCTAAATACAAAAACACTGCTGTGGATTTCAAGTAAGGTGTTCTTAAAATATTGCCTCGTTTCATGTCTTATTTTGGTGCCAATTTCTCCTGCAACTCAGCTTTAGGTATCTGTGCCTGCTCCCAGTGTATCAGAAAGGGAACAATTCTTTCTCTTCCGTCATATTTATTCAGTGTATGATATGAAAGACACTGCAGTAGTTTTCTAAGGCTCTCATAACAAATGAAAACAATCTGGGTGGCTTAAACAATAGAAATTGTCTCACATTCTGTAGGCTACAAGCCTAAAATCAAGATGCTGTCAGGACCATGTTCCCTCAGAATCCTTTTGGGAGATTCTATCCATGCTTCTTCCTTGCCTTTGGTAATTTACTGAGAATCTCTGCATTTCTTGGCTTGCAACTGTATGACTCCAGTTTCTGCCTTCATTGCCTCATGGAGTTATCCCTGTTCTGTCTTCACATGGCTGTCTTCTTATAAGGACACAATGGTTTACAGGCACACCCTACTCCACTATGACCTCATCTTAACTAATTACATCTGCAACATCCAGAGTCCCGCAGATTACATTCTGAGATACTGAGGATTAAGACTTCAACATGTCTTGTTTTGGGTGACACAATTCAACCTATAACAGCCTATAACTGAACTAGTCACGGGATAAAGAGTGAACAAGACAATGTAGTATCCCTGGCACTTTGTTTCTACCTTGGGAAAACTGGCAATACATAGGTAAGGAAATCAATAATCAGAGGGGCGCCTGGGTGGCGCAGTCGGTTGAGCGTCCGACTTCAGCCAGGTCACGATCTCGCGGTCCGTGAGTTCGAGCCCCGCGTCAGGCTCTGGGCTGATGTCTCAGAGCCTGGAGCCTGTTTCCGATTCTGTGTCTCCCTCTCTCTCTGCCCCTCCCCCGTTCATGCTCTGTCTCTCTCTGTCCCAAAAATAAATAAACGTTGAAAAAAAAATTTAAAAAAAAATAATCAGGATAATTATTTATGAAAAAGAATGCTTTAAGGGAAATAAATAAATCCACTGAGTAGCACATGATGAGGACAGGGATTATTATAGATGGAGTTGTCAGTCAAGATCTTTCTCAGGAAATGACATTTGAGCTGAGTCCTGAAAGACAAGAGGAAACCAGGCTTGGACTGGGCCTTTTTTTTTTTTTTTTTGGAAGTGTTTCTGCCACCAGTTGCTGCAGGAGCAGATGATGAACACAAGTGGCTGGAGCCTGGCAAAGTGCAGATAGTAGGAGATGCAACTGAAGGGAAGACAGGATCCACATAATTGGGGCCATGTCACGAGGTTGGAGTCATTCTGAGGGTGGAGTGTTACAGTATAGAAGTGATACAATCTGATTCATGTGCTCACAAGGTGACTCTCCCACTGTAAGGAGAATAGACCGAAAAGGACAAGATGGCTGTGGGGATAATTTTAGGAGAATTTTGGAGAAGTCAAAAGAGGGATAAGGGTGGATTGGCCCATTGCAGCAGTGCACAGGGGACAGGGGATGTTTCTGCACAGGGTATGTCAGCTGTAGAACAGACAGGGCCTGCAGTGGCTGTCAGTGTGTGTGTGTGTGTGTGTGTGTGTGTGTGTGTGTATAATGCAGGATCCAGGATAAGCCTTCAGTTTTTGTTAGGCTAGAATCAGAAATGGTGGTGCTGTGTCCTGGAATCCATTGTTCCAAGTTCTTTTGAGTCATTCTCATGACAATTAGTTATGTATCCAATGGTGGTTATAGTGAACATTAGTTATTTAAAACAGTCATTGGTTGTAGAATTGGATTAAGTTTTAAGAATATTAAACTTTATTAAAGACACATGAAAATCTTTTGCAAAACTATCAAAAGTATAAGAATCTGAATTTGCATATATTTATAAAACTTTTGGCACTTGCCAAGCTGTTAACCTCACCAGGTTTGAACCTCACTAGCCAAGGCTATGTGCCTTGACATTTTCTAAGTGTGTTCATGTATTCATTTCAACAATTCTCAAAACAGCAACCCATGAAGAGGGTCCTGTTGTTTTCCCATTTAACAGAAGAGGAAACTGAGTCACAGAGAAGTTCTTTAACACTACCAGGGTTCAGAGATAGCCACTTATTCTGTCTCTGCAGTAGATTTTTTTTAAATGATGTGATTTCAGACCATTTATTCTTATAAAAACCAAAAACACTTTGCTTACTTTGATTATGTTTTTTGCTTTGCCATTTAATTTTTAATGGAATTAAAAAATGTTATTCTTTTCCCATTTGCTTCTGGATTTTTAGTCATAGCTGGAAAAGCTTCCTCTACTGCCAGGTTATAGAGAAATTTTACTAGATGTACTTCTGTGGACAGGATAAAGACAAGGAGGGGATCATATTGGGATGTTTGGCATGGGAGGAACAGTTGGGTAAATGAGCTTTCTTGTGAGAAATCTGTGAAAACAATGTCACTAAATCAGGAGAATTAGATGTTGAGATTAGGATCTCAGGTTTGTGCTTGTCTTTGAGAACTCAGTCTCCTCTCTTTCTCCTGTGAATGTGGGTTCAGGCCCCCACACTGGAAGGCAACATTTTAAATAAAGTGAAACCTCCATGTCACCTGAGATGGACCCTCAGGGAACTTAATGGGAGGGGCCAACATCTTAGAGTGGTGTCCTAAGACAGACACAAAATCATTTCTGAAATCTACCATGCAACTTGGCCACAGACTAAAGAGAAAGTAAAACCTTTAGTTTGCACCCATGGGAGAACCAAACCTGAAATCTTATAAGTGCTACCTCATCCTTCACTATCTGGGAGTGAGGTCTCCTCACAAGGTCATAACCTCTTAATGCTATTCAGGAGTACCAAGGCGTCATTTACAAGTGACCTCAGTTGCCCAAGGTACAATCACTTACCACATAACCACATTATTTCTTGTTGAGATGCCGAGTTTCCAGAGTCTGGGTCAGGCTTGGATTAAACTTGCTTGGAATGGAGGCCATTTGAGGTCAAATCTTACCACCCCTTGGAGTATGTACTGATATCAATCGTGTTTTCAGTGGACACTTCCATATATGTAGTAATACAATTTTATTAAATACAGTCACCTACTTGTACATACTGTACATGATGTCCCTGTGACTTACTTACTTACTTTATAATTAGACGTTTGTGCCATTGACCACCTTCCTCCATTTTGCTCACAACTTCAAATGCCACCTCAGGCAACTACCAAAGTCTTTTGTATATACCTGTATTCGTTTCTTTCTTTTTTTTTCTTTTAACTTCCCACATGTAAACAAGATCACACGGTGTTTGTCTTTCTCTATTTGATCAATTTTATTGAGCATAATGCCCTTGAGGTCCATCCATGTTTTGGCAAATAGTACAATTTTATTCCTTTTTATAGAGGAAAAATATTTCATTGTATATACATACCACACTTTTTTAAATCCCTTCATCATATATTCATGGACACTTACATTATCTCCACGTCTTGGTTATTGTTAATAATGCTGCAGTAAACACAGGGTGCATATATCTTTTCATGTTGGCTATTTGTTTTCATCACATATTTATAAGTAGAATTGCTGGATCGTACGGTAGTTCTATTTTTACTTTTTTTTTTTTAGAAACGTCCATAATTTTATCCATAGTGGCTGAACCAATATGTATTCTTACAAACGGTATACAAGAGTTCCCTTTACATTCTCCAACACTTGTATATCTCTTTTTTATTAAAAATTAAAAAAAAATTCTGAGGCGCCTGGATGGTTCAGTTGGTTGAGTGTCCAACTTCAGCTCGGGTCATGATCTCACAGCTCATGGGCTCGAGCCCCACATTGGGCTCTGTGCTGACAACTCAGAGCCTGAAACCTACTTTGGATTCTGTGTCTCCATCTCTCTCTGCCCCTCCCCCACTCACGTTCTGTTAAAAATAATTAAAAATAATTTTTAAGAGTGCAAGCAGGGGAGGGGAAGAGAGAGTGGGAGACACAGAATATGAAGCAAACTCCAAGCTCCGAGCTATCAGCATAGAGCCCAACGTGGGGCTAGAACTCACAAACCATGAGATCATGACCTGAGCCAAACTTGGCTGCTTAACTGACTGAGCCACCCAGGCACCCCTCTTTTCTTTTTTATGATTGGCATTTCAATACAAGAGAGGTGATATCATTATGGTTTTATTTTGCATTCCCTTGATGATTATTGATGCTGAGCACCTTTTCAGGTATTGTTGGCCATTTCTTTGTCTCTGTGGAATATTTATTCAGATCCTCTGCTGCTGACTTTTTTTGCTTTTTTTCATTTTTAAATTTATTTATTTATTTATTTTTAATTCAAGGTAGTTAACACACAATGTACTATTGATTTCAGGAGTAGAACCCAGTGATTCAACTCTTTCATATGATACCCATTGCTCATCCCAAAAAAGTGCCCTCCTTAATGCCCATCACCCATTTAACCCATCACTCCCACCTCCCCTCCAGCAGTGCTGTTTGTTGTCTGTATTTAAGAGTCTCTTATGATTTGCCTCATTCTCTGTTTTTAAGTATTTTTCCTCTTCTTCCCCTATGTTCATCTGTTGAGTTTCTCAAATTCCACATATGAATGAAGTCATATGATATGTCTTTCTCTGATTGACTTATTTCACTTAGCATAATATACTCTTGTTCCATCACGTTGCAAATGGCAAGATTTCTTTCTTTTTGATTGCTGAGTAGTATTCCATTTGTATATATACAACATCTTTAACCATTCATCTGTTGATGGGCATTTGGGCTCTTTCCATAATTTGACTATTTTTGATAGTGCTGCTATGAACATTGTGGTGCATGTGCCCCTTTGAATCAGAATTTTTGTATCCTTTGGATAAATTCCTAGTAGTGCATTTGCTGGGTCATAGATAGTTCTATTTTTAATTTTTTGAGGAACCTACATACGGTTTTCCAGAGTGGCTGCACCAGTGTACATTCCTACCAACAGTGCAAGAAGGTTCCCCTTTCTCCACATTCTTGCCGACATCTGTTGTTTCCTGAATTCTTAATTTTAGCCATTCTGACAGATGTGATGTGGTATCTCATTGTGGTTTTGATTTGTATTTCTCTGATGATGAGTGATGTTGAGCATTTTTTCATGTGTCTGTTTGCCATATGGATGTCTTCCTTAGAAAAGTGTCAATTCATGTCTTCTGCCCATTTGTTCACTGGATTATTTGTTTTTGGGTGTTGAATTTAATAAGTTCTTTAAGATTTTGGATATTAACCCTTTATCCAATATGTCATTTGTTACTATTTCTCACATTTTGTCAGTTGCCTCTTAGTTTTGTTGTTTCCATCACTGTGCAGAAGATTTTTATCTTGATGAGGTTGCAATAGTTAATTTTTTGCTTTTATTTCCAATGCCTCTGGAGACATGTCTAGTAAGAAGTTGCTGCACCCAAGGTCAAAGAAGTTGCTGCCTGTTTTCTTCTGTAGGATTTTGATGGTTTCCTGTCTCACATTTAGGTTTTTCACCATTTTGAATTTATTTTTGTTTATGGTGTAAGAAAGTGGTCCAGGTTAATTCTTCTGCGTATTGCTGTCCAGTTTTGCCAGCGCCATTTGCTGACGAGACTGTCTTTTTTCCATGGATACTCTTTCCTACTTTGTTGAAGATTAGTTGGTCACACATCTGTGGATCCATTTCTGGGTTTTGTTCCACTGATCTATGTGTCTGTTTTTGTGCCAGCACCATAATGTCTTGATGATTACAGCTTTGTAATACAGCTTATAGTCCAGAAGTGTGATACCTTCTGCTTTGGTTTTCTTTTTCAGAATTGCTTTGGCTATTCAGGATCTTTTATGGTTGTATACAAATTTTAGAATTGCTTGTTCTAGCTCTGTGAATAATATTGTTATTGATAGGGATTGTCTGTAACAAGAGATGAAGAAGGTGTTGTATCATAAATAAGGGGTCTATCCATCAAGAAGATGTAACAATTGTCTTTATGTCCCCAACATAGAAGCACTGAAATATATAAATCAATCAATCATAAACATAAAGAGATTCATTGATAATAATACAATAATAGTAGCAGACTTTAATATCCACTTATAGCAATGGACAGATCATCTAAGCAGAAAATCAACAAGGAAACAATGGCTTTGAATGAAACACTGCTCTGAAAGGATTTAACAGATATATTCAGAACATATTATCCCAAATTAGCAGGATATACATTCTTCTCAAGTACGCATGGAACATTCTCCAGAATAGATGACATATTGGGTCACAAAACAGCCTTCAACAAATACAAAAAGATTGAGACCAGACCAGGCACATTTTCAGCTCACATGTTGCATATTAACCTCTTATCAGATGTCATTACTTTTACTGCATGTAATTCTCATATTTTTTACCTTCCATTTTAACATTGGAATGTCAGCATCCCATTGATTCACAGAAAAGAGACAGTACAGAATAACAGAGTATAAAAATGAGTTTGCTGTAAAACAGAGTGAAATCAGGAAAGCTGGGTCACACATATCAGATCAGTTCTTCCTGTGGTACCATGGGTAGTCATGTGCCCTATGCTGGCTTCAGCCATAATATAGAAGAAAGATTGTAAACCTAATGATTATGGATGTGGACTTTGGATTCAGCATAACTTGTCAGCTTATCAAGCTTGGGAAAATTTAATAACTGGTTTCATAATCTTAAATTCTGAGTCATCTATGGCACACAATATAATACATATGTGTAATGTAATGAATATACATTACAGATTCATGCATAGAAATATCAGGAGAAAACACAGAGACATGATTTTTTTTAATTAATGAATAGTGGGATGGCTGATCAATTATATATTTCATTCTGGACTTAAATATTTTTCCACAATTTCTAAATTAATAACAATCATTTTAAAAATCAGAATTAAATCTGATAGAATCATTGCTTGTTATAAAATATTTTAAACAGAAACTATAAAATAGAACACATTTTTATCTTCCTATTAAACAATAAATTATTATATATAACTGTAATGTAGTTGAAGTATTTTCTAAACGCATTAAACTTCTTCTTATCAAGAGGTCATCACTCACAGGAATATGGATTTTCCAATCTAATACACTTATTTATAGTTTTACTACATATGTATATATCCCTATGTGAAATATGTTATTATTTTCTTACATATTTTATCTGTAATCTATGCCTGGCTGTAGTCAGAGTGTGTGTTTATGTGTAGGTACAGATTTTAAACATTTTTTGTTTCTTTAAAAGATTTCAAAAGAAATTTTTAAAGTTTTTTTAATGTTTATTTTTGAGAGAGAAAGAAAGAGCATGAGTGGGTGAGGGGCACAGAGAGAGGGAGACACGGAATCCCAAGCAGGCTCTAGGCTCCTAGCTATCACCACAGAGCTTGTCACCAGGCTTGAACTCATGAACCACGAGATCATGACCTGAGCTGAAGTCAGATGTTTACTGACTGAGCCACCCATGTGCGCTGATTTCAGGAGAAATTTTATTGATGCATGATTTTCATCCTACTCCTGTAATTTATAAATTTATTCCAATCCACTTTGGCAAAATGAGCTTAAACTACAATCATACTTTTTTTTTTTAAATATGATAATGATTGTCAAATTGGTTTCAATACAACACCCAGTGCTCATCCCAACAGGTGCCCTCCTCAATGCCCATTACCCACTTTCCCCTCCCTACCACCCCACATCAACCCTCAGTTTACTCTCAGGTTTTTTTTAGCTTTCTTTTTTTGGTTTTTATTTTATTATTTTTTTAAATATGAAATTTATTGTCAAATTGATTTTCCATAAACACCCAGTGCTTATCACAAAAGGTGCCCTCCTCAATGAGGGTGCCATCATCCACGCTCTCCTCCCTCCCACCCCCCATCAATCCTCAGTTTCTTCTCAGTTTTTAAGAGTCTCTTATGGTTTGGCTCCCTCCCTCTCTAACCTCTTTTTTTCTTTTTTTGTTTACTTCCCCTTCCCCATAGTCTTCTGTTAAGTTTCTCAGGATTCACATAAGAGTGAAAACATGGTATCTGTCTTTCTCTGTATGACTTATTTCACTTAGCATAACACTCTCCAGTTCCATCCATGTTGCTACAAAAGGCCATATTTCATTCTTTCTCATTGCCAACCAGTATTACATTGTATATATAAACCACAATTTCTTTATCCATTCATCACGTGATGGATTTAGACTCTTTCCATGATTTGTCTATTGTTGAAAGTGCTGCTATAAACATTGAGGTACAAGTGCCCCTATGCATCAGCACTCCTGTATCCCTTGGGTAAATTCCTAGCAGTGTTATTGCTGGGTCATAGGGTAGATCTATTTCTAATTTTCTGAGGACGCTCCACACTGCTTTCCAGAGTGGCTGCACCAGTTTGCATTCCCAACAGTGCAAGAGGGTTCCCGTTTCTCCACATCCTCGCCAGCATCTATAGTCTCCTGATTTGTTCATTTTAGCCACTCTGACTGGCGTGAGGTGGTATCTGAGTGTGGTTTTGATTTGTATTTCCCTGATGAAAGGCAGCGTTGAGCATCTTTTCATGTGCCTGTTGACCATCCGGATGTCTTCTTTAGAGAAGTGTCTATTCATGTTTTCTGCCCATTTCTTCACTGGGTTATTTGTTTTTCAGGTGTGGAGTTTGGTGAGCTTTTTATAGATTTTGTATACTAGCCCTTTGTCCAATATGTCATTTGCAACTATCTTTTCCCATTCCATTGGTTGCTTTTTAGGTTTGTTCATTGTTTCCTTGGCAGTGCAGAAGCATTTTATCTTGATGAGGTCCTAATAGGTCCTTTTTACTTTTAATTCCCTTGCCTTTGGGGATGTGTCAAGTAAGAAATAGCTGCAGCTGAGGTCAGAAAGTTTTTTTCCCTGCTTTCTCCTCTAGGATATTGATGGTTTCCTGTCTCACATTCAGGTACTTTATCCATTTTTATTTATTTTTTTTTTTGTGAATGGTGTAAGAAAGTGGTCTAGTTTCATCTTTCTGCATGTTGCTGTCCAGTTCTCCCAGCACCATTTGTTAAAGAGACTGTCTTTTTTCCATTGGCTATTCTTTCCTGCTTTCTCAAAGATTAGTTGGCCATACTTTTGTGGGTCCAATTCTGGAGTCTCAATTCTATTCCATTGGTCTATATGTCTGTTTTTGTATCAATACTGTGCTGTATTGATGATGACAGCTTTGTAGTAGAGGCTAAAGTCTGGGATTGAGATGCCTACCACATTTGTCGTCTTCTTCAAAATAACTTTGCCTATTTGGAGTCTTTTGTGGTTCCATACAAATTTTAGGATTGCTTGTTCTAGTTTTGAGAAGAATTCTGGTGCGATTTTGATTGGGATTGCATTGAATTTGTAGATTTCTTTGGATAGTATTGACATTTTAATAATATTTATTTTTCCAATCCATGAGCATGGGATGTTTTCCCATTTCTTTGTATCTTCTTCAATTTCCTTCATAAGCTTTTTCATAGTTTTCAGCATACAGACCTTTTACATCTTTGGTTAGGTTTATTCCTAGGTATTTTATGCTTCTTGGTGCAATTGTGAATGGGATCAGTTTCTTTGTCTTTCTGTTGCTTCTTTATTAGTGTATAAGAATGCAACTGATTTCTGTACATTAATTTTGCATCCTGCAACTTTGCTGAATTCATGTATCAGATCTAGCAGAATTTTGGTGGAGTCTATCGGATTTTCCATGTATAATATCATGTCATCTGCAAAAAGTGAAAGCTTGACTTCATCTTTGCCAATTTTGATGCCTTTGGTTTCCTTTTGTCGTCTTATTGCTGATGCAAGAACTTCCAACACTATGTTAAACAACAGCGGTGAGAGTGGACATCCCTGTTGTGTTCCTGATTTAGCGGGAAAGCTCTCGGTGTTTCCCCATTGAGGATGATGTTAGCTGTGGGCTTTTCATGAATGGCTTTTATGATGTTTAAGTATGTTCCTTATATCCTGACTTTCTCGAGAGTTTTTATTAAAGGATGCTGAATTTTGTCAAATCTTTTTCTGCATCAATTGACAAGATCACATGGTTTTCTTTTATTGATGTGATGTATCAAATTCATTGATTTAGGAATATTGAATCAGCCCTGCAGCCCAGGAATGAATCCCAGTTGATTATGGTGAATAATTCTTTTTATATGCTGTTGAATTCAATTTGTTAGTATCTTGTTGAGAATTTTTGCATCCATATTCATCAGGGATATTGGCCTGTACTTCTCTTTTTTTGATGGGTCTCTGGTTTGGGAATCACAGTAATGCTGGCTTCATAGAATGAGTCTAGAAGTTTTCCTTCCCTTTCTATTTTTGAACAGCTTGAGAAGGACAGGTATTATCTCTGCTTTAAATGTCTGGTAGAATTCCCCAGGGAAGCCATCTGGTCTTTGACTCTTACTTGTTGAGAGATTTTTGATAACCGATTCCATTTCTTTGCTGGTTATGGGTCTGTCTGTTCAAGTGTTCTATTTCTTCCTGTTTGAGTTTTGGAAGTGTGTGGGTGCTTAGGAATTTGTCCATTTCTTCCAGGTTGTCCAGTTTGTTGGCATATAATTTTTTATATTATTCCCTGATAATTGTTTGTGTCTCTGAGGGATTGGTTGTAATAATTCCATTTTCATTCATGATTTTATCTATTTGGGTCATCTCCTTTTCTTTTTGAGAAGCCTGGCTACAGGTTTATCAATTTTGCTTTTTTTTAAAAAAAAAAAACAAAAACAAAAACAAAACAACTCTTGGTTTCATTGATCTGCTCTAAAGTTGTTTTTTTTTTCAGATTCTATGTTGTTTATTTCTGCTCTGATATTTATTATTCCTCTTCTTCTGCTGGGTTTGGGGTGTCTCTACTGTTCTGCTTCTATTTCCTTTAGGTGTGCTGTTAGATTTTGTATTTGGGATTTTTCTTGTTTCTGGAGATATGCCTGGATTGCAATGTATTTTCCTCTCAGGACGGCCTTTGCTGCATCCCAAAGCATTTGGATTGTTGTCATTTCATTTTCATTTGTTTCCAAGTATTTTTAATTTCTTCTCTAATTGCCTGGTTGATCCATTCATTCTTTAGTTAGGTGTTCTTTAATCTTCATGCTTTTGGAGGTTTTCCAGATCTTTTCCTGTGGTTGATTTCAAGCTTCATAGCTTTGTCATCTGAAAGTGTGCATGGTATGATCTCAATTCTTGTATACTTATGAAGGGCTGTTTTGTGACCCAGTATGTGATCTATCTTGGAGAATGTTCCATGTGCACTCGTGAGGAAAGTGGATTCTATTTTTTTTGGATGCAGAGTTTAAATATATCTGTCAAATCCATCTGATCCAATGTATCATTCAGGGTCTTTGTTTCTTTATTGATCCTGTGTCTAGATGATCTATCCATTGTTGTAAGTGGAGTATTAAACTCCCCTGCAATGACCACATTCTTATAAATAAGGTTGCTTATGTTTCTGATTACTTGTTTTATATATTTGGGTGCTTCCATATTCGGTGCATAGATATTTGTCATTATTAGCTCTTCCTCATGGGTAGACCCTGTAATTATTATATAATTCCCTTATTCATCTCTTTTTACAGCTTTTAATTTAAAGTCTAGTTTGTCTGATATAAGTATGGCTACTCCAGCTTTCTTGTGACTTCCAGTAGCATGATAGATAGTTCTCCATCCCCTCACTTTCAATCTGAAGGTGTCCTTAGTTCTACAATGAGTCTCTTGTAGACAGCAAAAATAAGGGTCTTGTTTTTTTTTAATTCATTTTGATACCCTATGTCTTTTGGTTGGCGCATTTAGTCCATTTACATTCAGTGTTATTATTGAAAGATATGGGTTTAGAGTCATTGTGATGTCTGTAGGTTTCATGCTTGTAGTGATGTCTCTGCTGATTTGTGGTCCTTGCAACATTTCACTCACAGAGTCCCCCTTAGGATCTCTTGTAGGGATGGTTTATCCAATCCAATTGGATAAACCATTGGATTATCCAATCCTTCAGCTGGATAAAGGATTCTCAGCTGTATATTTTTCCTGTTCATCACATTGAAGATTTCCTGTCATTTCTTTCTGGTCTGCCAAGTTTCAGTAGACAGGTCTGCTACTACCCTTATGTGTCTACCTTTGTAAGTTAAGGTCTTTTTATCCTTAACTGCTTTCAGAATTCTCTTTTTATCCTTGTATTTTGCCAGTTTCACTATGATACGTCATACAGAAGTTCGATTCAAGTTACCTCTGAAGGGAGTTTTCTGTGCCATTTGGATTTCAATGCCTTTTTCCTTCCCCAGATCAGGGAAGTTCTCAGCTATGATTTGTTCAAGTACACCTTCAGCCTCTTTCTCTTGCTCTTCCTCTTCTGGAATTCCTATGATACTGATATTGTTCCATTTGATTGCATCACTTAGTTCTCTAATTCTCTCCTCCTACTCCTGGATTTTTTTTATCTCTCTTTTTCTCAGCTTCCTCTTTTTCCATAATTTTATCTTTTTATTCACCTATTCTCTCCTCTGCTTCTTCAATCTGTGCTATGGCCGCCTCCATTTATTTTGCACCTCATTTATAACATTTTTAAATTCTTTATGATGATTTTTTCATCCCTTGATCTTTGTAGCACTAGATTCTCTGCTGTCTGTAGCAATATATTCTCTGCTGTCCTCTATGTTTTCTTGAAGCCCAGCGATTAATTTTATGCCTATTATTCTAAATTTTTGTTCCATTATATTGTTTAAATCAGTTTTGATCAGTTTATTAGCTGCCGCTACTTCCTGGAGTTTCTTTTGAGGAGAATTCTTCTATTTCATCATTTTTGGTAGTCCCTGCAGTAGCTCTCAACTGCAGGGCACTTCCTCTGTGCTGTCCGAGGTAACTTGTATTGGTGGGTGGGGCTGCAGTCAGACCCAATGTCTGCCCCCTGCCCATAGCTGGGGCCACAGACAGACTGGTGTGTACCTTATCTTCCTCTATCCCTGGGGCAGGACTCATTGTGGAGTGGTGTGGCCCCTGTCTGGGCTGCTTGCGTACTGCCAGGCTTGTGGTGCTGCTACAATGGGATCTGACCAAGGGCGTATTAGATGGGGTGAATCCACAAGATGCACAGGGGTGGTAGGGGCAGACTCAGCTAGCTTTGCCATCAGTGGTCACCTGTGGGAGGGGCCCTGCATCACCGGAAGGGAGGTGGGCCCTTCAGAGGGATGGATCCACAGAAGCACAGTGTTGGGTATTGGTGAGGTGCAAGCAAGTTCGGTGATGGGAACTGGTTCCCTTTGGGATTTTAGCCGGGGATGGGAGAGGGAAATGGCGCTTGCCTGTGCCTTTGTTCCCCCACTAAGCTCTGTCCGGAGCTCAACAACTCTCCCTCTTGGCGTCCTCTCGCCCTCCCTGCTCTCAGAGAGCAGAGCTGTTGACTTTTAACATTTCAGATGTTAAGTCCCACTGACTATCAGAACTCACACATTCCGGCCCCTCTGTTTTTGCAAGCCAGACTTCGGGGACTCTGCCTTGTCAGGCTGGCTGCCCCTCTACTGCCCCAGCTCCCTACTACCAGTCCAAGTAGCACGCACCGCCTCTCTGCCCTTCCTACCCTCTTCCGTGGGCCTCTTGTCTATGATTGGCTCCGGAGAGTCCATTCTGTTAGTCTTCTGGAGGTTTTCTGGGTTATTTAGGCAGATGTGGGTGAAATCTAAGTGATCAGCAGAGCCAGGTGAGCCCAGCATCCTCCTAGGCCACCATCTTCCAGAAAACCATTTCCAAGATGAGCTACAATCATACTTTTTAAGGCAATGAGAGGGTAATCCTTCAAACTGCTCTGAGACACATGGAAAGCCATTTCCTCAGAAGGTGGCTTGGTGAATATGCAATAAAAAGAAGGAATGTTATTCATTTTGAGAGGTTTTCTTTTTAAAAGTGTCCTGAAGTACTTTCTTCTGCAATAGGGATAGTCTTGCAAGGAAACCACTTTTCTTGAGTACACACAACAGGACTCCTTCATCAGACATCAGTCACTTATTCATTGCAGTCCGTGAACTTTCTGACTGTCCCTGCACAGCACTGTTGATTGGAAAGGTTTCCCCAGTTCTGGGGGTCTTTAATAGAAAGCCCACATGATTTGTGGAAAATCTAAGTCACATTCTCCAACGTGACCTTTATTAAGAATAAAGTCAATGCATTTACTTCTTATTTTTTGTCCTATTTCTTGGTTGGTTTAGAGCCCAGATGTGAAAAAAAGGTGTGTTTGGGGGGTTATAGGAGCCCAAACATTTGGGATCCAGCAACAGATAGAAAAGGGAATAAGAGGGGCGCCTGGGTGGCGCAGTCGGTTAAGCGTCCGACTTCAGCCAGGTCACGATCTCGCGGTCCGTGAGTTCGAGCCCCGCGTCGGGCTCTGGGCTGATGGCTCAGAGCCTGGAGCCTGTTTCCGATTCTGTGTCTCCCTCTCTCTCTGCCCCTCCCCCGTTCATGCTCTGTCTCTCTGTGTCCCAAAAGTAAATAAACATTGAAAAAAAAAAAAAAAAAAAAAAAAAAAAAAAAAAAAAAAAGAAAAGGGAATAAGAGATGTGGGTGTATAGTTAGATGCACCCGTGAGGACAGAGGAAAACATGCTTCAAAAGGAAGCTTGCTACAGGAGTTCTGAAGGGAGAGGCCTGGGCTATGCAGTCCATTTGTCCTTTCAACCTCAATGATTATGTAAGTAATTTCTAGGTAGAGGAGTGAGTGTACAGAGGGGTTAGATGTGTTTGTCATGAATGTCCTTATACCTGGAAGAAATACTGGGAATAGAAGATAAGAATTCCCAGAATAAAAAAAAATATATGGTTCAACTGACTAAGTTTCTGCCTACTAACTAACTAAGTTTCTGCCTAATAATTCCCTTAAATAACTGAGACTCTTAAATGACATTTTTTATGTATGTATCTAGACCATTCAGTCACATGATTATATACAGTCTCTGTGTTTTCTGCCACAAATGGCTAACTGCTTAGCATGGCCTTGGATTTACATGTTCCCTCTTGAGGACTAGCTCATCTCCAAGTGCCCTATGATACCTCTGTGTACTGTTAATACTCTCCTACTGTCTCTTTGAAGCAAAATAATTTCTGATGCCAGTGGCCATTCTCTGTTCCATCAATGTAGGCAGAGTTCTGACAATTGCCAGGGTCCCAGTCAAGTGTCTCTAGTTACTGTGCCTTTTTATGTGTGATCTGAAGAATAAATCTCTTTTGCATTCAGTGAAAGAGCAGGAGTGGTTGGATGTGCTGAGGCATTTCTTGTGGAAGACAAGCCTATGCACCCCAGTTGTAATAGAAACCTTACATCAACATAGTCATTTTGAGGACTTTTTATAGACACATATATGTCTTGGCAGGAATTAGAAATTCTGCTTTCAGATATTTAGGTCTCAGCCGAGGGTGTGTGTCCCCACAGTGGGAGCTGAATGATCCTGGGGTGTGGAGGACAAAAGGAATCAAGATCCTAGTCACCCCTTTCATGTAATGCTTTGAATCTCTTTACAGTATGTCTAGGCTATAAAGCCATTGGAGTCTCTCTCATCAGGCCCCAGTGGGTGCGGATCCAACTCCAACTGCTTTCTTTAAAGGCAAAGGTGCAAGATGGAGGACAGGGAAAACGCTGAACCCCAGATTCCCCCTCTGTTAAATGGGGATGAAAATGCTTCATCCACAGGATTGTTGAGAACAGTCAATGATACACTTGAGCAAGCCCATGGCCCTGTGGGTACTGCAGTATTATGTATGTCCGTATGAATTCAGGCCACTTCTTACTCATTTTCACGCATGTTGTTAGGGGAGAAATGAGGAAAGATGACAAAAAAGGCTCTTTGAGAAGTGCATTATAACATGCAGTTGCTATGATCAGGACTCAATTATATGAATGCCATTGTCATTCAATAAGCATCGAGCAGGGTGAGGGCTCATAGTTACACCAACAAAGCATAGTGGTTGCTGGATCTGTCTCTTTCTGTGCATCTCTTCATGTAGGTGGCTGAGCTAGTATCAGGTGCCTGAAGGAGGCAGGTTCTGAGTATCTGTGTCATGTGGCTGCTGAAGCTCCTACTCCAGATTCAAGGGCAGCAGTCCCCAGGATAAACCAACACCATTCATGCCTAGTAGGATATGATGTCTGGTTCAAGAGAGTGTATAGATTTGTACAGAAACATGCTATGGAATAGCTCCTGTAAGGTTCACAAACTTTCCTAAAAGTAGAGGAGCTGTTTTGATCTCATCATGAGAGAAGAAGTTTAGCAGGTGGAATGTCATTCCATCACCAGCTACAAGCTGCATAGTAGCCCGTGAAACCCATCTTACATACAAGGGTTTTTGTTTGTTTATTTTTGCTAAAAAAACAATAAATTATCCATTTTTAAGAAGGAAATTGGTCTTTGCTATGCATTCACAACAAACAAGCCTAAATTATTCTTAATGTATAAAAAATCATCTACAATTCCCATGTATCTCATGGATGGGTGTGGTTGTGCAAGTGTTAGATCTTCCTACCAATTGGACATTATACCCTAGATATTTCCCTGATGCCCATGGCTTTTTCCTTCTTAAAGAGCCAAACATTTTTCAAGTGTTAGTTCGAAATGTCAGTAAGTAGAATTAAATATATATATTTTATATATTTATACATAATTGATACACAATGTTACATTCTTTTCAAGGGTACAATATATGATTCCACAAGTATATAAGTTATTCTATGTTCACCACAAGTATAGCTACCATATGTCATCATACAACACTATTACAATGCCATATAACTATATTCCCTATGCTGTATCTTACATCCTCATGACTTATTAATTCCATAAGTATAGGCCTGTACATTTCACTTCCCTTTAAAATTTAATATTTAAAAAATATTTTTTGCCCTTGACTTAGCCCAATTATAATACTCAGCTTCATTGCATAAAGTGACCAGTTTTTTAAAATATCATTATGATTTTTTCCTAATACATATAGAATATTTTTTCTTTACTTCAGAAGGAAAGGACATCAACTTCCTCTAAATATTTGAATAAATATTTCCTTGCAAATGATGATTTCCTCTTTATATGTAGTGTGGACCAGTTTGTTTAGATATGATATGGGTCTGCTAATACTATAAGAACATGATCATGAGAATTTTGCCTGTTTTATTTAATTACATCAGAGAATTATCAATATATAAATATATGTCAAATACTTCTTTTAGGTATGGCTGATATACAATACTTATACATATTTAAAGTATATGCTTTTTTCCCCCTTCCCTTCTCCATGGTCTTCTGTTAAGTTTCTCAGGATCCACATAAGAGTGAAAAAATATGGTATCTGTCTTTCTCTGTATGACTTATTTCACTTAGCAAAAAAAGTTACATAGAGGGAAGGAGCCAAACCATAAGAGACTCTTAAAAACTGAGAATGAACTGAGGATTGATGGGGGTGGGAGGGAGGGGAAAATGGATAATGGGCATTGAAGAGGGCACTTGTTGGGATGAGCACTGGGTGTTGTATGGAAACCAATTTGACAATAAATGTCATATTTAAAAAATAAAGTATATGCTTTAATAAGTATATATATATATATATATATATATCTGTGTGTTTAGAACTACTGTAAAGATAATGAACATATTCATCACCTCAAAAATCTTCTTTGATCTCTTTGTAATATCCCCATCTACCTCTCTCCAACCTCCCTGTCCACATCACCCTACCTCATTCCCAGGCAATCACTGATCTTCTGTCACTATGGATAATTGTTTTGTTCTTATAATTTTATCTGAATGGAATCCTACAATGAATACGTTTCTGTCAATCTTCTTACCTTCAACCTAATTATTTCTACATTCATGCATTTTTTGTATGTATAAATATCTCCTTCTTTGTTATCATTGACTAATAATCCATTATATGGATACACCCCTATTTGTTCTTTCCATTCACCTGGTAATGGATATTTGGATTACTTCCATTTTGAGGCTCTTGCAGATAATGCTTCTATGAACTTTTAGGTGTAACTTCTTGCTTGGACATATGGTTGCTTTCTCTAATACTTAGGTGTATTTACTTAAAGCAGTTATAAAGATAACTTTTCGAGAAAGTGCTAAACTGTTTTCCAAAGTGGTCGCAACACTTTTCATTGCCAGCAGCAGTGTATGAGAGAACTCAATCCCCCACAACCCTGCCAGAACTTGGGATGATCAGTGTTTTTATTTTAGCTATTCACAGAGGGTTGTTGTGGGATTGCATTTCCCTCATGGCTAATGATGTTAAGCATCTTTTGATATACTTATTTGAAATTTGTATATTCTCTTTTGGTTTAGTATTTTTTCAATACGTTGCCCACTTGTTTATTGAAGTGTCTGTTTCTTCTTTTTGTCATTTGTGAGATATTTTTTACACTGAATAGAAGTCTTTTATGAGATACATGATTTGTAAATATTTTATTTTTGGAGAGGGAAACTTTTGAACTTAAATTTTAGTCAGCATACAGTATAGTATTGGTGTCAAGAGTAGAGTTCAGTGATTCATCACTTACATAAAATAACCAATGCTCGTCACTAAAAGTGCCCTTCTTGATACCCATCACCCATCTAGCCCATCTCCCACCCACCTTCCTCCATCAAAATAGAGTTTCTTCTCTATCATTAAGAGTCTCTTGTGGTTTATTTCCCTCTTCTCTTCCTCCCCTTCCCATACATTCATCCGTTTTGTTTCTTAAAGTCCACATATGAGGGAAATCATACGTTATTTGTCTTTCTCTGATTGACTCATTTTGCTTACCATAATACATTCTAACTCCATCCATGTCATTGCAAATGGCAATATTTCATTCTTTTTCATGGGTGAGTCATATTATAATATATACATATATATATGTATATATGTATCTTCTTTTTCCGTTCTTCAGTAGATTGGCATTTGTGCATTCTCTATAGTTTGACTATTGTTGATAATGCTGCTATAAACATTGAGATACATGACCCCTTCAAATATGTATTTTTGTATGCTTTAGGTAAACACCTACTAGTAAAATTGCTGGATTGTAGGGTAGTTATATTTTTACTTTTTTGAGGAACATCCATTAAGTTCTCCAGAGTGGCTGCACCAGTTTGCATTCCCGCCATCAGTGCAAAAGTGTTCCCTTTCTTTACATCCTCACCAACACCTATTGTTCCCTGTGTTTTTAATTTTAGCCATTCTTTCATGTGTAAGGTGATATTTCATTGTGGTTTTGATTTTTATTTCCTTGATGATGAATGATGTTGAGCATCTTTTCATATGTCTGTTAGTCATCTGGATGTCTTCTTTGGAAAAGTGCCTATTCATGTCTTCTTCCCACTTTAACTGGGTTTTTTGTTTTTTTGGGTATTGAGGTTGATAAATTATTTATAGATTTTGGATACTACACCTTTATGAGATAAATCACTTATAAATATCTTCTCCCATTCCATATGCTGACTTTTAGTTTTGTTGATTCCTTCACTGTTCAGAAGCTTTTTATCTACATGAGGTCCCAACACATCATATTTGCTTTTGTTTCCTTACCTTTGGTGACGTGTCTAAAAATAAGTTGCTGAGGCCAATGTCAAAAAGGTTACTGCCTGTGTTCTCCTGTAGGATTTTGATGGTATTCTATCTCACATGTAGTTCTTTCATTCATTTTGAATTTATTTTTATGTATGGTATAAGAAAGTGGTCCAGGTTCATTCTTCTGCATGTCACTGTCCAGTTTTCCCAACACCATTTGCTGAAAAGACTGTCTTTATTCCACTGGATAGTGTTTCCTGCTTTGTCAATGATTAGTTGGCCATATGTTTGTGGGTCCATTTCTGCATTCTCTATTCTGTTCCATTGATCAATGTGTCTGTTTTTGTGCCAGTACCATACTGACTTGATGATTACAGCTTTGTAATATTGCTTGAAATCTGAAATCATGATGCCTCAAGATTTTATTTTCTTTTTCAGGATTGCTTTAGATATTGGGGTCTTTTGTGGTTCCATACAAATTTAAGATTGTTTGTTCTAGCTCTACACAAAATTCTGGTGTTATTTTGATAGGTATATCATTACACGTATAGATTGCTTTGGGTAGTATAGACATTTTAACAATGTTTTTTCTTCTAATCCATGGGCATGATATGCTTTTTCATTTTTTGTGTCCTCTTAAATTTCTTTCATAAGTGTTCTACAGTTTTCAGAGTACAGATTTTTACTTCTTTAGTTAGGTTTATTTCCACTTGTCTTATTATTTATGGTACAATTGCAAATGGGATCGATTCTTTGAATTTTTTTCCTGCTGCTTCATTATTGCTATATAGAAATGCAACAGATTTATGCATGCTGATTTTACATCCTGTAACTTTCCTGAATTCATATATTAGTTCTCACATTATTTTGATGGACTCTTTGGGATTTTCTACATAGAGTATCATGTCATGTGCAAATAGTGGAAGTTTGATTTCTTTCTTGCCAATTTGTATGTCTTTTATTTCTTTTCATTTTCTGATTGCTGAGATTAACACTTCCAGTACTATGTTAAATAGTAATCGTGAGAGTGGACATCCATATCTTGTTCTTTACCATAGGGGAATGGCTCTCAGTTTTTCCCCTTTGAGGATGATATTAGCTGTGTGTCTTCTGTATATGGCCTTTATGATGATGAGGTATGTGTCTTCTATCCCTACTTTTTTTTTTTATCAAGAAGAGATGCTATATTTTGTGAAATGCTTCATCTGCATCTATTGAAAGGATGATATGGTTCTTATCCTTTCCTGTATTAATGTGGTGTATCACAATGATTGATTTGAAAGAAGTTGAACCAGCCCTGCAGACCAGAATAAATCCCACTTGATCATGGTGAATAATTCTTTTAAAATACTGTTGAAAATCAATTTACCAGTGTCGTGTTGACAATTTTTGCATCCGTGTTCATCAGAGTTATTGGCCTATAAATCTCCTTTATAGTGAGGTCTTTGCCTGGTTTTGGAATAAAGGTAATGCTGGTTATGTAAAATGAGTTTCTAAGCTTTCCTTCCATTTATATTTTTTTGGAACACTTCAAAAAGAATAGTTATTTATTCATCTTTAAATGTATGGTAGAATTTCTCTGGGAAGCAATCTGGCACAGGACTCTTATTTGTTGGAAGATTTTTGATTTCTGATTCAATTTCTTTGCTGGTTTTCGGTCTATTGAATTTTTCTATTCCTATGAGTTTTGGTACTATGTGAATTTGTAGGAATGTGTCCATTACTTCCAAATAGCCCAGTTTGTTGGTATGATTTTTAATAGTATTTTCTTATAATTGTTTGTATTTCTGTGTTGTTGGTTGTGATCTCTCTAGTTTCAGCCATAATTTTCTCTATTTGGGTCTTTTCATTTTCTTTATGATAAATCTCTCTAGGGGATCATCCATTTCCTTAATTCTTTCAAAGAACCAGCTCTTACTTTTTATCGGTCTGTTCTACTGTTGTTTGTTTGTTTGTTTGTTTGTTTCTATATTGTTTATTTCTGCTGTAATCTTAATTATTTCCCTTCTGCTGTCTTTAGGCTTTATTTGCTGTTCCTTTTCTAGCTATTTTAGTATAAGGTTAGGTTGTATATTTGGGACCTTTCTTGCTCCTTGAGATAGGCCTGTATTGCCGTATACTTCCCTCTTAAAACTGCCTTTGCTGCATCCCAAGGATTTGGACTTGTGTTTTCATATTTATTTGCTTCCATGTATTTTTTAATTTCTTCTTTAATTTCCTGAGTAACTCATTAATTCTTTAGTAAGATGTTCTTTAACTCCCATGTATTTGAGGGCTTTCCAAATTTTTTCTTCTGGTTGGCTTCAAGTTTCATAGCATTGTGATCTGAAAATATGCATGGTATGATCTCAATCTTTTTTATACTTGTTGAGGGCTAATTTTGTGAGTGGTTATGTAATCTATTTTGGAGAATGTTCCATGTCCACTAAAAAATAATGTGTATTCTGCTGCTTTTCTGAATATATTTGTTAAGTCCATACGGACCATGCTGTCATTCAAAGCCATTGTTTCCTTATATATTTTCTGCTTACATGATCTTTCCATTGTTGTAAGTGGAGTATTAAAGTCCCCTGATATTATTGTATTGTTATCAATGTGTTTCTTTATGTTTGTTATTAATTGGTTTATGTATTTGCATTATTTCATGTTGGGGGCATAAATTGTTTGCTCTTGATTTACAGACCTCTTAATTGTGATATAATGGCTTTCATTTCTTTTTCAGTCTTTGTTTTAAAATCTTGTTGTCTGATATAAGCGTGACTAGTCCAGCTTTATTTTGACATCCATTAGCATGACAGATTGTTCTCCATCCCCTCACTTTCAATTTGCAGGTGACTTTAGTTACAAAATGAGACTCATAGGCAGCATATAGATGGACCTTGTTCTTTTTATATCCATTCTGATACTGGATGTCTTTTGGTTGGAGCATTTAGGTCATTTACATTCAGAGTGATTATTGAAAGATATGAATTTAGTGCCATAGTATTACCTGTAGAGTTGGTGTTTTTGGTGATGCTCTCTGGTCCTTTTTTTATCTTTGTCACTTTGATTTTTTAGTTTTATCCACTAAAGTAAGCCCCGTTAAAATTTCTTGCAGTGTTGGTTTAGTGGTCACAAACTTCTTTAGTGTTTGTTTTTCTGAGAAACTTTTTATCTCTCCTTCTATTTTGAATGAAAGACTTGCTGGATAAATAATTCTTGGCTGAATATTTTTCCCATTCAGCACTTTGACTATTTCCTGCCACTATTTTCTGGCCTGCCATGTTTCTGGGGACAAATCTACTGAGAACCTGATCTGTCTTTCCTTGTAGGTTAAGGACTTTTTCTCCATTGCTGCTTTCAGGATTTTTTCTTTCTGTATCTCATGAATTTGATTATGATATGCCTTGGCAATGATCAGCTTCTGTTGAATTTAATGGCAACTCTCTGTGCTTCTTGAATTTTGATATCTATGTCCTTACACAGATTAAGGAAGTTTTCAGGTATAATTTGTTTCAATAAGCCTTTTGCCCCTCTTTCTTTCATTTCGTCTTCTGGGATTCCTATGATAAGAATGTTATTATATAAGTTGCTGAGTTCCCTAAGTCTGCTTTCATGATCCATGATCTTTCTTTCCCTATTCTTTTCAGCTTCATTATTTTCCATAATTTTATTGTCTCTATCACTGATTCGCTCCCCTGCTTTGTCCATCCTCATTTTTATGGCCTCCATTTGGGATTGCATCTCAGTTACAGCATTTTTTAATTTTGGCCTGACTAGATTTTAATTATTTTATCTCTGCAGTAAATGATTCTCTAGTGTCTTGTATGATTTTTTTCAAGCTCAGGTTATATTTTTATAATTGTTGTTTTAAATTGTAATTCAGACATTTAATTTTTTTAATGTTTATTTATTTTTGAGAGAGAGAGAGAGTATGAGTGGAGGAAGGGGAGAAAGAGAGGGAGACACAGAATCGCAAGGAGGATCCAGACTCTGAGCTGTCAGCACAGAGCTCAATGTGGAACTTGAACCCACGAGCAGTGAGATCATGACCTGAGCCAAAGTTGGACGCTTAACCAACTGAGCCACCCAGTGCCCCTGTAGTTCAGACATATTACTTAAATCTGCATTGATTACCTCTCTATATATCATTTCTTCATTTTCTTTCTTTTGAGTGAAATCCTCTGTCTTGTCATTTTGAAGAGAACATGCACAAAAAAGAAAAAGAAAACAATTAAAATTCAAAAATTGAATAAATTAATTAAAAATAAGATACATAAAGGAAGCTATATCCCAGGTGTGCTCTGGTCTGCTTGTTATGAGAAACCTCCATGGATCGTTTTTCTAGTTTTTAGACATGCATCTTTGTTCTCTAAGACTTCCAATGAATTTCATGGCTGTTGAGAATGACTTTATATTTATCTACTACCTGTATTCCATGTTGGAGGCAAGCTTAGAGTCACCCTACTCCTCCACCATCTTACCTCCAACTTGTGTAAATATTTTCTTTCACTCAATGGATTGTTGTTTGCTTTATCCAGCACTATCTTTGGAAGAACAAGTTTTATTTTCTGAAAATCTAATTTTACAATTTGTTCATTCATGGTTTTGATTTTGACTTTGATGTCATATCTAAAAAGTTTTCAGCTAACCTGGGATCACGGTATTATTTTCCTCTAGACTTTTTCATCTTTTAACTTTTGTAATATAGCCTGTAATTAATTTTAGTTGACTTTTCCACTTGGTATATGTTTGTGTATATGGAGACCCATTTTCCCTGCACCATTTGTTGTAAAGATTATTTCTTTCTCCATTGTATTGCCTTTTTAGCTTTTTCAAAAATCAGTTGTCTGTATATGTTTAGATCCATTTCTGGACTCTTCATTTTTTCCTTTGATATACATTTGTACCTTTATCTTAATACCACACTCTCCTGATTACTTTGAGCTGACAATGAATCTTGAAGTAGATGGTGCCTATAAACTTTTTGAAAGTTATTTTCATACTATAAGCCTTTTGAATTTTTACATGACTTTTCAAACAAGACTGTAAATTTCTTTTAAAAATATATGCTAGTAATTTTACTGGTATTTCATGGAATCTATACATCAGTTTGGAGGTAATAGACATCTTAACAATACTGAGTCTTCAGACCCCTGAATAGAGTATATCTTTCCATTTATTTGGTCCTTGTTTATCTCAGCAATGTTTTGCACTGTTCACAATGTAGGCCTTGCACATCTGTAGACATAGATGTGCTTCATAGATTATATATGTTCATATTTGTTGATGTTATTCTCCACGATGGTATTTTTTATTGCAATTCACAGGAATTATATTTTCCCTGAACTATCAGTAGCCAAATGTTCCTGGTAAATCTTTTTGTTTGAAGACACAAGTTATTCTAGGACAGAGAAGCTACTTGATACTTAACACCTGTATTAGTCAAGCCTCTCCATATAAAGACAACCAATAGGATGTAGATCTATAGAGATTTATTATAAGGAATTGACTCATGAGATTGTTGAGACTTGGCAGAATCTGGTGTGGGATGCTGGCAAGATAATTATTCAAGAAAGAGTTGCTGTTGGGGTCTGAAGGCAGGCCATTAAAGAACCATGAAGTGCTGATGTTGGTGATAAAGTCAAAGGCAGCCTGCTTTCAAATTTCCACTAGCTCAGGGGAGTACAGCCCTTCTTTCTGTTCAGACTTTAACCTAACTGGATGAGGCCCACCTAAATTATGAAGTGCTAAATGCTTTATTCAGTCTCCTCATTTAAATGTAAGTTTCATTGGGGCGCCTGGGTGGCTCAGTCAGTTAAGCGTCCGACTTCAGCTAGGGTCATGATCTCACAGTACATGAGTTTGAGCCCCGTGTCGGGCTCTGTGCTGACAGATCAGAGCCTGGAGTTTGCTTTGGATTCTGTGTCTCCCTCTCTCTCTGCCTGTCCCCTGCTCATGCTCTGTCTGTGTCTCAAAAATAAATAAAAACATTAAACATTTTTAAAGATTTTAAATGTACGTTTCATTAAAAAAAAAAAAAACACTCACTGAGACTTCAAGCATATATATCTTAGAACTGTGACCATGCCAAGTTGACATATAAAATTTATGATCACAGGGAACCTTGGTGGCTCAGTCAGCTAAGTGCACAACTTTGGCTTAGGTCACAATCTCACAGTTTGTGAAGTCAAACCCTGTGTCGGGCTCTGTGCTGACAGCTTGGAGCCTGTAGCCTATTTTGGATTCTGTGTCTCTCCCTCTCTCCCTACCCCTTCCCTGCTCACACTCTGTTTCATTGTTTGTCAAAAATGAACAAACTTCAAAAAAAATAAAATTTATGATAACAATATTTATTTAACTAGATTTCTATGTTAGCTTTTAGATGTGATTAGCAGTGTACTTAACCTAGAATGTAAAATGTCCCTCAGAAAATTCTACTAGTAATTTTCCAAAAATTAGTCACTAGCATGAAAGAATTTTGAACCTTTAAACTTTATTTGTGTGTTAGAATTGAATTGTGGAGTTTACTTCTTTATCTGTAAACAAACTCACCTTGAAGTGGTTTTGGGTTCATGGGTAGTAAAATAAAAAGAAAGAAAGAAGGCATATATGAATGTGCATATGTTGTGGGGTGTGAAATTGGGAAGAATATTTATTGTGATGAATATGTGAGGTGAATTACTGTGAGTTAAGTCAGTCTTCAGTTCCAAGCACGTGTTAGGAGACAAGTTAGTATGGTTATTGCTTTTTTCCCAGCATTCCTTGGCCAACATCATTACCATGGTGACTCAGAGATTCCTGTGAGACTTGGTAGAAACTGAAAATATATTTACGATTCTTGCCTGAATCATTCAAGTCTAATAATTGATAAGTGTTGTTTTAAGGATTCTGTCACTTTCTAGATGTATAAATTGTCATTCACATGTTGGGTAGAGCTTTTGCCTTCTGCTCTATCATTTATTTATTCGTGTATACATTTTATGAGTATGACTTATGGATTCCTACTTTGCTCAAAGATTACAATTTGATACTATAACTGAATTTGGATGCTTACATTGTCACATAATTAGCCAGTGTAAGTTGATATGCCCATATGTCACCTTCTTACAATTCTTTGAGCATGGACTGTGTTCTATGAACCTGAGACTCCCAATATGTAGAAAGAAAGCAATATTGCCCACCTCAAGGCAATGATTTGAGAATTTAAAGAGAAAATTCAGAAAACAGCATTTTACACTGTATGGCTTGTAGAAAGCCTATCAAATGCTAGCTGCTTGCTCTATCTTTGCCCTCTTCATTGAGTCAACATGATGTGTCTGACATGACTACATGTCATGTGTCATAACATGGCTACCAGAGAGAATACTTAGACATGGAATAGCAAACAGGGATGAACCCCTATTTCCATGATGTGAGAGCTTAAGTGTCACTGCTGTGTGAGGGATGTGGCTGTGAGATGGAACTAGGGAAGAGGCACAGTGTCATTGCACAGTTTTCAGTGATGTGAGTGGGCACAGAAAAGCAAATCCTCACCCCTTCTTCCTGTGTTTATGTTTTTTGCCATAATGTCACGTCCTACTATATTCCATGTGCTGTCTGACCCCCTGACACTCCCTTCTAGTTGTACAGCAAAGAAGAGTATAGACTCAAGCGTCAAAAATAGGAGTTGACAGAGATGAACCATGTATGAGGGCTGATGTGCTAGATAAGTTGTTGGAGCCAGAGTGAAGAGATCATGGTCCCATCATTGGGACACTTTAGTTAAGTCATTGCCATTCTTCTAGTGTTTTCTAAACAACAGTATGACAATACCCAGTGCTCCCAACCACCCAGGAATATTGTGGATTTTAAGTGTGATCCCCTGTGGGAATACAATTTGTGGTTATAGGTGGGAGGGAAGGACCAATGCAGTTTTGACTAATTATATTAGCAGAGACATCCCTCATATCACAGAACCCTGCATGGTGGACATTACATTTTTTGGTATGCAAACATCAGATGTCTAGGTCAGGATTTTTTCCAAGTGTGATCCATGTACCACCTCATCAATGTCAGTAGGGTGTGCTTATTAAAATGCTGGATATATTGGCCCACACTATGTTTACTGTATCCAAAACAAAAAAGTTTCAGGATATCTATCCATGTTTCTTTGCAGCTTCTTATATTTTCCTAGCAACGTCTACATTCCTTGGCTTGTGCCTGTATGATTCCAATCTCTGCCATAACCATAACATGATACTATTGCTGTTCTGTCTTAACACGGCTGTCTTCTTACAACGACACTGGTTATATACTCTAATATGACCTCATCTTAAGTATACTGCAACAACCATAGTTCCAGATAAGGTTACATTTGGGTAACTATGTATTAAGTCTTCAATATATCTTTTTGGGGTGATGCAATTCAACCTATAATGGCCACTGAACTAATCACTGGGGGTGCAACACAGTGAACAATACTAGGCAGTGTCCCTAGTGCCTTATTCTATCTTGGGGAAACTGTCAAAAAGCAGGTAAGAAAATCAATAAGCAGGACAATTGTATATGGGAATGAGTACTCCAAAGACAATAAATGAATCCATTTAGTAGAACGTGATGGGGACAGGGATTATTGCAGTTGGGATTGTTGGTCTAACACTTTCTCAGAAAATGGCATTTGAGCAGAGCCCTGAACAGCAAGAAACAATGTCTGGCTGGCCTTTCGGTATGTGATGTGTGTGGCACCAGTATTTCCAGAAAAGATGATGAGCTCAAGTGACTGCAGGCTGGCAAACAATGTACAGATGGTAGGAGATGAGGTCCAAAGGCAGGCAAAAACCACATCATTTGGGACATGAAATTTGAATTTATTCAATTGGAGGTTTACAGTATGGAAATGACATGACATGATTCATGCTCAGTGGTGACTCTGGCCACTGTAAAGAGAATAGGCTGGAGAGGGATAGGATAGCTGTGGGACTAACCATTAGAGGAATCTTGCAAAAGTCTAGAGAAGGGATTGTGCCAGTCTTGCAGCAGTGTGAAGGGTACAGGAATGGCCTTTGACATGGGCATGTTGGAGTTAAGACAGGCAGGCACTACAGTGTGTGGGGGGGGGGGGAGGGGGAGTAAGACAGGATCGTAGATGAGCCCTCAGCATTTTGTACAACCACATGCAGAAATAGTGGTGCTGCTTTCTAAGATCCATTGTTCCAACCACTTTTGAGTAATTCACATGAGAATTAGGTATCCAATGGTGGTTACAGTGAAAGTAAGTGATTTAAAACATGCATTAGTTGGGGGCACCTTGGTGGCTTAGTCAGTTAAGGATCCAACTCTTGATTTTGGCTCAGGTAATGAGCTCACAGTCATGAGACTGATCCTATGTAAGGCTCAGCATGGAGTGAGGAGCCTGCTTCAGATTCTCTCTTTTTTTTAAATATGAAATTTATTATCAAATTGGTTTCCATACAACACCCAGTGCTCATCCTAACAGGTGTCCTCCTCAATACCCATCATCCATCCTCCCCTCCCTCCCACCCCCATCAATCCTCAGTTCTCAGTTTTTAAGAGTGTCTTATGTTTTGGCTCCCTCCCTCTCTAACCTCTTCTTTTTCCTTCCCCTCCCCCATGATCTTCTGGTAAGTTTCTCGGATCCACATAAGAGTGGCAACATATGGTATGTCTTTCTCTGTATGACTCATTTCACTTAGCATAACACTCTCCAGTTCCATCCACATTGCTACAAAAGGCCATATTTCATTCTTTCTTATTGCCATGTAGTATTCCATTGTGTATATAAACAACAATTTCTTTATCCATTCATCCGTTCCATAATTTGGCTATTGTTGAAAGTGTTGCTATAAATATTGGGGTACAAGTGCCCCTATGCATCTTTACTCCTGTATCCCTTGGGTAAATTCCTAGCAGTGCTATTGCTGGGTCATAGGGTAGATCTATTTCTAATTTTCTGAGGAACCTCCACACTGTTTTCCTAGTGGTTGCATCAGTTTGCATTCCCACCAAAAGTGCAAGGGGGTTCCCATTTCTCCACATCCTCGCCAGCATCTATAATCACCTGATTTGTTCATTTTAGCCACTCTGACTAGCGTGAGGTGATATCTGAGTGTGGTTTCGATTTGTATTTCCCTGATGAGGAGCGATGTTGAGCATCTTTTCATGTTCTTCTTGGCCATCGGGATGTCTTCTTTAGAGAAGCATCTATTCATGTTTTCTGCCCATTTCTTCACTGGATTATTTGTTTTTTGGGTGTGGAGTTTAGTGAGCTCTTTATACATTTTGGATACTAGCCTTTGTCCAATATGTCATTTGCAACTATCTTTTCCCATTCCATTTGTTGCCTTTTAGTTTTGTTGATTGCTTCCTTGGAAGTGCAGAGGCTTTTTATTTCCATGAGGTCCCAATAGTTCATTTTTGCTTTTAATTCCCTTGCCTTTGGGGATGTGTCAAGTAAGAAATTGCTGCGTCTGAGGTCAGAGAGGTTTTTCCCTGCTTTCTCCTCTAGGATTTTGATGGTTTCCTGTCTCACATTCAGGTCCTTTATCCATTTTGAGTTTATTTTTGTGAATGGTGTAAGAAAGTGATCTAGTTTCATCTTTCTGCATGTTGCTGTCCAGTGCTCCCAGCACCATTTGTTAAAGATACTTTTTTCCATTGGCTATTCTATCCTGCTTTCTGAAAGATTAGTTGGCCATACTTTTATAGGGCTAATTCTGAGGTTTCCATTCTATTCAATTGGTCTATGTGTCGGTTTTTGTGCCAATACCATGATGTATTCATGATTACAGCTTTGTAGTAGAGGCTAAAGTCTCGGATTGTGATGCCTCCTGCTTTGGTCTTCTTCTTCAAAATTACTTTGGCTATTCGGGGTCTTTTGTGGTTCCATACAAATTTTAGGATTGCTTGTTCCAGCTTTGAGAAGAATGCTGGTGCAATTTTGATTGGGATTGCTTTGAATGTGTAGATAGCTTTGGGTAGTATTGACATTTTAACATTTATTCTTCCAATCCATGAGCATGGAATGTTTTTCCATTTCTCTATGTCTTCTTCAATTTCCTTCATAAGCTTTCTATAGTTTTCAGCATACAGATCTTTTACATCTTTGGTTAGGTTTATTCCTAGGTATTTTATGCTTCTTGGTGCAATTGTGAATGGGATCAGTTTCTTTGTCTTTCTGTTGCCTCATTATTAGTGTATAAGAATGCAACTGATTTCTGTACATTGATTTTGTATCCTGCAACTTTGCTGAATTCATGTATCAGTTCTAGCAGACTTTTGGTGGAGTCTATCTGGTTTTTCATATATATAATATATGGTTTTCCATATATATAATATATATATATATATATATATATATATAATGTCATCTGCAAAAAGTGAAAGCTTGACATCATCCTTGCCAATTTGGATGCCTTTGATTTCCTTTTGTTGTCTGATTGATGAGCCTAGCACTTCCAACACTATGTTACACAATAGCAGTGAAAGTGGACATCCCTGTCATGTTCCCAATCTCAGGGGGAACCTCTCAGTTTTTCCCTATTGAGGATGATATTAGCTATGGTCTTTTCATAAATGGCTTTTATGATGTTTAAGTATGTTCCTTCTAGTTGGGATTCTCTATCTCTGCCCCCTCCCCATTTGTTCTCTTTCTCTCTCTCTCTCAAAATAAATAAACGTTAAAAATTAAAAAAGAATGAAACGCATCAGTTGAATAAGATTCAGTTGTAAGATTATTATCCTTTTAAGGAAACGTGAATAGTATTTCTGAAACTATCAACTGTGTTAGAATCTGAACTTGCATATATTTATTTAAAAAAACTTCTAGCTTTTATTAAGCTATTACTGTGTGACGTGCACTAAGTGTGTTCATGAATTCGCTAAATCAATTACAACCCACCAACTGATGAGGAGTAGCCATTTTTTTTGCTCATTTTACAGAAGAGGAAAATGAGACATAAAAAAATTTCTTTCATTCTCCTAGTTTCTAGTGACAGGAATCTATCCCAATATCTCTTCAGTAGAATTTTTTAAATGATAGGATTCCTAACAATGTGTCCTTATAATACCTGAAGACAAGATATGTATCAATATTTCTCATATCAATCTGAAGAAAAGAGAGAAAAAACAATTATGTAAAATGAAAATAGACATGGGAAACTCAGTGGCTCATCAAATATAATAACACTTTTATTGTAGGTATCACAGAGGAAGAAGAGAGAGAAAAGGGTACAGAAAATTTATTTGAATAAATAATAGCTGAAAACTCACTGTTATGGGAAGGGAAGAAATATCCCAATCCAGAAGGCACAAAAAATCCCCAGAAAAATCAACAAAAGCAGATCCACACCAAGACATATTGTAATTAAAATGGCAATATGTTGTGATAAAAAATTAAAATAACAAGACAAAATAAAACCCTTACATATAAGGGAAAGCCCATAAGGCTATCAGGGATTTTATAGCAGAAACATTCCAAGCCACAAGGGAGTGGCATAATATTTTCAAAGTGCTGACTGGGAAATATCTATAGCCATGAATGTTTTATCCAACAAGGTATCATTCAGAATAGAAATAAAGATAAAGTGTTTCCCAGAAAAACAAACTTTAAGGAGTTCCTAAAATCTAAACCAGCCTTGCAAGAAATATTAAAGGAGACTCTTTGAGTGGAAAAGAATGGCCACCAAAATTGAAAACAAACACCAAAACAAAAAACAAAAAAAAAAACAAGAAAGGATAAGAGAAAATCTCCAGAAACAATGTCAAAACAAGTAATAGAACGGAACTAAATAAATATCTATCAATAGTTACTTTGAATGTAAATGAACTAAATGCTCCAATCAAAAGACAAAGCATGCCAGAATAGATTTAAAAAAAAAAAAAGAATAAGACCTGTATATATGTTGCCTACAATAGTCTCATTTTAGACCTAAAGACACTAGCAGAGTGAAAGGGGATGGAGAAATATTTATCACACAGATGGATATCAAACAAAAACTGGAGTAGCAATACTTATTTATAAAATAAAGATTGTAAAGGGACAAATAAGGGCACTATATCATAATAAAGGGGACAATTGAACAAGATGATCTAACAAGTATAAATATTTATTCCCCAAAATGGAAGCACACAAATACATAAAACAATTACAAACATGAAAGAACTAATTGATAATAATACAACAAAGTAGAGGACTTTAACACCACATTTACATCAATGCACAGATCATCTAAACAACAAATCAAAAGGAAACAATGACTTTGAATAACACACTGGACAAGAAGTACTTAGCAGAAATATTTAGAACATTCAACCCTAAAACAGCAGAACACACACTCTCTTCAGATGCACATGGGACATTCTCCAGAATGATCACATATTAAGTCACAAATAAGACCTCAACAAATACAAAAAGATTGAAATCCTACCACACGTCTCTTCTGACCAAAACACTATGAAGCTTGCAGTGAATCACAAGAAAATATTTGAAAAGACCACGTTTACGTGGAAGTTAAACAACATGCTACTAAACAATGAATGTGTCAACAAGGAAATCAAAGAAGAAAGAAAGAAATACATGGAAACAAATAAAAATGAAAACACAATGGTCCAGAACCTTTGGGATGCAGCAAAAGTGGTCCTAAGATGGAAGAGTGTAGCATTACAGTCCTACATCAAGAAGCAAGAAAAGTCAAATAAATAACCTAAACTTATACCTAAAGGAGCTAGAAAAGTGACAACAAATGAAGCCTACATTCAGCAGAAGGAAGGAAATAATAAAGCTTATAGCAGAAAGAAATAATATAGAAACTATAAAAAGAAAAGAAAACAATTAGAACAGATCAATGAAACAAGAAACTAGTTCATTAAAAAAACAAATAAAATTGACAAATCTCTAGCCATAATTAACAAAAAGGAAAGAGAATAAACCAAAATAAATAAAATCACAAATGAGAGAGGATAAATAGCAACCAACACTACAGAAACACAAACAATTAAAAGAGAATATTATGAAAAACTATATGCCAATAATTGGACTAGCTACATGAAAGAAATGGATAAACTAAAAATATATAAATGGCCAAATCTGAAATATAAATAAATAGAAAACTTGAATATAACAATAACCAGCAAAAAAAATTGAATCAGTAATCAAAAAAATCCCAGCAAAAGAAAATCCAGGGCCAGAATTCTACCAGATGTTTAAAGAAGACTAAATACCAATTCTTCTCAAACTATTCCAAAAAACAGAAATGGAAGGAAGATATACAAAATCATTCGATGAGACCAGCATTACCCTGATTCCAAAACCAGACAAAGAGAAATCCCCTACACAAGAGAAATTCAGGCCAATATCCCCCATGAATATAGATGCAAAAATTTTGGATGATAAAATACTAGCAAACAAAATCCAACAACACATTAAAAGAATCATTCACCATGACCAAATGGGATTTATTCCTGTGTTTCCAGAGTAGTTCAATATTCTCAAATCAATCAATGTGACATACCACATTAGTAAAACTAAGGATAAGAACACTATGATAATCTCTAGATGCAGTAAAAGCATTTGACAGTGTGAAACATCCATTTACAGTAAAAACCCTCAACAAAGTGGGCATACAGGAAACACCCCAACATAATAAAGGCCATATGTGAAAAACCCACAGCTAATATTATCCTTAATGGGAAAAAACTCCTCTTAGGTCAGGAACAAGGCAAGGATGTCCACACTAACCACTCTTATTTAACATAGAAATGGAGGTCCTCACTCTTATTTAACATAGAAATGGAGGCCCTAGCCACAGCAATCAGAAAACAAAAAATAAAAGGCATCCAAATCATCAAAAAAGAAGGGAAACTTTCACTATTTTCAGATGACATGATACTCTATATAGAAAACCCAAAGTAATTCACCAAAAAATTGCTGGAACTGATACACAAATTCAGCAAAGTCACAGGATACAAAAATCAACACACAGAAATCTGTTGCATTTGTATACACCAATAATGAAGGAACAGAAATAGAAATTGAGGAATCAATCCCATTTACAATTGCACCCAAAACACTAAGGTACCTAGGAATAAACTTAAGCAAAGAGGTCGAAAAACATGTACTCTAAACAGTATAAAACATTGATGAAAGAAATTGAAGAAGAGACAAATGGAATCCATGCCCATGGGTTAGAAGAACAAATATTGTTAAAATGTCCATATTATCCAAAGCAATCTACACAATTAATGCAATCCATATAAAAATACCATCAGAATTTTGCATTGAGCTAAAACAATCAATCCTAAATTTGTATGGAACCACAAAAGACCCCAAATAGTCAAAGCAAACTTGAAAAAGAAAAGTCAAGCTGGAGGCATCACAATTACTGACTTGAGTGTATATCAAAAAGCTGTAATGATCAAATAGTATGGTACTGGCACAAACATAGACATATAGATCAATGGAACAAAATGGAAAACCCAGAAATGAACCCATAACTATATGGTCAATTAATGTTTGATAAAGCAGGAATAATATGCCTAATGGAAAAAAAGACAATATCTTCAACAAATGGTCATGGGAAAACTAGACTGCATCCTGCAAAAGAATGAAACTGGACCATGTTCTTACCCTATACACAAAAATAAACTCAAAATGGATTAAAGAATTAAATGTGAGACATCAAACTATTACAATTCTAGAGGAGAACACAGGCAGTAACCTTTTTAACATCAGCCATAGAACATTTTTCTAGATATATCTCCTGAGGCAAGGGAAATAAAAGCAAAAATAAACTATTGTGATTTCATCAAAATAAAAGTCTTCTGCACAGTGACAGATACAATGAACAAAACTAAAAGGTAACATACGGAATGGAAGATGATATTTGACAATGACACATTCAATGAAAGGTTAGTACCAAAAATGTGTAGAGAACATATAAAACTCAATGCCCCCAAAAATGGACCATCCAATTGAAAAATGGTCAGGAGTCATGAATATACTTTTTTCCCAAGAAGACATACATATAGCCAACAGACACATGAAAGATGCTCAACTTCACTCTTCATCAGAGACATACAAATCAAAACCACAATGAGATACCACCTTACACCTGTGAGAATGGCTAAAATCAATAACACAGGAAACAACAGATGTTGGTGAGGATGTGGAAAAAGGGGACCACTTTTGCACTGTTGGTGGGAAAACAAGCTGGTACAGCCACTCTGAAGAACAGTATGGAGTTCCTCAAAAAGTTAAAAATAGAACTACCCTACAATCCTATAATTGCACTACTAGGTATGTATCCAAAGGATACAAAAATACTGATTAGAAGGGACACATATATCCCGATGTTTATAGCACTATTATCAACAATATCCAAATTATGGAAAGAGTCCAAATGTCCATTGACTGATAAATGGATAAAGAAGATATGTTCTACATATACAATGGAGTATTATTCAGCCATCAAAAATAATGAAATATTGCCATTGGCAATGACATGGATGGAGCTAGAGGGTATTATGCTAAGTGAAATAAGTCGGTCAGAAAAAGACAAATACCATATTATTTCACTCATATGTAGAAATCACGAAACAAAACAGATGAGCAAAACAGGGGAAAAGCGAGAGAGGCAAACAAATAAATAGACTCTTAACTATAGAGTACAAACTGATAGTTACCAGAGGGGAGATGTGGGGATTAATTAGGTGATGGGGATTAAGGAGTGCACTTATTGTGATGAGCACCAGGTGTTTTATGGAAGTGTTGAATCACTATATTGTACACTTCAAATTAATATTACATTGTAAACTAACTGGAATTTAAATAAAAACCTAGCAGCCCCTCGGTGGCTCAGTTGGTTAACTGTCCCACTTTTGGTTTCAGCTTGCATCTTGATCTCATGGTCTGTGAGTTCAAGCCCCTGTTGGGCTCTGTGCTGACAGGGCAGAGCCTGCTTGGGATTCTCTCTCTCCATCTCTCTCTGCCCCTCCCCTGATCTCTCTCTCAAAATAAATAAACTTAAAAAAGAAACATAAATAAAACCCCAAGAAATGAAATAAATGATATAGAACACCTCCATCCAAGAAAAAAAAAGAGTAAATCAATGAAACCAGAAGCTGGTTCTTGGAAACAATCAATAAAATTGATAAATCTGTAGCCAGGCTTATTAGGAAAAAAGAGAAAGAATTCCAGTAAATAAAATCACAAATGAGAGTGAAGAAGTAACAACCAACACTACAGAAATACAAACAATAATAAGAGTATAAAAACCTATATGTCAACATATTGGACTACTTAGAAGAAATGGTTACATTCCTACAAATATACAACCTATGAAAATAGAAAAATGAAAAAAATAGAAAATTTGAACAGACCAATTACCAGAAAAGAAATTGCAGCAGTAATCAAAAAAATTCCCAACAAAGAAAAATCCAGGAAAATATGACTTCACAGGTGAAATCTACCAAACATTTAAAGAGAAGTTACTACCTATTCATCTCAAACTATCCCCAAAAATAGAAATGGAAAGAAAATTTCCCAACTAATTCCATGAGGCCACATTACCCTGATTCTAAAACCCAAGACCCTGCTAAAAAAGAGAACTACAGTTGACACCAGGGTGGCTCAGTCAGTTAAGTGTCCAACTCTTAATTTTTGCTCAAGTTCATGAATCTTTCTGTTCATGAGATGGAGCCCCATGTTGGGCTCTGCACTGACAGCTGGAAGCCTGCTTGGTATTTTCTGTCTTCCCTCTCTCTAACTCTCGCCCACTAGCAGTGCTCTTTCTCTCAAAATAAACTTAGAAAAAAAACTACAGGGGCGCCTGGGTGGCGCAGTCGGTTAAGCGTCCGACTTCAGCCAGGTCACGATCTCGTGGTCCGCGAGTTCGAGCCCCGCGTCGGGCTCTGGGCTGATGGCTCAGAGCCTGGAGCCTGCTTCCGATTCTGTGTCTCCCTCTCTCTCTGCCCCTCCCCCGTTCATGCTCTGTCTCTCTCTGTCCCAAAAATAAAAATAAAACGTTGAAAAAAAAAATTAAAAAAAAAACTACAGACCATTATCTCTATGAACATAGATTCAAAATCTGAAGATAAATAAAATAAAATAAAATAAATAAAATACTAGCAAACCTCATCCAACACTACATTAGTGAATTACTAATTCGTGAATTAGTTAATTACACTACATTAGTGAAACCTTATCCAACATTAAATTAGTGAAGATAAAAATATAAAATACTAGCAAACCTTATCCAACACTACATTAAAAAAAATGATTCACTGCCATGAAGTGGGATTTATTCCTGGGTTGCAAGGGTGGTTCAATGTTCTGAAATCAATCAGCGTGTTATGTCACAGCAATAAGAGACAGGATAAGAACCATATGATCATTTCCCTTGATGCAGAAAAAGCATTTGACAAAATACAACAGACATTCATCATAAAACATTTGGGGTACCTGGGTGGCTCAGTCAGTTAAGAGTCTGGCTCTTCACTTAATGTCCATTAACTGATGAATGGATAAAGAAATTGTGGTTTGTATACACAATGGAATACTACGTGGCAATGAGAAAGAATGAAATATGGCCTTTTGTAGCAACGTGAATGGAACTGGAGAGTGTGATGCTAAGTGAAATAAGCCATACAGAGAAAGACAGATACCATATGGTTTCACTCTTATGTGGATCTTGAGAAACTTAACAGAAACCCATGGGGGAGGGGAAGGAAAAAAAAAAGAGTTTAGAGTGGGAGAGAGCCAAAGCATAAGAGACTGTTAAAAACTGAGAACAAACTAAGGGTTGATGGGGGGTGGGAGGGAGGGGAGGGTGGGTGATGGGTATTGAGGAGGGCACCTTTTGGGATGAGCACTGGGTGTTGTATGGAAACCAATTTGACAATAAATTTCATATATTGAAATAAAAAAAAAAAAGAGTCTGGCTCTTCAGCTCAGGTCATGATCGCAAGGTTCATGAGCACAAGCCAAGCATCAGGCTCCGCACTCAGTGCACAGTCTGCTTGGAATTCTCTCCTTCTCTCTCTCTGCCCCTCCCCCACTTGCTCTCCCTCTTTCTCAAAACAAATAAATATTCTTAAAAATAAACACTCAACAAAATAGGTTTAGAGGGGACATATCTCAACATAATATGGGTCATATATGAAAATTCTACAGCTAATATCGTTCTTAATGGGGAATACCTGAGAGGTTTTTCTCTAAGGTCAGGAACATGGCAAGGATGTCCACTTCCAACACTTTTATTCAACAGAGTACTGGAAGTGCTAGCCACAACAGTCAGCCTACAAAAAGAAATAAAAGGCATCCAAATGGGCAAGGAAGAGGTAAAACTTTCACTATTTTCAGATAACATGATACTCTGTGTAGAAAACACAAAAGACTCCACCAAAAAATTTTGTTCTAGAACTGATAAACAAATTGGGTAAAGTCGCAGAATACAAAATCAATCTACCAAAATCTATTGCATTTCTATACACCAATAATGAAGTAGAAGAAAGAGAAATTGAGAAAACAATCACATTTATAATTATAACAAAAATAATAAGATAGCTAGGATAAACCTAACCAAAAAGGTGAAAGACCAAAACTATGAAAAGTATAAAACACTGATGAAAGCAAATGAAGATGACACAAAGAAATAGAATCCACGCTCATGCATTGGAAGAATATCCGTACTGTTAAAATATCCATACTACTCAAATTAATTTACACATCTAATGTAACACCTATCAAATTACAAACAGCATTTTTTCACAGAACTAAAACAAACAATTTGTGTGGAACCACACACACACAAAAAAACAAATAGCCAAGGCAACCTTGAAAAAGAAAAGGAATGCTTATGACATCATAATTCCAGACTAAAGTTATATTACAAAGCTGTAGGAATCAAAACAGTATGGTACTGCCAGTAATATAGACACATAGATCAATGGAACTGAATAGAAAACCCAGAAATGAAACCATAACAATATGGTCATTTAGTGTTTGACAAAGCAGGAAAGAATACCCAATGGAAAAAAAAATCTTTTCAACAAATGGTGTTGGAAAAACTGGACAGCAACATGCAAAAGAATGAAACTGGACCAATTATTTTAAGTTAATTAATTTTTAGTTTACATCCAAGTTAGTTAGCATATAGTGCAATAATGATTTCAGGAGTGGAATCCAGTGATTCACCCCCTATATGTAACAGCCAGTACTCATCCCAGCAAGTGTCCTCCTTAATGCCCCTTGCCCATTTAGCTCATCTCTCTACTCAAAACCCCTCCAGCAACCCTCAGTTCGTTCTCTGTATTTAAGAATCTCTTATGTTTTGTCCCTCTCTGTGTTTTTATATATTTTTGTTTCCCTTCCCTTATGTTCATCTGTTTTGTATCTTTTGAAAAAAAATAATGTTTATTCATTTTTGAGAGACAGAGACAGAGTGTGAGTGGGGGAGGGGCAGAGGGAGGGAGACACAGAATCTGAAGCAGGCTTCAGCCTCCAAGCTATTAGCACAGAGCCCGACATGGGGCTTGAACTCACAAACTGTGAGATCATGAACTGAGCTGAAGTTGGAGACTTAACCAACTGAGCTACCCAGGTGCCCCTCATCTGTTTTGTATCTTAAATTCCACATATGAGTGAAGTCACATGAAATTTGTCTTTCTCTGATCGACTAATTTTGCTTAGCATAATACACTCTAGTTCCATCCATGTTGTTGCAAATGGAAAGATTCATTCCTTTTCATCACCCAGTAACATCCCATTGTGTGTGTGTGTGTGTGTGTGTGTGTGTGTGTGTGTGTATCACTTCTTTATCCATTCATCAGTCAATGGACATTTGGGGTCTTTCCATAATTTGGCTATTGTCGATAGCACCACTATATACATTGGTGTGCATGTGCCCCTTCAAATAATCGCTCCTGGGGCGCCTGGGTGGCGCAGTCGGTTAAGTGTCCGACTTCAGCCAGGTCACGATCTCGCGGTCCGTGAGTTCAAGCCCCGTGTGGGGCTCTGGGCTGATGGCTCAGAGCCTGGAGCCTGTTTCCGATTCTGTGTCTCCCTCTCTCTCTGCCCCTCCCCCGTTCATGCTCTGTCTCTCTCTGTCCCCCCAAAAATAAATAAACGTTGAAAAAAAATTTAAAAAAAAAAAACAAAAAACAAAAACAAATAATTGCTCCTGTATCCTTTGGATAAATACCTAGTAGTGCAAATTCTGGGTCGCAAGATTGTTCTATTTTTAATTTTTTGACCAACCTCCATACTGTTTTCCAGAGTGGCTGCACCAGTTTGCATTCCCACAAGCAGTGCAAAAGGGTTCTGCTTTCTCTGAATCCTCGCCAACATCTGTTGTTGCTTGAGTTGTTAATTTCAGCCATTCTGATAGGTGCGAGATGGTATCTCATTGCAGTTTTGATTTGTGTTTCCCTGATGGTGAGTAATGTTGGCATGTTTTCATGTGCCTGTTAGCCATCTGGATGTCTTCTTTGGGAAAGTGTTCATTCATGTCTGCTGTTCATTTCTACACCGGATTTTTTGTTTTCTTGCATGACTAGTTTGATACTGTACTTATAGATTTTGGATACTAACCCTTTAACTCATATGTCATTTGCAAATATCTTCTCCCATTCCATATGTTGCTTTTTAGTTTTGTTGATTGTTTCCTTTTCTGCAGAAGTGTTTTTTTGTTTGTTTGTTTTTTAATCTTGATGAGGTCCCAATAGTTCATTTTTGTTTTTGTTTCCCTTGCTTCTGGAGACATGTTGAGTAGGAAGTTGCTGTGGATGAGGTCAAAGAGTTTTTTTGTCTGCTTTCTCCTCTAGGATTTTGATGGCTTCCTGTCTTACATTTAGGTCTTTCATCCATTTTGATTTGATTTTTGTGTATAGTGTAAGAAAGTGTTCCAGGTTCATTCTTCTGCATGTTGCTGTCCAATTTTTCCAACACCATTTGCTGAACAGACTGTATTTTATTGGATATTCTTCCCTGATTTGTCAATGATAAGTGGGCCATACATTTGTGGGTCCATTTCTGGGTTCTCTATTCTGTTCCATTCAACAATGTGTCTGTTTTTGTGCCAGTACCATACTGTTTTGATGATTAGAGCTTTGTAATACATCTTGAAATCTGGAATTGTGACGTCTCTAGCTTTGGTGTTCTTTTTCAGGATTGCTTTGGCTATTCGGGGTCTTTTCTGGTTCCATACAAATTTAAGGATTGTTTGTTTTAGCTATGTGAAGAATGCTGGTATAATTTTGATAGGGATTGCATTGAATATGTAGATTGCTTTGGGTAGTATTGACATTTTAACAATATTTTTTCTTCCAATCCATAAGCATGGGATATTTTTCATTTTTGTGTAGGTGTGTCTTCTTCAATTTCCTCCAGAAGCTTTTCATAGTATTCAGTGTATAGATTTTTCACCTATTTGGTTAGGTGTTTTTCCTAGGTATTTTACTGTAATGGGTGCAATTGTAAATGGGATAGATTTCTTGATTTCTCTTTCTGTTGCTTCACTATTGGTATATAGAAATGCAACCGATTTTTGTGCATTGATTTTATATACTCTGACTTTGCTGAATTCATGGATCATTTCTAGCAGTTGTGTGGGGGGGGAGGATATTTTGGGTTTTCCACATAGAGTATCATGTCATCTGTGAAGAGTGAAAGTTTCACTCCCTCCTTGCCCATTTGGATGCCTTTTATTTCTTTGTGTTATCTGATTGCTGAGGCTAGGATTTCCAACACGATGGTGAATAACAGTAGTGAGAGTGGACATCTTTGTTGTGTTCTTGACCTTAGGGGGAAAGCTCTCAGGTTTTCCCCTTTGAGGATGGTATTAATGGTGGGTCATTAGTATGTGGCTTTTATGATCTTGAAGTATGATCCATCTATCCCTACTTGCTTGAGGGTTTTTATCAAGAAAGGATGCTGTATTTTGACAAATGCTTTCTCTGCATCTATTGAGAGGATCATGTGATTCTGATTCTTTATTTTATTAATGTGATGTATCACATTGATTGATTTGTGGATATTGAGCCAGCCATGCATCCCAGGTATAAATCTTACTTGATCATGGTGAATAGTTCTTTTCATGTATTGTTGCATATGGTTGGCTAGTATTGTGTTGAGAATTTTTACATCCATTTTGAATCAAGGTAATGCTGGCCTCATAGAATGAGTTTGGAAGTTTTCTTTCCATTCCTATTTTTTGGAACAGCTTCAAAAGAATAGGTGTTAACTCTTCCTTAAATGTTTGATAGAATTCCCCTGGAAAGTGATCCGGCCCTGGACTCTTGTTTTCTTGGGGAGATTTTTGATTACTAATTTGATTTCTTTACTGGTTATGGGTCTGTTCAAATTTTATATTTCTTCCTGTTTCAGTTTTGGTAGTGTATATGTTTCTAGAAATTTGTCCATTTCTTCCAGATTGCCCATTTTATTGGCATATAATTGCCCATAATATTCCCTTATTATTGTTTTTATTTCTGCTGTGTTGGTTGTGATCTCTCCTCTTTCATTCTTGATTTTATTTTATTTGGGGCCTTTCTTTTTTTCTTTTTGATCAATCTTCCAAGGGATTTATCTATTTTATGAATTGTTTCAAAGAACCAGCTCCTGATTTCATTCATCTGTTCTACTCTTTTTTTGATTTTGATAGCATTGATTTCTGCTCTAATCTTTATTATTTCCTGTCTTCTGTGGGTTTGGGGTTTTATTTGCTATTCTTTTTCCAGATCTTTGAGATGTAAGTTTAGGTTGTGTATCTGAGACCTTTCTTCTTTCTTTAGAAAGACCTGGACTGCTATATACTTCCTTCTTATGACTGCCTTTGCTGCATCCCAGAGGTTTCAGGGGGTCGTGTTATCATTTTCTTTCTATTTTTTTAATATTTATTTATTTTTGAGAGAGAGAGGGTGTGTGTGTGTGTGTGTGTGTGTGTGTGTGTGTGTGTGAGCAGGGGAGGGGCAGAGAGGGAGACATAGAATCTGAAGCAGACTCCAGGCTCTGAGCTGTCAGCACAGAACCCGTTGCAGGGCTCGAACCCATGAACCGTGAGATCATGACCTGAGCTGAAGTCAGACACTTAATTGACTGAGCCACCCAGGCGCTCCTATGTTATCATTTTCATTGGCTTTCATATACTTTTTAATTTCCTCTTTAATTTCTTGGTTTCCGCATTCATTCTTTAGCAGGATGTCCTTTAATCTCCAAGTATTCGTGGTCTTTCCAAATTTTTTTCTTGTGGCTGATTTCAAGTTTCATAGTGTTGTGGTCTGGAAATATGCAAGGTATGATCTCGATCATTTTTGTACTTGTTGAGGGCTGATCCGTGTCCCAGTATGTGATCTATTCTAGAGAATGTTCCATGTGTACTCAAGATGAATATGTATCCTGTTTCTTTAGGATGAAATGTTCTGTATATGTCTGTTAAGTCCATCCGATCCAGTGAGTCATTCTAAGCCATTGATTCCTTGTTGATTTTCTGTTTAGATGATCTGTCCATTGTTGTAAGTGGGGTATTGAAGTCCCCTACTAATAGTATTATTATCAATGAGTTTCTGTATGTTTGTAATCAGTTGATTTATATATTTTGGGGTGTCCACCTTGGGAGCATAAATGATTACAATTTATAGATCTTGGTAGATAGAACTCTTAATTATGATATAATGCCCTTCTTCATCTCTTGTTACAGTCTTTATTTTAAAATCTAGTTTGTATGATATAAACATGGCTACTCCAGATTTCTTTTGGTGACCATTAGCATGATAGATGGTTCTCCATCCCCTTATTTTCTTTTTTTTCTTTTTTTTTAATTTTTTTTTCAACGTTTTTATTTATTTTTGGGACAGAGAGAGACAGAGCATGAACGGGGGAGGGGCAGAGAGAGAGGGAGACACAGAATTGGAAACAGGCTCCAGGCTCTGAGCCATCAGCCCAGAGCCTGATGCGGGGCTCGAACTCACGGACTGCGAGATCATGACCTGGCTGAAGTCGGACGCTTAACCGACTGCGCCACCCAGGCGCCCCCATCCCCTTATTTTCAATCTAAAGGTAGCTTTAGGTCTAAAATGAGTCTCTTGTAAACAGCATATAGATGGATCTTGGGGTTTTTTATCCATTCTGATACCCTATGTATTTTTATTGGAATGTTTAGTCCATTGACATTTAGAGTGAGTACTGAAAGATATGAATTTATTGCCATGGTATTGCCTGTAGAGTTGGAGTTTCTGGTGGTGTTCTCTGTTTTTTTCCTAGTCTTTTTTTGTTTTGTTTCATCGTTTCCCCCCTCAGAGTGTCCCCCTTAAAATTTCATGTAGGGGTGGTTTAGTGGTCACAAACTCCTTTAGTTTTTGTTTGTCTGGAAAACTCTTTATCTCTCCTTCCATTTTGAATGATAGACTTTTTGGATAAAGAATTCTTGGCCACATATTTTTCTGATTCAGCACATGAATATATCCTGCCACTCCTTTCTGGCCTGTCAAGTTTCTATGGATAGGTCTGCTGCAAACCTGATGTGTCTTCCCTTATAGGTTAAGGACTCTTTCCCTTGCTGCTTTCATAATTCTTTTTTTGTCTTTTTATTTTGTGAATTTCACTATGGTATGCTTTGTCTGTGTATTTTGTGAATTTCACTATGGCATGTCTTGTTAATGGTCTTTTTTTTTTTTTTTTTGCATCTAATGGGAGTTCTCTGTGCTTCTTAGAATTTGATGTCTGTCTTTCCCCAGATTAGGAATGTTTTCCACTATAATTTGTTCACATAAGCCTTCTACCCTTTTTTTCTCTCTTCATCTTCTAGGACTCTTCAGATTTGGATGTTATTCATTTTTAATAAGCCACTGAGTTCTCTAATTCTGGTTTTGTGATCTTTTGCCTTGGTTTCCATCTTTTTTCTGCTTCATTATTCTCCATAATTTTTCTTCTATATCGCTGATTCATGCTCTGTTTCATCCATCCTTGCCACTGTGGATATCCATTTGAGATTATGTCTTGGTTATAGCATATTTAATTTCTTCCTATGTTTTATTTCTTTTTCCTCCACAGAAAGGGATTGAATGCTTTTTTCAACCTCAGCTAGTAGTCCTATCATCATGATTCTAAATTCTAGTTCAGACATCTTGCTTATATATGTGTTGATTAAGCCCCTGGCTGCCATTTCTTACTGTTCTTTCTTTTGGGGTGAACTCCTTCATTTTGTCATTTTGGAGGAAGAAAAGAATTAATAAAATAAATAAAAATTAAAAATTAAAAAAATTAAAACAACACATAAAATCAGGTAAAGGAAGCTAAATCCTAGGTGTGCTTTGGTCTGATTGTTGAAAGAAGCTTGATAGAATAGGGGGAAAAGGGAAAGAAAAGAAAAAAAGAAAGAAAAAGTAAGAAAAGGCTTAAAAATTTTTTAATGTATACAGTAAAATAGAATAAAATAAAATGACGAAAGTGTAATAGAATTTTAAAAATTTACAAAACAATAAAAAACATAGTAAAAAGATTTTTTGAAAAAATTTAAAAATAAAAATAAAAATAAATTTTTCTCTTTCTGTATCCAAGAAAAGAAAGGACAAAAAGAAAAAGAAATAAATAATTTAAACAAAAGCAAAAAAAAAGAAATAAAGGAATAGATGAAACAGAAAACAGAATGAAACTCAAATGAAGTTATATCCAGTTTCCCCTAGAACTTAAACTATGAATCACTCTATAGTGTGGACACTAAGCAGACAGACTTGTGTTGGTCCTCTAGGGCTTGTACTTGGAGGGTACAGTTGGATGGGGCTTGGTGTAATGGTTCCATTCTCCACTAGGTGATCCTGCTTATCTTACTGTGTGGATCTGTGTGGCATGCATGTGCACTCACGTGTATGTGCATGTGTTGGAGAGGTGAACATGGCATTGCCCAGCTTCCTAGTTTCTGGCACAGGAACTCTGAGCTCCCACCAACCTGCAGTCAAGCATCCCTCCTTTGTCTCAGGCTTCCACCAACTCCCTGCTTCTACACTGTCCATGTCCAAGTTGTCATTGTGCCAGGCAGCTCCTTCCTCCTGAATTTTACCTCAGATGGGGCTGTGTTTCCAAATTCCTCACTTTTGAAAACCCTGCAGCTTGGACGTGCTCTGACCCTCTGGGGGAGGGTCTTGTTGAACACTGACTGGGTGCCTGCTTGCCCCATATAAAGTTTGTGTGATCACACAGTGGCAAAGTTTCAGTAATTATGGCACATCACAATACATATCTGGCACCAGTTTTCACCTCATTCTGGAGTTTTTTTGCAACACCAGCAAACGTGGCTGTTCTCTGGGGTCTGCTGGGACCTTTGTCTGTGGGAAGGCCAAATGGCATCTACCAAATGCCCTCTAAGCAGGGGAACCACTTCTCTCCATGTGGCTCAAGGACCCCTCAGACCTCACTGCCTACTCCTGGGGATTCTCCCTTCCTTCCCACCAGAGCACAGCCAGGTATTGAACTCTGGAATTTCCAACTCTGTGCTCCCCTGTTTATAGAGGCCTAATGGTATTGAAACCCTCTCCTTTCCCCCAATGTTTTGGGGGAACAGATTTCTTGTTCAGAACCATGTGCATGTTCCCACTCTTTCTCTTTCTCTCCAGCTACTTTTGGGAGAGTGCTGTTCCTATACTCTCCCGATGTACCACACTCTCCCACCCTTTCTCTGTCCTCTCCACAAAAACAGCTCCCTAACCTCCGGGCTTTTCCCTCTTCCAGTTCACTTCTCCACACAACATATCTGCTGAGTTCTGTGGCTCAAGTTATGCAGATTGTTGTGTTAATACTCAGATCAATTTCCTAAGTGTGCAAAATAGTTTAGTGCTGATCTAGCTGCATTTCAGGGAGGGGAGAAGCCAAGAATTTCCATGCTGCTCTGCCACCTTCTAGATCATTTTCTTACACTATACACAAAAATACATTCAAAATGTATTAAAAAACTAAATGTGAGACTTGAAATCATAAAAATCCTAGAAGAGGGCATGGGCAGTAACTTCTCTGACATCACCTGTAGCAACTTTTTTTTTCTAGATAGGTTTCCCAACGCAAGGGATACAAAAGAAATAATAAGCGATTCAGAATATATTAAAATTTAAAAACAAACAAACTTCTGCACAGAGAAGGAAACAATTGACAAAACTAAAAGACAACCTAGTGAATGGGAGAATATATTTGCAAATTACATGCCTGATTAAGAGTTAATATCCAAAATATATATAGAACTGATACAACTCAATCCCCAAAAAAACAAATAATCCAATTAAAAATGAGTAGAAGACATGAGCAGACACTTCTCCAATGCAGACACACAGTGAAGAATTGGTGGTATAGTGGTGAGCATAGCTGCCTTCCAATGCAGACACACAGACTGCAAACAAACACATGAAAAGATGCTTATCATCACTCATCATAAGGGAAAATAAAATCAAAACAACAATAAGATATAACCTGACACTTATAAAAAATGTCAAAAATGAAAAACAAAAAACAACAGGTGCTGTTGAGGATGTGTAGACAAAGGAATTCTCAATCATTGTTTGTGGGAATGCAAACTAATGCAGCCACTGTTGAAAACAGTATAGGTATTTCTCAAAAAATTAAAACAAGAACTATCCTATGATCCAGCACCTTCACTCTTTACCCAATGAATACAAGAACACTAATTCAAGGGGATACATGCACCCTTATGTTTATAGCAGCATTATGTACAATATCCAGGATATGGTATGAGCTGAAGTGTCAATCAATAGATGAATGGGTAAAGAAAATGTAGTATAAATATGCAATGTTATATTATTCAACCATAAAAAAAATGAAACTTGCCATTTGTGATGAAAGACCTAAATGTGAGACAGGAAACCATCAAAATCCTAGAGAAGAACACAGGCAACAACTTTTTTGACCACAGCTGTAGCAACTAATTGTGAGAAACATCTCTGGAAGCAAGGAAAACAAAAGCAAAAATGAACAATTGTGACTTATCAAGATAAAATATTCTTTATGCACAGTGAAGGAAACAACACAACTAATAGGCACCTAAAGAATGGGAGAAGATATTTGCAAATGACATATCGGATAAAGGGTTAGTATCCAAAATCTATAAAAAACTTATCAAACTCAACACCCAAAAAACAAACAACACAGTTAAGAAATGTGTAGAGGATATGAATAGACACTTTGCCAAAGAAGACATCACATGGCTAACAGGCACATGAACAGATGCTCAACATCAATCATAAGGGAAATACAAATCAAAACCACAATGAGATACCACCTCACACCTGTCATAATGGCTAAAATTAACAACAAATACAAAAAACGGGTGTTGGTGAAGATGTGGATAAAGGGGAACATACTTGCACTGCTGGTGGAATGCAAACTGGTGCAACCTCTCTGGGGAACAGTATTACACTACTACATATTTACCCAATTGCACTACTTCGTATTTACCCAAAGGATACAAAAATACTGATTAAAAGGGACACATGCACCCTAATGTTTAGAGCAGTATTATAAACAATAACCAAAGTATGGAAAGAGCCCAAATGTTCATCAAATGATGAATGGATAAAACAAGAAGTTGTATATATACATACACAATCGAATATTACTCAGCCATCAAAAGAATGAAAGTTTGGATTTGCTATGACATGGGTGGAGCTAGAGTGTATTATGCTAAGCAAAATAAGTCAGAGAAAGACAAATGTCATAGGATTTCAGTCATATGTGGAATTAAGGAAACAAAACAGTTGAAGATAGGGGAAGTGAAAAAAACAGAGGAAAGCAAACCATAAGACACTCTTAACTATAGAGAACAAACTGTGGATTGATGGAGGTGGGAGGAGAATTGGTTAAATGGGTGATGAGTATTAAGGAGGGCACTTGTGATGAGCATTGGTTGGTATATGTAAATGATGAGTCACTAAATTCTATTCCTGAAACCAATATTGCCCTATACCCTGTATGTTAACTAACTAGAATTTAAATAAAAATGTTAAATGAAAAAAAGGAACTTGTCATTTGCAACAATCTGGATGGAGTTAGAGATTATAATCCTAAGTGAAATAACTCTGTCAACGAAAGACAAATACCATATGATTTCACTAATATGTGGAATTTAAGAAACAAATGAACAAAGGAGAAAATTAGAGAAAGAGAAATCAAGAAACACACTCTTAACTATAGAAAACAAACTGAAGGTTTTCAGAAGGGACGTGGGGCTGGGTGGGTGAAATAAGTGATGGGGATTAAGTAGTGCAATTGTGATGAGCACTAGGTGAAGTACAGAATAGTTGAAACACTATATTATACACCTGAATCTAATATAACAGTGTATGTTACCTAACTGGAATTAAAATAAAAACTTAAAAAAAACTAGTATATTTATTTATGTGATCATTATTCATAAGAGCCAAAAGTGAAAACAACCTAAATGTCTACCACTGAGTGAATGAATGAATGAATGAATGAATAAATTTAATGTAGAATGTTATTTGACAAAATTGGAATAAATTACTGACACATGCTGCAATAGAGATGAACCTTGAAAATGTTAAGCCAAGTGAAAGAAGCTAAATATGAAAAAGACCATACATCATACAATTATATGGACTGTGCACAGGAAACCCATTAATATGCTGTACCCACGAAATCCCCCCCCCTTTCCATGTTGACTTTCAGAAAGTTCTATCTGGTGGATTTGTGTCACAGGTATTCATTCTTACTTTTCTGCTGAGAAATGTTTATTCTGCAGTTCAAGTTTTGACAAAAGGTGGCACCAAACAACAACCGTCTTAAATCTTCTTTCCTAAGAAGTGTCTACAAAGAGTAAAAAATACTAACAATCTCTTAAACCCAGGCTTTGCAGTAAACATAATGATTTTAATTCTGTATGAAAAAAACCTTGTAGATGTAAAAAAGATTGTGAAAACATATAGTACTGGGCCTGCAGAGCATGAAACACCAGGAGGAAGTGGTGGGACTTGGCAGTTGGCAGGTGTGTAAACATTCTGCAGGGCAGAAAACAGGGGTGGAAGAGTGACTGAGAGAGTCTGGGGCATCAGAGAAGTATCTTAGTGGTTGTGTCCTGTGTCATGGACAGTGGAGATGCCAACAACAACAACAACAACAACAACAACAACAAAACAGACTCTTAAATATAGAGAACAAGTTGGTGGTTGCAAGAGGGGAGGTGAGTGGGGGAATTGGTGAAATAGGTGAAGGCGATTAAGAGTTCACTTACTATGGTGAGTGCTGAGTAATGAGAATGAGTAATGAGACTTGTTGAATCATTACATTGTACACCAGAAACTAATATAGCACTGTATGTTAGTTTTACTTAAATTGAATTAAAAAAAAAGAAAGAAATCACATTCGGTTTAAATGGACTAGATTCATTATATAAGCATAAAAGAAAATGTATATAAAAATAATTTTCTTTAGAAACATATTATTATAAAGACTCATAGTGTCATATGTTGGTCTTCTAAATATAGAGCTTTTTAAATAAAAAAAAATCAGCAGAGTGTTCTTGTTAATGTAGCAGATACATGGGCCAGCCTAGGTCTGTTGTACGAACAATAGGGAGATGGGGTGGGAGTGTCTACATTTTGAATGATTTCTCCTGTGTATTATGGTATTTTTTTTCAACATTTAAAAGCACTACTATAGATGTGCAACAAGGTGTTCTTAAAATGTGGGTTTCTTGGGGCACCTGGGTGGCTCTTCCATCAAGTGTCTAACTTTGGCTCAGGTCATGATCTCACAGTTTGTGAGTTCAAGCCCTTCAAGGAGCTCACTGCTGTCAGCCTGAGCTGGCTTCAGATTCTGTCTCCATCTCTCTCTGCCCCTTCCCCACTCATGCTTTCTCTCTCTCTGTCTTTCAAAAATAAATAAACATTAAAATGTGGGATCATTTAATGCCTCATTTTGGTATTAATTTTTTGCTACAACTGGCCCTTAAATATCTGTATCTGCTCTATCTGGATCAAAAGTGAACAATTCTTGAGTGCCTGAGTGGCTCAGATGCTTAAAGCTTCTGACTTGGGCTCAGGTCATGATCTCATGGTTCGTGGGTTCAAGCCCCACACTGTCAGTGCAGAACCTGCTTGGGATTTTCTCCCTCTCCCTCCCTCTCTTTGCCCCACCCAACTTACGCTTTCTCAAAAATAAATTAATAAACTTTTAAAAAGTGAACATTCCTTTCTCTTCAATCATACTTACTCAGTGGTTGATATGGGAGACACTGCAGTATTTTACTAAGGCTCACATAACAAAGTATCACAAATTGGGTGGCTTAATCCATAGAAATTCATTGTCTCACAGTTCTGGAGACTAAACCCCTGAAATCAAGGTGTTTCTAGGGCAATGCTCCCTCAGAATCCCTTCAAGGACTGTATCCATGTTTCTTCCTAGCTTCTGCTGGTTTGCTGGCAATCTCTGCATTTCTTGGCTTGCTATTACTCCAATCACTGCCTTCACTGTCATATGGTGTTATCCTTGTTCTGTCTTCACATGGTGTTTTCTTATAAGGACACCAGTCACATTGGTTTAGGGACACACCCTACTTTATTATAACTTCATCTTACGTAATTACATCCTCAACATCCATAGTTTCACATAAAGTTACTTTGTGAGGAACTGGGCATTAAGACTTCAACTTCTATTTTTTGGAATGACTTAATTCAACCCACAACTGTCACTGAATTAGTTGCTGAGGATGCCACACCTTGAACAAGACAAGGCAGTGTCTTTGGCACTTTGTTTCTGCTTGGGAAAACTGGCAATAAGCAGGTTAGCAATCAATAAGTAGGACAATTGAATATGGAAATGAGTGCTTTAAAGACAATAAAGGAATCCATTGAGGAGGAAAAGGTGGGGATGAGGATTTTTATAAATGGGGCTATCAGTGAGCCCTGGACAACAAGAGGAAAACAGGCATGGGATGGCCTTTTCATGGGACCAGTTTTTTCCATTGGGAAATGAGCTGGAGTGGCTGAAACCTGGCAGGCAAAGTGCAAATGGTAGATGAGGTTGAAGGGCATAACCATTGGGAAATAACCATTAGGAGAATCCTGCAGAAGTCCAGAGGAAGAGCAAGGAAGCAACAGCCTAGCACTGCAGGAATGTGCAGTGGACATGGTTGGCCCTAAACAAGGTTTGTTGGAAGTTACACAGAATCTGTAGTGTCTGTGGATTAGGGTATGTGAGAATAAGACTGAATCCAGGATGAGCCCCTCGGATTTTTCTTTGGCCATGTACAGAAATGGTGGTGATTTTTCCTGACATAGGTTGTTCCAAGCACTTTTGAAATATTTCATGTTACATAGTTAGGTATCCAATGATGGTTATAGTGGCAGTGATTTAAAACACGTATCAAAAAAAAAATAATAATAAACACATGCATCAGTTGACGAATAGGATTTACTTGCAAGATTATGAAGCTGTATTAAAAGCATACAAAAACATTTTTAAGCTAAACCAAAAGAATCTGAACTTGCATATATTTATAAAAACATATGGTATTTATTGAGTTATTATTATGTGCCCTGTACTGTTCTAAGTGAGTTCATGCATTAGTTCAACAAATTCTCAAAATGACATGAGGAAGGGCCAACTGTTTTCCCCATTTTATAGAATATGAAACTGAGGCACATAGAAGTTCTTTAACTCTCCCAGGATTCCCACTGTCACTTCAGTAGCATTGTAAAAGTTATATGACTTTTGACTATTCATCCTTGTGAAAACCAAAATGCGTATGCAGTTTTGCTTTAAACTTTTTTCTTCTCCAATTAGTACTGTATCAATGAAATTTTGCAGGTAAGGAAATTGGGTGACTGTAATGTGAAGTAAAAGTTATCAAACTCACACTGTTTGTAAGTGGAGAACTAGGGTTTAGCCCTTCTCTGTTTCCAGAGCCCACACTCCTAACCAGTAAACTTAGAAAGAAGAAAGAGACATTGGTTGAACTTCATTAGCCAACAGTGAATGATATTAGGCTGATCCATATCTCTTTCAGTGGTGTCAAAAAGAAAACCACAGGCTTAATGTAGAATCACTCAATGCTAAACCAAGTCACCAAACTTCAGCTTAGCACCTAACATAATTACATTTTCAACCTTCCCAGAAATGTCATTTAAACTGGTCAATCAGGAATTTTCTGGTCAGCACCAATACTGCAATGTGTCACGTGAACCATCCAATCACCCAAAGGAAGAGAAGATAATCTAATAAGACCCTTTTCTTCCAAAGGGAGGTGACCTCACCCAAATCCTTTTTTTCTGCTTACGACTAATTTGTACTTCCATTAAAACCCTTTCTGGTCCTCTAGCTTTCTGGGGCCCCTCTACTTGCTAGATAGAATGCCCTCTGATTGATGAATTGCTTAACAAAGCCAGTTAAATCTTAACATTCACTCCGTTGAATTTGTGTTAACAGTGAAAAATATGCTTCAGTAAGCATTTTTGCATGGGTGGAGGGTATTTTTTAAAGAAAAGTGAGAAGATGATAATTATAAAAGCAAAAGGACAACAATACGGTTACTGTACCTTAGACAATTTAGCATTTTTCATCTTTTTCATTTGGTTCTTACAGCCTTTGGTGATATCTCATTGTGGTTTTATATAAATTGATGTCAGCTCTTAGGTCTCTTTTCTTCTAAACGTCCTCTTATCATTTTCATGTTCCACTGATTAACTTCACAAACTGGATCTCTGCCCCATGGTATTGCATTCTTGATTATGTGATTGTATCTCTATTGTGTTGTATATTCTGTTCCTCTGGTCCCTCTTGTTTCCTTCAAGTTGGTAATTAGATACAGAGTCCTGCTCAGATTCTGGTTTTTAAGAAAGAGTATCTCAGATGTGCTGTTTAATTTCTTGTAGTGTTATATCATGAGCATCATTGTGTCTTGCTGTCTTGCCTCCTCTGTCTTTGCGATGTATCCTTGGGTTCAGATGTTTTCAACCTGATCCATTCACTATGAAATTTCCCACCTGCCTTTCACTCAGGTTTTTTGGATCCTCTTAAATATTAATACCTAGATCTACATTTCATTAACAGATACAAGGGGTGATGTTTCAATTCTATAATCTCTTCTGCATTTATTAGCTAGAATTCTTCTATACAACAAACTACCCCTTAATTAAGTGGTTACTTGATCTATACGGAAAGGAAGAATGAATGCTTACTTTTGCACTATTTCCACTTTTCAAAACGATGTCATATTTCACTGATATCCTCCAAAGATGAATATTGAGTTGGTTTCATTTGTTTTTTGTTTTCCTTTAAAGTGTCCTCATGAGCTCTAGATGTTTATATATTTGAGTTTGGGATCTATTGCAGTCATTAATAACTATGATGTTGAAATTGTTCTGTCTTTGGCCTATGGAATCCCCTTTGGGTTGGGATTTGTGTCTTTGATATGTTTTCTGGTATAAGCATTTGGTCCAAACTCACCTGGTGCAATCCCTACAAAGTCCCAGAATTAGACATTTTTCCAAGGAAGACTAGTTCCTCTTAGGGGAACATGTTTTTAGACAGTTCAATCTGGGACCTAGAGGTGCTCATTGTTACTGGATTGGCCATTGTTTTTGTTCTTTCCAGTGCATGGAGCCTAAAAATACATATAGGCTTTCCTGTAAAAGCAACATCTTTGTGAAATTTTTAACTTTAGTATTCCTCTCCTTTTTCTTCCCCCTCTCCTTAAGCAGAATCTACACAAACTTCCTCATAATAATTGTCAAGGTTAGCCATGTTCTCACAGGCCTCAGAAAACTCACATTCCTCCATGCCTTCATTCATATTACAGTAAACAAAGACATTCTTGGCATACATCAGGTCAAACTTGTGCTCCACACCAGCCCAGACCTCAAGAATGGCTCTGGTGTTGCTCAGCATGCACACAATTTGCTGTACATTGAACAGGTCTCCTGTACCAGGTAGCACAGTGGGAGGCTATTAATTAATGACAATTTTGAAGGAGTGGAGCAACAGTACACTAACTGAATGGTACACTTGATCTTGATGGTGGCAATGACAGCAATGATATCTTTGGAAACCATGTCACCATGACACAACAGGCAACAACCCATGTATTTACCATGGTGAGGATCACATTTCACCATCTGGTGGGCTGGCTCAAAGCATGAATTGTTGATTTCTGCTACAGAAAGCTGTTAATGGTAGGCTTTCTCAGAATAGATGATGGGAACCTATGTGGCCAGAGTAAAGTGGATGCAGGGATAGGGCACCATGTTAGTCTGGAATCTGTAAGATCAACATTCAGAGCTCCATCAAATCTGAGGGAAACAGTGATGAAGAACATAATTTGACCTATAAACCTATTTAGGTTATCGTAGGTTGGGTGTTCAATATTGAGGTTTCTATGACAGATGTCATAGATAGCCTCATTGTCTACCATGAAGGCACAATCAGAATGCTGCGGGTAATGAGGATGGAGTTGTAGGGCTCAACTACATCTGTGGAAGCCTGAGGGGGGAGGTAAATTGACAACTCCAGCTTAAACTTCCTGCCATAATTAACAGAGAGATGTTCCATCAGCAGGGAGGTGAACCTAGAAATGGTTCCCCTCCAAAGCTGTGGAAAACCAAGAAGTCTGGAAGACCTATGCACTGGTTCAGCCAGTTTTGGAATTCAGCCCAAGACAAGGTCAAGGATCTCCTTGCCAATGGTGTAGTGCCCTCAGGCATAGTTATTTCCAGCATGTTCCTTGCCTCTGATGAACTGCTCAGGGTGGAAAAGCTGGTGGTAGGTTCCAGTGTGAATTTCCTCAATGACTTTGGGTTCCAGGTCTACAAACACTGCCCTAGGCATATGCCTGCCAGCACCCATCTCACTGGTACAGGTGTTGAAGGAGCTCCCAGCAGGCGTTGCCAATCTGAACACCAGCCTGGTCAACTTGGATGGAGGTGCACTCACGCATGGTTGTTGCTTTGCAGCTGCTGAGCAGATAGCAGAGAGGAAGAGGAGAGGTTGTTGCTTCTTACGGCATGACTCTTAAGTGGTCATTATAAGAAAACCTGAAAAAGATACCATTTTGTGTCTTATAATTTTTAACACCTACTCTCTTATTAACTTTCAAATATGCAAGACAATATTGTTACCATAGAACTGTAGTCACCATACTGAACATTACATCTCCATGACTTATTTTTGCTGGAAGTTTGTACTTTTAACCCCATTCAACCATTTTGCCCACTTGGCACCCCTCATCTAGGTATTCAATACATCAAAAAGTCTCTGACAGTTGCTGTACATAGATTCTGGTATGTTTTGTTTTCATTATTATCATCCTTTTAAAATTCAACAATTATAATCTGTATTTCCATTTGGGCCCAAGATTTGTTTAAGACTCTCAAGTAGAATCCATTTTCATGAATATTCCATGTTCTTCTGAAAAGTGTCTTGTCTAATAGAGATCAAAATTCAGTATCTCTATATATAAGGTCCACATTTGGGATTATGTTGTTTCAGTCTTCTCTACAATGACTAAAAGTGTCTCCATTTGAACATTTATGGATTGTGGAAAGTGTATTAGAATCATCTATTATCAGTGTGCTTCTTCCTGTTGCCCTTTGTACTTAATGTAGTTTTTGCTGTATGAATACTTTTACCATGTGATTGTGTATATAAATATAAATATTACACATCATACTTGTGAAATTTAGCCATTAGCATGAAAAATTAACTTTTTTCTTTTTAAACCCATTTAAACCTTAATTGTACTTTCTCAAATACTGAGATTATAACACCTCTTTTCTTGTTGTTGGCAATTCCTGATATATATACCTTTATTTCAAAATTTGTGTCAGGGTGCCTGGGTGCCTCAGTTGGTTGAGTGTCCAACTCTTGATTTCATTTCAGGCCATGATCCCAGGGTCATGGGATCAAAACCCAGGTCAGGTTCTGTGCTGAGGCTCTCCCCCACTCATACTCACTCTCTCTCTAAAATTAAAAAAAAAAGTTAATATATGTGAATTCCTTTGTGTTAGGCATATCTCTGGAAGAAGCATATGTTTTGTATTTTCCTATAATAGGTAATTTGAAAACAGTTTTACTAGATGAGTTCGGTGTATTTACATTAACTTACACGATCAATGTGTCTAATCACTTGGGCTCACTCATGTTACATAGATAATAAACTCATAGAAGTTATATACTCTTATACTAGATGATGTGTTTCATATGCTCACTCTTTTTATTTATATAAGATGGCTGTTGTTTTCTCTTAGTGGTACTTTTATACTAAATTTCTAACTACCCCACTTAATATTCTTGATATGGAATAAAATCTTACCAATGAATACAGAAATAGCCGAATTATATTAACAGATATTTCACATAATAACAATATACATACTCATTAATCTTTAAGAAATATGCTAAGTTGGGGTGACTGGGTGCCTCAGTCGGTTAAGTGTACAACTCTTGATTTCAGCTCAGATCATGATCTCATGGTTTGTGGAATTGAGCCCCTCCTTGGGTTCTATGCTGACAGCACAGAGCCTGCTTAGGATTCTCTCTCTCTCTCCCTCTCTCTCTCTGCTCCTCCCCTGCTCATTCTCTGTCTCTCTCTTTAAAAATAAATAAACATTAAACAAAGAAACATGCCATATTACAATATATAAAGAAATACAAGTTGATATACCCAGATATCATGCAGAGTGAAAAATAAAAGTTATTTAAAAATATTTAAAATGTTGGGGCACCTGAGTGGCTCATTTGGTTAAATGTTTGACTCTTGGTTTCAGCTCATATCTTGATTTCGTGGTTTTTGTGAGATCAAGCTCTGTGTTGGGTTCTGTGCTGGCAGCGCCAAGTCTGCCTGGGATTATCTGTCTCCTTCTCTCTTTGTCTCTCCCCCACTTGTATTGTCTCTATCTCTATAAAAATAAATAAATAAACTTAAGAAAATATTTAAAAGGTGGAGCACCTGGGTGGCTCAGTCCGTTCAGCATCCAACTTTGGCTCAGGTCATGATATTGTAGTTCATGAGTTTAAGCCCCACATCAGGCTCGCTCCTGTCAGCGTGGAGCCTTTTTTGGATCCTCTATCTTCCTCTCTCTGCCTCTCTCCAGCTTGTGCTCTCTTTCTCAAAAATAAAGAAACATTTAAAGTAACATTTAAAATGTAATAATTTGAAGGAAAATATATTCAGAAGACATATTTTGGAGAGCTGCATTCCTGCCTCTAAAATGTGTGTGACACTGGAGTGGTGAGTTACCCTTAATGAGCTTGAATTTGATCATCTGTAAAATGGGTATATTGATATTTACCTCAGAGAGCTATTATAAGAAATGAGCAAAACTTTAGAAAGCACCTGATACATAATATTTCAGCAAATATATGTATGGTTTGCTGTGTTCTTCCACCTACAAAGAAATGTCTTGAAAATGAACATCTCACAGAGATCCTACAGATTAAGCAGAGGGAAAGGAATGCATAGATATTTACATGATGGATAAGCTTTGGTGGTGTTAACTTATAGGATAAATTACCTAAAGATGGTGGGAATGAGGATTCAAATAACTGACTCTTTATTTTTGTTAAGATTTCTGATCTTTTTACATTCCATTTTGACAGTGAATAACACCTTACTTTGAGCCCCAGAAAGGAGAAAAGACAAATAACAGAATATCAAGATAGGTGGGCTGTACAGCAGACTGAAATAAAGAGATATGGGTCTCAAATACCAGATGGATCATAGACTATAGGACCATGGGTAGCCACTTCCCCTGCACAGGACTTTGCTTTAACACAAAGAAGATTGTAAACCTGATGGTTAGAGATGGGGTCTACTTGAGAATTTTTAATAAGTGATTTCATGATCTTTAATAAATGTTAAGTCCTATGTGAAATATACAGGCAGAGAGTAGGCATTATATAGGCATTCAGAGAGAATGTAATAGGAGGAAATACATGTTATTTTATATGTATATTTTATTATAAAATAAATATACATAATATTCCAGTTCCAAGTTGCTTCTTTCATGCCTTGGGGCTCAGTGCCCAGACTGTATTTTAAGTAAAGCCACTGGGATCCCTCCTGACCCTAGTGAGTGGGGGTGTGGGTCCTGACTCAAGGGTGTCCTGGAGCTGCTTTCTTCTAAAGGCAGTGGCATGAGAGGTAAGACAGGTAAAGACTCTGAGACCTGGCTTCTCCCTGTTTAAAATAGGGATGTGAACTCGCAACTTTCAGTGGTACACATGAGAAAGCCCCTAGCCCTGTGGTTACTGTGGGATCATGAATGTCTGTATGAATTCAGGCCAATTCTTACTCCTTTTCATCTTTGTTGCTATGGGATATATTAGGAAAGGAGAAGAAAAGGCCCTGTGAGAAGTCCATTATAATATGTGGTTGTTATGATCATGACCCAATTTTATAAATGTGATTGTCACTAACCTAGTGCCTGGCATGGTGAGGGCACATAATCACACCCCAAAAACATAGTGCTTGCTGGATCTGTCTCTCCCTGTGCAGCTCCTCATGTCAGTGGTCCAGTTCATCTTAGATGCCTGAAGGAGGCAGGTTCTGGAGATCCGTGTTCTGATGGCTGCTGAAGCTTCTATTCCAGATTCAAGGGCAGCAGTCCTCCGGAGACACCAACACCTCACATGCCTAGTGGAATATGATGCCTGGCTCAAGTGAGTTCATAGATATAAGTAGCTCCTCTGAAGTTCTCACAGAAGCCTAAAAATAGAGACACTTCTTTGATCTCATGGGAGAAAGGTTTAACAGTTGGAATTTCATTTCATCTGCAGCAATGTGCTATGTAGTAGCCCTCGTGGCCCATGGTAGTTATGTTTTTTTTTTTTCTGTAATCAATTGTCCAGCTGGACAAAGTAGTAGTTCTTTCATATGCATTTGCAATAAATAAACCATTTTTAATGTATAAACACTAATCTGTAGTTATTATTCCACAGGTGGGTGTGGAAATGTGAATTGTCTTAGCAATTTGAGATTGTAACAAATTCTGTGGTACCCACTTTTTTTAACATTATATAATAAATTTTTTTAAAGAGCCAGATATTTTCCAAGAGCTTGTTAAAATGTCATTTACTAGAATTTAATATTAAACAATAGTTATTATCCTTGATTTTGGCCTATTATAGTGATATTTAGTCTCTTTCCATAAGTAGCACATTATTCTTCACCTTAGAAGAGCCAAATCCCAATCATGCTCCAGGACATTAGCTGCAAACAAACCTAGGCTGACACTGGCTTTAATACCCTTACCTTTGGTAATTTATGGAATAACACCTATTGTTCACCTGACACTCACTTTTAATGGAACCTACTGTGGATTCCTGAAGAAACATGCACCCTAGACATTTCTAATGTAAACCCCTAGCCCCAAGCAGTGATAAGACTCATTCTCCTTTCCTTTCCAAGTCTCCCAGACACTCTGCTATTCTGTCACACACCCTATTCAATAAACTATTTTTCCACTTTCTATAGCTTGCATTTTATTTCTATCCTGTGTGAAGCCAAAGTCCCTCTTGTCTGGTCCTGTGGGATCCTCTCCTGGGTTCTCAGACTCAGCGTGCCTGCATCACTGTGAGGTTCACAAACTAACCTAAATGTAGAAAAGCTGCTTTGATCTCATCATGGGAGAAGAGGTTTAGCGGTTGGACTGTCATTCTTTGAGTAGCTACATGAAGTATGGTAGCCTTTGAGGCTCATTCTAGAGAAGTCCTCTTTTGTCTGAAAGCAATGAATGAATCAGCTTGACAAAGACCTGATTTTTAATATGCACCTACAAAAAAATATGTATATTTTTCTAACTGTATACATAATAATGAATTCTATGTTCTCTCAGAAGAATATGAAAATATGCAGTTAGTAGAAGTTTTCCTAGGAATTTGAGATTGTAAAGTAGATGCTTTCCTAGTAACCATGGTTCATCCATTCTATAATGAAAATTTCAGAAGCCTAAACTTTTTCTATGTGTTCATTAAAAAGGTAAGTTATACGACTGAATATTTATGAAATAATACCTATGTGTTTTCCCTATTATAATGATACATAGAAATATCCCTTATAATCATCAGATATTCTTGCATATTATAAATATATTCACAGGACATTACATTTTAGGTGTCTAGTCACCAACCACCCACTCCCTCACCATGCCCTGTCTCCAAGCAACCCTAGATCTTTGGTCAATTCATTGATTTTGATTTCATCTGACTTGTTATATTCAGCTATTTACTTAGGTATTCATTTATATATGGTTCTAAATTATCTTTTGACATGTATATAGGAAACATTTATGATCAATTGGGAAACACTTTCTTGAATATTTAACATTAAATATTTAATGGAAGAAGACTTGTGTTCTGGAATCATGTAGATTCATGAATTACCAAATTATCCATTTCATATACACTGAAGTTAAAAAAAATTACAGAATTTAGATTTAGGACAATAGTAAATATTTAATAAGTCAATATGACAAGTTGGAGCTAATAAACTCTCCCAAAAAGAGACAATAAAAACATTACTATTTTTTTCCTTTTGTAAAGCAAAACTTTGTGCTTTGCTGATATTAAAACCCAAATCACATAAATGGGTTTTTCTGGTTTTCTTTACACATATTTAATTGCAAGAAAAGAAAGGTTAGTAGGAAAATAAAAATCACATGAGTATTTTTAATTTCAGAAATGTATGTTATAAAAAACAAATTTATATTAGAAGTATTTCATGTAACAAATTACTTTAGATATAATTTCGTGCATGTCTATGGGCTGATAAATATGTCAATTTTTATAGACATAATGACAAAATTAATACATAGATTGTTTTATATCTGTGTAATATTAATGGTCATAGACGAGACTTTTACTAGGTATTGTAAACTTGACTATTTCAGGTTTATATTGGACTAGAATTCAAAAAAATGTATTTTACATCTAGACTTAGTACTTACATACATATATTTATAGCAGAAACCAATAAGTAATACTCGTGACCCAGTATAAATTTTATTCCATTCACCTTTTAAGAAAATGCTGGTAATGGCTACTAATGATTTTACAACCCACGAAAGAATATTATGTCCAATGTGTTACTCTCCAAGCAGAAGTCAAGAGTTCAGCAGTTGCTAATTGTTGGGCCTTCCTTCATGTGCCTAGTGGATTGATGGTGTAGGGGCTTCTTTTATAAGAACACTTAATTCCATTCTTGAGGGCTCTACCTCAGGACCTAATCACCATTCCAAAGGCCTCATCTCCAAATAACATCACATTGAAGATTAGTTTCAACTATTAAATTTTGGGAGCACACCAACATTCAGTCTGTAGCTTAGTGCTTCATCTATTTCTACTTTCAGTTCTATCATTTGTTGTCTCGAGTAATTTGATGTTCTTTTGATAGTCATATACATACCAGAGATTGTTTTCTCTTCATGGGGAATTGACCCTTTATCATTATGGAATGCTTATATTTCACCCTGATAACTTTCCTTACTCTGAAGTCTGCTGGATTTGAAATTAATATTCTTACTGCTGGTTTCTTTTGATTACTGTTAGCATAGTATATATTTCCGAAAACTTTACTTTTATTGTATGTATATGCTTATATTAAAGTGGGTTTCCTGTAGGCAACATATAATGGGGTCTGGTTTTTAAAGTATTCTGATATCTCTGGGTTTTTTTTTCTTTCTTTTAAATAGTGTATTTACACCATTGACATTAAAGTCATTATTGATATAATGGAATTCATATATAACCATGTTTGTTACTGTTTTCTCTTTATTGCCCTTGTTCTTGATTTCTGTTTTTCCTTCCACTCCTTTTCTGTGATTGTAATTTTAGATCAACATTTTGTATGATTCCATTTTGTCTTTTCTGTTAGCATATAATTATACTTTTTTTTTCGTTTTTAGTGGCTCCCATGGAGTTTGCAATATAAATTTACTATTCCATGTGTGTTTTCAAATAATACTATATTGTTTCACAGATGGAGCAAGTACTTTTAATGAAAAATTATCCAAATCCTTCCTCCCATCACTGCTATCATTACTGTTATTCATCTCAGTTAACTTATACGTATAAATATTTTGGCACATATATGTATATAAGAGCATATATAATTGAACACATTCTTGATGTTCTAATTTTGAACAAACTGTTTTTCGTTAAATCAATTAAAAATAAGAAAAAGATTCCATACAAATTTTAGGATTGTTTGTCCCAGCTCTGTGAAAACTCCTGTTAGTATTTTGATGGCGATTGCAGTAAATATGTAGATTTCTTCGGGTAGTGTAGACATTTTAACAATATTTACTCTTCCAATCCATGAGTTTGGAATGTCTTTCCAATTCTTTGTGTAATCTTCAATTTCTTTAATCAGTGTTTTATAGTTTTTAGAGTAAAAGTCTTTCACTTCTTTAGTTAGGTTTATTCCTAGGTATCATTATTTTTTATGTGTTTGTAAATGGGATTGATTCCCTAATTTCTCCTTCCACTGCCTTATTATGGGTGTATAGAAATACAACAGATTTTTGCACATTAATTTTGTATCCTGTGATTTTACTGAATTCGTTTATCAGCTCTAGCAATTTATTGATGGGAGTTTTTGAGTTTTCTTTTTTTGAAGTTTATTTTGTTTACTTTGAGAAAGAGAGAGAGAGAGCATGAGTGGGGGAGGGGGGAGAGAGAGATGGAGAGAGAGAGAATCCCAAGCAGGCTCTGCACTGTCAGCACAAAGCCTGACACTGGGCTGAAACTCATGAAACATGAGATCATCACCTGTGCCAAAAACAAGACTCAGAAGCTTAACTGACTGAGTCACCCAGACGTCACCTTGAGTTTTTTTTTTAATTTTTTAATGTTTATTTCTTTTTGAGATAGAGACAGTGTGAGCCGGAGGAGGGGCAGAGAGAGAAGGAGACACAGAATCAGAAGCAGGCTCCAGGTCCCGAGCTGTGAGCACAGAGCCCGACGCAGGGCTCAACTCATGAATCCTGAGATTGTGACCTGAGCTGAAGTTGGACGCTGAACCAACTGAGCCAGCCAGGCGCCCCTCCCTTGAGTTTTCTTTATAGAGTATCATATCATCTGCAAATAGTGAAAGTTTTACTTATTCCTAATTTTCTGTCTTTCATTTCTTTTTGCTGTCTGATTGATATGGCTAGGACTTCCAGTCCTAAATTAAATAACAGTGATGAGAGTGAACATCCCTGTTGTGTTCCTGATTGTAAAGGAAAAGCTCTCAGTTTTTCCACATTGATGATGGTATCAACTGTGGGTTTTTCATATGTGGCCTTTATTATGTTGAGGTATGTTGTCTCTAAACCTACATTTGTTGAGGTTTCTTTTTTTTTTCATGAATGGATGTTGTACTTTGTCAAATGCCTTTTCTGCACCTCTTGAAATGATAATATGGGTCTTATCCTCTTCTAATTGATGTGATGTATCACATTGATTGATTTGCAAATATTGAACCACCCTGGCCACTCAGGTATAAATCCCATTTGATCGTGGTGAATGATTCTATTTAATGTAATGTTAGATTAGATTTCCTCATATTTTGTTGGGGATTTTTGTATTTATGTACATCAGAGATATTGGCCTGTAGTTACCACTTCTTGTTGAGTCTTTATCTAGTTTTGGTATCAAAATTTTTGTACCCATAGAATGAATTCTATTTTTTTTGGAACAGTTTTAGGAAAATATTTATTAATTCTGGGGTTTTTTTTTTTTGAGAGTGAGAAGCCACATGTTTAAGCTTTATACATGCTTTGCTTCTATGTTTTTTTTTTACTTTTTAACTTTTTAGAATTTAAATCCAAGTTAGTTAACATATAGTGTAGTAATAATTTCAAGAATAGAATTTAGTAATTCGTCACTTACATATAACACCCAGTGTTCATCCCAACCAGTTTCCTCTTTATTGCCCCTCACCCCATTAACCCTTCCCCCCATTCCAACACACTGCCAGCAAACCTCGGTTTTTTCTCTCTATTTAAGAGTCTCTTATGGTTTGCCTTCCTCTCTGTTTTTATATTATTTTTGTTTCCCTTTCATTATGTCCATCTGTTCATTTCTTACATTCCACATGTGAGTGAAATCATATATTTGTCTTTTTCTGCCTGATTTATTTCACTTAGCATAATACACTCTAGTTCCACCCATGTTGTTTCAAATAGCAAGATTTCATTCTTTTTGATCACCCTGTAATATTCCATTATATATATATATATATATATATATATATATATATATCATATACAACTTCTTTATCCATTCATCAGTCATTGGACATTTGGGCTCTTTCCATATGTTGGCTTTTGTCAATAGTGATGCTATAATCATTAGCGTGAATGTGCCCTTTTGAATCAGCACTCTTGCATCCTTTGGAGAAATGCCTGGTAGTGCAATTGCTGGGTCATAGGGTAGTTTTATTTTTAATTTTTTTGAGGAGCCTCCATACTGTTTTCCAGAGCAGCTGCACCAGTTTGCATTCCCACCAGGAGTACAAAAGTGTTCTTCTTTCTCCACATCGTAGTCAACATCTGTTGTTTCCTGAGTAAATTTTAACCATTCTGACAGGAATGAGGTGGTATTTCATTGTGGTTTTGATTTGTATTTCCCTGTTGATGAGTGACGTTGAGCATTTTTTCATCTTCTGTCAACAATCTGGATGTCTTCTTTGGAAAAGTGTCTACTCATGTCTTTTGTCTATTTCTTCACTGGATTATTTTTGGGGAGAGGGTGTTGAGTTTCATAAGTTCTTTATAGATTTTGGACACTAACCCTTTATCCAATATGTCATTTGCAAATATCTTCTCCCATTCTGTCAGTTGCCTTTTAGTTTTGTTGATTGATTTCTTTACTGTGCAGAAGCTTTTTATATAATTTTTTAAATTTTTAAAATTTTATTTAAATCCAAGTAGTTAACATGTAGTGTAATAATGATTTCAGTAGTAGAATTTAGTCATTCATCACTTAAATATAACACCCAGTGCTCATCCCAACAAGTGTCCTCCCTAATGCCCTTCACCCACCTAGACCATCCCTCCTCCCAACCCCTCCAGCAACCCTCAGTTTGTTCTTTGCATTTTGCAGTCTGTTATGGCTTGCCTTCCTCTTTGTTTTTACCTTTTGTTCCTTCCCTTCCTTTATGTTCATCTGTTTTGTTTCTTAAATTCTACATAAGAGTGAAATCACATGACATTTCTCTTTCTCTTCTTTATTTTGCTTGGCATAATACACTCTAGTTCCATCCATGTTATTGGAAATGGCAAGGTTTCATTCTTTTTCATCACCAAGCAATATTCCATTACATATATATATATATATATATATATATATATATATATATATGAGATATATCTCACATCTTCTTTATCCATTCATCAGTTGATGGGCTGTGTTCTTTCCATAATTTGACTATTGTTGATAATGCTGCCATAAACATTGGGATGCATGTGCCCCTTCAAATCAGCCCTCCTGTATCCTTTGGATAAATTCCTGGTAGTGCAAATGGTGGGTCATAGGGCAGTTATATTTTTAATTTTTTGAGGAATCTCCATACTGTTTCCAGGGTGGCTGCACCAGTTGGCATTCCCACCAGCAGTACATAAGTGTTCCCCTTTCTCTGCATCCTCGCCAACATCTGTTGTTTCTTGAGTTGTTAATTTTACCCATCCTGAGAGATGTGAGGTGGCATTTCACTGTGGTTTTGATTTGTGTTTCCCTGATAATGAGTGATGTTGAGCATCTTTTCATGTGTTTGTAAGCCATTTGTATGTCTTCTTTGGAAAAAAAAATGCCTATTCATGTCTTCTGCTCATTTCTTTACTGGATTATTTGTTTTTTGTTTTTTTGTTTTTTGTTTTTTGTATTTTGAGTTTGATAGGTTCGTTATAGATTTTGGATACAAACCCTTTATTAGATGTGTCATTTGCGAATATCTTCTGCCATTCTGTTGCTTCTGTTTTAGTTTTGTTGATTGTTTCCTTCATAGTGCAGAAGCTTTTTATCTTGATGAGGTCCCAAAAGTTATCTTGATTAAGCCAAATACTTCATGTTTGCTTTTGTTTCCCTTGCCTCTGGAGACGTGTCTAGTAAGAAATTGCTAGAGCCAGGATCAAAGAGGTTGCTGCCTGTGTTGTCCTCCAGGATTTTGATGGTTTCCTATCTCACATATATTGAATGGATGCCAAAAGAAAGCCCAAGTAGTGATACTAATATTGGACAAACTAGACTTTAAAGAAAATACTGTAACAATAGAAAATAAGGGCACTCAATTATAACAAAAGAAAAAAACTCAACAAGAAGATATAAGAATTGTAAATATGCACTCAACACGGGAACACCCATATACATAAAACTGTTAATAGCAAACATAAAGGCACTAATCAAAAGTAATACAATCATAGTAGGGGACTTTACCACCCTACTTACACCAGTGAACAGGTCATCTATACAGAAAATCAACAAGGAAACAATGGTTTTGAATAACACACTGGAACAGATGGATTTAACATCTATATTCAGAACATTTTATCCTAAAACAGCAGAATACACATTTTTTCAAGTGCACACAGAACATTTTCCAGAATAGATCACATATTAGCCCCAAACCCTGCCTCAACAAATGCAATAAGATCGACATCATACCATTCAACTTTTCTGACCACAATTCTATGAAACTAGAAGTCAACTGCAATAAAAAAAATCTGAAAAGACCACAAATACAGCGAGGTTAAATAATATGCTAATAAACAGTGAATGGGTCAGCCAGTAAATAAAAGAAGAAATAATGAAATAAATGGAAACAAACAAAAACTGAAAACAAAACAGTCCGAAAAAAATTGGATGCAGCAAAAGATGTTCTAAGAGGGAACTTATAAAAATACAGGCCTATATCAAGAAGCAAGAAAAATCTCAGATAAAAAAGCCTAAACTTACACATAAGGGAGCTATAAAGAGAACAAGAAACAAAGCCTAAAACCAACAGAAGAAAGAGAATAATAAAGATTATTGCAGAAATAAATGATATAGAAACTAAAAAAAAATACAACAGATCAATGAAATCTTGAGTTGGTTCTTTGCAAGATCAATATTGTTGATCAATCTCTAACCAGATATCAAGAAAAAGGGGGAAAGGACCTAAGAATAAAATCACAAATAAAGAGAAATAACAAACAACACCATGAATACAAACAGTTGCAAGAGAATATTATGAAAAACTATGTGCCTACAAATTGTATAACCTAGAAGAAATGGATAAATTCATAGAAACATACAAATTACCAAAACTGAGACAGAAAGAAATAGAAAATTGGAACAGACTAATGGTCAGCAAAGAAATTAAATCATAAATTTAAAAAAATCCCAATAAACAAAAGTCCAAGGCCAGATGGCATCCCAGGGGAGTTCTACCAAACATCTAAAAAAGAGCCAATATCTGTTCTTCTCAAGCTTCTCAAAAATAGAAAAGGAAGTAAAATTTCCAAACTCATTTTATGAAGCCAGACTTATCCTGATACCAAAACCAGATAAAGACACCACAAAAAAAAGAATTACAAGCCAATATCTCTGATGAACATAGATGCAAATATCCTCAACAAAATAATAGGAAACCAAATCCAACAATACATTAAAGAAAATCATTCGCCATGATCAAGTGGGATTTATTCCTGGGTTGCAAGAGTTGTTCAATTTGTGCAAATAAATCCTGTGACACATCAATCAATAAGTGAAAGCCTAAGAGTCATATGATCATCTCAATAGATGCATAAAAAGCATTTGGAAATGTACAACATCTATTCCTGATAAAAACCGTCAACAAAGTAAATTTAGGGGGAACATACCTCAACATAATGAAGGCCATATAAGAACGCTGCCACAAACACACACACACACACACCCACACACACACACACACACACACACAACCCGTGGCTATCATTATCCTCAATAGGGAAAAATTGAAAGCTTTTCCCTAAGGTCAAGAAAAGGATAAGGGTGTCCACTCTCACCATTTTTAGTTAACATTGTATGGGATGTCTTAGCCACAGCAATCAGACAACAAAAAGAAAAGAAAAGCTTTTAAATTGTTAAGGAAGAAGTAAAATTTTCACCATGTGCAGGTGACAACTCTATATAGAAAATCCAAAGACACTCCATCAGGAAACTGCTAGAACTCATAAATGAATTCAGTTAAGTCACAGGACACAACATCAAGACACGGAAATCTGTTGCATTTCTATACACTGCTAATGAAGGAGCAGAAAAAGTAAGATAACAATTCAATTTATAATTGCATCAAAAATAATAAGATACCTAAGAGTAAACCTAACCAAAGAGGTGAAAGACTTGTGCTCTGAAAACTATAAAGCACTGATAAAAGAAATTGAAAAGAACACAAAAAATGGAAATACATTCCATGATCTTAGATTGGAAGAACAAATATTGTTAAAACATCTATACTAGGGCGCCTGGGTGGCGCAGTCGGTTAAGCGTCCGACTTCAGCCAGGTCACGATCTCGCGATCCGTGAGTTCGAGCCCCGCGTCAGGCTCTAGGCTGATGGCTCGGAGCCTGGAGCCTGTTTCTGATTCTGTGTCTCCCTCTCTCTCTGCCCCTCCCCCGTTCATGCTCTGTCCCTCTCTGTCCCAAAAATAAAAATAAACGTCGAAAAAAAAAATTAAAAAAAAAAAAACATCTATACTACCCAATGCAATCTACACATTTGATGAAATCCTTATCAAAATACCAACAGCATTTTTCACAGAAGTAGAAAAAGCAATCCTAAAATTTGTACGGAGCTACAAAGGACTCCAAATATCTAAAGCAATCTTGAAAAAGAAAAGAAAATCTGGAAGCATCAAAATTATGAACTTCCAGTTATATTACAAAGCTGTAGTAATCAAAAGATTATGTCAGTTGTACAAATATAGACACATAAACCAATAGAACAGAACAGAAAACCCAGAAATAAACCCACAAGCATATGTTCAATTAATCTTTGACAAAGCAGGAAAGAATATCCAATGGAAAAAGACATTCTCTTCATCAAATGGTGTTGGTACAACTGGACAACAACATGCAAAATTAAGGACAACTGTATTACAGCATACACAAAAATAAATTCAAAATGTCCCAGAGACCTAAATATGAGACCAGAAACCATAAAAATCCTAGAAGAGAACAGACAGTAACTTCTTTGATGTTGGCTGAAGTAACTTTTTTCTAGGTAGGTCTCCTGAGGCAAGGGAAACAAAAGCAAAAATAAACTATTGGTACTTCATCAAAATAAAAAGCTTCTGCACAGCGAAGGAAACAATCAATAAAGCTAAAAGGCAACTTATTGAATGGGAGAAGATATTTGCAAATGACACATCCAATGAAGGGTTTGTGTTCAAAATCTATAAAGAACCTATCAAACTCAACACCCAAAACACAAATAATCCTTTTAAAGAATATCAGAGTACATGAATAAATATTTTTTTCCAAAGAAGACATACAAATGGCTAACAGACACGTGAAAAGATACTCAACATCACTCATTATCAGGGAAATACAAATCAAAACCACAATGAGCTGGCACCTCACACCTGTCAAAGTGGGTAAAACTAACAACTCAGGAAACAACAGATGTTGGCAAGGATGCAGAGAAAGGGGAATCCTTTTACACTTTTGGTGGCAATACAAACTGTTGCAGTGACTCTGGAAAACAGTACAGAGATTCCTCAAAAAGTTAAAAATAGAACTAACCTATGATCCAGCAATTGCTCTGTTAGATATTTACACAAATAATACAAAAGTACTAATTTGAAGGGATGCACGCACCCCAGTGTTTATAATAACATTATCAACAATAGCCAAATTATGGAAAGAGACAAGATGTCCATCCACTGATGTATGGATAAAGCAGACGTGGTATCTATAGACAATGGAATATTACTCAGTCATAAAAAAGAATGAAATTTTGCCATTTGCAATGATGTGGATGGAGCTAGAGTGTATTATGCTAAGTGAAATAAGTCAGTCAGAGACAGACAAATACCACATGATTTCACTCATATATGGAATTTAAGAAACAACAAAATGAACATGGGGGTGGAAAGAGGGGCAAACCAATAAACAGACTCTTACCTATAGAGAAAATATTGATGGTTACTAGAGGGGAGGTGGGCGGGGTTGGGGGAATGGGTTAAACAGGTGATGGATATTTTAAGGAGGGCACTTGTTGTCATGAATCGCTAAATCCTACACCTCAAAATAATATTGCACTGTGTGTTAACTAGCTAGAATTTAAATAAAAACTTAGAGAAAAAAATGGCAGTAGATATGAACAGACATTTTTCCAAGGAAGATATGTACATGGCAATTAATACGTGAAAAGGTGCTCAATATCACTAATCGTGAGGGAAATGCAAAAGACCACAATGATTTATCGCTTTTCATGTTTTACAACACTAATCATCAAAAAGTTAAGAGATGACAAGTGCTGGAAAACGTGGGGAAAAGGGAAGCATGGCATCTTTTTGGCGGGAATAGAAATTGGTGCAGCAAGTATGGAAAACCTTTTGGAGGTTCTCAAAATCATAAAAATAAAGCTACCTTGTGATCCAGTAATTCAATTTGTGGATGAAAATACAACCACTAACCTGAAATGATATATGCACCCCCATATTAATTACAGCATTATTAATAATAAAAACAATATGGAAACAACCTCAATGTCCATCAATGGGAAAATAGAAAACTTATACACACACACAGACACACACACACAGACACACACACACACACACCATGGAATATTATTTAGCCATAAAAAATGAAATACTTCTCGTTGCAACAACATGAATGGGCCTCGAGTTCATTATGATAAATGAAATAAATCAGGCAGTGAACGAAAAACACTTTATGGTATCACTTAGATGTGCTATCAAATAAACAAATTCAGGAGTTCATGGGCATAGACAACACATGATGGTTTCTTCATGAAGGGCTGAAATGGTGCAACATGAATGAACAGTATTCAAAAGTTCAAAATTCTTTTTTTCTATCTATAGTTATGTTTATTGAAAGAATAACTATTTTTCTCACTTAATTCACTAACAGTTCCATTTTAATAAGTGCTACTATGCACATACCCAATAGATGGTTTGTGGTTAAAAAAAAATCATTATTTTTCTTAGCTTTTATATTTGTAATTTTTAAAATTTTTTAAATTATTTTTTTAATTTTATTTTTTATTTTTTAAAATTTACGTCCAAATTAGTTAGCATATAGTGAAACAATGATTTCAGGAGTAGATTCCTAAATGCCCCTTGCCCATTTAGCCCATCCCCCTTCCCACAACCCCTCTGGCAACCCTCAGTTTGTTCTCCATATTTTTGAGTCTCTTCTGTTTTGTCCCCCTCCCTGTTTTTGTACCATTTTTGTTTCCATTCCCTTATGTTCATCTGCTTTTCCTCTTAAAGTCCTCATATGAGTAAAGTCATATGATTTTTGTCTTTCTCTCACTGACTTATTTCATTTAGCAGAATACCTGCCAGTTCCATCCACAAAGTTGCAAATGGCAAGATTTCATTTTTTTTTATTGCTGAGTAATACTCCATTGTATATATACACCACATTTTCTTTATCCATTCATCCATCGATGGACATTTGGGCTCTTTCTATACTTTGTCTATTGATAGTGCTGCTATAAACATGGGGGTGCATGTGTCCCTTGAAGCAGCACACCTGTATCCCGTGGATAAATGCCTAGTAGTGCAATTGCTGGGTCATAGGGTAGTTGTATTTTTAGCTTTTTGAGGAACCTCCATACTGTTTTCCAGAGTGGCGGCACCAGCTTGCATTGCCACCAACAATGCAAAAGAGATCCTCTTTCTTTGCATCCTCGCCAACATCTGTTGTTGCCTGAGTTGTTAATGTTAGCCATTCTGACAGGCGTGAGGTGGTATCTCATTGTTGTTTTGATTTGTATTTCCCTGATGATGAGTGATGTTGAGCATTTTTTCCATGTGTCGGTTGGCCATCTGGATGTCTTCCTTGGAGAAGTGTCTATTCATGTCTTTTGCCCATTTCTTCACTGGATTATTTGTTTTTTGGGTGTTGGGTTTGATTAGTTCTTTATAGATTTTGGATACTAACCCTTTATCTGATATGTCATTTGCAAATATGTTCTCCCATTCTGTTGGTTGCCTTTTAGTTTTGCTGATTGTTTACTTCTCTGTGCAGTTTTTTTTTGTTTTGTTTTGTTTTGTTTTTGATGAGGTCCCAGTAGTTCATTTTTGCTTTTGTTTCCCTTGCCTCTGGAGACGTGTTGAGTAAGAAGTTGCTGCGGACAAGATCAAAGAGGTTTCTGCCTGCTTTCTCCTCGAGGATTCTGATGGCTTCCTGTCTTACATTGAGGTCTTTCATCCATTTTTAGTTTATTTTTGTGCATGGTGTAAGAAAGTGGTCCAGGTTCATTCTTCTGCATGTTGCTGTTCAGTTTTCCCAGCACCACTTGCTGAAGAGACTGTCTTTATTCCATTGGATATTCATTCCTGCTTTGGCAAAGATTAGTTGGCCATACGTTTGTGGGTCCATTTCTGGGTTCTCTATTCTGTTCCTTTGATCTCAGTGTCTGTTCTTGTGCCAGTACCATACTGTCTTGATGATTACAGCTTTGTAGTATAGCTTCAAATCTGGGATTGTGATGCCTCCTGCTTTGGTTTTCTTTTTCAAGATCGCTTTGGCTATTCGGGGTCTTTTCTGGTTGCATACAAATTTTAGGATTATTTGTTCTAGCTCTGTGAAGAATGCTGGTGTTACTTTGATAGGGGTTGCATTGAATGTGTAGATTGCTTTGGGTAGTATCAACATTTTAACAATATTTGTTCTTCCTATCCAGGAGCATGGAATCTTTCCCCATTTTTTGCATCTTCTTCAATTTCTCTCATAAGCTTTCTATAGTTTTCAGTGTGTAGATATTTCACCTCTTTGGTTAGATTTATTCCTCGGTATTTTATGGTTTTTGGTGCAACTGTAAATGGGATCAATTCCTTGATTTCTCTTTCTGTTTCTTCATTGTTGGTGTATAGGAATGCAACCGATTTATGTGCATTGATTTTATATCCTGCAACTTTGCTGAATTCATGAATCAATTCTAGCAGTTTTTGGTGGAATCTTTTGGGTTTTCCATATACAGTATCATGTCATCTGCGAAGAGTGAAAGTTTGACCTCCTCCTGGCCCATTTGGATGCCTTTTATTTCTTTGTGTCGTCTGATTGCAGAGGTGAAGACTTCCAATACTATGTTGAATAACAGTGGCGAGAGTGGACATCCCTGTCTTGTTCCTGACCTTAGGGGGAAAGCTCTCAGTTTTTCCCCTTTGAGCATGATATTAGTGTTTGGTCATTCATATATGGCTGTTATGATCTCGAGGTATGCTCCTTCTATCCCTACTTTCTTGAGGGTTTTTATCAAGAAAAGATGCTGTATTTTGTCAAATGCTTTCTCTGCGTCTATTGAGAGGATCATATGGCTCTTGTCCTTTCTTTTATTGATGTGATGAATTATGTTAATTGTTTTGCAGATATTGAACCAACCCTGCATCCCAGGTATAAGTCCCGCTTGGTCGTGGTGAATATTTTTTTTAATGTATTGTTGGATCTGGTTGGCTAACATCTTGTTGAAGATTTCTGCATCCATGTTCATCAGGGAAATTGGTCTCTAGTACTCCTTTTTAGTGTGGTCTCTGTCTGGTTTTGGAATCAAGGTAATGCTGGCTTCATAGAAAGTGTTTGGAAATTTTCCCTCCATTTCTATTTTTTGGAACAGTATCAAGAGAATAGGTGTGAGCTCTTCCTTAAATGTTTGGTAGAATTCCCCCTGGAAAGCCACCTGGCCCTGGATTCTTGGTTTTTGGCAGATTTTTGATTACTAATTCGATTTCCTTACTGGTTATGGGTTTGTTCAATTTTTCTATTTCTTCCTGTTTCAGTGTTGGTAGTGTATATATTCCTAGGCATTTGTCCATTTCTTCCAGATTACCCATTTTATTAGCATATAATTTCTCATAATATTCTCTTATTATTGTTTTTATTTCTACTGTGTTGGTTGTGATCTCTCCTCTTTCATTCTTGATTTTACTTATTTGGGTCCTTTCCTTTTTCTTCTTGATCAAACTGGCAACTGGTTTACCAATTTTGCTAATTCTTTCAAAGAACCAGCTTCTCGTTTCATTGATCTGTTCTATGTTTTTGTTCTCGTTTTTGTTTTTGTTTTTGTTTTTTGTTTTTTGTTTGGTTTCTATAGCATTAATTTCTGCTCTAATCTTTTTTATTTCCTGTCTTCTGCTGTTTGGGGGTTTTAGTTGCTTTTCTTTTTCCAGCTCCTGAAGGTGTAAGGTTAGTTTGTTTATCTTAGATCTTTCTTCCTTCTTTAGGAAAGCCTGGATTGCTATATACTTTCCTCTTATGACTGCCTTTGCTGTGTCCCAGAGGTTGTGGGTTGTGGTGTGATCATTTTCATTGACTTCCATATACTTTTTAATTTCCTCTTTAACTGCTTGGTTAGCCCATTCATTCTTTAGTAGGATGTTATTCAGTCTCCAAGTATTTGTTACCTTTCTAAATTTTTTCGTGTGGTTGATTTCCAGTTTCATAGCATTGTGGTCTGAAAATATGCATGGTATGATCTCAATCTTTTTGTACTTACTTAGGGCTGATTTGTGTCCAGTGTATGGTCTATTTGGAGAACATTCATTGTGCACTGGAAAAGAATGTATATTCTGCTGCTTTAGGATGAAATGTTCTGAATATATCTGTTAAATCCATCTGGTCCAGTGTGTCATTCAAAGCCATTGTTTCCTTGTTGATTTTTTGATTAGATGATCTGTCCATTGCTGTGGGTGGGGTGTTGAAGTTTCCTACTGTTATGGTATTACTATCGATGAGTTTTTTTTTTTTAACTTTTTTTTTTTCCAACGTTTATTTATTTTTGGGACAGGGAGAGACAGAGCATGAACGGGGGAGGGGCAGAGAGAGAGGGAGACACAGAATCGGAAACAGGCTCCAGGCTCTGAGCCATCAGCCCAGAGCCCGACGCGGGGCTTGAACTCATGGACCGCGAGATCGTGACCTGGCTGAAGTCGGACGCTTAACCGACTGCGCCACCCAGACGCCCCTCGATGAGTTTTTTTTATGTTTGTGGTTAATTGATTTATATATTTGGGTGCCCCACATTTGGTGCATAAATGTTTACAATTGCTAGGTCTTCTTGGTGGATAGACCCCTTGATTATGATATAATGCCCTTCTGCATCTCTCGATACAGTCTTTATTTTAAAGTCTAGATTGTCTGATATAAGTATCTGATATAAGTACTCTGCCTTTCTTTGGTCGACCGTTAGCATGATAGATGGTTCTCCATCCCCTTATTTTCAATCTGAAGGTGTCTTTAGGTCTACAGTGGGTCTCTTGTAAAGAGCATATAGATGGGTCTTGTTTTCTTATCCATTCTTTTACCCTATGTCTTTTGATTGGAGCATTGAGTCCATTGACTTTTAGAGTGAGTACTGAAAGATATGAATTTATTGTCATTATGATGCTTGTAGAGTTGGTGTTTCTGATGGTGTTTTCTGTTCCTTTCTAATGTTTTGTTTCTTTTTGTATATATACACACACTATGTGTGTGTGTGTGTGTGTGTGTGTGTGTGTGTGTGTGTGTATTTTCATCTTTTCTCCCTTCAGAGAGTCCCCCTTAAAATTTCTTGCAGGGCTGGTTTAGTGGTCACAAACTCCTTTAATTTTTGTTTCTCTGGGAAACTTTTTATCTCTCCTTCTATTTTGAATGACAGCCTTGGGGCGCCTGGGTGGCGCCGTCGGTTAAGCGTCCGACTTCAGCCAGGTCACGATCTCGCGGTCTGTGAGTTCGAGCCCCGCGTCGGGCTCTGGGCTGATGGCTCAGAGCCTGGAGCCTGTTTCCGATTCTGCATCTCCCTCTCTCTCTGCCCCTCCCCCGTTCATGCTCTGTCTCTCTCTGTCCCAAAAATAAAATAAACGTTGAATGACAGCCTTGCTGGATAAAGAATTCTTGGTTGCATATTTTTCTGACTCAGCACACTGAATATATCCTGCCATTCCTTTCTGGTCTTCCAAGTTTCTGTGGATAGGTCTGCTGCAAACCTGATCTGTCTTCCCTTGTAGGTTAGGGGCTTTTTTTTCCCCTTGTTGCTTTAGTGATTCTCTCCTTGCCTGAGTATTTTGTGAATTTGACTATGATATGCCTTGTTGATGGTCGGTTTTTGTTGAATCTAATGGGGGTCCTCTGTGCTTCCTGGATTTTGATGTCTTTGTCTTTCCCCAGGTTAGGAAAGTTTTCTGCTATGATTTGCTCACATAACCCTTCTACCCCTATTTCTCTCTCTTCCCCTTCTGGGACCCCTATGATTCTGATGTTGTTCCTTTTTAATGAGTCACTGATGTCTCTAATGCTAAAATCGTGCTCTTTTGCCTTAATCTCCCTCTTTTGTTCTGCTTCGTTATTCTCTATACATTTGTCCTCTATATCGCTGATTCTCTGTTCTGCCTCATCCATCCTTGCTGCTGCTGCTGCATCCATCCGTGATTGCAGCTCAGTTATAATATTTTTAATTTCATTCTGGCTATTTTTTACTTCTTTTATCTCTGCAGAAAGGGATTCTAATCTATTTTTGACTCCAGCTACTATTCTTATTATCGTGATTCTAAATTCTGGTTCAGACATCTTGCTTGTATCTGTGTTGGTTAAATCCCTGGCTGTCGTTTCTTCATGCTCTTTCTTTTGGGGTGAATTCCTTCATTTTTTTCATTTTGAAGGGAGAAAAGGAATTGATGAGGTAGAAAAATTGAAATTAAAAAAATTAAAATTAAAAAATATTAAAATTAAAAATTAAACACACACACACACACACACACACACACAAATTGAATAGATGATGCTAGATCCTAGGTGTGTTTTCGTCTGGGTGTTGAAAGTGGTTTGACAAGTAGAGAAAAAAAGGGGGGGGGGGAAAAAGGAAGTCTTTTGAGAATTTGAAAAAATGAATACACTGAAGCAGACTAAAATGAGATGGTGGGGTAAAATAGAATTTGAAAAAAATATACACAAAATAAAAGATATAGTAGAAAAGAATTGAAAAATATTTTTAATAAAAATTGTAAATAAATATGAATTTTTTTCGTTTTCTGTATTTAAGAAAAAAGGAAAGAAATGAAATAGAGAAAAAAGATAAAAAAAGGAAAAAAAGATCGTTTGAAAATTTGAAAAAGTGAATTCACCTTAGTAGACTCAAATAAAATGATGGAAGTAAAATAGAATTTGAAAAAAAATACATAAAAGCCAAAACTATAGTAATAAAAATTAAATAAAAATATTTTAATAGAAACTGAAAGTAAAAATGAAGTTTTCTCTCTGCATTCAAGAGAAAGAAAACAAATGAAAAAGCGAAAAATAGAAAAAAAAAGAAAGAAAAAAAGGAAATTGTTTGAAAATTTGAAAAGGTGAATACACTGAAGTAGACTAAAACACAATGATGGAAGTAAAGTAGAATTTGAAAAAAAATTTCACAAAAGTAAAAAATACAGTAATAAAAATTAAACAAAAATATTTTTAATAAAAATTGAAAATAAAAATGATTTTTTCTCTTTCTGTATTCTAGAAAAATAAAAAAATTGTAAAAGAGAAATAGAAAAAAGAAAAAAAGAAAGAAAATTGTATAGATGAACCTGCTAACAGATTGAAGTAGGACTGAAATTGCTTCGTTTTCACCTAGAAGTCAGTCTGTGTAGCTTTTTATAGTCCATAAATTAAGGCGGCGGTGAGACTTTTGTTCTTGAAGAGCGAAGTAGGCCCAGTTGGGCGGGGTTCAGTGTAACAGCACCCCTCTCCACTAGATAGCGCCACTAGCCCACTGGGGTGGATTCTTGAGGCACTTATATGTGTGTATGCGCATGTGCGGGAGTGGTGAAAATGGCACCACCCAGCTACCCACTCTGTTCTCTTGGATCGGCAATCGTGCACCTGTCCTCTGTTTTCAGCTCTTGTCAACTCCCCACTTTTTCACTCTCCGTGACCAGGCCCCAGGCAGTACCTCTCTCTCAAGTTTTGTCTCAGATGCGGCTGTTTTTCCCTGGCCCCTTACTTCCGAAGGACTGTGGCTTTGACCCGTTCCACCCCTCTGCGGGAGGGTCTCACCGAGCAATGGCCAAATGAGCAATGGCCGAATATCGGCTGCACCCAGGAATGCCTGATGGACCCTTTCATACATTTTTCACAGGAGGGTCAGCTCCCTACCTATTCCTCTTATACCTGATAATAGAACCAGTTGTTCCTCTGTGAACAAGTGTTCATTCTCCTCACAATAGGTCTGGAGTAAGTATCAACCTGCCCATTTTATACACGGCCCATCACATGGTGACACACACCTCCAAAGGGGCATCTTCTTCATTTTCTACTTGTTACTTTTTTCCAATGAAAACACATGACTTTTAGAAACAGAAATAAAAACTTTTTTTATACCAGATTATGAAACAATAACTGTCACCATCCCAGTGTTCTTTGAAAAATTCACAGGTCAATAAAAAGTCTGAAAGAATATATGCATAATTTTATATCCTACTGATGCCTACATCTATATCTCATGTTTATTAAATGTGAAAAAGATGTCTACTGTGTGCCTGGCACTATCAGTCCAATTTTACACCTGCATCCACATCACTCCTCTACTGGTATCTAGATGTGGATAACTGAAAATGCCCACAAGGAGCAGGATGGATGTTAGTGTCCACCCAATGATGTATGGCCTCAAATAGTCTCCATGCTAAGTAGTTTTGATCAACCTTGATCTTGAAGCCTGGAAACCGCGATCTAAACAGAAAATATTTGGTTGAGGGTAAAGGTTTTGCCCTGGGAAACTGAGGCGACTTGTAACCCAGACCTCCATTGTCTTCAATAGCACTCAGAGGATACTACCTTCTCCAGAGGAGACCTCACTCCCAGAGAGTGGAAAGTGAAGTAACACTTGTGTGCCTTCAGTCTTGGTTTTCTCATGGGTGTCAATAGAAGTGCTAGTTTCTCTTTGGTCTGTGGTCAAGTTGCTTGGTAGATTTTGGAATTGATTTTGTGTTTGTCTTATCCCTAGGATGGTAGTCCCTCCCAGTTAGTCCTCTGAAGATTACATTTAGTACTCTGAGGGTTCATCTGATGTGGAGACCCAGACCCACACCCACAGGAGAAAGAGTACAGAAGGAGTTATCAAAGACAAGCACAAGACTGGAACCTGATCTCAACATCTAATTTTCCTGACTTAGTCACATGTTTTTCATACATTTTTCACATGATGGTCAGCTCCCCCCTGTTCCTCTTATACCTGATATACCAGTATGACCCAAATCTATCCTCTCTCTTCTGTCCACAGAAATATGCCCAGTGAATTTCCTCCTGAACCAGTGGTGGAGGAAACGTTCCCAATTATGATAAACATTGAAAAGCATTTAGTAAGGAAAATAACAAAACTATAACTGAGTAAATTGTAAAGGTCTAATTAGCTGTATTAAATAATTAATGGATTAGGTACCAGTACATCAAGCAAATAGAGGGGTGCTCCTATGAGATGTACAAAATGGAAGGTTTTAATACAAGGAAGGTGGGACAGGAAAGTGATTAGTAAGAGAAAACGATTGTTACTGCAAGGTGACTTTTCTTTAGAGGAGAAAAGCAAGGGGATTAAGTGTCCTTACAAAAGAGGCCCCTACACCATCAATCCACTAGGCACATGAAGGAAGGCAAGGCCCAACAATTAGCGACTGTTGAACTCTGACTTCTGTTTGGAGAGTAACACATTGGACATAATATTCTTTCGTGGGCAATAGTAGCCATTACCAGCATTGCTCATTGACTGGATAAGATTACATTTCTGGGGGAGGTTGATGTAAAAGGCACGAGGATCAAAGAGCAACTCTTAAACCCTGTGTGGCTAACATTGCCATTAATCTATGGGGTAGAGATTTACTTCAACAATGGGATGCATATATTAATATCCCACGTGTATCTACTCAAAATAAAAATATGATGTGTGCCATGGGATATGACTCACTGAAGGGATTACATAAAAATCAGCAAGGTTCACTGAAGCATTACTTACAATAGTTAAGATATGGAAACAATTTCACTGTCCATCAATGGATAAATGGATAGGGAAGATTTGATATATGCAATGGAATATTTTTCAGCTATAAAAAAGAATAAGATCTTGTCATTTGTAACATCATGGATGGATATCAAGGGCAAAATGCTAAAATGAAATAAGTCAGACAAAGAAAGATAAACAGCATATGACCTCACATGTGGTATTTAAAAGAAAAAAAAGGAAGCTGAAAAAAGACCTTATGTATTTAGAGAACACATTGGTGGTTGCTTTAGGCAGTGGCCAAGAAGTGGGCAAAAATGGGAAAGAAGTCAAGAGGTACAAACTTCCTCTTATAAAATAAATAAGTCAAGAGGTACAAACTTCCTCTTATGAAATAAATAAGTCATGAGGATGTCATGTACAGCATGGTCCTATCGTTAATAGTGTATTGTGTATGTGAAAGTTGCTAAGAGAGTGCATCTTGAAAGTTTTCATCACACACACAAAAATCTGTAGCTATGTAAAGTGATGGATGTAAGATAGATTTATTGTGGTGATTTTTTCACAATACAAATATGAATGTCAAATAACTATGTTGCACACACAAACGAACAGTTTTAGGGGATGGAGTGTTTCCTCTTCTTCACCATAATCAGGTAACTCATCTACAAATAAATGGTACTAAAGCTAACCCAGCATATAATATGTGCACATTTCCTTCCTTGCTGCACCAAATCCCAATGATGTCTATGAGTTTTTCACGGTTAAGTCATCTCTTTTGCTATGAAGAGACCGCAGGAGTGACCCCACACATATTTGCTGAAGTTTCACAATATTACATGTTGGATATGTTTTATTGGTTTGTTCACTTCTCCTCACAGTAGCTGTGTAAGGTAAATTTCAATTGCCCACTTTGCAGAAGACCCACTGCAGGGTCATACACATCTACACAGAGGCATCTTTTTCATTTTCTACAGTTTATCTTTTCCCAATTAAAAGACATTATTTTAGATAACAAGACAAAAATTTTCTTAAAACCGGTTGAAACAATGACAAAAGTGTGACCCCAATGCTCTGAAAAATTTCTATGTGTATAAAAAGAATGAAAGAACATATACATAGTTTCATTTCCTACTTACACCTACATCTATGTCTCACATAATTAAATGTATATTAGATGTCTACTGTGTGCCGGGCACTGCCCATCCAATTCAACCACTAGTATCCACATCTTATTTCTCTTGATACCTCGACTGGATTACTCAAAACGCCCCCGGAAACAGGATGGATGTTAGTGCCCACCTCATGGGGTGGTGAGATATTACCTCAAGTGGACTCCATCCCATGAAAGTTTAGTCTAAGCTTGACCATGACTCCTGGAAACCTGGGTGACTGCACAGGAAGTAATGCAGTTGTGGGTGTAGGTTGAAAGTTGAAAGTTACTGAACTGTTTCATATTAGTGACCGATTTTCTAGAGACCACCTGTACAATTTTCTGAAGGATATTTTACTCCCTAGGTTCAGTACATTGCCAATGATATCTAAAAACCTCTATGGAAATCTAGTCAAATGAATATGATGGTATTTTTAATGTGCCAACGTGGGAAGACCATAGTGTTCATATATTTGTTCAAGCATTGTTCTGGATATTTCTGTAAGATGCCTTTGAGTAAGATTTACATTTGAATGGGTACACTTCAGTAAAGCAATTAATCCTCCATTAATGTGATTGGACCTCAAATGATAAATTGAAGTCCTGAATTGAACAAAGGGTTGATCTCCCTTGAGTCAAAGGGAATTCTGCCCAAAGACTGCCTTTGACTTCACATCAGCACCTGTTGTTCCCCAGCAGACAATATTCAGATTCCAACTCTAACTCTTTCCTGAGTCTCCAACTTGTCAAAGTTTCCTATCAGATTCTGCCTAGCCTCCACTTCCTCTTGACTCAATTCCTTAATATAAATTTCTATCTATATATCAACATCTCATTGGTTCTGTTCCTCCAGTAACCTCTGACTACTATAGGTGCTAATAGCCAAGTATCCTGAGTAATGTGTGCTTTCAACCAAAGATATTCCCCGGCAACATTTGGATATTAACAGTTAAGTGAAAATATAATGCCTAGAAATAGTAATAAAAACAGTCATTGACAAGAACATCAAAAAGTATGAATGACATAGGCATACCCTATGTAAAACATGGAGGCCCACAGATGTGCAAGACCTGTACTCAACACTGCTAAACATTGCTGAGAGAAATTAAACAGTGGCCTAAATAAATGGAGGGACATGTCCTCTTGAGGGGTCAGAAGACTCAGTATTGTTAAGATGTCTATTCCCTCAAACTGATGTATAGATTCCATACAATACCATGGAGATGGGTTAAGATGGTGGAAGAGGAGGGCAACCCTAAGCTTCCCTCGTCCCTTGAATACAGCTAGATAAATATCAAATAATTCTGAACACCCAAGAAATCAATCTGAGGATTGAGAGAACAAACCTGCACATCTACAAGTAGAAAAACAACGACCCTGGTGACGGTAGGAACCGTGGAGAGTTGGTTTGGGGGAGAAATGAGCCATCGGTGCTGTAGAGGGGAGGGAGCCCTGATCACAGAGAGAGGATTGAGAGAGTAATAAAAAATGTGGAAACATGCATAGGGGATTGCACAAGAAAACTCTTCCCTAAAGCCATAACTGGGTGGAGGAGAGGGGTTAAATACCGCACATTTTTAAGTAAGCAACAGAGTACCAAGTCTTAAGATTTAGAGGTCTGTGCCATCAACAGGGTCACACCTGGTGGGTTTAGTGGTATCCCAGTGGAGAAGGAAGGTGAGGACCCAGGAGCGGGCAGCATGGTCTGAGAATGCCCTGGGTCACACTGGGAGAAACTGTACCAATCTTGGAGTGCATTTAGGAAGGGGGCACTGCCTGTCTGGAGACAAAAGAACCTATGGGTGCCATTAACCTGTGTGATTCATCAGCATAAGAACAAAGATGCCTGGTGAGGGCAGTGAGCCTTGGTGCCATCTTTCTGCTATGCTTTACCACAAACTCCAAGCCCTGCAGGGTCACCCAGCTATTTTCTGGGACAAACCAACACTCAGCCACAGCACAGCAAGACCCTCTCCTAGAGTATCAGTGCAGGTCTATGCCATGGGGGTCTCTGAAGTTTGGAGTTTTGAGACCCAACTGTGCCTGAGATAAAACATGAGAGTACTGTGTTGCCTGGCAGGCAGACAGCTGAAATAAAGACAAGATTAAGGCAGGGATATGACAGCAGCCAGGGACACAAGAGGGGTGATTGTTTGATCTTATGTTCAGGCTTTCTATGGAGTGGCAGGCCTGAGCGCCCTGCTTCAGAGACAAGAGAGCAGGGCAACACCATTTCCCCCCCTCCACACCCATCAACACTGACTTACTTCAGTGAGCAAACAGTGCCACCAGGTGAAGGCCAGAGTTGCTCCCTGCAAGTGCATCTCCATTAGGGCAAGTCCCGCCTAAGAATCAACACAACAGGCCCCACCCCTAGAAGTCCAACACAAGCCCCTCACATACACCAACTCTACTGGTGAATCATAGAGTGCTTCAAAGCTTGAACTCTATGGGAAGCATGATCTAGGTTCCTTTGGGTTTTATTTACAAATTTTTTGAGTATAGGAAAAGCAATTACTTATTTTTAATGATTTATTTCATTATTAATTGATTGATTGATTGATTGATTGATTTGGATCAAACTTCTCTAAGAAGGAGAACAACCCACACCAAGGATCTACATTCATGTTTTTTTTTTAAATTGACCTCAAAATCACAAGATGGAGGAATTAACCCCAAGAGAGAGAACAGGCATTTAATCAATTCACATTAAGATGTCTGAAAGGGAATTTCAAACAAAAATTATAAGGATAGTAGCTGGGCTTGAAAAAAGCATAGAGAATCCCTTAGAGAATCCCTTACTGAAGAGATAAAAGAACTAAAAACTAGTCAGGTTGAAATAAAAAATGCTATAACCAAGATGCAAACCTGAATGAATGCCATGACAACGAAGGATGCACAAAGCAGAGGAGTGAATCAGTGATGTAGAAGATAAAATTATGAAAATAATGAAGCTGAAAAGAAGAGGGAAAGGGAAGTATTGGATGGTGACTGCAGACTTAGGGAAATCAGCAAATCTTTAAGACAGCTCAAAAGCAGTTGCAGGGAGTATGGCCAGAATCGCAAAAGATGAGTGTGCAAACAAAATTCAGTTAAGTGAAGGTCCTCATTCTTGAGTCTGAATGAGGCCCTGACTCCAGAATGAAGCTTCTTTTTATTAGGATAATTGCTAAAGACTATGTGCATAAAGTCAGCTAAGCAAGTGTGTTAATCAATCTAACGGTTTAGCTTTTCAAGGTTGAATTTCGAGTTAATTGGTTTCTATAAGACTAAGGAAGGCTCAGGTGTGAGGGAGGATCCATCCCTGGACAATGTTAATGGCTCTAGGCATTCCTTATGAGCAGCAGCCATGTTCAGCTGTGTAAACATGTCCTAAGGCCTTGCACCTTCTCCAGCCCTTCCCTTTTGAAGTCTTTTCCCTTGATGCTTCTCTCCTGCATCTCCCACCAAAAGCCAATGCTCAAGAGACAAGTGATGGTGAGAAAGGAAAAGTTGCACTATTCAGGAAGCCAGCAACCTGGGAAAATGGCAGAATAACTTTGCAAAGACCATCTTCCCTGTCCAGGAAAAGCAGAAGGTTTTTTAAGGGGAAGGTGCGAGGAAATGGTGAGGGATATATGCAGAAGAAGCTGGTGCTCAGCAGTTAATCATTTGTGCTTGAAAGGCTTCCACATTCCTCTGAAGCAATTAATCAAGGCACTCAGGTATCTCTTATTGAGGACACCATGGTCAGTGCACTAAGTATGTATGCAAGTATGTTACAATTATGTATAAGTATGTCATAAGTATGTTAAAAAAGTTCCATTTGTTGTTGACCCTAACTTTCATCATAATCATTGATTTATCTCTTTCCTCATCACTGTCAGCTGTTGTGTAGTGTGGACTGTACAGAAGTTCCCTATCAGAGAACAGGGTGTTCACCCTCCATTTCTCCAACCTTGTAGAGGCTGCTCAGACCTTCTTTTCCTCTCTATCATTCCCTGTCCATGACACAAGACATAGCTGCCCAGATCCAGCTCTGACACCCCCATCCTCTCTGAGTCACCTACTCAGTCACCTACAGGTTAGACACCTGTACCACCCTTGGAATACCTGCCACTGATTGTCAAGGTGCACTACTGCCACCAGGTGTTCAAAGTCTGCAGGCTCTGGAATAAAGAACTCTATAATCCTTTCCAAAAACTGCAGAAAAAAACATTTGACACAATAGAGCATCAGTTCTTGATAAAAACCCTTAAGAAAGTAGGGGTAAGAGGGAACATACCTCGACATCATAAAAGCCACATATGAAAGGCTCACAGTTAATATCCTCCTCAATGGGGAAAATGGAGTATATGTTTTAACAATTTTCCTTTACACCTACAAGGTTTTTTTTTTTTCTTTTTCAGAAAAAAATTAAAATTCTCTTGTTTATGTACAAAACCTGGGTTTAGGGGATATTATTGTTACGTTTTTACTCCTTGCAGACACTTCTTAGAAGAGAAGTTTAATGATGGTGGTACTTTGGTGCCATCTTATGACAAAAGCCTGAACTGCTGTTGAACATCACAGGAAAGATAAGAGGGAGGGACTGTGACTCAAACCTACCAGAGCTTCTGAAAGTCAGAATGGAAAGAGGGTAATTTATTGGGTACAGCATATTGAGGGCCTCCCACTAAGTATTTCATAAAAAATGGAATCATACTATATGTGGCCCTTTGCATACTTAGTTTTTTTTTTTCTTAGCAAAACATTAGCGACATTTATTACACATGCCTATAAAGACCAACTTCTGTCTCCATCTGTATAATCTATTGCTTTTCAGCAATCAGGCACCTGTAAGATGGGCTTCAAAGGCTACTGCACAACGTGTAGTTGCTGATGGAATGCAATTCTACTTGCTAAATTTCTTTGCCCATGATGAGTCAAAGTAGCTTCTCATCAATAGTGTTTTATATATTCATGTCAAATAAAAGATAATGGAACTGTTAATAAATGAATAAATGCCTGAGTATAATAAGCCAGATAAAAATAAAATGCAACGATTGACACAAAGTTACAGACAATCAAAACTAATCTATTGACAAAAATACTAAATAGTTGCTTGGGGACATGGCATGTTGAGGGAAACTGTGGTCCATGAGTACTGAACTTAAAACGTCACGTACCAGGAATATAATCATACTGACATTTAACAACTTCTGATTTGTATAAGGGAAAATTCTGGGTATCATGATAGCAGGGAAGACACGTTGGTAATTATTATTATAAAAATTCCGAAGTCTTGTAAGTGACACTTTTAACTCACACTACAAAAATTTTAGGCCCTTAATTTTTTTCTTTGTAGTATGGGTAAAACCGAGCAAACCAGGAAAGAATCTGTGTTAAGATTTCAAGTTGCTACGAACCCTTCTAAATGCCTATTTTCACATCGTTCTGAGGAAACATAGAATTCATTAATTATTATTTATGCAATCAGAAAAAATATATTTATTGCAAGTGCACGTTAATGACCAAGTCATTTTCAGGTGCACAATTTGTCCCTTTCAGACAAATGAGGAATTCTCTAAGATGGGCCTCAAGATTTACTAACACACCTGTTGGTGGATTGAAATTCCACCTGCTAAACTTCTCCTCCCATGACGTGGTTTAAGTAGTTTCTCTGCTTTTAGGTTAGTTTTTGAACCTTACAGGAGCTATTCCACAACATGCTTTTGTTCAGGTCTATGAACTCACTTGTGCCAGGCATCATATCCCACCAGGAATGTGAAATGTTAGTGTCTCCTGAGGACTGTTGTCCTTGAATATGGGGTAGAGGTTTCAGCAGCCACCAGGACTCAGATCCTCATAACCTGTCTCCTTCCGGCACCTGATAAGAGCGTGGCCAATGGAATGAAGTTCTGAAGAGGGAGAGACAGATCCAGCTATCGCTATGATTTGCAAGAGTAACTATGTGCCCAGCAGCATGCTAGGCACTAGTCTAGTGACACTGACATTGATACTGATGCAGTCAAGCTGAGTCCAAGAACCCAGGGAACGGTACCACAGGACCAGCCAAGAGGGTCCTTGGCCTCAAAAGTGGTAGAAATCAAACGTTAGCTGGAGAAAGTGCTAACAGAGTTTATCAAATAGCATGAAAGAACAGAAAATAGCAGAGTGCCTGGGGGAGACTCAGAAAGGAAAGGAGAATGAGCCTTGTCATTGCTTTGGGCTAGGAGTTTGTATTTAAAAAGGGTTTAGGGTACACGTTCCAGGGGAATCCATGGTAGTGTCCAATCAAAGGCAAGCGTCAGGTGAACAATAGGTGTTATTTCATAAATTACCAAAGGTAGGGGTATTGATGCCATCGTCAGCTGAGGTTTGTTTGAAGCCAGTGTCCTGGAACATGTTTTGGATCTGGCTCTTCTTAGGTGTTATCAGGTGTCTGGGGCCTTCGACAAATCTCAGAGAATGATTAACTTTCTTGCTTCCCCGTTGAAGTGAGAACATAGCTCTTTGTCTTATTCAGAGGCCAAATGTGGAGCCTGGCAGGCTAAATGGGGCCTGGTAGAAAAACCACTTGTAAAATGGAGCCCCTTCAGCTTCCCTACTTCACAACAAGTGGGCTGTGATCATAACAACTACATGTTACAATGAACTTCTCACCGGGCCTTTTTCTTCTATCCCCTAACAACAAAGAAGAAAAGGAGTAACAAGTGGCCTGAAATCATACAGGCATTCATGATCCTGCAGTAATCACAGGGCCAGGGACTTGGTCATGTGTATCACCGAGTGTTCTCGGCGACCCTGTGGGTGAAGCATTCACACCCCCATTCTGCAGAAGGGAAGCCAGGTGCATATTCATTATCTGCCTTCCCTCCCGCACCCCTGCCTTCACAGGACAGTAGCTCCAGGACACCCCTGGAGCAGGACCCACACTCACTGGACCCAGACCAGACCCCAACAGGTTTACCCATGAGACACTCTGGGTGCCGAGCTCCAAAGGAGGAAAGAGGAGACTTGGACCTGGATTCCTTTGTCTCCCCAGACTCTGGGACAGATCAGCTCCACTGAGGGGACCCACACCTTCAGCTAAGCTCCAAACACTTGAAGGCCCCTCTTCTTCCCAATCCGTCTCTGTATTGAAAAGTCATCATGGTTGTCACAACAGAGTCACGTTTCTATGGCAGCCATGAAGTGTATGCCGGTCTTCCACACTTGAAATGCTTCCCATTTTGCAGCCATCGGTTCCTGGGTCTTGAGAAGCTGCATCCTCTCAGCCACCCAACACTACGGCTTTAGACAGCTGCATGAACAGCTCTGCCCTGGGACGTAAAAATCCAAGACTTTCCAAGGCATGTTTGAAATAATCCTGTATCCATCCACCCATTCATTCAGTTAACCAGGCACTATGACCAAATTCTACACCACCCCTTGGTTAAGGTTTAGGTTTCGCCAAAATAGAAATAAAGACCAAGCATCTGAATAGGGTGGTGTGGTAAATTCAGATGTTAAATCTGAAAAGATATGGTTCTTTCCCATGAAAGAACCTTAATTCCAACCTTCCAAGTTTTTATAATTGATCACTTAAAATTATGCTTTAGGTGGGCCTGGGTGGCTGCATGGGTTAAGTGTCCAAGTGTCCAACTCTTTATCTCATCTCAGGTGTTGACCTCTGGGTTGTGAGTTCAAGACCAGCACTGGGGTTTGCCCTGGATGTGAAGCCTAGTCAAAAAAAAATAAATTAATTAAATAAATAAATATATGCTTTAAAGCCCTGCACCCCTCTCCACATCTTTAACGGCTGTCCTCTTTACTTATATTCTCACCTTTGCACAGAAATACTTCTCCTGGATACTAAATTCACATACCCCTGTGCCTCCCCTCCTACTCAGGCTTCATCCATCATCTAAGAAGACCATATTTCCCCATGCTTCAGTGGAAAATACAATTTCCAGCTCAACAACTTTTTTGTCACATGTACAGATCAGAAATGTTGAAATGATTGTTCAAATGAAGACAGACAGGAGTTTAGAAAGAAAAAAAAAAAAAGAATTCCTTACCCCAGAACAGAATGTAATTGCTTGAAAATAGTTAAGGAGCACATTGGAACAAGATGAGTTACATAAAAGCTAGAATTTTAAAATACCTCCCATAGAGTCAGAGTCACATAACTGGAAGGCTGTGCCTTAGACAATGGGCTTTCAAATGAAGCTCACATTTTCTATGACATATCTCATGCTTTTGCTTCACTGAAAAGGGTTCTGTAAATATTTTTCATTCAGTTTAGCAATAATTATTATTATTTTTTTTTTATCGTCACTCTAGGAATAGCTGTCTTATGTGTCTGCTGTTGTATGCTTGTTTGTTTCTCAAGGGATTCGCATGTATGGAATAAAATCATGTGAAATTATAATGTTCCCAACTCTGACATGGTTAAATATATTATCTAAATGCATTTTCTAGGGATGTCTGGGTGGCTTAGTTGGTTAAGCATCCAACTTCAGCTCAGGTCACGATCTCACAGCTCGTGAGTTTGAGTCCCGCATTGGGCTCTGTGCTGACAGCTTGGATCCTGGGGCCTGCTTCTGATTCTGTGTCTCCCTCTCTCTCTGCCCCTCCCTTGCTGCCCCTGCCCTGCTCACAATCTTCCCCCCTCTCTCTCTTGAAAATAAATAACCATTTAAAATTTTAAAAAAATGTAAGTGCATTTTCTAATATACCATATTTAGACAACACAATGATGGTGATATATAATAGTGGGTATACAGAACTCTTGGAGTTTTCTGTTTATTTAAAATTCATTTTATGCATCATAAAAACCATGATGCTAGACTTTCTTGTGGTATGTGCCCATGAAAAAGAAAATCTACCAAACACTATGCATGAATCGAAATATATAAATAAATATAAATGTAAAAAAATGTTTGAATTAATAAAAATTCATAAGAGACAAACTGTCTTTATCAAATAATTCCAAATGTACACACCATGCCTCTATGAAGAGAACCTTATTTCCACCTCTCACACTAGAGCCCAGGGCTGACTTTGTTTCATTTCTAAAAAGTAGAGTAGATGAATGGGTGATAGTTACTGTACATTGGAAAAAGTAGACAAACACCACCTTAATCCTGCGATGAGAGTCAATAGCTCCAGTGATCCAGTGAGGTCTCATGGGTATCATGCCCTCCCATCCTCCCAGAGGTGAGGTGACGAGAAGGGCACCTCAACCTTTTTTCTTTCTCAGAACCCTCGGGAGAAAAGTAACAGGCTATGCACGCACTCAACACACAAGGTCATGACAGCATTCTGGCAGTTCCACAAACACTTCACCAGAGTTACCATATGACACAGCAATCCCACTCCTAGGTACACAGTCAGGAGAAAGGGCCACATATGTCTGCATAAAAACTTGTATACAAATGTACATAGCACCAGCTTGAATGTATACTAATTAATAAAAGAATAAAGACAATTTGGTACATTATTTGACAAAAAAAGAAAGGAAGTACTTATATGTGTGACAGTATGGATGAAACTTGAAAAATGTTGAACTCGATGAAAGGAGCCAAAAATGCAAAAGACCACATATTGCATGATTTCACTTATATAAAATGTCCAGGGAGAGTTCACCAATATGCTGTACCCAACACTTTCCATCCTGATTTTAGAAAGCTCTGTCTGGTGAGTTTATGTCACAGACTCTCCTTCCCATTTTCCTGTTCCATATTGTCCAAGCAGCAGTTCAGGTTTTTGTCACCAGACGGCACCAAAGGATCGCCATATTGTTCAAGCGGCTGTTCAAGATTTTGTCGCCAGATGGCACCAAAGGATCACCATATTGTTCAAGCGGCTGTTCCGGTTTTTGTCACCAGATGGCACCAAAGGATCACCATATTGTTCAAGCAGCTGTTCACGTTTTTGTCACCAGATGGCACCAAAGGATAACCATATTGTTCAAGCAGCTGTTCAGGTTTTTGTCAGCAGATGGCACTGAAGTGTCATCATCATTAAACTCCGCTCCCAAAAATTTTCTGCAAGGAGAAGAAGGAGGAAGAGGAGGAGGAGAAGGAGGAGGAGGAGGAGGCAGAGGAGAAGGAGGAGGAGGAGGGAGGAGGAGGCAGAGAAGGAGGAGAAGGGAGGGGGAGGTTGGAGGGGGTGGATGGAGGAGAAAAGAACCAAACAAACTCCCTTAAAATCCGAGATTTGTATATATACAAATTGATCCTAACACTGGCTGAAGGAACTGTTAGGTGTAAAAAGGATTGTGAAAACATACACTCTAGGGCCTGCAAAGGATGAAACACCAGGTGGCAGTGGTGTGCCTTGGCATTGAGTGGCAGGTTTGTGAAGGCAGTACATGTCAGAACAGGGGATAAGTGAGCTGAAACTGGATGGGCCATCAGAGAGGAATCTGGGCAGCTGTGTCCTGTGTGATGCAGAAAGGATGACAGATGGTGTGTGAGGAGGTGTGGGCAGCTTACACAAGGGTTGGGTGATCAAGAATGAATGCTTTGTTCTCTGGTAGACACCCTCAGAACAGTCTACACTGCACATTAGCTGACAGTGGTGAGAGGATAGAGAAATCAATGAGCATGATGCAGTTTGGGGTCAATAGCAAATGGAACTGCTTTAATATACATATGAAGTTCCAAGCAGACTTGGTATCGTGGTAAACAAACCTTTTCATGATTGTTTTTATAGTCTCTTCAGCATGTACTTCTTTCAATTAAAAGAGAACGATAAAAATGGAGATAAATGTCATGGCACCTGGTGGTGAGATCCAGGATGACAGCTCTTAGAGTCTCAGACCAAGGGTACATGGCAAGGAAGAGGGAGGATGGAGGTTGGGAGACTGACTTCATGGAATCAGCCAGCTTTTTGGATTTTCCCTTAATTGGAATAATCATCTGTATATATCACTTTCTTAGAATATAAACACTATTTCTGGGATATCTAAACCTGAGATTGGAAGTCCAGCTCCAGGCTTACCTGAGACTAAAGCTGCAACTGTGAGTGTGTAGTGAGGTAGTAGAGCTGGAGGAGGACATGCAAACACACACACATCGTGTCAATACAAAAGGCACATCACATTAATATGAGAAAGGCTAAGAACCATGATATTTTCAATAGATGCAGAAAAAAACACATTTGACAAAGTACAACATCCATTCATGATTAAAAAAAACAAAAAACAAGAAAGGAGTGTTAAAGGAACATGCCTCAACCTAATAAAGGCCATATATGAAAAACCCACAGTCCACATCATCCTCAATGGTGAAAAACTGAGAGATTTTCCTCTATGGTCAGGAACAAGACAGGGATGTCCACTATCATCATTGTTATTTAACATAGTATGGGAATCCTAGCCACAGCAATCAGACAACAAAAAGAAATAAAAGGTATCCAAATTGGCAAGAAAGAGGTCAAACTTTCAGCATTTGCAGGTGACATGATACTCTTTATAGAAAACCTGAAAGACTCCACAAAAGATTGCTAGAACTGATACACAGATTCAGTAAAGTCATAGGACACAAAATCAATGTACAGAAATCTGTGGATGGAGCTATAGTGCATTATGCTAAGTGAAATAAGAGACAGATACCATATGATTTCATTCATATGTGGAATTAAAGAAGAAAAGTAGATGGGGACCCCTGGGTGGCTCAGTCAGTGAAGCATTGAACTCTTGATTTTGGCTCAGGTCGTGATCTCATGGTTCATGGGATCAAGCCCCGTGTGGGGCTTTGTGCTGACACCATGGAGCTCGTCTGGGGTTCTCTCTATCCTCTCTCTGACCCTCCCCCCACTCATGCACTGTCTTTCCCAAAATAAATACACATTTTTTTTTAAAGAAAAAAAGGATGAACATAGGGGAAGAGAAACAAAAGTGAGAGGGAAGCAAACCATAATAGACAGCTAACTTTAGAGAAAAAACAGGGTTGGTGGAGGGAGGTGGGTGGTGGATGGGCCAAATGAGTGATGGGTATTAAGGAGAGCACTTGTTGTGATGAGATTTGAGTGTTATATGCAAATGTTGAGTCACTAAATTCTACGGCTAAAACTAATTTTTTCATATGTGTTAAGTAACTAGAATTTAAATAAAAACTTGAAATCAAACAAGAAAGAAATCTGTTGCATTTGTATACACCAATAGTGAAGCAACAGAGAGAGAAATCAAGAAATCAATTACATATATAGAATTACGCCCCAAATAATAAGATACCTAGAAATTAACCTAAGGAAAGAGGTACTCTGAAAACTACAAACACTGATGAAAGAATTTGAGGATGACACAAAGAAGTGGAAAAACATTCCATGCTCATGGATTGGAAGAACAAATATTATTAAAATGTCTATACTACTTAAAGCAATCTACACTGGTGGTCCCCCACTCCCGCGAAGTCACCATATTGATGCCGAACTTAGTGTGGACACCCGATGGGCATAGTGCACTACAGCCCAGAACTCCTGGGCTCAAGCGATCCTCCTGCCTAAGCCACCTGGGTGGCTGGGATTACAGGCACGTGCCACCGTGCCCGGCACCAGGATTTTGTTTTGTATTAACCCAAACCTCTAACCCTGATTATATTCAAGACCCCCTTTCCCTCACGTCCATGAGTTAATGTTCACAGATTCATTGTCTCTTTGAGCATGTCCAGCACCATGTTTGTAAGCCTTCTGATCCTAATAAAAATGGGACAAGGACCCTCATTCATGGCTCTTGTCTTTTCCTGGATATTAGCCATCTCTCGCTTTTAATCCTGTGTCCCACTTTCTTGCTAGACAAGAAAGAACTTTAGACTTGGAGTCTACGACAGATGGTGACCCTGATGTGATAGAAGGAAAGGGGACTATGGGCCAACGTGGACAAGGAGCCAAAGTGATAAGGCGGTGCCACACAAGGACTGCAGGATGCCGTGGAATGATTAAGGAGCTCCAAGAAAGGGAGAGGAAAAAAAAAAAAAACACATCAGTTACAGTCTCTGCCTGAAGAGGTAAGGGATAAAGCGAAACTATATTAGGATTCACTGCCATGGAACTTTTTGAGAGATCTCCCATGGGAAACTCCCCAGCCCCTGAACAAAAGCGCTATATTCGAATTCTTCAGTCACTAGGAGAGACAGCAGGAATGACTCTAAATTATAAGGCTCTCTTTAAATTATTTCTGACTGTCCAACAGAATTGCCGTTGGCTTCCAGAACAAGGAACTTGTGATCTTGACGTGAGGGAATGAGCAGGGAAAACATTAAAGGCCAGGCATTCTGAAGGGGCTAATGTCCCCCCACCCCCACCCCCCAGGTAATCCTCACCTGATCCATCGTCTGCACTGCCCTTCTCCCACTGAGCCCGGAGGATGTAGGTGAAAACATAGAGTTATCTAAAAAGAAGGAAAAACCTCGCCCCCCCCCCCATAATCAGGCTGTGCCTCTGGCATCTCTACAGCAAAAAGATACTCCCCCTCCCCCAAAAGGGTGGGACGATATCGAGCCTCAAAACACCTCATCAACCTGCTCTGATAAGGTCCTTTTCCCAATGCAAAAGTGCCTTAAAGAAGCCCATAAGGCCGGTGAATTCCACCTGCTTCCCGTTGTCAGGCAAAATGGACAATATGTCCATGAAAGCCTGCCCTTCCAAATAGTAAAAGAATTACAGAAGGCAGTTCAACTCTACCGCCTTCATAGCCCTTTTACGATCGGGATTTTGGAAACTGTTTGCCTTATTCCATGTGTGCCTGGGACTGGAACTCTCTCCTGACCCCGGCCCAATATGCTGTCTTTGCTCAGGAATTTCATCACTCGTGCTATGCAGAACCTCGATGCTGCTATTCCAGTGACTTTTGAACAATTGTCTGGCACAGGGCAATATGTCCAACCAAGGCAGCAAGCTCAACTCCCGATCATCGTCAGGGAGCAATGCACTGATGTAGTGTGACGGGATTTCATAAAATCCCCCTTTCAGGAAAATCATCATGGTTCTTTACTAATATCCGACAAGGGGCCACTGAAAACTATATGTCTTTTATTAATCACCTCCAAGAAGCTATTCAAAGACAGCTTGATAATATGGAAGCAACCGAATCAATGTTTCTTTCCCTGGCTGTTGAAAATGCTAATGAGGATTGCAAAAGAGTTCTTAAGCATATCAAACCCAATGCAAGTAGCCCTGCAGCCACTATCAGTGAATATGTTAAAGCCTGTCAAACTGTGGGAACAGAACCCCACAAAACAATGCTACTTGCCTTGGCCCTCAAACAATCTAACCCAACCTGTTTTGGCTGTGGAAAAGTGGGACACTTAAAAAAGGATTGCCCCTTTATAAACACTCCCCAAACCTCCCTCTTGCCGGGATTGTGTCCTCGATGCAAGAAAGGGAATCATTGGGCAAATAACTGTAGATCTAAATTTGATGAAGACAGTCGCCCCCTCAGTTTGGGAAACTCCCAAACGTGTGCCCCCCTCCACACCCAGGACAACAAAGGGAGGGGATGGCTTCTTTCTGCCCACAAGAAACGTCACCCTCCCCCACCCAAGGCCTGGGCTACTTAAACCCATGGGGTCCCTATGTGCTGCCACCAAAGGAAGCACAGGATTAGATTTAGAATCCCAGGAGACCATCACACTTAATCAGTTTGGGCATGTATACCTCATCCCTACTGGCATATTTGGCCTGCTTCCCAAAGGCTATGTTGGTCTCTTTCTTGGAAGATGTAGCCCTACCAAAGCCAGACTTCTAGTTCTTCCAGGGGTGATTGATAGTGATTTCACCAGGGAAATTAAAATTATGGCGCAGGCCTCCAAATTAATAACCATTAACAAAGGCCAGCGATTGGCTCAACTCCTTATCCTTCCTTATTGGGTCCCTGGAGCTGCGAACAAACCTAGAAGAGAAGGCAAGTTTGGGAGCACAAACTCGCCTTTAGAACAATACTGGCTCGCCAACATTTCTCAAGACAAACCTCTCTTGCAAATAAAGATCAAAGATAAACTTTTCTCAGGGTTAATTGATACAGGGGCTGATGTAACCGTTATATCCCCCTCACAATGGCCTCACTGGGCTACTGTCCCTACGGCCACCCTAGTTGGAGTTGGAGGCAGCCAGCCTTCCCGACAAAGTCTGACCTTTTGCAAATGTTTAGGGCCCGATGACCAAATAGTCTACATACAGCCCTATGCGATGAGTATCCCTATCAATTTATGGGGAAGAGACTTATTGAGTCAATGGAATATTCATCTTAAAACAAGTTTTTCCTAGCCACTGCTCAAATTGAGCCCCTCCCATTAAAATGGAAAACTAACAAACCCGTATAGGTTGAGCAGTGTCCAATAAAAGGGGCCAATTGATTCATCTCCAATAATTAGTAGATGAACAATTAAAAAAATGGGCATATAGAGCCTAGTAATAGCCCTTGGAATACTCCTATCTTTTGTGTTCCAAAAGAAACTTGCAAGTGGCGACTTCTTCGTGATCTCAGAGCTATTAATGCAGTAATTGAGCCTTTTGGTCCCTTACAGCTAGGAACCCCCTCTCCCTCCATGTTGCCTCAAAATTGGCTGATTTATTATTGATTTAAAAGACTGCTTTTTCACAATCCCCTTAGCTGAACAAGATAGAGAGAAATTTGCCTTTACCATTCCTGTTGTTAATCACTGCCGGCCATCACCCCATTACCACTGGAGAGTCCTACCCCAAGGGATGTTTAATAGCCCAACAATACACCAATTTTATGCCAATAAAGCATTAGAGTCGATTAGGACGCGGTTTCCTTCTTTGATCATTTATCACTATATGGATGATATCCTTTTTTGTGACCCACATCAACAGCCTCTAGATGAGCTCGTTGCCATGCTCCCTGATTAACTAAGCCAACAGGGTTTAAAAATAGCCCCTGGGAGGAGGGAAGATGGCGGCGTAGGAGGACGCTGGGCTCACCGCGCGTCCTGCTGATCACTTAGATTCCACCTACACCTGCCTAAATAACCCAGAAAACCGCCAGAGGATTAGCAGAACGGAGTCGCCGGAGCCAAGCGCAGACGAGAGGCCCACGGAAGAGGGTAGGAAGGGCGGCAAGGCGGTGCGCGCTCCACGGACTGGCGGGAGGGAGCCGGGGCGGAGGGGCGGCTCACCGGCCAAGCAGAGCCCCAGAGTCTGGCGGGCAAAAGCGGAGGGGCCTGACGGACTGTGTTCCAACAGCAAGCGCGACTTAGCGTCTGGGAGGTCATAAATTAACAGCTCTGCTCGGAAAGCGGGAAGGCTGGAGGACAAAGGGAGGGAGAGCTGCTGAGCCCCCGGACGACAGAGCTCAGTTTGGTGGGGAACAAAGGCGCTCGCCAGCGCCATCTCCCCCGCCCATCCCCCAGCCAAAATCCCAAAGAGGACCAGTTCCTGCCAGGGAACTTCCTCGCTCCGCGCAAACACCCAACTCTGTGCTTCTGCGGAGGAGCCAAACCTCCGGCAGCGGATCTGACTCCCTCCCGCTGCCACAGGGCCCCTCCTGAAGTGGATCACCTAAGGAGAAGCGAGCTAAGCCTGCCCCTCCTGCCCTTGTGCATCTTGCCTACCCACCCCAGCTAATACGCCAGATCCCCAGCATCACAAGCCTGGCAGTGTGCAAGTAGCCCAGACGGGCCACGCCACCCCACAGTGAATCCCGCCCCTAGGAGAGGGGAAGAGAAGGCACACACCAGTCTGACTGTGGCCCCAGCGGTGGGCCGGGGGCAGACATCAGGTCTGACTGCGACTCCGCCCACCAACTCCAGTTATACACCACAGCACAGGGGAAGTGCCCTGCAGGTCTTCACCATGCCAGGGACTATCCAAAATGACCAAGCGGAAGAATTCCCCTCAGAAGAATCTCCAGGAAATAACAACAGCTAATGAGCTGATCAAAAAAGATTTAAATAATATAACAGAAAGTGAATTTAGAATAATAGTCATAAAATTAATCGCTGGGCTTGAAAACAGTATAGAGGACAGCAGAGAATCTCTTGCTACAGAGATCAAGGGACTAAGGAACAGTCACGAGGAGCTGAAAAACGCTTTAAATGAAATGCAAAACAAAATGGAAACCACCACAGCTCGGATTGAAGAGGCAGAGGAGAGAATAGGTGAACTAGAAGATAAAGTTATGGAAAAAGAGGAAGCTGAGAAAAAGAGAGATAAAAAAATCCAGGAGTATGAGGGGAAAATTAGAGAACTAAGTGATACACTAAAAAGAAATAATGTACGCATAATTGGTATCCCAGAGGAGGAAGAGAGAGGGAAAGGTGCTGAAGGGGTACTTGAAGAAATCATAGCTGAGAACTTCCCTGAACTGGGGAAGGAAAAAGGCATTGAAATCCAAGAGGCACAGAGAACTCCCTTCAGACGGAACTTGAATCGATCTTCTGCACGACATATCATAGTGAAACTGGCAAAATACAAGGATAAAGAGAAAATTCTGAAAGCAGCAAGGGGTAAACGTGCCCTCACATATAAAGGGAGACCTATAAGACTCGTGACTGATCTCTCTTTTGAAACTTGGCAGGCCAGAAAGAATTGGCACGAGATTTTCAGTGTGCTAGACAGAAAAAATATGCAGCCGAGAATCCTTTATCCAGCAAGTCTGTCATTTAGAATAGAAGGAGAGATAAAGGTCTTCCCAAACAAACAAAAACTGAAGGAATTTGTCACCACTAAACCAGCCCTACAAGAGATCCTAAGGGGGACCCTGTGAGGCAAAGTACCAGAGACAACACTACAAGCATAAAACATACAGACATCACAATGACTCTAAACCCGTATCTTTCTATAATAACACTGAATGTAAATGGATTAAATGCGCCAACCAAAAGACATAGGGTATCAGAATGGATAAAAAAACAAGACCCATCTATTTGCTGTCTACAAGAGACTCATTTTAGACCTGAGGACACCTTTAGATTGAGAGTGAGGGGATGGAGAACTATTTATCATGCTACTGGAAGCCAAAAGAAAGCTGGAGTAGCCATACTTATATCAGACAAACTAGACTTTAAATTAAAGGCTGTAACAAGAGATGAAGAAGGACATTATATAATAGTTACAGGGTCTATTCATCAGGAAGAGCTAACAATAATAAATGTCTATGCGCCGAATACCGGAGCCCCCAAATATATAAAACAACTACTCACAAACATAAGCAACCTTATTGATAAGAATGTGGTAATTGCAGGGGACTTTAACACCCCACTTACAGAAATGGATAGATCATCTAGACACACGGTCAGTAAAGAAACAAGGGCCCTGAATGAGACATTGGATCAGATGGACTTGACAGATATATTTAGAACTCTGCATCCCAAAGCAACAGAATATACGTTCTTCTGGAGTGCACATGGAACATTCTCCAAGATAGATCATATACTGGGTCACAAAACAGCCCTTCATAAGTTTACCAGAATTGAAATTATACCATGCATACTTTCAGACCACAATGCTATGAAGCTTGAAATCAACCACAGAAAAAGTCTGGAAAACCTCCAAAAGCATGGAGGTTAAAGAACACCCTACTAACGAATGAGTGGGTCAACCAGGCAATTAGAGAAGAAATTAAAAAATATATGGAAACAAACGAAAATGAAAATACAACAATCCAAACGCTTTGGGACGCAGCAAAGGCAGTCCTGAGAGGAAAATACATTGCAATCCAGGCCTATCTCAAGAAACAAGAAAAATCCCAAATACAAAATCTAACAGCACACCTAAAGGAAATAGAAGCAGAACAGCAAAGACACCCCAAACCCAGCAGAAGAAGAGAAATAATAAAGATCAGAGCAGAAATAAACAATATAGAGTCTAAAAAAAACTGTAGAGCAGATCAACGAAACCAAGAGTTGGTGTTTTGAAAAAATAAACAAAATTGACAAACCTCTAGCCAGGCTTCTCAAAAAGAAAAGGGAGATGACCCAAATAGAGAAAATCATGAATGAAAATGGAATGATTACAACCAATCCCTCAGAGATACAAACAATTATCAGGGAATACTATGAAAAATTATATGCCAACAAATTGGACAACCTGGAAGAAATGGACAAGTTCCTGAACACCCACACTCTTCCAAAACTCAATCAGGAGGAAATAGAAAGCTTGAACAGACCCATAACCAGCGAAGAAATTGAATCGGTTATCAAAAATCTCCCAACAAATAAGAGTCCAGGACCAGATGGCTTCCCAGGGGAGTTCTACCAGACGTTTAAAGCAGAGATAATACCTATCCTTCTCAAGCTATTCCAAGAAATAGAAAGGGAAGGAAAACTTCCAGACTCATTCTATGAAGCCAGTATTCCTTTGATTCCTAAACCAGACAGAGACCCAGTAAAAAAAGAGAACTACCGGCCAATATCCCTGATGAATATGGATACAAAAATTCTCAATAAGATACTAGCAAATCGAATTCAACGGCATATAAAAAGAATTATTCACCATGCTCAAGTGGGATTCATTCCTGGGATGCAGGGCTGGTTCAACATTCGCAAATCCATCAACGTGATACATCACATTAACAAAAAAAAAGAGAAGAACCATATGATCCTGTCAATCGATGCAGAAAAGGCCTTTGACAAAATCCAGCACCCTTTCTTAATAAAAACCCTTGAGAAAGTCGGGATAGAAGGAACATACTTAAAGATCATAAAAGCCATTTATGAAAAGCCCACAGCTAACATCATCCTCAACGGGGAAAAACTGAGAGCTTTTTCCCTGAGATCAGGAACACGACAGGGATGCCCACTCTCACCGCTGTTGTTTAACATAGTGCTGGAAGTTCTAGCATCAGCAATCAGACAACAAAAGGAAATCAAAGGCATCCAAATTGGCAAAGATGAAACCAAGCTTTCGCTTTTTGCAGATGACATGATATTATACATGGAAAATCCGATAGACTCCACCAAAAGTCTGCTAGAACTGATACATGAATTCAGCAAAGTTGCAGGATACAAAATCAATGTACAGAAATCAGTTGCATTCTTATACACTAACAATGAAGCAACAGAAAGACAAATAAAGAAACTGATCCCATTCACAATTGCACCGAGAAGCATAAAATACCTAGGAATCAATCTAACCAAAGATGTCAAAGATCTGTATGCTGAAAACTATAGAAAGCTTATGAAGGTAATTGAAGAAGATTTAAAGAAATGGAAAGACATTCCCTGCTCATGGATTAGAAGAGTAAATATTGTCAAAATGTCAATACTACCCAAAGCTATCTACACATTCAATGCAATCCCAATCAAAATTGCAGCAGCATTCTTCTCGAAACTAGAACAAGCAATCCTAAAATTCATATGGAACCACAAAAGGCCCCGAATAGCCAAAGGAATTTTGAAGAAGAAGAACAAAGCGGGAGGCATCACAATCCCAGACTTTAGCCTCTACTACAAAGCTGTCATCATCAAGACAGCATGGAATTGGCACAAAAACAGACACATAGACCAATGGAATAGAATAGAAACCCCAGAACTAGACCCACAAACGTATGGCCAACTCATCTTTGACAAAGCAGGAAACAACATCCAATGGAAAAAAGACAGTCTCTTTAACAAATGGTGCTGGGAGAACTGGACAGCAACATGCAGAAGGTTGAAACTAGACCACTTTCTCACACCATTCACAAAAATAAACTCAAAATGGATAAAGGACCTGAATGTGAGACAGGAAACCCTCAAAACCTTAGAGGAGAAAGCAGGAAAAGACCTCTCTGACCTCAGCCGTAGCAATCTCTTACTCGACACATCCCCAAAGGCAAGGGAATTAAAAGCAAAAGTGAATTACCGGGACCTTATGAAGATGAAAAGCTTCTGCACAGCAAAGGAAACAACCAACAAAACTAAAAGGCAACCAACGGAATGGGAAAAGATATTTGCAAATGACATATCGGACAAAGGGCTAGTATCCAAAATCTATAAAGAGCTCACCAAACTCCACACCCGAAAAACAAATAACCCAGTGAAGAAATGGGCAGAAAACATGAATAGACACCTCTCTAAAGAAGACATCCGGATGGCCAACAGGCACATGAAAAGATGTTCAGCGTCGCTCCTTATCAGGGAAATACAAATCAAAACCACACTCAGGTATCACCTCACGCCAGTCAGAGTGGCCAAAATGAACAAATCAGGAGACTATAGATGCTGGCGAGGATGTGGAGAAACGGGAACCCTCTTGCACTGTTGGTGGGAATGCAAATTGGTGCAGCCGCTCTGGAAAGCAGTGTGGAGGTTCCTCAGAAAATTAAAAACAGACCTACCCTATGACCCAGCAATAGCACTGCTAGGAATTTATCCAAGGGATACAGGAGTACTGATGCATAGGGGCACTTGTACCCCAATGTTCATAGCTGCACTCTCAACAATAGCCCAATTATGGAAAGAGCCTAAATGTCCATCAACTGATGAATGGATAAAGAAATTGTGGTTTATATACACAATGGAATACTACGTGGCAATGAGAAAAAATGAAATATGGCCTTTTGTAGCAACATGGATGGAACTGGAGAGTGTGATGCTAAGTGAAATAAGCCATACAGAGAAAGACAGATACCATATGGTTTCACTCTTATGTGGATCCTGAGAAACTTAACAGGAACCCATGGGGGAGGGGGAGGAAAAAAGAAAAAAAGAGGTTAGAGTGGGAGAGAGCCAAAGCATAAGAGACTGTTAAAACCTAAGAACAAACTGAGGGTTGATGGGTGGTGGGAGGGAGGAGAGGGTGGGTGATGGGTATTGAGGAGGGCACCACCTTTTGGGATGAGCACTGGGTGTTGTATGGAAACCAATTTGACAATAAATTTCATATAATAAAAAAAAAAACTAAAAAAAAAAATTAAAAAAAAATAAAATAAAAAAAAATAAAATAAATAAAAATAGCCCCTGAAAAAGTACAAAGGTCGATTCCATTTTCTTACCTGGGGCTACGCATGTTTAATACTCAAATTCGTCCCCTCATTCAGACTATTCCTAATAATGTTCGTATTCTTAACGATGTACAAAAATTGTTGGGCACCATAAACTGGATTCGTCCTCTCCTGGGCATTACTAACGCCCATTAACCAACCTCCTGGCACTGCTTTCTGGTGATCCTAACTTAACATCACCGCGCTAGCTCACCCCGGCAGCAAAGAAGGAGCTGGACGATGTTCAGTCCATTCTCATCTCTCGTAGTTATGATAGGAAAGATCCCAACCTTCCTCTACAGCTATATATTGTTAATCCTAAGGATTTTTCTATCGCATTAATTGGGCAAGCTGTTGTTTAAAAAGTTTTAAAAATAGAATGGCTCTTCACCCACGTAAGTCTTTTTTTTTTTTTCTTTTGGTTTTGATAGTATTTTTTGTTTGTTTTTTTAATATGAAATTATTTTCAAATTTGTTTCCATACAACACCCAGTGCTCATCCCAACAGGTGCCCTCCTCAATACCCATCACCCACCCCCCCTCTCTCCCACCCCCCCCCCATCAACCCTCAGATTGCTCTCAGTTTTTAAGAGTCTCTTATGGTTTGGCTCCCTCCCTCTCTAACCTTTTTTTTTTTTCCTTCCCCTAACCCATGTCCTTGTGTTAAGTTTCTCAGGGTCCACATAAGAGTGAAAACATATGGTATCTGTCTTTCTCTGTATGACTTGTTTTACTTAGCATAACACTCTCCACTTCCATCCATATGGCTACAAAAGGCCATATTTCATTCTTTCTCATTGCCACGTAGTATTCCATTGTGTATCTAAACCACAATTTCTTTATCCATTCATCAGTTGATGGACATTTAGGCTCTTTCCATAATTGGGCTATTGTAGAAAGTGCTGCTGTAAACATTGGGGTACAAGTGCCCCTATGCATCAGCACTCCTGTATCCCTTGGGTAAATTCCTAGCAGTGCTATTGCTGGGTCATAGGGAAGATCTATTTTTAATTTTTTGAGGAACCTCCACACTGTTTTCCAGAGCGGCTGCACCAGTTTGCATTCCCACCAACAGTGCAGGAGGGTTCCCATTTCTCCACATCCTCTCCAGCATCTATAGTCTCCTGATTTGTTCATTTTAGCCACTCTGACTGGTGTTAGGTGATATCTGAGTGTGGTTTTGATTTATATTTCCCTGATGAGGAGCGATGTTGAGCATCTTTTCATGTGCCTGTTGGCCATCCGGATGTCTTCTTTAGAGAGGTGTCTATTCATGTCTTTTGCCCATTTCTTCACTGGATTATTTGTTTTTTCAGGTGTGGACTTTGGTGATTTCTTTATAGATTTTTGGATACTAGTCCTTTGTCCGATATGTCATTTGCATATATCTTTTCCCATTCCATTGTTTGCCGTTTAGCTTTGTTGATTGTTTCCTTGGCTGTGCAGAAGCTTTTTACCTTCATGCGGTCCCAATAGTTCATTTTTGCTTTTAATTCCCTTGCCTTTAGGGCTGTGTCAAGTAAGAAATTGCTGCGGCTGAGGACAGAGAGGTTTTTTCCTGCTTTCTCCTCTAGGGTTTTGATGGTTTCCTGTCTCACATTCAGGCCCTTTATCCATTTTTAGTTTATTTTTTTGAATGGTGTAAGAAAGTGGTCTAGTTTCATCCTTCTTCATGTCGCTGTCCAGTTCTCCCAGCACCATTTGTTAAAGAGACTGCCTTTTTTCCATTGGATATTCTTTCCTCCTTTGTCAAAGATTAGTTGGCCATACTTTTTTTGGGTCCAATTCTGGAGTCTCTATTCTATTCCATTGGTCTATGTGTCGGTTTTTGTGCCTATACCATGCTGTCTTGATGATTATAGCTTTGGAGTAGAAGCTAAAGTCTGGGATTGTGATGCCTCCCGCTTTGGTCTTCATCTTCAATATTACTTTGGCTATTCGGGGTCTTTTGTGGTTCCATACAAATTTTAGGATTGCTTGTTGTAGCTTGGAGAAGAATGCTGGTGCAATTTTGATTGGGATTGCATTGAATGTGTAGATAGCTTTGGGGAGTATTGACATTTTAACAATATTTATTCTTCCAATCCATGAGCATGGAATGTTTTTCCATTTCATTATATCTTCTTCAATTTCCTTCATAAGCTTTCTATAGTTTTCAGCATACAGATCTTTTACATCTTTGGTTAGATTTATTCCTAGGTATTTTATGATCCTTGGTGCAATTGTAAATGGGGTCAGTTTCTCTTTTTGTCCTTCTGTTGCTTCTTTATTAGTGTATAAGAATGCAACTGGATTCTGTACATTGATTTTGTATCTTGCGACTTTGTATCTTGCGACTGAATTAATGTATCAGTTCTAGTAGACTTTTGGTGGAGTCTATCGGGTTTTCCATGTATAATATCATGCCATCTGCAAAAGGTGAAAGCTTGACTTCATCTTTGCCAAGTTTGATGCCTTTGATTTCCTTTTGTTGCCTGATTGCTGATGCTAGAACTTCCAACACTATGGTAAACAGCAGCGGTGAGAGTGGACATCCCTGCCCTGTTCCTGATCTCATGGGGAAAGCTCTCAGTTTTTCCACACTGAGGATAATATTAGCTGTGGGCTTTTCATACATGGCTTTTATGATGTTTAAGAATATTCCTTCTATCCTGACTTTCTCGAGGGTTTTTATTCAGAAAGCATACTGAATTTTGTCAAATGCTTTTTCTGCATCGATTGACAGGATCATATGGTTCTTTTATTTTCTTTTATTAGTGTGATATATCACATTGATTGATTTGCCAATATTGAACCAGCCTTGAGTCCCACTTGATCATGGTGAATAATTATTTTCATACGCTGTTGAATTTGATTTGCTAGTACCTTATTAAGAATTTTTGAATCCATATTCATCAGAGATATTGGCCTGTAGTCCTCTTATTTTTGCGGTGTCTCTGTCTGGTTTCGGAATCAAAGTAATGCTGGCTTCATAGAATGAGTCTGGAAGTTTTCCTTCCCTTTATATTTTTTTGGAATAGCTTGAGAAGGATAGGTATTATCTCTGCTTTAAATGTCTGGTAGAATTCCCCTGGGAAGCCATCTGGTCCTGGACTCTTATTTTTTGGGAGATTTTTGATGAATGATTCAATTTCTTTGCTGCTTATGGGTCTGTTCAAGCTTTTTATTTCCTCCTGTTTGAGTTTTGGAAGTGTGTGGGTGCTTAGAAATTTGTCCATTTCTGCCAGGTTGTCCAGTTTGTTGGCATATAAGTTTTCATAATATTCCCTGATAATGGCTTGTATTTCCGACAGATTGGTTGTAATAATTGCATTTTCATTAAAGATTTTATCTATTTGGGTCATCTCACTTTTCTTTTTGAGAAGCCTGGCTAGCGGTTTATCAATTTTGTTTATGTATTCAAAAAACCAACTCCTGGTTTCGTTGATCTGCTCTACAGTTTTTGTTTTGTTCTGTTTTGTTTTGTTGGTTTCTATGTTGTTTATTGTTTATTTCTGCTTTGATCTTTATTATTTCTCTTCTTCTGCCGGGTTTGGGGTGTCTTTGCTGTTCTGTTTGTATTTCCTTTAGGTGTGCTGTTAGATTTTGTATTTGGAATTTTTCTTGTTTCTGGAGGTAGGCCTGGATTGCAATGCATTTTCCTCTCAGGACTGCCTTCGCTGCATCCCAAAGCATTTGGATTGTTGCCTTTTCATTTTCATTTGTTTCCATATAATTCTTAATTTCTTCTCTACTTGCCTGGATGACCCATTCATTCTTTAGGAGGGTGTTCTTTAACCTCCATGCTTTTGGACGTTTTCCAGACTTTTTCCTGTGGTTGATTTCAAGCTTCATAGCACTGTGGTCTGAAAGTATGCATGGTATGATCTCAATTCTTGTATACTTATGAAGGGCTGTTTTGTGACCCAGTGTGTGATCTATCTTGGAGAATGTTCCATGTGCATTCGAGAAGAAAGTATATTCTGTTGCTTTGGGATGCAGGGTTCTAAATAGACCTGTCAAGTCCATCTGATCCAATGTATCATTCAGGGCCCTTGTGTTTTTATTGATCCTGTGTCTAGATGATCTATCCATTATTGTAAGTGGAGTATTAAAGTCCCCTGCAATTACCCCATTCTTATCAATAAGGTTACTTACGTTTGTGATTAATTGTTTTATATATTTGGGGGCTCCCATATTCGGCACATAGACATTTATCATTGTTAGCTCTTCCTGAGGGATAGACCCTATAATTATTATATAATGCCCTCTTCATCTCTTGTTAGAGCCTTTAATTTAAAGTCTGGTTTGTCTGATATAAGTATGACTACTGCAGCTTTCTTGTGACTTCCAGTAGCATGATAGATAGTTTTCCCATCCCCTCACTTTCAATCTGAAGGTGGCCTCAGGTCTAAAATGAGTCTCTTGTAGACAGCCAATAGATGGGTCTTGTTTTTTTGTTTTTAGTTTTTTGTTTTTTTTTTTTTGTTTGTTTTTTTTATCCATTCTGATACCCTATGTCTTTTGGTTGGTGCATTTAGTCCATTTACGTTCAGTGTTATTACAGAAAGATACGGGTTTAGAGTCATTGTGATGTCTTTAGGTTTCATGCTTGTCGTGATGTCTCTGGTACTTTGGGGTCCTTGAAACATTTCACTCACAGAATCCCCCTTCGAATCTCTTGTAGGGCTGGTTTAGTGGTGATGTATTCCTTCAGTTTTTGTTTGTTTGGGAAGACCTTTATCTCTCCTTGTATTCTGAATGACAGATTTGCTGCATAAAGGATTCTCGGCTGCATATTTTTTCTGTTTATCACATTGAAGATTTCCTGCCATTCCTTTCTGGCCTGCCAAGTTTCAGTAGATAGGTCTGCCACTACTCTTTTGGGTCTCCCTTTGTAAGTTAGAGCCTGTTTATCCCTAGCTGCTTTCAGAATTTTCTCTTTATCCTTCTATTTTGCCAGTTTCACTATGATATGTCACGCAGAAGATCAATTCAAGTTATGTCTGAAGGGAGTTCTCTGTGCCTCTTGGATTTCAATGCCTTTTCCATTCCCCAGATCAGGGAAGTTCTCAGCTGTGATTTGTTCAAGTACACCTTCAGCCCCTTTCTCTCTTCCTCTTCTGGAATCCCCATTATACAGATATTGTTACGTTTGATTGCATCACTTAGTTCTCTAATTGTCCCCTCATACTCTTGGATTTTTTTTATCTCTCTTTTTCTCCGCTTCCTCTTTTTAATAATTTTATCTTCTAATACACCTATTCTCTCCTCTGCCTCTTCAATCTGAGCTGTGGTCGCCTCCATTTTATTTTGCAGCTCATTTAAAGCATTTTTGAGCTCCTCCTGACTGTTTCTTAGTCCCTTGATCTCTGTAGCAATAGATTCTGTGCTGCCCTCTATACTTTTTTCAAGCCCAGCGATTAATTTTATGACTATTATATTAAATTCATGTTCCGTTATTTTGCTTAAATCATTTTTGATCAATTCGTTAGCTGTCGCTACTTGCTGGAGTTTCTTTTGAGCTGAATTCTTCCGTTTTGACATTTTGGGAAGTCCCTGGGGTGGCGTGGAACTGCAGGGCACTTCCCCTGTGCTGTCTGGACTAACTTGTGTTGGTGGGCGGGGCTGCAGTCAGACCTGATGTCTGCCCCCAGCCCACCGCTGGGGCCACAGTCAGACTGGTGTGTACCTTATCTTCCCCTCTCCCAGGAGCGGGACTCACCATGGAGTGGTGTGGCCCCTGTCTGGGCTATTTGCACACTGCCAGCCTTTTGGTGCTGCTTCTATGGGATCTGGCGTATTAGCCGGGGTGGATCCGCAAGGTGCACAGGGGCGGGAGGGGCAAGCTTAGCTCGTTTTGCTTAGCTCGTCAGTGGTCCCCTGCGGGAGGGGCCTTACAGCACTGGGAGGGGGCAGGCAGACCCGTCAGAGGGATGGATCCACAGAAGCACAGCGTTGGGTGTTTGCACCGTGCAAGCAAGTTCCGTGACAGGAACTGGTTCCCTTTGGGATTTTGGCTGGGGGATGGGTGAGGGAGATGGCACTGACCAGTGCCTTTGTCCCCCACCGAGCTGAACTCTGTCTTCCAGGGCTCAACAACTCTCCCTCCCATTGTCCTCTAGCCCTTCCACTCTCTGAGCAGAGCTGTTGACTTAAAACATTCCAGATGTTAAGTCCCACTGGCTGTCAGAACTCACGGAGTCCATCCCCTCTGCCTTTTGCAAGCCAGACTCAGGGGCTTGGCCTGGCCTGGTGGGCTGCTGCTCCACCGCCCCAGCTCCCTGCTGCCAGTGGGTGTAGGGCACACCACCTCTCCGCCCTTCCTACCCTCTTCCGTGGGCCTCTCGTCTACGCTTGGCTCCGGAGAGTCTGTACTGCTTGTCTTCTGGCGGTTTTCTGGGTTATTTAGGCGGATGTGGGCGGAATCTAAGTGATCAGCAGGACGAGGTGAGCCCAGCGTCCTCGTGCGCCACCATCTTCCTCCTTGGTTTTACCCCCATAAGTCTTAAAAGTACTCTCACCGCACTCATATTCAACATAGCACAATTAATCCAAAAGGGATGTTGGAGATGCTGGGCGTTGTTAGGTCAGGACCCTGTAAACATCCACTTGCCAACTCACAGCACTTTCTTTGACAAGGCCATCCTTCTTTGACAGGGCAAGAAGAACCCGGAAGAGGGGTCTCCAAGCTAGAGACCAGAGCTTGTGTTAGTCCCGTCGACCATCTTACTGTGTAAAACTTTATTCATTTTCCCAACATTCCCCCTTTTCATGCCCTTTAAAAAATCTTTTATTAGGCACCACTTTTTAGCTCTAGGGGTTGGTACCCTCGGAGGGCTAAGATACGTGCTGCAGTTTGGCAAGCAACAGTGTTTTCAATAAAACGTACCAGGGTATTTAGCATACAGGGGCCGATGGTCACAAGTAAAATTATGGAAAGGCAGGGCCCTGCCAGGGCAGGGAGCCAGGATGCCCAGTCTGTGAGATCCCATCCTCTCCACTGACTGATATTTTCTTGTTGTCTATGTTGAATTCTTTCCTTGAGTTCCTCAACCTTAGTCCTGACTATTCCTGATTGGTTTACAAAATAGCAACATTCCTCCCCCCAGAAAGATACAAGTCCCTCCTTTTTCTGAAGTGAGGAGGTCGAGGGCTCACCTATTTTGGAGGGACACTGCTTCCAGGGAGTTTATTTGGCTTTGTCAGGTTACCAGGGAGTCTGCCATCCGTTCCATGTCCAGTTTGTTGGTGCAGTCTCTATTAGCCCAACAGCAAGAAGCAAGATCAGAGCTCTGACACCAATAAGGGGGAAGGGCTGGCAGAGTTGCATCCGAACCCCTGGGCTTGGCCCACATGTTGATTCCTCAAGCTTTTGTCATGCACAGGCCAGCCAGCTTCTGGGGTGTGGCTGGAGCAGGGCTAGAGAGCTCAGGGGCCAGTGTCTTTTTGAGGGTCACTTTAAGCGGGTTGACTTGATCTGGATCACTTCGCCACGTTGAGGGTTCCTCTGACTTGGCCTTCTTAACTCTGGAGTGATGGACCCATGGGGTGATACCTGAAGCTGAATCCTCTAGTTGGTTGTATATCTGTAAAGTCCACCTCCAAGTCTTCAAAAGGGGCGGGTTTCTGGTAACTGTCAGATCAGGTTTAGGGAAGATATGGTTTGCATATTTAGAGATCCATCCTGTTTTCCAGTTGTTGAAATAATCATATGCCCATGGGGTCTTATTATTATCCCCACAGAATAACAAGCACAGAAGATTGTCTACACATGAAATACTGTGACAATTTTTCTGAAGTTTACCTCAAGTTGTCTAGTTTAGGCAAACAACAAACATTTAAAGACAATCATAACTAGAATTTAACATCCATAATGGTGCATTGTTGAAACATAGTTTTTCTCCCTAAAAACCCCCCTTTCCAGAGATAGCCAAATTGAGACCAATGCATTTGTAGATCAAGTCCAGTCTTAACAAACCTGGCCTAACTATTCATATAAGCTCAGCAAGAATAGCGATTGATCATGAGGATCTTTTAAAGTTTGCTTTGCTGGAACATTTTATAAGGAATCTCTGGGTTGAACTTTTAGTAGCCTCTCCAGGCCAGAAGTCAAGACAAATACTTGCCATCAGATAGGCCTGCAATACCTGTAGAATGGGGCGAACTCCTCTTCATGAGGTGCCCAAGATATCCTGAGGTTCCTGCACCCGCCAGGAAGTGCCCTTATTTACTCACCTGGTGAGGCTGCTGGGAACTCTGTAAGCAAGGTATCAGGCCAACATTTCCAAGGGGCTTTATGGCTCCGTGTTTCATAAAGCCAACCTTAGTTCCTCAAAGCTGTCTGGTCACATCTGAGTCTATGAATGTCACTCTCAAATATGACATTCCAGTCAAAGCCTTGGTAAAATAACCAGTATTTCCGATGGTGACCTGTTACAAGATGAACAGATTCTTATTGAACTTATGCAAACAATTGTAATTGCCATCAGGGAAAGAATACTCACTGAGAGGTTTTGAATTTCAGGGGAGTTATGCAGAGAGAAAAGATAAATGCTTCAGGGTATAAATTAATATGACATTTCTGTATATCATAGATATCTTAAGAGAAATTTTCCTTAATCTGGAAGAGCAAACATTAGAGAACCAGCAATATTTTCAACAAGAATCATAAAACTGTAATCTTCCTCAGTTCATTTAATCCCATGTTCCTAATTCTTGTTCAAGTTGAATGCAGCTTTTTAGTTCTGGAAATTCTTACCCATTTTAGTATTAATCTTAAAGATGTCGAATACCTGTATTTGTCCCCAAAGTCCTTTTTTATAAATCTCCTTGAAGAAGAAACACGTTTTGTGAGAGAATAACAAAAATCTCAGAAACAGGCATCGTTAAAGATCTGATGAGAGTTCATTATGATGCAATTGACAAAGAAATCTGGTTATTTCTGTGACACATAACACTGCGACACATAATCAGAATATAAGTGATGACCTTATACCAAAACATTAAAACTTTTGGAATTGCATATATATTTGGGCAGTTACAACATTTATCTGTGCAATACAACCTAAGGGTTACCATTGCACGACAGTGCCTTTCCAAGTAACTTAGCATCCCAAATAAAAGGGCCTAATTGGTCAAAAAAGACTTCATTTATCATTTAAATCCTGGGAAGTTTGCTAAAACCTTAGGAAGTTATAAGTACATCGTAAATAGGATTACAGATCATTACAAATCTTAAAACTTTATTTATTCAACCAAGGTGGCAATAAAAGAACCTAAAGGTGAATGTATAGCATTATATAGTTGTTACCAAAACCTAGTTCCTTTAACATTGAGAAGTTTTAACTAAGTAATCAAAGACCTGATAAAGATCAAACCTAAAACTTTGGTTTGCCCAGAAGACAAGGCTTTGTTTGCATTCTTATCAAGAGCAGATCAACAGTCCAAGAAAACTTTTTTATTTGAGCAGAGAGAAAAGCAGAATTTCAACCTTAAATTCCATTCATCTCAACCTTAGTCCATCCTGAGCACACATAAAATTCCTTTCCAAAGATTTCCCTTCATGAACCTTCTACAACTTTCCTTTGCCTTCAAACTTCGTCCCAAAGCCATTTCTCTCCAAATAGCCAGTCTCATTTAGGACAAAATTACTTTCATCTACCCTCAACAAAAATGTATTTCCATTCCTTATATCTTTCTTACATACCTCCTACTTGCCTACATACAGGGTTGCTTTCCTTATTTTCCATCAGTCTCAAGTACACTTAGCAGAATTTTAACTCTTAGGAAACCTTAGTCTCCAATTGAGGACTTAGTAACCAACTGAGAGGTGTTTACACTAGATTTTTTTTACATGGTAAATTCATGAACCAATTAAGTACAAAGCATGTTTTCCAATAGGTCCAAATAGCCTTAATTTCTCTGCAATAAGAAGTTAAAAACACAAACCCGTGTCAGTAGTCAAAGCTTTAGCAACTTATTCTATTTGGAAAATACCTAGATGTCCAAGGGGGTGCACTTTACTCCTTGACCTTGAGGATGGGAGGAGGAGCCAATGGTGATGAGGTACTGAGGAGGGTATAGGAACCAGTTACGTAGACCACACCCAAGCTGGTGCAGAAACAGCAGGGGTAGGGGGAAGGCAGAAGAGGCAAGGTGCCAGTAGAAGGCAGAGAAGGAAAACCTAATTCAAAACCTTAACTCAGAGGAGCAGACGCCATGTTTTTATTGTTCCACCAAAGTGGAAATATGGAGTCCACATCAGTCCAGAGAAGACTGGGAATTTCCCCGAAATGAATGGAGTTTCAGCAACTGCTTGGGAACATCCTTTAAAGTCCCCATCCCGAGGTAGACTAACCACAGTTGGCTCCAATTATAACTGTTAACCTGGGAAATGAGGGAGAATCCCTCACATCTATTAGGCAGAGGAACAGGGGGAGAGAGCCAGGGTCCCTCCCCTTCAGTATGGTTCTATCTCGGCCAGACCAATACGGTTCCCTTCTTGAGATTCCTCCTGATATCGGCTGGGTTTCTGGGACTTTCCTTGGTTGAGACATTTATTCTTTCAATGTCCTTTCTCCTTGCAGTAGGCCCACTGACCCCTTGCTAAGGAGGTTCTGGGCCTCCCCCCTTTTGGCGGCTAGACTTTCCCCATCCTTTTGTCACGACTCTCTTGTGCCTCTGGAGCAAAGAGGCTGTAAGCCTCGCATCGCCTCTCATGATAATCCCCGGGGGAATCCCCTTGCTGCTGGTCATATTCATGGGTTTCTCAGCCCCTGCTCTGATCCCCCAGAGGAGAGCCTCTTCGTACCGGTGGGGGGAGGGAGCCCGGTGAGTCATAAGGTGGCAGAAAGACAGGATCTTCCTCCGGGTCTCCTGCACACACTAGGGAAGTGGTGGGTTGCTTCTTTGGCTCCCTGGGTGAGTCTCTGGATAAAGCAACTGAAACCTTTGCCTGGCTCTGCTTGCTATGGATGAATTGCACCCACAGCGGAGGATTTCAGGCAATTTCAAGCCAGTAGTTGATGCATGGAAATTGATCAGGGTGACCTGGGTCTCTGGAGACAACATGCCAGATGCAGCGGACCATTGGGACATCCAAGGTTCCCTCAGAGGACCCTACTACAGCAAAAGTGGGCCATTCTAACTCACATAGGGTCCTTAACATGCCAGCGGTTATCTTAATTCCATAGTCTCCCAAAAACCCCTTCTTTGCTCTGTCCCGACCCCATGTTCCCGTGAGGTGGAGTCACAAAGACAGACAGAGGGATAGGGGTGTCCCCTCTAATGAGGAGACCGGTCAGATGCCCATCTGTCCGTGTCCTGAAGGAACTTAGGGGACGTTTAGCCATAGCGGTCTCAGCTTTGTGACTTACGATCAGAAACTATTCCGATGCCACCACAGAGTGTGTGCCATTCACCACGGAATCGCAGACGAGCCCACTCAGACTCCATGGGCTTCTGGGGACCTTAAGGATGCCTGCCCGTGGAGGCATAGAAGTGAAGTCGGCAAGCAAGCTAGACCGAGTCACACATTCACACTCACATACACACCAGAGGTTATTACATTCCCTCTCACAGAATTCCTACCTGTGAGACTTCTGAGGTCTCCGGGGAGTGATCAGGCCCCCCTTCCACTCTTGTGAGTGGGCCTGGCTAGATTGGGCCCCAGCCTTACCGGTTCCGACGTCGGGTCCAGGTCCTCACCTGCCAAGTCTCCTCCAGTCCGGCAGGAATGGCGGAGCAGGGTTGGCCCGGGGCGACCGAGTGGGAGACTGCTGAAATTCAGGCAGGGTGCGCCTTCTCCCTTGCGAATCCTCATTCCATCACTGCCTCGTCATTCTCCCAAACCAGTGGCAACAATGGGCCGGCGCAGTTGGGTTTCCCAATCAGGGAACCAAATATGTTAGGGAACCAGGATGGAACGCTGGCGGAAAAACCAAGCCGGCACTCGGAGGTGGAGATCTCGGTGGATCAGAGGTTTATTTAACACTGGTGGGCTCAGAGGAGACCGTTTCTCCAAAGATCTGAACGCTGAGTGCAAGTGGGAAGGGTAATTTATAGTTGTCAGCTTCCATAGGGTTTTGGCACGCGCGCGCCCGCTCAACAAACAGGGCAAGAAGAACCCGGAAGAGGGGTCTCCAAGCTAGAGACCAGAGCTTGTTTTAGTCCCGTCGGCCATCTTATGGTGTAAAACTTTATTCATTTTCCCAACAGTTTCTCAAGAATGTTATCCTCTTTTTGAAGCCAGAGCCTCCCATAATCTTTACCATCAAAACTGGCAAGCTCTAAGAAAACAATTTACCCTTACTGTGAATGAGGCCAAACAAATCATTTACTTCTGCTCAGACTGTTAATTACTATCCCCTGAATTCCTTCCCAGCAGGAACAAAACCCCGGGGCCTCAAGCCTAGTGAGATTTGGCAGGCTGATGTTAACGTTTACCCTGCATTTGGTAAACATAAGTATATCCATGCATCTATAGATACTTATTCAGGTGTTATTTTTGCCTCAGCTCATACAAAAGAAAACACCAAAGTGATCATTCAGCATCTTCTGCATGCTATTGCAGCCTGGGGCTTCCCCCACACAATTAAGACAGATAATGGCCCAGACTATGTCTCCTCTTCATTTCGTGACTTCTGTGCCTTATGGAATATCTGACATATTACAGGTATTGCTTAAAACCCACAAGGCCAAGCTATTATAGAACGAGCATATAGTGCTCTAAAAACCATGTTAAAAAACAACAACAAAAACAAAAACAAAAACAAAAACAGAAAAGGGGAACATACCCATGGCAGTCTACATTACAACCTCAACTTCTCCTCGACCATGCTATGATTACTCTTAATTTTTTAAATCTTGACCCTCAGGGACTGACTACAAACTGAATGGCACTTTTCAAAACGAAGAGAAGCCCTTTCACCCTATGGTGCTGTACAAAACCCCCAAAGGGGGGCCCGCATGGTCTGGGCCCACTAAACTTCTCACCTGGGGTAGAGGATAATGTTTGTGTTCTTTAAGATTCTGGACTTCTGTGGAACCCCTCTCAGTCAGTGAAGCTGTACCATGGCGTGGTGGAGACCCCTAGGATATCTTCCAGTGAACCAAAAATTCCAGAGAATGACTCTGAGTGAGCGGTCACCAGCCCCCTTTTTCAAGATGGATGAAGCCTCTTTATGGACTGCTCATGCTGAAGCCACTCCAGAAACGCAAGTCCTTGCCCCTGATATAACATGAGGAAGCCTTAAATGCCTGTCTAACCAGGCCGGCATCCTCTTACAACACAATGGTATTACATACACTCCTGACTCGCACCTGATGGCCATGATCTCCATCATTGACAGAAATTCGATACGAGCAACACTGATTCTACTCCTTGCCCTCATTTGTCTAGGCCAAGGTCAATATTCATATTTGGCTCATCCCCTTAACCCACCTATATTCAATAGCCTAGCACTCCTAGACCAGGATATGCCTATTAGCAATACTGACACTGAGTTCATGGGAAGAGCCAACCTTAACCCTCCCTTCCAAACTAAACAAGAACATTGGCTTTATATGCTGAGACCTGAATGGTGGCTTACTTCAGTATGTGTGTTACTAAACTTAGCAATTTATCTGCCTGCCTTAAACTAAAAATCAACTGTTTTTTACATGTACAGCCCAAAACTTCTACCAGGCCAGACAATTTTACCTTTTTCTCAGCCACAAGCTTTGATATACCGCAAAAAAACAAGCATATCTCACACTCCTAATGTTATAGCTTGCTCTAGTCTCAAATATTCAGACCACCCCTGGAACAACATTCCTTGGGCAACCTGTTATGGAGAGACTGAGCATAATCTTCACTGGGGTAATTGGACTATTATTGACAGGGGTCCTAGAGGACATCTTGAAACAAAATATTCTCATAAGACCATATCCTTTGGCCAGTATAGTAAGGAGGATATTTTTTTGGAAAGAGGGAGGCTTGTTTGGCCCTATAATTTCTGCATATAAAGGGAAATTAAAAGGACCTTGGCTTGTTAGTCTTTGGAAGCTAGGTCTTCCCTTCTTCACACTACAATTAGCCATGGTGAAATTTATGTAAAATGACATGTTAACTTAACTTGGGCTTCCCTGCACAATGTCCAACTTGCATGGACTACTAATTGTGTCCCTTCTCCCTACGTTCTCTTTGCTACCTCCACCTTACAGGTCCAACAACTAGAAGCTAATTATAATATCTCTACTTCTCAGGGCTGGTTTATGTCCTGCATAAGTAATAATATCATCACCCAATTAAATATATCCTCCTAGTTAGTACTTAGACACCGTGTCTCAGCCTGGGTTCCTGTTAGATAGGTCTGAGCCCTATATGCATCCATCAGGACTAGGTGTGCATTTCAAGCTTATTTGATACTGGCACTCTGCTGCATGGCAGAAAAGATTTGTTGGTCTGTTAATCACGGGCATCTTCACAGCAGTAGGCATTATTGCCTCTGCCTCTGTAGCTGGAGTCAGCCTGCATCATACTATCCAGACAGCCCATGTGCTTAATAAGTTTATGATAAATACTACCAAAGAGTCTGTAAGCCAGACTTCCATTGATAAACAAGTTTTGGCCCCCCTCGAAGCTCTTGAGGCTGCAATGGAATTTACTGGAAAGAGACAAGATGTGGGAGATGCAGGAGAGAAGCATCAAAGGAAAAGACTTCAAAAGGGAAGGGCTGGAGAAGGTGCAAGGCCTTAGGACATGTTTACACAGCTGAAGGTGGCTGTTGCTAGTAAGGGACGCCTAGAGCCATTAACATTGTCCAGGGCTGGATCCTCCTTGACACCTGACCCTTCCTAGTGTTATAGAAACCAAGTAACTTGAAATTCAACCTTGAAAAGCTAAACCATTAGATTGATTAACACACTTGCTTAGCTGACTTTATGCACGTAGTCTTTAGCAATTACCCTAATAAGAAGAAGCTTCATTCTGGAGTCGGGGCCTCATTCCGACTGGAGTATGAGGACCTTCACTTAACTGCACTTTGTTTGCCGACTCATTTTTTGCGACTCCGGCCATACTCCCCGCAACAATTGGCCTAGTCGGCAGGATACGGCACAGAAAACAGTCTTCGAGACTACTTTGGTTTACAGTCACAGAGGACCAAAACAGAGCAGTAGGACAGGTAAGTCCTGGCTTTGGGATAGTGAAGGATGGGAAACTCCCAGTCTCATGATCATGATGCTTACTCTAAATCACTTCGTACTTTATTGCAAAGTTCAGGAGTAAAAGTGAAAAGGGGAACTTTTGATGAGCTCTGGTACTTGGTTAAAAAACATTGCTATTGGTTTAATCCGTCTGGAAAAATCTTTTAAACCTTAAACAATGGAGACTAATTATGGAAACGCTTAGACGTGCTCATCAAAATGGAGATATCATTTCTTTAAAAGTTTGGTCTTTATGCTCTTTAATTGAGATGGCTTTACAGCCTGACTCAGAACAAAATATATGTTCACCTAAGTTAAAAACTCATCAAGAAGAAGGAGATGAGTTGGATTTTACATCTGATAGTTTTGAGGATGAGTCTTCCTCTGAAGATCAAAGCTATAGTGCCTGAGGAAGATACTTTACCAAAATGGCCTCCACCGCCACCCACAAATGATAACTTGGAGGCTACTGCCTCCCTTATAATAAAGTATACCCCCTACTGCTTTAACTGAAAATACAGAAATTGCTACTCATATTAAACGAAAGACTGCCTTTCTAGTCACTTCCAAACTTTTTTCTAATGACCAGCCTCACATAATAGTTCCTTCCAAGGAACATGAGGGCCCTATCATTCCACCTCTGATGCGAGGGTTGATAAAAGCTAAGCAGGAAGGAGATTTAGAATTGATACAACCGGTATCAGAAATATTTCCGGTTACTCTGAATGCTTTTTCACCAAATGCACAATATCCTAATGGAAGCTATAATGCTGAATAGTCTCAGATCCCTGTAAAAATTTTTGAACGATCTTAAAATGGCATTAACTCTCCTTATACGCAGGGCTTACTTTCAGCATTTGCCGACACCGAACGCTTGATTCTTAAAGATTGGGAAATGTTGGCTAGAACTGTTTTATCCCGTGCTGAATATTTACAATTTATGACTTGGTGGGAAGATCAAGCTAAGATTCATGGGGGAAGAAACGTTCATGATAATATTCCTATTGACAAGGAACAACTTTGTGGACAAGGACAATATTCTCAACTAAGAGATCAATGTGGTTTGAGTGATCAAGCAATACAACAAGTAATACAACAATTGCTGTAAGATGTCTTGGCAACGTATAGCTACCCCAGGGGAGGTTACCCCCTCATTTGCAAATGTTAAACAGGGACATAGTTAACCTTATGTTGACTTTGTAGCAAGATTAAGAGATGTTTTGGCTAAAACAATCCCTCAAGCAGGCCTAAGGGATTTGTTGCTTCCTATTGTGGCTTATGATAATGTTAATTCAGAATGTCAGTGAGCTCTTCCTGCTATAAGAGTGGCTGTTGGGTCCATGGCTGACTATGTGAAAGCATATGCTGATATCGGTACCCCACTTTACAATATGAACCTCCTCGCTGCTGCTATAAGAGGGACAGACCCTTTTAAATCTAACACCAAATGCTTTGGTTGTGGAAAAAGTGGCCACATGAAAAAAAAGACTGTCGAAAAATAAAGGAAAAATTTTTTAAAAAGATAAGCATAATGTTAATAATACCAGTACTGATAATCTATCTAAATTAATGTCTCCAACTGCTTTATGCCCTCGTTATAAAAAAGGATATCATTGGGCCAATCAGTGCCATTCCCAATATCACAAAGATGGGCATCCTCTTCCACCTCCTAATATTGATCAAAATCAGGGAAACTTATCACGGGGCCTATCACATGGCCCAACAAACAAAATGAGCTTTTATCCAGCCAGCAATGGGTCTCAACACCACAACATCGACGGGTCACAGACCTCCGTCATGCAACAACTGGGAGTGCTGCTTAGATCTCCCTGCTGTACACCCAGTTGTTTTGCAGTCTTCCTTGGGTGTCGTTACAGTTAGAACAGGAATCTATGGACCTTTGGGAAAAGGCACAGTAGGCCTTATTTTTGGACGGAGTAGTCTTACACTTAAAGGTATTCATGTGCTGAAAGGAACAATCCAAATGACAGCCCTACCTTAGTTTAAAGCTAGGTTCTCTTTTCTGCTTATTATGGATCTTTGATAAGAAATACAATTGCTGAGAAGTCTGTTTTGCTTGCTGTTTGCTATGAGCATTGTGAGACCTTTCCTGAATGTAACCCGCTGTGTAGTAGAATGGGTTGTAAACCTTCCTAAATGAAGTCTGATATGTAATGGAATGAGTGGTTGTACATAAACTAACCGGCGTTTCTCGCTTCTGTAAACCTGCTTGCTTAGCACATTCCTCACCTATCCCCTTCCCCCTTTTTTCTCTCCCACCACAAGTAACGGACAAAGCCTTCCCGCCAAAGGACAGACAAAGGACGCCCAATCAGAAAACCACAAATGTCCGTACTTTAAAATCGACTAATCAGGCCCCTCATAATTTGAAACCTCACCTATGCTGTTTGTCCCTGTCTATAAAAACCCTACACCAACTCTGATCGAGGCCTCTTAGCGTCACTGGCAATGAGTGCGCAGAGGTCCAGGTTCGAACCTGCAATAAACGCCCCTTGCCGCTTGGCTTTGACTCACGACTCTGGTGGTCTTTTGTGGGAGGTTTAGGAACTTCGGGCATTACATTTGGAGGTCCCACCGAGACCTCCCCCGAGCCCACCAGACTTCTGGTCAATGGGTCGTGTCTGATTCCGATCGGTAAGTAAGCCGGCTCTAACGTTCTTCTTTTTCTCTTTGATCTGTGTTACTTCTCTGGAGAACCGGTTCTGTCTGGAAGCTGGTGTGACCCTGGCGGACGCGCTATAGGGCACCCGGCCGGGGTCAGTTGGAGACGTCCACTGACATCTGGGGACCTGCTTGGTCCATCTGGGGGCCTGCTTGGCCCATCTGGGGGCCTTTTTTGGCCCATCAGGATTCTTTTCTGTGGGCTTCTTACGCCCAACGCGCCTGCGAACTAAATACTTTCATTTTCTCTATGAACTTCCAGAGTGCTAAGAAATATCTCTAGGCGTCTAAAAAAGGAAAAACCATCTAGGCATGCCAATTGTTACCGGTATTTTGATGTGATGTATGTCTGTGTGTCTGTCTGTTGAGTGGAATGATTGTTGGGAGTCAGGGGCACGCGCCTGACTTACCCTATGTGTAGTCCCACAGCATAAGCTACGGGATTCGAGTGGGCTCTAACCCGATTTCCGCGGTGATCCTCATACGGCTTAAGGCGGTCAAAATTTTTTTTGATCCAAGCAGGGGGTTTATACCTGCCCGCCCATGCTAAGAGGCACCTAAGTTCCCGCGAGGGATGCGGACGGGCGAGTACGCGAGTGCTTCTATGTCAGTCTAAATGTATTGTTACCCCTGGGCCCTTGTAATTACCGCCGTCCTAGCCATAACCCTTTCTGTTGGGCTGGCCGAGACGGCACCAGAAAGTTGGAACCGCTGCGAAAGATTTTTGTTAGTTCTTGTTTTTCTTTCATGGGTCGGATGTTTTATTGGAATTAAGTGTTTTCTCGGCTGATCAGAATTAATTATTCCATCCTTTGTTTCTCTCTCTTCCTTCCCCAGCTCCCTGCGGCTTTCCTTCTCGCCCCCTGGCCAGCGGCGCCCCCCTTCTCCTCTCCTCTCCCTCAGAATCATAATATGGGCCAAACGCAGAGCACCCCTCTCTCCCTCCTTCTCGCCAACTTCAGGGACGTAAAAGCTAGAGGACACAGCTTAAGCCTAGACATTCACAAAAGGAAGTTAATTACCTATTGCCGCTCTGAATGGCCCACCTTTGGGGTTAACTGGCCTACAGAGGGAACCTTCTGCCTCCCTGTGGTCCTTAAAGTAAAATCAAAAATTTTCCTACCAGGGAAAGAAGGTCACTCGGATCAGATTCCCTATATTTTGGTGTGGCAAGATTTAGTAAAAAACCCTCCTCCTTGGATGGCCTCTTCCTTAATAGCAGAGTCATGCCAAATCCTAGCGGCTAAACCTATCAGCCCTCCCAAGCCGCCAACTCCAGCTGCACCCCCTGTTCTCCCCGACAGCCAAGATTCACCTTTCCTAGACCCTCCCCCTTACCAGGTTCCTCCTCGCACTCTGCAAGCTGCCCCTATCCCTGTTGCACCGGCAGAGCCTCCCGTAGCCCAGCCCATAGGAGAACTGGAGAATAGGGAGGCTCAACCCGCGCCCATGCCTAATGGGGGCAAAGTCCAAGGGCCGGCCGGACATACCCGTAGGCGGGCCCCACGTGAGCCAGGACTCCGCCTTCCTGACTCCACCGTAGCTTTACCCTTACGGGAAATAGGGCCTCCCGATGATACGGGGAATCCCCGACTCCAATACTGGCCCTTCTCTACTAGTGACCTATATAACTGGAAAACCCAGAATGCCCGATTTTCTGACAACCCTAAAGATTTAATAAGTCTCTTAGACAGCGTTATGTTTACTCACCAACCCACCTGGGATGATTGTCAGCAGCTCCTCCGAATCCTGTTCACTACCGAGGAGCGAGAAAGAATTCAATTGGAAGCAAGAAAGCTGGTTCCTGGAGATGACGGCCAACCCACTGCTAACCTTGATCTCATTAACGCAGCTTTTCCCTTGACCCGACCCCCACAGGATGGCTGGGACTACAACACGGCAGAAGGTAGGGGACGGCTGCGCATTTATCGCCAGACTCTAATGGCGGGTCTCCGGGCTGCTGCACGCAAGCCCACTAATTTGGCAAAAGTGTATTCAGTAATACAAGGTAAGACAGAGAGCCCTGCCGCTTATTTAGAAAGATTAATGGAAACCTTCAGACAGTATACCCCCATGAACCCCGAGGCCCCCGAAAATCAAGCTGCTGTTGTAATGGCCTTTGTAAATCAAGCAGCCACTGATATTAAAAAGAAACTCCAGAAGCTAGAGGACCTGGAGGGAAAACAGATTCAGGACTTACTCCGCATTGCCCAGCATGTCTATAATAATAGAGAGACTCCAGAGGACAGGCAACTTAAAGCCACCGAGAAAATGACCAAAGTCCTGGCTACTGTTGTCCAAAAGCCCCTGGACAAACACAAGCCCCTAGATAAGGACCAATGCGCCTATTGCAAAGAAAAAGGCCACTGGGCCCGAGAATGCCCTAAAAAGAAAAAGCCACATCATGGTCAAAAACCGTGGCAGCCAAAAACTACACCCGCCCTCTTCACTCAAGATGCAGAATAGGGGGGACGGGGTTCGGATCCCCTCCCCGAACCTAGGGTAACGCTACAAGTGGAGGGGAACCCAGTTCAATTCTTAGTCGACACAGGGGCACAACATTTGGTCTTGATCAGACCCCATGGAAAAATTTCTGAAAAATCTTCCTGGGTCCAAGGGGCTACTGGAATAAGAAAATATCCCTGGACCACCCAGAGAACTGTGGACCTAGGAAATGGAAAGGTCACCCATTCCTTCCTAGTCATCCCTGACAGCCCGTGCCCCTTATTAGGAAGAGACTTACTCACTAAAATGGGGGCCCAGATTCATTTTATGCCAGGGGGCCCCCAAGTGACTGGCCCTCACAACCAACCCATTACCATACTTACTCTGAGATTAGAAGATGAATATCGACTCCATCAGGGGCCACCCTCACAAAGTCAAAACATAGAGCCCTGGCTCCAGCGGTTTCCAGAAGCATGGGCTGAAACCGGGGGTATGGGGTTGGCTAAACATCACCCAGCTCTATTCATAGAGCTGAAGCCGGGGGCAGATCCAGTTCGGGTCCGACAATACCCGATGTCAATGGAGGCCAAAAATGGCATCACACCACATATCCGTCGCCTCCTAGACTTAGGCATCTTGCGTCCCTGCCATTCAGCCTGGAACACCCCCCTACTGCCCGTACGAAAACCTAACAGTGCAGACTACCGTCCGGTACAAGACCTGAGAGAAGTTAACCGCCGAGTCATGGACATACACCCAACAGTACCCAACCCCTATACCCTCCTAAGTGCCCTCAGCCCAGAAAAACAATGGTATACGGTCCTTGATTTAAAAGATGCTTTTTTCAGCCTGCCTCTGGCCCCCAAAAGCCAAGAGCTCTTCGCCTTCGAGTGGTCCGACCCTGAGAGAGGCATAAATGGGCAACTCACCTGGACCCGGCTCCCCCAAGGATTTAAAAACTCACCCACCTTGTTCGATGAGGCACTCCACGAGGATCTGGGTGAGTACCGGAATCAAAACCCCGAAGTAACTCTCTTGCAGTACGTTGACGATCTTTTAATTGCCGCTGAGACTGCCGAAGCTTGCTTGCAAGGCACCAAAAATCTCCTCCGGACACTTGGTGCCCTGGGGTACCGGGCTTCAGCAAAGAAAGCCCAAATTTGCAGATCCGAGGTAACCTACTTGGGGTATCTGTTAAGGGAAGGCCAACGATGGCTCACTGATGCACGGAAGGAAACCGTTCTCCGCATCCCCCGACCCACGACCCGAAGGCAAGTAAGAGAGTTCCTGGGATCGGCCGGGTTCTGCCGCTTGTGGATACCTCGGTTCGCCGAGATGGCTAAGCCTCTTTACTTGGTCACCCGAGAACAGGCGCCCTTTGAGTGGACAGAGGAAACTGAGCAGGCTTTCCAGCAAATTAAACTCGCCCTGTTGTCGGCACCAGCCTTAGGGCTCCCCGATGTCTCCAAACCCTTTCATCTCTTCGTAGATGAAAATAAAGGGGTAGCCAAAGCAGTGCTGACGCAACTCCTTGGCCCATGGCCCAGGCCTGTTGCCTATCTTTCAAAAAGACTGGACCCAGTAGCGGCTGGCTGGCCCCCTTGCCTCCGTATGATAGCTGCTACAGCTCTAATGGTAAAGGATGCTGATAAGTTAACTATGGGACAAGAGTTACATATCACAACCCCTCATGCCATCAAGGGAGTCCTCAAACAACCTCCTGACCGATGGATTAGTAATGCCCGACTGGTTCACTACCAGGGACTATTATTAAATCCCCTCAGAATCATTTATGCTCCCACCAGAACACTAAACCCTGCCTCCCTGTTACCAGACCCGGACTTAGATACCCCTCTCCATGACTGCGCTGAGATATTGGCACAGGTTCATGGAGTTCGGGAAGATTTACAGGATCATCCACTGCCAGACGCCAAAGTTACCTGGTTCACTGACGGCAGCAGCTTTATACATCAGGGTCAAAGGTACGCGGGGGCAGCAGTCACAACTGAAACTGAGACTGTTTGGGCAGAGCCTTTGCCAGCTGGCACCTCTGCCCAACGGGCTGAACTTGTGGCCTTAACCAAGGCACTGACTTTGGGAAAAGACAAGAGACTAAATGTGTACACCGATAGCAGATATGCTTTTGCTACGGCCCACATACATGGAGCTATATACAGAGAGAGGGGATTGTTAACTGCAGAGGGGAAAACCATCAAAAACAAAGAAGAAATATTGGCTCTTTTAAAGGCACTCTGGCTGCCTAAACGACTAGCCATCATACATTGCCCAGGCCACCAAAAACCGATCACACCGGTGGCCAGAGGAAATAATTTGGCTGAACAGGTGGCCCGAGAGGTGGCCTTACAGGTGGACTGTGCTTTAATGACCACCCTACCAGACCCCAGTCCAGCTAGTTTACCAGAAAGCCCCACCTACACTAAAAAAGACCTAGACTGGATCCAAAAATTGCCTATGACTCAGTGCCTTAACGGATGGTGGAAAGCAGCGGACTGTAGCATAATCCTCCCAGAGGAAATGGGAAATAAAGTCTTATCCAAGATGCACCGAGCCACTCATATGGGCACAAGAAAAATGCAAGACATGCTAGGATCATCATCAAAGACTCTAGGACAAAAATCGAACAGATAGTTACTAGCTGTAAAGCTTGTCAACTAACCAACGCCACCAACCACGGGAAAAACCCTGGCTCCAGAACTCGCAGAACCAGGCCGGGAGCCTATTGGGAAGTAGACTTCACCGAGGTAAAGCCTGGAAAATATAGATATAAATATTTGCTAGTGTTTATAGATACCTTTTCAGGATGGACAGAGGCCTTCCCCACCAAGCATGAGACTGCGCAGATAGTAGCAAAGAAGATGTTGGAAGACATCATGCCCAGGTACGGATTCCCTACCCTAATAGGATCAGACAACGGACCAGCATTCGTTTCAAAGGTAATACAAGGGATAGCGCAGTTTATTGGGGCCAATTGGAAACTACATTGTGCATATAGACCCCAAAGCTCAGGACAGGTAGAAAGAATAAATAGAACCCTAAAAGAGACCCTAACCAAATTGACCATAGAGACTGGCGCTAACTGGGTAGTCTTACTCCCCTACGCTCTGTTCAGGGTGCGGAACTCCCCTTACAAACTTGGATTAACCCCCTTTGAAATCATGTATGGAGTGCCCCCCCCTATAATTCCCAACCTACAGTCTAATGTGTTAACTGAATTTGATGATCATGAACTTCTTATTTCCCTGAGGGAACTCCAGCACACCCACCAGGAAGTTTGGCCCAGATTGAGAGCCATTTATGAGAACGGGCCCCCTCCTGAGCCGCATCACTACCGACCCGGAGATTGGGTATATGTGCGGAGACACCAGCAAGAGACCCTCCAACCACGGTGGAAGGGACCCTACATTGTGATCCTAACCACACCCACTGCTCTCAAAGTCGACGGGATTGCTACCTGGATCCATTACACCCACGCCCGACCAGCTGATACCTTTGCGGTTCAAAAGGACTTCGTGCCGGAAGCCAACACCGCCTGGACGGTTGACCAGAGTAAGACCCATCCTTTAAAATTGACTCTGCGTCGAAAACCTGACCCGAAAACCGGCTGAGACCAAAGGCCTGGGTGTCCCATACCAAGACTGTTGCAGCAGCTCCGGACCCACAATGATCGGAGGAACACTCATTAGCGTGCTCCTGCTCACCTCCTACGGACTGATAAGTATTGCGAGCAACCCCCATATACCCTATACTTTAACTTGGGAGATTTCTAATTTAGAAACTCAGGAAGTCTATAATACTACCACAATAGACGATACTCCCCTAAATGCCTGGTGGCCTGATCTATATTTTAACCTAGAGGACGTAGCCGTAACCATGGGGGTACTTCCCCCCAGCGGAAGCCGCCAGCGTCCTAATCCGTCATGGACCGGAACCCCAGAAAATGAAAAAAAGCGCATAAGATCTGGTGGGTTTTATGCATGTCCCGGGTTCAGAACAGGAGCAATGAAAAAAACCTGTGGAGGAGTCGAATCCCTCTACTGTAAGGCTTGGAGTTGTGTCACTATCAATGATGGAAGCTGGAAATGGGAGGTAAAACCCCATTATATTGACATGAAATTTGCCAGCCCCTGTCCCAAGCAGATCCGCGCCTGTAACCTTATTCGTATCAAATTCCTAGAGGACGGAAAAAAGGAGACGAGATGGATTACGGGGCTAAATTGGGGAATTCACCTGTATCGGGGACCGCCTTACTTTGCAACTGTTATTCAGATAAAACTAAAGGTACAACCCAAGGTTCCACCAGTGTTAGTAGGACCGAATCCAGTAATAGGGGCCACAAGTGAGCCTACTACTACTCCAGGGCCCACTAGTAAGCCTACTGACACCACGGGCATGGGTACTAGTTCTTCGACCACTCAGGTGACCCCGAAAAAACCCCAAAAAATTCAAATCCCATTCAAAGATGACCCCTTATGGGTAATGATAAATACCACTTATAAGGCCTTAAACCATACTAAACCCAATGAAACAGAAGCTTGTTGGCTGTGCTATTCCACAAAACCTCCATTTTACGAGTCAGTAGCAATAACAGGAAATTATAGCACTGCAAACAACTCAGACGCTTGCAGTTGGGGACAGAGAAGACCCGGCCTCACACTACCAGTGCTTACGGGAAATGGGACATGTATAGGAACAGTGCCAACAAAATATAGCCACTTATGCATAAGTAACAGGAATATATTCAATACTTCAGAGAACTGGATTATTCCACCAAATAACTCATGGTGGCTTTGTTCTCATGCGGGATTAACCCCTTGCCTCTATAAGGACATGTTCAATCAGTCGGAATTCTGTGTAATGGTAATTGTGTTCCCAAAAATCATATACCACACAGCTGAGTATGTAGACCAGATGTGGATAGCACCTAAAAGAGTGACTAAAAGAGAACTCATTACTGCAGGGGCTCTAACTCTGGCCACCATATTTGGACTCGGGGCCATCGGAACCGGGACAGGGATCTCGGCCTTAACTATACAAAACAAGGGATTTAGTATACTTAGAGAAGCGGTTGACAAAGATATAGAAAGAATAGAAACTGCCATCACTTCGCTTGAAAAGTCCCTAACCTCCCTCTCGGAAGTAGTTTTACAAAACAGGAGAGGATTAGACCTGCTGTTCCTACAGCAGGGTGGTCTCTGTGCAGCACTAGGAGAAGAATGTTGTTTCTATGCTGGCCACACAGGAATAGTAAGAGATTCTATGGCCAAGGTCCGAGAAGGGCTAAATAAACGAAAAAAGGAAAGAGAACAAGAGGCTGGATGGTTTGAATCCTGGTTCAGTGCATCCCCATGGTTAACTACCCTGCTCTCCGCCTTACTCGGGCCTCTGGCCATCCTACTTCTCGCTCTCACATTCGGCCCCTGCATCATAAACAAAATTATTAATTTTGTCCAAGACAGGTTCAATGCTGTACAATTAATGGTCTTACGAACTCAGTACCAACCGCTCGAGACATTACAAATAGAAAACTGAAGATCCAAGATTGGCTCTTTAGGCACAAGAAAAAGGGGGGAATGAAAGGAACAATCCAAATGACAGCCCTACCTTAGTTTAAAGCTAGGTTCTCTTTTCTGCTTATTATGGATCTTTGATAAGAAATACAATTGCTGAGAAGTCTGTTTTGCTTGCTGTTTGCTATGAGCATTGTGAGACCTTTCCTGAATGTAACCCGCTGTGTAGTAGAATGGGTTGTAAACCTTCCTAAATGAAGTCTGATATGTAATGGAATGAGTGGTTGTACATAAACTAACCGGCGTTTCTCGCTTCTGTAAACCTGCTTGCTTAGCACATTCCTCACCTATCCCCTTCCCCCTTTTTTCTCTCCCACCACAAGTAACGGACAAAGCCTTCCCGCCAAAGGACAGACAAAGGACGCCCAATCAGAAAACCACAAATGTCCGTACTTTAAAATCGACTAATCAGGCCCCTCATAATTTGAAAACCTCACCTATGCTGTTTGTCCCTGTCTATAAAAACCCTACACCAACTCTGATCGAGGCCTCTTAGCGTCACTGGCAATGAGTGCGCAGAGGTCCAGGTTCGAACCTGCAATAAACGCCCCTTGCCGCTTGGCTTTGACTCACGACTCTGGTGGTCTTTTGTGGGAGGTTTAGGAACTTCGGGCATTACAGTGCATCCTGGTGTTATTGACTGTGATTATGAAAATGAAATTCAAGTTATGATACCGGCCAGTAACCCTTATACTATTCAACCAGGAGATAAAATTGCTCAATTACTTATTCTTCCTTATATAGAGGGCCAAAGCAATCCTGTTATCAGAACTGGAGGTTTTGGCAGTACTGGAAAACAACTATATTGGCAAACATTTTTGAAAGATCTTCGCCCCAAAATACATCTTAAAAATTAATAATAAATCTTTATATAGGATTACTAGACACTGGAGCTGACGTTACCATCATATCTTAAAAAGTTTTGGCCTTCATCTTGGCCTGTTGAGAACATACCTGTAATTTTTACAGGACTTGGCTCCTTAGGGGGAATAAAAAGAAGTCAACAGATTATGAGATGTGAAGGACCCGAGGATCAGATAACAACTCTTAAACCCTATGTGGCTAACATTGCCATTAATCTGTGGGGTAGAGATTTACTTCAACAGTGGGGTGCATATATTAATATCCCATCTATATCTACTCAAAATAAAAATATAAT